>NC_090932.1:1056593204-1057239554 GCF_040938575.1 Ambystoma mexicanum
ATTCGTGGATGGTTGTGTGACTGCTTAGCTGTGTCCATGAAGGGAATCGATTGATGTGGAAAGGGTACAAGGACTAGTTAAGAATTATGTGCTAAACGTACACAACACTTGTGCGTGGGTAGGGCGTGTCACATACAGGTTTCTACAGCAAATCTAGCATGGAAAGGGAACTGTAGCCATCAGCCAATCAGATGTTCCCATTGCTCTTTTGTGTCGAAAGACAGTGCGTATACTGAAGATGGCAGAGGTGCAGAGGGTGAAGGTTTTGGTAGTTGGAGATATTTTTGTTCATGGTTTACAGCACTATGCCAAAAGTAGGAATGTAGCACACCATTTCGATGTGTGAGTAGAGGTGGTGTAGAGTGCTGAAACTGATCGCAATGTTGCATCAATTCTACGACTTTGCACCGAGATCGTGCGATGACTACTCCTCATGTGGTGATTTTGCACTACGGTACTTGTCATTTGGGCTATGTCAGTGCACGTACTTTGTTGGATGATTTGGAGTGGTTGGTGCAAGCAGTGATGAACATATTTTCAACTGCGAAATACATTTTTTCTGGGTTACTCCCTAGAGGAAAATGGGGCAACAGTTCTGTTTTCTGTCCTGATCAAGGAATTGGGAGGTGTATCATCAATGGCGGCATGCATGCTTTTATTTTATGCGCTGGTATGTTTTTCTGCAGCCACGAGAACATTGTTCCCAGTAATGTGGCTTATTTTGAAGCAGATGGTGTTGCGTTATCTTCTTTGGGAAATGCCATGTTCTTTTGGAATGTGAGGCTTGCTTTGGAGAAGGTTATGTAATGGTTGTACGAGTATAGTAAGAAGAAAAAATATTTAAAAAAATACAAAATAACAGATGTCTGTAAGGCATCTGCCCAAAAAATAAAAAAACAGCTCTTTTCATAGCCCACCTTAATGGGGAAAAGGGGAATAATATTTAAATGTATAGTCCTCACGCTCCCATCCTGTATGTGTCCGTGAAAATGACGGTAGTTTGCAGGTGGCGCCGTTTGTCGGGTGGAGACGTATGCAAATGAGAATGTGCGAAGCTAGGGATTGGTCAGTAAAGTTCAGTGAGTGTGTTTTGTAAGGAGACATTTACAGGCCGATTCATGGAATTAATGTGCGCTGAAATTTTCAGCGCAAGCGTGCAAAAGCGTGCAAAAGCGTGCGATTCGCAGTGCCAGTGCGAAAATCGCAGCGAAACCCGCTCACAGCGATTCATGGAAGTCCGTGCACGTGTAAATCCCAGGATGTGCATCAAAATTCTGCCTGGCGCACGCTGGCGCACACATCTCCAAACAGCGTGCGCTACGTGAACAGCGAAATCGCACATAGTGCGGCGCACACAACAAAAGTAGGAGGAACAGAGGGCGTGACACACCGAATGGGGAACAACGCGTGAAAATGTCGGCGTCACGGGGGAAGTACAGGAGACAAATGTGCAGAACGCCCACATGCACGTTCAAAACACGTATTCATGGATTCGAACGGGGCTAACGCGTGCGTCAAAAAAGACGCGCTAATCCGGAAACACGTATGCCAGCAGGAAGCAGGCGTACGTGGACCCGCGCAGCATAAAAGTGCACGCAAACAACAAACAAGCTCAGACACCAGGATGAATATACCGTTCCTAGCAGCAGTAGTCGTGGGATACCGCAGGAGGAGGATAGTCAGGCCCAGAATTTTCACACCCAGAACCAGCCTTTTAGGGATGCCTGATGACCAGGTGTATGGGAGGTACAGGTTTCCACCTCACATAATACTCAACCTGGTCAGTGAGTGGGAGGATGACCTCACATCACCCACCCTGTGCTCCTAAGCACTCAGCCCCTTGGAGAAGGTCCTCAAAGTACTGCACTTCTTGGCCACTGGATCATTTCAGCAGACAAGTGCTTTAGTTGGGGGTGTCACAGGCCACGCAGTCACGCTGCCTACACCAGTTCTTGGCCATCATGACTGCACACCCATCAGTCCGCAGGCACATATACCTGCCCAGAACACCTGCAGAAAGGCAGGCTGCCGTCCACGATTTCTACAGGGTGGCCCAATTCCCCAAAGTCCTAGGTGCCATTGATTGCTCCCATGTGGCTCTACGTCCCCCCAGGGCATCAGAGCACATCTATAGAAACCGCAAGCACTGGCATTCCATCAACATCCAGGTAGTATGTGATGCCAAGGGAATCATCACCTCAGTATATACCAACTATCCAGGGTCCACCCACGACAGTTTTATTTACAGAATGTCAACCCTAAACCAGGACCTAGAAGCTGGGCAGCATGGTGATACATGGCTGCTCGGTGAGTATAAATGCCACAGCACATGCATGCATGTCAGATACTGAGTAACGTCACAACCGCACTAATGATACCCATCACCACCTCCCCAGGGGACAGTGCCTACTCTCTGAGCACCCACATGATGACGCCAATTCGGAACCCCACCACGCCACTTGAGGTAAGATACAACACAGCTCACATTGCAACCCGGGGCATAGTGGAGCGCACATTCGGAGTGCTCAAGTCACGCTTTCGCTCCCATGACCGTTCTGGCAGGCAGCTGTTATACGCTCCCCTAGTAGTGTGCAGGATCATTGTGGCAGCATGTGTCCTGCACAACGTTGCAACACACCGGGGCTTGCTGGTGGACATGGTGGTGCCCCCACATCCCCAACCACATGCATGCCTGCTGCGCATGGGAGGGGAAAGGGCCCGGGGTGAGGCAGCCCGTATGCAGCTGGTGGCTAATTACTTCACCTAAAATCACACCCCTGTGGAGTGTACAGCCCTGGCACATCCCATCTGACAATCAATGATGATGACATAAGGGACAGTCATTGGTCACCTGGAAGTGTTACATTGTGTGCATCCCTACCTACACAAACACCACCAATCGCTGTGTCATCAAAAGACACAATTCTATGCTGCTAAATTCATTACCCCCTTGCGAAATGCAACATGACAACAGTGCCATGTCACCCAACCCCCCCCCCCCAGCACCGCCACCCAACACACCATGGCATGTCATGCTATGTGAGAGCAAACAAAGCAATCCCCAAAACATGACACAAGTGTCACAAAGTACAGTGTCCTTAGTGGAAACTGTCCACACACAATATGCTCCCAGTAATGTAGAACTAACAACACACATGACCAAATACTTACCAACCATACAATGCAGCTACACAACCTCAAACATAGCATACACATTACAGTACTAAGTTAAAGTAGTGGTAGTCTTACAACCTGATTATGCCAGCACATCGGCCACTTCCAACTATACAGTGCTGCTGCCACGCAAATGTGTAAGTGCACTGCTTACAACATGAACTCCATCTCCAAAGTAGACGGCCTTTTGAAGACATGAGGAATGAACCTGCAAATTAGGAGGAAGACATGGATGCACAAACACATACCAATACACCATGCAGTGTACAATACAACAACAATATCTACTAGGAATGTATACACAGTATTGACTACAGACTGCCCACACAGCTTATGCGAGTCCAACGTCACTGTGTAAGTCACTGTCACTTAGGCACACCCTTTGCAAGCCCATGGAAAAAGGAAGCAGGAGGGGTGTGCGTCTCATGAACCCAAGCATCTAACCCAAACTCAGGACAAGCCTGCATGTGCCCAGCGGGAATACAGTGGATGCCCACGGGAGCCACACAAGGCAACACACTGTAAAAAAAACAAAAATCAAAAATGGCCATGTGGGAGTTGGGGGGGGCCGAGGCCACCCATGAGGTCCGAGGACAGGGTGCGCACCAACAGCCACCTGTGTGGATGTTGGAAAAAAAAAACACCTCCATGGTCTCATGGCCTGCACGGCTTTGCCAATGTGGGAGAACTGCTGCTGTCGCTCTCATCACCCTCTGCTGCTGCCACAGTAGGTGGTGGTGCTATGGGAGGCAGCGCACGCAAAGCCCTGGTATGGTCCTCCATGGCAGCAAGCATGCGGGTGTGGAAGGTATCGTTCTGGAGGATTATAGTGCGGAGATCCCCATGCACCACCTGACGTGATGCCCGGATCTCCTCCCAAGTTGCCTGTGTCTCAGCTGAGAGCGAACGTGTGAGCCGCTCCAGCTGCTGTTCGGTCCTCAAGTTAGTGGAAGCCTCAAGGTCAACAAGAGTCTCCCTGAGGTGATGGAGTTCTTCCCTCAGGGCTTCCCTGTGGCCCTGGGACTCTATTGATATCGATTGGCGTAGAGTCTCCAGTGCTGCCCATCTGTCCCTGTTGGATGCCAACATGTCCTCCCTGTGTGATTGGCAAATGGAGTCTGTTGCCTGCTGTAGTTGCTCCATCTGCCTTTCAGGGGGGACAATGGAAGTGGCCACCCTCTCCATTGCTTGAGCCATCATCTCAACTGATGCTGCCTATTAGGTTGCCATACCGTACATGGATTGTCCCCATGTGGTATTGCCTGGTGGCATACGGCCACCACGTCGGTGGGCACCACACCTGTTTGGGGCAAGGCGATCTGCGCCTTGCTGTGCCGGCACTGCCTGAAGCTGCAGGACTGCATTCCCCCTCTGATCTGCTGGCCCAGGAACAGGATCAGATGTTGTGGAGTGTGACTCTGCATCCGTAACCGCCAAAGGTGGACTTACCAACACTGACATCCCCATAGAGGGTTCTACCCCTGGTGCAGGTTGGTTGGACAGAACAGAATCCCTGCCAGAAACACTTACCTGCGATGCCACATAGGTCTCATCATCCGAATCGGCACCTGAATAGAGGTCTGAGGAGGTGCACCCAGAGACACCCCTGGACGAATGGTCTGCAGCAAGATTGGGTTCTCACCCACCACCAAAGCACGTCCCCCACTGGTGCCCGGTCGTGCCTGAGATCCCTCTTGGGTCTACACCATCTCCTCAACCTCAACAGCATCAAGTGCGTCATCCCCTGCAAAAACATGAAAGACAAAAAATGGAAACAGGCATTAGCACCATAGCACACACATAGGCCTGACAAGCTACAGAACCAGTACATGATTTACACATGCCCCACATGACTATAACGCTCCCATGCATGCACTGTCACTGAGTTGGAAGGGGAGGCAAAAGGCATACACTGATGACACCAAGATGGAAGAGCAACACATTTGCTGCATGCTGGGTAGCACTGCCATCACACATTGGCCTGTGAGTGGCATGTCCAATACACATACATGACACATGCAATCACACAGATGGCATGTACCATAGCCATGGTACATTCCACAAGTACATCCATATGTCAGTGAATGAATACTGTCAGCCATCCATGTGAGATGGACATGATGAGATGAAAAATTCTACATAGTGTGACAAAATAGGCATGTGCCACACACTGCAACACATCCAGTGTACAAAAATAAAGTGATTGCAGGCCGATGAACACATCAATGGTTGTGTACTTCAACATGACAGGAAACAACTATCATGTTCCACATTCAAACAGGCCCCAAAAATGTATGTGTTCAGGCCAATACTCAATCAGCCTGAATGGTCAAATCATTCACCTAACAAGGTAACACATGTGGGCCAATGTGGGGTTCCTCAATGAAAGAAGCATGTCACAAATGTGACAATAGGGCTGAGGAATGCGTAGGAAAAGTGGGAGAATTGAAACAATCAGCCTGAATGAACACTGAAAAATACAGACAATGTTGTTGCAAGATGCCACTTCAAGGGCAACTGCCGTAATGTTGCGCTAAATTACTACTGTGGGCAGAAGGGATACTGTCACACCCAAATCCAAGGCTGCTGAATGTTTTGGATGAAGCACATGGGGGACCCATACCACTCAGGCACACACACCCTCACCTGACACTCAATCAGAACCCGTCACCCAAACAACATACACATGCATTACACACATGCATGGGCACTCACCGGACAATGCATCATAATCAGGTAGTTCTCCCACACCTTGGATCTGTTCCTCTGTGACGAAGGCCCCAGCAACAGACTCATGTTCAGTGAGTTCATTGTCCTCTTGTGGAGACCCACCGCCAGTCACCAGAGTAGCGGCATGATTTGAGGCCAGCTTGTTCTTTGCTCTGCGTTTCAGGTCATTCCACCGCTTGTAGCAATCATCAGCTGTGCGCCTCACAAATCCAAGGGCACTTATGCGGTCTGCAATGGTCTGCCAGTGTGCCCTACGTTGACCAGGTGTGGTCTTGCACCCTGCAGTCACCACCATTTTGCGGCTATGTGCTGACACACAGGCCACAAGTACATCAAGTTCCGGATCATTAAAGCAAGGCTTCCTTGAGGTACCAGAGTGTGTAGCCGTGTCTGGGGTCTCAGCCTGTCATGCCAGAGCACCCTTCTTCCTCTTCTTTAAAGGTGGAGCAGAGCCAGAGTGGCTTACGCCGCTCTGGTCAGTAGGGGCAGAATCACCGGAGGACTGGGTAGTAGGAGTGTGGGAATGCACAATGACCATAGGTCTTGATGCAGGCATTGGTTGCAGGGTAATGTTGGCAGGGGGAACGTCAGTTTGATGGACCTGGACTGACACTGTCCTGGCTGGGAGAGTCAGAGCTAGGCAGATGGAGCTGCAGCTGCCCCTGCAGCCTCCCCACCCTGAATACTTGGGGCAGCAGATGACATAGCTCCCCCAGATCCACGTGGCTTGGTGACAACAACTTGCACCGCCACACGTGGCCTAGACTTGCTGACCTGGAAGTCAGCCAGGGAGTCATCCTGTGCCAGGTCAGGTGCCACAATGGGCTGGTCCAACAGGGGCTGAGCTGGGATGGTGTCAGCCACGTTTCCCTCAACCATGGAGTTATAGAGGCACCCTGCAAATCCCGGCCACGTCCCCTACCGCGCCCACCACGCCCACCTTTTGAAGGTCGGCCACCTTTGCCTCTCTTTCCGCTTGGTCGCCTCCCAACCATGGCACTGATGTTGTTGTGCGTATGGGAGTTGCAGTAAACTATTGTCCTGGGCAATTGGGGGTCAAAGGGGTAGGATACCAGATGGAATTCGTACCCTAGTGCTCTAACAAGGCTGTCTGTGACCCCTGGGGGAAGATGACGGGTCACGCAACGCACAGGCAGACCAAAATTAAAAATTAACGTGCACGCAACCCCTCGTAGACCACGTGCGTGAAAAAATGAACCCGCACTACGCTGTGGCACCCAGAAAAACAAAACTAAGTGTATGCGTAATACACGCAGCCTACAATGACCTCTGAAGGGGAACACGACACACGGGGCAAGGACAGTTGCTAAGTACGTGCGGAACTCACCGTCTGCCTGGAAAAAGAATGTGAAAAATGCGCGCGTGTGCGCGTTGGCAACACCCGAGAATTGTATGCTGTCTGAGGAGACAGGACAAAAGGAGAAGTGAACTCTGTTTGAGGAAACAGGCCCAACAAAAATTCAGAAAAGAGCTGTCAGAGGTAACAGGGAGTACGAACTAGAAACGCTGTGAAGTAATCACGTGTGAACCGACAAGAAGTACAGATTTCACCCACTCGCTTTCCACAAAAAGCATGTAAAAGGAAATGGCGTCCTACACGTAGCTTCTAAACCGCCCCACACGTACAATTCAGATACGCGTGTACACGGGCGCTTTCCTCCAATTACACGCAATGACACTCGGACGTGCAGTTTTTCCACGTGTGCTCTGTCATCACTGCTATGAGGGAAACACCCGTGCGTGTAATGTAACTTACGCGCTAAGGGCCTTTGGTCCAATGAAATCGCATGTGTGTGCTGACACGCTTACGCGCTAAGGCCCTTTCCTCGAATTACACGCTGACGTGCAATTTTTTCACGTGCCAAATCACTCTGTATCAAGCTGGCCACACGAAAACACACGGAAGACCACGCTCCTACCCAGAAGGCCGAATGACTGCGCCCCAGAGCCCCGAGCATGCTCCAACCTGCCATCTGCTCCTGCCTGACTGCCTGCTGCCCACGTGCCCTGCCATTTGCTGCCTGCATGTCAGCCAGGGGTGTAGTTGCTCTGACCACCACTGCTGGAAATGAAGACTCCCGACTGGGATTCCATTGCTCCACAGCCCAGCCCCAGGACCCAGTTGCCCACCCACTCCTGCCTCTGGGGTTGCCATGTCCAGCACAACACCATCTGGTAGCACTGGCAACCCCCACCCAGAGAGGCAGAGGGCCACCAGCTTCACTGCCACCGAAGTTGGTGTCCTGGTGGAGCAAGTCCTAGGGCACTATGATGCCCTCTTTGGAAGTTTGCGCGCCGACAATGAAGGACGGACCGGGATCTGGATGGACATCTTGACTGCCATCAAAGTGGAGGGGGTGGCAGTCCGCGATTTACATCATGTCAAGAAGCGATGGGAGGACTTCAGGTCCAGGACCCTCAACAAGGCCCGGCGCCTCGCTAAGGCAGCGGATGCCAAGGGGCGCCGGGGCCAGCTGTCGAACAATCAAATGAGGGTCCTGGAACGCATATGCCCTGCGCTCTACATCCAGATCCTTGAGAGGCAGACCCGTCTAGAGTCGAGCAGTAAGTGTACATGCTTGTTGATAGTACGCTGTGCGTGTCCTGGTGTGCCAGTAGTATGCAGGTTGCACATGTGTTTATGTAGGGCCATGTAGGGATGTGTATGAATATGGGCGTGAGACTGCCACATGTGAGTCCTCTCAGTTGTGAGACACATTGATGGTGTATGTGTTGGTAAGCATGCAGGGCAAATGGAGGTGTTGGAGCAGACATGTTTGAATTTATGTGTATGTACATTGGCATGGTTGTGGCATGGATGGTGGTTCATAATGCATGTATCTGCACTGTGTACATGTGCTTGTATGTGTATCTAAAAAGTGTGCAATGGTGATGCAACACGGATGCACGTGACACTGATATGTAGAAGGATGAATGGCAGATGTGACATGTATGGCAATCTCATCACTGCAACAGTTAGAGGAGATATAGACATGCATGTAAGTGTGGTGGCGTGTGTGCATGTCTAGTGCACTCCTTGTGTTTCATGTGATGTCAGGCAACATTTGGCTGTTCATGCTGTTGTATGTGTATGGATGATGCTGCCTGGTGTAATATTGCTGTTGAAATGTTCATGTGTGTGAGTTAAAATGACATGTGTGTCGTGGAGTGTGATGCCGTGTCTGTAGTTAAACAATGCCACTCATGTGCAACTGTCATGTGTGTATCAGTCCATTGTACAGTGCCCTGATGCCTGTGTTTTATCTCTCCCTGTCTGCAGCATCAACTGAAGAAGAGGGCGGAGAGGGTGCTATGGAACACAGCGGCAGGGATCATCCTGCCAGCCGGAGACGCAAGGCCTGGCTCCCCTCCCAGGTTGTCATCTTGTCGGGGAGTGAGGAGTCTGGTGCCGCGTCCCAGGCCACAGCTGCTGAGGGAAGGTCCAAGAGGCGGAGGTCGGAGTTGGACTCCTCGGCAGCAGAAGGGGCAGCTGGGACCCCACAGGGTGCGATGGAGGAAGATGGCATGGAGTCATCCAGGTTGGTGGGGGGTTTGGTGGAGGAGGAGGCCATGCAAGGGACAGGCACAGGGTCTGGAGGTGGGGATTCCACTGGTGCTAGTGGTGCAGTGCAGGGGCAGGGACAGGAGGCAGCACAAGCCACCGCGGAGGTGCCTGTGTGTAATCCTGTCCCCGATCCTGTCACTGCATCATCCCGCACCAGCAGGGATGCCTACGTCCAGACCTGTTTTCAGGGAGGGGATCCGCTTACAACAACTGGACTTCCTCTCCCTGCGGATGTGGCTATCCGAGACAGGGTTGAGCCTGTCCTGGGGGGGTGGCGTTGCGTCAATGGGCCATGCGAGGTGACCTGCAGTCTTTTCATGAGGAGACTGCACGTCTTCTCGAATGGCTTGTTGACCGCATTGACCTACTGGGACAGCTCACCAGGGCGGATTCCTCCGTTTTCTGGACCTTGTTCTGGCCCCCTCCTCAACTGAAGCCCCTATGCCCCAGTCGTCCTCCATGCCCTCTTCCCACCCATGTATCACCTGGGTACCCTGTGGAGCTGCCTCTGACCCTGCGGCCAGGCTGGTGGAGGACACATCCCTGCCACAGTCGGGAGTCGGACGTCCAGCAGGGGTGGCCACCTCAACAACTGTACCCCAGCCGGAGCAGGATGTGCAGGCAGCAAGAGCCAGGGCACAGGCAGAGGCACAGCAGCAGCAGCAACAAGGTGGGAGCCATCATGGCTCGGGGCCTTCGACATCGGAGGGGCAGGCATCGGCCAGAGGGCAGGAGGACCCAGGACTGGAAGTGCCTTCCGTGTGGCAGCGGTTAGACCATGCTATAGATGCGGAGCGGCAGCGGGCAGAAGAGGCACGGCTCACGATGGTCAGGGCAGAGAACTCCATGTGGAGGGCCCGGAGGTGGGCCGAGTGCCTCGAGGCAATTCGCAGGGAGTTGGAGGAGAACATGTCGTCGTCCCTGCGAACCCTGAGGGCCATGGAAGAGGACCGCCTCCAGGACATTGAGCAGGAGTTCGATGATGCCCTGACTCGGGACATCCAAAAGTGAGCCGTCGGACTAGCCCGCTGCCCTTGTAAATAGTTTTTAGAGTTACGTTTCCTTTTCGTTTTCCTTTTATTTGTGGTCAATGGACAATGCCACACAAATTTGTATATAGTTATATTGTTAGGTAGTTTGTTAGGTAGGTTTCATTTGTTTGGTTGGGATCATGGACCCTTTACATCCTTGGACAATGGATTGTATATAGTTTCATCATGTATTCATTTTTTTTTTTTTGCATTATGGACATGGAGCAATGGATTTAATTTTCCAGACAATGGATTGTAAATAGTTGGACTATGGATTGATTTCTCTTTTTTTTTTTTATTATGAACATGAAGCAATGGAGATTTTTTTTTACATTTCCTTTGGATTTGCGTTGTTGGAGGGTGACTTTGGACTGTTTTTCTTTCAATTTTTTTGGATTTGTTATCATTTTCATTCAATCATCTTTTTCACATTCTTTTCATTTCATGTTTCATATTTTGGTATGCTTTCATTTCATTTTTGATTTCATGTACATAATACATTTTCATTTTTTAGTTCCATGTGTCGGATTCGCTCATTGGGTTGATGCATGTGAAAATGTGGGTTTTCACAAGCAATGCCGACCAGTGTATGTTTCTTGACGGACATGTGTTGATGTACATAGTTGACTTTTGGTTTGTGTCATGAGATCGGCATTTCACTGCTGGGGGTGGGGGTGCAGGGGGACATGAGTGGGGCCTGCTGGCAGGTGCCCCACGGTGCTGGGGGGTGGGGTGCAGGGGGACATGAGTGGGACATGAGTGGGGGCCTGCTGGCAGGTGCCCCACAGTGCTGGGGAGTGGGGGTGCAGGGGGACATGAGTGGGACATGAGTGAGGGCCTGCTGGCAGGTGCCCCACAGTGCTGGGGGGTGGGGGTGCAGGGGGACATGAGTGGGGGCCTGCTGGCAGGTGCCCCTCAGTGCTCGGGGGTGGGGGTGCAAGGGGACATGAGTTGGTGATCAGTAGTGCAAGGTGACATGTGGCTTGGCTGGGGGGCATGCCCATGGTGGATGGGCTACCTGCGGGACATGACCAGGGGTGCAGGGTAGTCCCCTGTGGTGTGGGCTGCCTGCAGGGGCCGTGGAGGGTGTACAGGGAACACCTGGGAGGACCCACACTGCCAATTCATGTGTAGGACTCCCTGGCACCCCCGAAATACACGTACCCTGCTGAAATCGCGTGTGAGACTTCCCGTGAACCCCCAGGAATACACGTACCCCACTCCTGGGGTTCGCGGGAAGTCTCACACGCGATTTCATCAGGGTACGTGTATTTCGGGGGTGCAGGGGAGTCCTACACGTGAATTGGCAGTGTGGGTCCTCCCAGGTGTTCCCTCTACACCCTCCACGGCCCCTGCAGGCAGCCCACACCACAGGGGACTACCCTGCACCCCTGGTCATGTCCCGCAGGCAGCCCATCCTCCATGGCCATGCCCCTCAGCTTGCACTACTGATCACCAATGCATAACCCCCAGCACCCCCACCCCCCAGCAGTGCAGGGCACCTGCCAGCAGACCCCCACTCATGTCCCACTCATATCCCCTTGTACCCCCACCCCCCAGCAGTGCAGGGCACCTGCCAGCAGGCCCCCACTCATGTCCCCTTGCACCCCCACCCCCCAGCAGTGCAGGGCACCTGCCAGCAGGCCCCCACTCATGTCCCCCTGCACCCCCCCAGCAGTGCAGGGCACCTGCCAGTAGGCCCTCACTCATGTCCCACTCATGTCCCCTTACACCCCACCCCCCAGCAGTGCAGGGCACCTTCCAGCAGACCCCCACTCATGTCCCCTTGCACCCCCACCCCCCAGCAGTGCAGGACACCTGCCAGCAGGCCCCCACTCATGTCCCACTCATGTCCCCTTGCATCCCCACCCCCCAGCAGAGCAGGGCACCTGCCAGCAGGCCCCCACTCATGTCCCCTTGCACCCCCACCCCCCAGCAGTGCAGGGCACCTGCCAGCAGGCCTCCACTCATGTCCCACTCATGTACCCGTGCACCCTCCAGCAGTGCAGGGCACCTGCCAGCAGGCCCCCACTCATGTCCCCTTGCACCCCCACACCCCAGCAGTGCAGGGCACCTGCCAGGCCCCCACTCATGTCCCACTCATGTCCCCCTGCCCACCAGGTCATGACGATCCTCAATCGTGGCCCTTATGGCCAGCCTCCCCAGCCCAAAGACCCAAACAAGTATTACATCCACCCACATAGAAAAGGCAATTAAATGATACAACCACAATGGCAAGTATGTAAATGAACACATGTCCGTCACACACACACAATGGGTGCAAGTGAATGTGAAAACCCATATCATGACATGCATGAAACCAATGAGATAATACCACACATCAAAGTATGAAGAAAAAAATGTATTAAACACAACATGAATGTAATCTAAATCGAACACACAACAATGGGAATAATAAAAGAAAAGCGGCATGTCCGTAAAAGAATAAAAAACAAGAAATCATAATCCAAAGAAATCCAAAAGAAATGGTGTCCAAAGTCACAGTCCAACAAAGCAAATCCAAGGGAAAAAAGAAAGTGAAAACGATTGCTCCATGGTGAAAATAAAAAAAAAGAGAACAATCCAATGGTGAACTATGTACAGATGAACAATCCAGGGTCCATGAGCCCAACTGATGAAATGAAACCTATCAAAAATACTACCTAATAAAAAACTATATACAAAAACGTGGTGCATTGTCCAAGCGCAACCAAAATAAAGAAAAAACTAAAGGAAACCTAACACTATCTAACTATATGCAATGGCGGCGGGCAAGTCCAGTGGCTCACTCTGTGGTGTCCGAGGGCCAGGGCATCACCGAACTCCATGTCTATTTGCCGGAGGCGGGCCTCTGTCCTGGCCCCGAGGTCTCGCAGGGAGGCACCCATGGCCTGTTCAAACTCCCTGCGAGTTGCCTCGAGGCACTCTGCCCGCCTCAAAGCCCGACACATGGAGACCTACGCCCTGACCATGGTGAGCCGTGCCTCTTCTGCCCGCCGCCGCTCCGCACCTATCTGCTGGCCCAACCGGTGCCACACGGAAGACACTCCCATTCCTGGGTCCTCCTGCCCTCTGGCCGATGCCTGCCCCTCCGATGTTGATGGCCCCGAGCCATCATTGCTCCCACCTAGAGCCTGCTCCTGCTGTCCATGTGCCATGTCTGATGGTGCCTGCACATCCTCCATCAGCTGGTCTCCAGTTGTGGTGTCCAACCCTGCTGGGCCTTCGACTCCCGACTGTGGCAGATATGTGAGATACACCAAGCTGGCTGTGTTGGTTGAGCCAGGTCCACAGGGGGCCCTGGTGGAATCTGGGCCGGAAGACAGTGTGGAGAACGACTGGCGCATAGTCTCCACAGAGAAGGAGAGGTCCGCCAGAGTGCGTGACACATGTAAGATCCCACCAAACAGGACGGAGCCCATACGTTTGTGGGACCCCTCGTCCACAGGTAGTGGAGAGGCAGATGACATGGCACTCTCCCATACCTGCGGACGGGCCTGGGACGGGGCCTCACTGCTGGTGCATGGTGGTGCAGTCACAGGGTCAGGGACAGCGACATGCACAGGCCCCTCTGTGGTGACCTGTGCTGCCTCCTGGCCCTGGACTGCACCACTTGCACCAGTGGTACTATCCCCACCAGGCCCGATGTGTGGCTCAGTAGCGGGCTCCTCCTCCTCTGTGGAGACCACCAACCTGGATGTTTCCACACCGTCTTCCGCCATTGGAAGCCCCTGTGGGGGCTCAACCGGCCCTTCCGCCACAGCCGTTGTGGCAGACGCAGCACCAGTCCCCTCGCTCCCGGATGATGGTAATTCCTGGGAGGGTGGCTGGGCCTTGCGTCACCGCCCAGTGGAGGCATCCCTGCCGCTTGGCTCCACAGTGCCGTCTTCGCCCTCTTCTTCACTTGATGCTGCATAGAGGAAGACATAGAACACAAGCATCAGGGTACAGTACAAAATACCCTAGACAGGAAGCAATAACACATGAGTGGCACTGTCAAATGTCACTTCCATAACACATGGATGAATGCACACAAAAAACATGCAGAAACAGTCCCGGTGCCTGCAATCAACATCAACATCCATGTAGAAGGGCCCCTGTAAACCAAAATGTTGCCTTCAAAGTCACATGCATCCATGGAGTTTCAAAGTCACACACACACTTCTCAGGCACACACACACACATGTGCACCATACATGTACATGACATCAGCACCCATTCCTCAGCACCCCTCCATGTCCAGGAACAGAGACAGCCATGCTTTCATGTGTGCATTCCGCGTAGAGCTCCCCATGTTGCATAAAAACACATGCACCAACCATGTGGTTCGCACATAACTGGTCTCACATGCATGACCATGATGTCCCTGCACACACACATCCATACATGGTCTATGTCACACATACAGGCAAGCATTAGACTACCAGCACACTGCAACATGCCCTGTCTCACACAGCAATGCATGGCCACTTACCGCTCAACTCCAGACGGGTCTGCCTCCGAAGGATCTGGGCGTGGAGCGCTGTGCCTACGCATTCCAGGACCCTCGTCTGGATGTTACTCATGCGTGCCCGGCCCCCCTCCGCGAGGTGCCGGGCCTTGTGTGGGTCATGGACCTGAAGTCCTCCCAGCGCTCCTTGACGTGCTTGATGTCACGGGTTGTCACCCCCTCCGCGTTGATGACAACCACTACATCATTCCAGATCCTCTCCCGTCCTTCCTTGTTGGCGCGTGATGTTCCGAAGAGGGCATCATAATGCCCCGGGACATGCTCCACCAGGACACCAACTTCGGTGGCAGTTAAGCTGGTGGCCCTGTGCCTCTCTGGCTAAGGGTTGCCAGTGGTACCAGATGGAGATGTGCCCGACATGGCAACCCCAGAGGCAGGAATGGGTGGGCAACTGGGTCCTGGGGCTGGGCTGTGGAGCGATGGTATCCCAGTCGGAGTCTTCTGTTCCAGCAGGGGTGGACACAGCAACTGGACCCCTGCAGATGGCTGATGTGCAGGCACCAAATAGCAGGGCACGTGGGAAGCAGACAGTCAGGCAGCAGCAGATGGCAGGTGGGAGCGTGCTCGGGGATCTTTGGGGCAGGAAAATGGCCTTCAGTGCAGGAGCGTGGTCTTCCGTGTGTGTATGCGTGGCCAGCTTGATACGGAGTGATTAGGCACGTGAAAAAATTGCTTGTCAGCATGTAATTCGAGGAAAGGCCCTTAGCGCGTAAGCGGGTCAGCACACGTATGCGATTTCATTGGACCAAAGGCCCTTAGCGCGTGTGTAAAACTTCACGCGAACCCCAGGAATAAACGTACCCCACACACACAGGGCCCTTTCGCGTGTAAAACTTCACGCGAACCGCAGGAATACACGTACCCCACTCGCACAGGGCCATTTCCCATGTAAAACTTCACGCGAACCCCAGGAACACACGTACCCCACTCGCACAGGGCCCTTTCGCATGTAAAACTTCAAGCGAACCCTAGGAATACACGTACCCCACTCACACAGGCCCTTTCACGTGTGAAACTTCCCGCGCACCCCCGTAATACACGTACCCTGCTGAAATTGCATGTGAGACTTCCGGCGAACCCCAGTTATACACGTACCCCACCCGCACATGCCCTTTCGCGTGTGAACGTTCCCGCGAACCCCGTAATACACGTACCCTGCTCCAATCGCGTGTGAAACTTCCCGCAAACCCCAGTAATACACGTACCCCGCTCGCACAGGACCTATCACGTGTGAAACTTCCCGCGAACCCCAGTTATACACGTACCCCACTCGCAGAGGGCCCTTTTGCGTGTAAAATTTCACATGAACCCCAGGAATACACATACCCAACTCGCACAGGCGATTACACGTACCCTGCTGAAATCGCGTTTGAGACTTCCCGCGAACCCCAGTAATACACGTACCCCACTCGCACAGGCCTTTTCACGTGGGAAACTTCCCGAGAACCCCAGTAATACACGTACCCCACTCGCACAGGGCCTATCGCGTGTGAAACTTCCTGCGAACCCCAGTTGTACACATACCCCACTCGCACAGGCCCTTTCGCGTGTGAAACTTCCCGCGAACCCCCGTAATACACATACCCTGCTCCAATCGCATAAGAGACTTCCCATGAATCCCTGTAATACACGTACCCTGCTCCAATCGCGTGTGAAACTTCCCGTGAACCCCAGTCATACACGTACCCCACTCGCACAGGCCCTTTCACGTGTGAAACTTCCTGCGCACCCCCGAAATGCACATACCCAGCTTAAATCAAGTGTGAGACTTCCCGCGAACCCAAGGAATACACATACCCCACTCGCACAGGTCCTTTCGCGTGTGAGACTTCACGCGAACCCCAGTTATACAAGTACCCCACTCGCACAGGCCCTTTCGCGTGTGAAACTTCACGCGAACCCCAGTAATACACGTTCCCCGCTTGGCGTTTGCTGTTTGGCAGCCCTGTAAACTGGTCCAGGGTTAGCGCAGCCCTGTGTGCTGGATTGGGGATTTTGATGGCTTTTCCTTGCGCAAGGGCGTTCTTGGGGGCGTAACTGGCACTGCTGCATGGTCGCTGCGCCACTCTGCACCACGGCTGGTTTTGGAGGCTAAAATCCATGAATACGCTGTGCGCAGAAATCGATTTTTGCGCACACGGCTGGCGCAGACATTCGCACGCGCACACTGTGCGCCAGCTGCGTTCGCCTCTTGTGCGTGAAATTCTATGAATTACCCCGTTAGTGAGAATGTGTTTCCCCTGACAGGAGACCTAACAGCCATGGCTCTGTGTGCTCGAAAACAGATTATCTGGATTTTGCGAGTCTCATGGATACATTGGTTGAAGGTGCATGCTGAAAGTTGCGGTCTATGTGCAGATCTTGGATTTCCTAATGTAGAAGTGCACGGGCATGGCGTGCATGGAATGATGTGGCTGGACTTGGTACCTCTCTGTGCAACTTTACTGACAGAGCGTCATCCGGACATACTTATTATTCATTGCGGTGGAAACAGTTTAGGCCATGTGTCTGGAATTTCTTTGCAATTTGCAATGAAGGAAGGACTTGCGAAGGTCATGGACATGTTTCCAATTTGCCAAATTATTTTTCCCGTATAGCACAAAGACAGATATGGTTGTGTTCCTCTCCATTTGGTCCACAAATGGAGAAAACGAGGCACAATGTGAATAAGGCTTTTTGTGCCTTTCTAAGGGATGTTGCCATGTCCTCATTCCACAATGAAAACATTTTGTTTCATAGTTCTTTAATTTTTCTTACAGATGGAGTCCATCTTACATATGCTGGCAATCAGATCTTTCTTTGCAATGTACAAAATGCGTTGCAATTTTTTTTGACATCATAGTCACCTATTTCACAATCTGTTTTTTCTAACCTAAATTTCTTGAGGGATACACACCACAACCGAAAGGCTCTTTTCAGAGCCACCACTTACTCCCAGCAAAAAGTCCATTGGTTTTGTTATGCTTACCCTGTGTGTCCTACGACTGTCCGCAGACTTTTAAAAAAATGCGCGGGGGCCTACAACAGTCACTTGATAGTTCTATTGTTTAACCGAGAAAGGCGGCGCTGAAAAGAGCCTTTTTATAAATGTTTGTATTTTTCCACTTTACTACTTTTGACGACACAAGACACTACGAGAGGAAGGCAAAGGAACGTAAGGAAGGGGCACCAACCACAGGGATAAGAAGGGGCAGATGGAGAAAGATATAGTGTGGCCTTTACTTAGGTAGGGAGCAGTTTTTCTGGTGCTCTGTGACCGTAGCCTCAAAAGCACTTCGAAAACTCTCCCCTGCAGAGTACTACACACACAATATTGTGACCCTTGAAAGGTAAGGGTCAACAGCATTGCAAATGGCTTGTGAGGCAGCGGGAGGGATGCACTCCCCCACAGGAGTGCGCCTTGTACTTAGAGTGATCAATAGTACATTTGAAGTGTGCAATTTTGATGACGGAGTTAGATGTACAGATGTTTAATCTGATTGGTGGATGGTTGTGTGACTGCTTAGCTGTGTTCCATGAGGGAATGGATTGAAGTGGAAAGGGTACAAGGACTAGTTAAGAGTTACGTGAGTTACGTGCTGAACGTACACAACACTTGTACCTGGGTAGGGCGTGTCACATACAGGTTTCTACAGCAAATCTAGTATGGAAAGGGAACTGTAGCCATCAGCCAATCAGATGTTCCCATTGCTCTTTTGTGCCGACAGACGGTGCGTATACTGAACATGGCAGAGGTGCAGAGGGTGAAGGTTTTGGTAGTTGGAGATATTTTTGTGCATGGTTTACAGCACTATGCCAAAAGTAGGAATGTAGCGCATCATTTCGATGTGAGAGGAGTAGAGGTGGTGTGGAGTGCTGAAACTGATCACAATGTTGCAGCAAATCTACGAGTTTGCACCGAGATCGTGCGATGACCACTCCTCATGTGGTGATTTTGCACTACGGTGCTTGTCATTTGGGGTACGTCAGTGCACGGACTTTGTTGGATGATTTGGAGCAGTTGGTGCAAGCAGTCATGAACATATTTCCAACTGCGAAATTAATTTTTTCTGGGTTACTCCATAGAGGAAAATGGGACAACAGTTATGTTTTCTGTCCTGATCAAGGAATTGGGAGGTGTATCATCAATGGCGGCATGCATGCTTTTATGTTACGCGCTGGAATGTTTTTCTGCAGCCACAAGAACATTGTTCACAGTAATGCGGCTTATTTTGAAGCAGATGGTGTCGCGTTTTCTTCTTTGGGAAATGCCACGTTCTTTTGGAATGTGAGGCTTGCTTTGGAGAAGGTTCTGTAATGGTTGTACGAGTATAGTAAGAAGAAAAAGTATTAAAAAATACAAAATAACAGATGTCTGTAAGGCATCTGCCCAAAAAATTAAAAAAAAA
Organism: Ambystoma mexicanum; assembly: GCF_040938575.1. Taxonomy (NCBI): domain Eukaryota; kingdom Metazoa; phylum Chordata; class Amphibia; order Caudata; family Ambystomatidae; genus Ambystoma; species Ambystoma mexicanum. Next base: position 1,056,612,624 of record NC_090932.1, read on the forward strand.
AACAGCTCTTTTCAGAGCCCACCTTAAAGGGGAAAAGGGGAATAATATTTAAATGTACAGTCCTCACGCTCTCATCCTGTACGTGTCCGCCAAAATGACGGTAGTTTGCAGGCTGCGCCGTTTGTGGGGAGGAGACGCATTCAAATGAGAATGTGCGAAGCTAGTGATTGGTCAGTAAAGTTAAGTGGGTGTGTTTTGTATATAGACATTTAGTGAGAACGTGTTTCCCCTGACAGGAGACCTGACAGCCATGCCTCTGTGTGCTCGAAAACAGATTATCTGGATTTTGGGAGACTCATGGATACATCGGTTGAAGGTGCATACTGAAAGTTACGGTCTATGTGCAGATCTTGGATTTCCTAATGTAGAAGTGCACGGGCATGGCGTGCGTGGAATGAGGTGGCTGGACTTGGTACCTCTCTGCGCAACTTTACAGACAGAGCGTCATCCAGACATACTTATTATTCATTGCGGTGGAAACAGTTTAGGCCATGTGTCTGGAATTTCTTTGCAATTTGCAATGAAGGAAGGGCTTGCGAAGGTCATGGACATGTTTCCAAATTGCCAAATTATGTTTCCCGTATAGCACAAAGACAGATATGGTTGTGTTCCTCTGCATTTGGTCCACAAATGGAGAAAGTGAGGCACAATGTGAATAAGGCTTTTTGTGCCTTTCTAAGAGATGGTGGCATGTCCTCATTCCACAATGAAAACATTTTGTTTCGTAGTTCTTTAATTTTTCGTACAGATGGAGTTCATCTCACATATGCTGGCAATCAGATCTTTCTTCGCAATGTACAAAATGCTTTGCAATTTTTTTTGACATCATAGTCACCTATTTCACAATCCGTTTTTTCTAACCTAAATTTCTTGATGGTTACACACCACTACCGAAAGGCTCTTTTCAGAGCCACCACTTACTCCCAGCAAAAAGTCCATTGGTTTTGTTATGCTTACCTTGTGTGTCCTATGACTGTCCGCGGACTTTTAAAAAAATGCGCGGGGCCTACAACGGTCACTTGATAGTTCTATTGTTTAACTGACAAAGGCGGCGGCTCTGAAAAGTTTAGTTTTTGTATTTTTCCACTTTACTACTTTTGACGACACAAGACACTACGAGAGGAAGGCAAAGGAAGGTAAGGAAGGGACATCAATCACAGGGAATAGAAGGGGCAGATGGAGAAAGATATAGTGTGGCCTTTACTTAGGTAGGGAGCAGTTTTTCTGGTGCTTTGTGACCGTAGCCTCAAAAGCACTTCGAAAACTCTCCCCCCTGCAGTGTACTGCATCACAATACACACACAATATTGTGACCCTTGAAAGGTAAGGGTCAACAGCATTGCAAATGGCTTGTGAGGCAGCTGGAGGGATGTACTCCTCCACAGGAGTGTGTCTTGTGGTGAGAGGATCGGACACAGAGGATGCTGTGGAGGAACTCAATCTACTACGTTCTTCGCATGGCACCACCTTGCGAATGTCCACACTGTGGAACGAAGTTAGGTGACAAAGCTGTACGCACCAGGTCTCCCGCGACTGAGCACTAACTGTCATGATTACACTTGACAAAGTTTGCACGTGCTTTCGGTACGTTCCCTAAAATGGAAAACAACCGCCACACCCACCACTCTCTCCAAGTGTTAGTAGGGTGAAGTTCCTCCACCTCATTCTCTTCTTCCTCTTCTACCTCAATCTCTACATCCTCACCCGTATTTCCCTCTGCAGGTCCTTGGGGAGGTGGTGGCGGTGGAGGGTTTGGGGGTGGTGCTGAGGTTAATGCAGCAACAGCAGCCATGGATGCCATTACGATTATTTACCTAATGGTCGCTACAGTATTAAAGGCAGCACACCTCTAACTGCTATAGCCAGAAACACAATGAAGATGAGCTCGGGGGTGTGCCCATTTATAGGGGTCCAAGGATGCAGCTCGTGACAATATTGCTTGCTGAAAAGCGCTGCGAAAATTGCAAACGACACATTCACAGGTGGAACTATTCTATGGGAAATGTCAAATGGTGATTTTATACTGAAAAATAATTTCACAGGTATGTGTAAGTTATTTTGCAATGTTGCGGAGGCAGACAAAGTGCACAAATTAGTCCACACGCTCAACGTGGGTGCAGTCACATGATGATGTCCTGAACACATCCACGAGGGAAAAGCATGCCTGCACGACAGCAAATGCAGACTAACAAACGTCCACATGCGTGCCAGTGTTCTACGGACAGTGTTCGGGTCCTGCAACTAATTAAAAGTGTGACACAAGTGAGATGGACAGTTAGAGACAGGCGGGATGTTCCCAGTACTTATGGGTGTACTGCACATGTGCGTACCTCATCTGATGATTGCAGGGACAGGTCCAGTGTCCTTAGGACACCTCCATTTTGTTTGACAACGAACATTCCGGCCACCGCGCCTGTTCTACGGGCGGTTCCATCTTGTTGCGAACGATACGGACAGATATAGTGTCCTTAGGACACTTCCAATTTATTTAATTTATATACATCCCGCCCACGTAGTATGTTCTTGGAACATGTTTTATCTCATTTGTGAGCCGTACAGAGAGCAATAATGTCCTTAGCACACCCCATTCTTTTCATTTACGCAGAACTTCTTGGTTGGCATTGGTACGGGTAGGTGTATTGCCGTTAGAACATTCACATCGAATTGCTTACGGCTAGCTCGAACAGGCGCGCTGTTCGCAAACATTTGAAGTCTTTTAAAAAAAAAATCTCAACCCCTTACTCTACAACAAATATACAAACACTTTCTAAAAATCTACACGCACTTTAATCAAATCAACAGAAGCACAGGTGGATGCAGACACTGACACGAATATAGGGGAATTAGGGTTCAACACAGGCTGATTGTGAGGAGATGATGTATGTGGGGAAGAAGGGATGGATGTTTCATTAAAATGTTTATTTTCTTGTTCAAGGTTTGGGGACAGTTCACTAGGGAATGGAGAAGGGGGGCAGGTACAGGTCGGACAGTGATACTGTATTTTTCCTCTAACAAATTCTTCCGGAAATTCCCTTAAACTATTAAAATTGACATTCAGAGCATCCATTTTAAGTTCTATTCTTTTTAGCCTGTCTTCCTCTGAGTCGTTTGTTGGCATTTCTTCTTTTTTTTCCAGGTCTGTTACAAATAAATATATATATATATATATATATATATATATATATATATATATATATATATATATATATATATATATATATGTTAAATGGCCTTAAAACACTGAACATTATTTTGCTTATGCAGAGCACTGTGTAACATTACTGTCGCTATCTTCAGACATTTCCCCATACTGAAAATTCTCCTCCAGCCACTCCAAAGTACTATTCATTTCTGTATAAAAAGGACAGAAAGAAATTATTTTTTCAGCCCCTTATAGCAAAAACAGTACACACTTATATAAGAAAAATGAAGTTAACTTACTTTTTTGCTGTAATTTGTCTTTGTTGAAGTGCGTGCGACTACTGTCGGTCCTGGCTACAGATTTTCTGTGAGGTACTTACGTTGGAGTCATACTTTCTTTTTTTATGGTACAATCCATTTCATTCTACATGGTCATTAAATGCATGGTTTTTGTTTCAGACGTTTCCCTTTTTATTTACTAGTAATTATGATGTCTTTATGTGTCCTTTCTCTAAATTGCACATTTTTTGTGTAAAACGATAGTACAATTTCAGATGGACCCTGACTGTTTCAGTAGTACTGACCTCGTCCGTGTCCGTCCGCAGAGAGGCACTCAGTCCGTGCCTTCATAACATCAATAGCGAGGAGGTTCTGTATGGTCTACGTTATATGTTTGTAAAGTAATCAAATTAAACTACATAACTCCCAAGATCACATGATGATAGTGTATATTCAGCATAAACACTTTATTAACGCAATGTTATGATTAGGTTCCCCTTCAGAAAATCTGTCAAATTCAGTTACAATACAAATTTTGTTAAAGGGTCGTTATGGTTAAGTTGTCCTACTAAAAACCTGTACAATTCACTAAAAAAAACTTTGTTAAGGGGACATTATGGTTAAGTTGCCCAACCAAAAACCTGTGCTCTTCACTAAAAAACCTATTCAAACGTGCCATTATGGTTCAAAGTAAAACAGAAAAACCCCAGATATTAGCCAGTTATGGTAGGCTAAGCAACCATAACTGTCTGCACCATTGTGCACTGCTACCACTAACACCCAGGACATCAAAGATGACATCACAAATGTGGAGGAACTCAATCTACTATGTTCTTCGCATGGCACCACCTTGCGGATGTCTGCACTGTGGAACGAAGTTAGGTGGCGATTCATGGTTGTCGTACCAAAGCTGTACGCACCAGGTCTCCCACGACTGAGCACTAACTGGCAGTGATTACACTTGACAAAGTTCGCACATGCTTTCGGTACGTTCCATAAAACGGAAAACAACCGCCACATTCACGACTCTCTCCGAGTGTTAGTAGTGTGGAGTTCCTCCACTTCATTCTCTTTTTCCTCTTCTACCTCGATCTCTACATCCTCACCCGTATATCCCTCTGCATATATATATATATATATATATATATATATATATATATATATATATATATATATATATATATATATTTATTTTTTTTTCAATGAAAAAACTTTGTTAAAGGGACGTTATGGTTAAGTTGCACTAATAAAAACCTTTGAAATTCACTGAAAAAACGTTGTTAAAGGGACGTTATGGTTAAGTTGGACTAATAAAAACCTATGAAATTCAAAGAAAAAACTGTGTGGTTACAAGTAAAACCGAAAAACACCTGAAATTCACCAATTATGGTAAGCTAAGCAACCATAACTCGCGACACCATTGTGCACTGCTAAGACTAACACCCAGGATAGCAAAGATGACATCACAAGCCACTGCCACTGCTGCAAATTTGGTGAAAATCCATCCAACGGTTTGGGCTGTTGGCGTGAGCAAAGTGTTTTCCCCATTCAGTCTATGAGAAAAAAATACATTCTGGGACCCCCCCATAACTTTGCCACTAATCCTCACCAAACTTCGCAAAACAATTCCGAGTGGGCCATATACTGTTTTTGCAAAGTTTGGTGAGGATTCGTCCAGGGAGAGCGAAGTTATAAGCCGCTCAAAAAGTGCTCTTCCTATGGAAACAGCAACCTAACCATAACTACACGGCCACTAGCGTAACAGGTTGAGGAACAGAACAACTGAAAGGAAGTGTAAACAAGAGAAAGATGACATGCATGAAGATGTATGGAAGCAGACACAGGGATTGGTGTGAGATGAGTGCAGACGTGGAGGCTACATGGGAGCTGTGGGACCAGAGCCAGCAATTTCATAATGGTACACAGGGTGTAAGGAGACTTGTATCATGCACAGTATACATTATACTCATTGATACAGAGTGAAGAAGAATAAAAGAGAGGCTGGTAAATATGCATTAGATAATGGGAGGGTGGAAAGGATAAGATATGTTTTGCTCTGGGAGCAAGTATAACTTGCAATTGCATCAGGCACTGGACAGGTAGAGAGCCCCATCTCAGTGCATGAAGATGCCCGGTCCCATGGTGCCCCATGAACTATAGCAAAACAGAACGATGGTCTGGAGGGTTCCCCCGAGCAATGCCAGTGGTTAAGATTCAGTCTAAACCTTCCAGCCATCACCTCTTTGTTTTTGCTTTGTCACGCCGAGTGGGATGGGTATGCCCAGACGTGGGTCCCGTGCCTGCTGGGCCTAGAGACCCAAGCTACTCCTCACTGATGAGCCCCAACAAGGGTGAAACATGTTTCGGGATGCTTGTGGTCTCGTGCAGAAGGGATGTGACCTAGCAGTTTGGGCTGGACTGCCCCTTTTGGGGTGGGGCCAAGCCTGATTTGCATATGGTCTTTCCCCTTCTGTAATGGCTTGGCAGGCGAAGAATGATGGTCTGGAGAGTTGCCCCGAGCAATGCCAGTGGTCAAGATTCAGTCTAAACCTTCCAGCCATCACCTCTTTGTTTTTGCTTTGTCACCCCGAGTGGGACGGGTATGCCCAGACGTGGGTCCCGTGCCTGCTGGGCCTAGAGACCCAAGCTACTCCTCACTGATGAGCCCCAACAAGGGTGAAACATGTTTGGGGATGCTTGTGGTCTCGTGCAGAAGGGATGTGACCTAGCAGTTCGGGCTGGACTGCCCCTTTTGGGGTTGGGCCAAGCCTGATTTGCATATGGTCTTTCCCCTTCTGTAATGGCTTGGCTGGCGAAGAACGATGGTCTGGAGGGTTGCCCCGAGCAATGCCAGTGGTTAAGATTCAGTCTAAACCTTCCAGCCATCACCTCTTTGTTTTTGCTTTGTCACCCCGAGTGGGACGGGTATGCCCAGACGTGGGTCCCGTGCCTGCTGGGCCTAGAGACCCAAGCTACTCCTCACTGATGAGCCCCAACAAGGGTGAAACATGTTTGGGGATGCTTGTGGTCTCGTGCAGAAGGGATGTGACCTAGCAGTTCGGGCTGGACTGCCCCTTTTGGGGTGGGGCCAAGCCTGATTTGCATATGGTCTTTCCCCTTCTGTAATGGCTTGGCAGGCGAAGAACAATGGTCTGGAGGGTTGCCCCGAGCAATGCCAGTGGTTAAGATTCAGTCTAAACCTTCCAGCCATCACCTCTTTGTTTTTGCTTTGACACCCCAAGTGGGACGGGTATGCCCAGATGTGGGTCCCGTGCCTGCTGGGCCTAGAAACCCAAGCTACTCCTCACTGATGAGCCCCAACAAGGGTGAAACATGTTTGGGGATGCTTGTGGTCTCGTGCAGAAGGGATGTGACCTAGCAGTTCGGGCTGGACTGCCCCTTTTGGGGTGGGGCCAAGCCTGATTTCCCTTATGGTCTTTTCCCTTCTGTAATGGCTTGGCAGGTGAAGAATGATGGTCTGGAGCGTTGCCCCAAGCAATGCCAGTGGTTAAGATTCAGTCTAAACCTTCCAGCCATCACCTCTTTGTTTTTGCCCCATGAACTATGCCAGGCCCCAAATCAGTGGAAAGAAGTCCACAGTCTCAGCTTCAGGGTATGTGACTATCTGAAGTGTGGACAGTGGATTGTCCTAATCTCCCTTGCAAACAACCAGGATTGCGACAGCAGCTGCAACCATTAAGAAAAACTCACAGGTGTACAGTTGTAAGGGCTATTGTTTATATATTTATTTTAATTGTTTATTTATTGGTGATTTGGTATCAAAAAACGTTTGTACTTAAGTGCCAAGGACGAGTATGTTTGTACTTTTTGCATAGACTTGCATAATAGCCTGCCACTTAATGGAACAAAATATAGACAATAACACAACTTAAAAGAAATGCAAATATACACATTTCGTTAACAAAAACAGTACATAGTCACACATCTAATACTCAATCAGATTAAGAATACGTTAGCTTAAATGATGCACGTAAGCAGTCCCATAGTAATCTTCCCACTAAGGCCACTAAGATGACTGTATTACATCTTTTTTTAAATATACCTCATCCAGCAATGACCAAATACCGCCGTTTTGAAAATGGAAAGCTCTTCAGAGAATATGATAGCCCAGAATGTTTCAGTCTGGATATGCTCCATACTCTGTAGTAGGGGTTATTGGCCTTCTCTTGTTTATTGTTTGGGAAGTGTTCCTTCCCTCCTTCCTTCCCTCCCTCCCTCCCTCCTTCCTTCCTCAAACGAGCCTGCAATGATGATACAGAGTGAGTATTTATCTGACCCCATGTGTGATGCGTGTAAGGTGAGTCACCCAACTCTTGGAGTACATATGTAGTAACAATCTGAAACTTCTGCAATGAGAGCAAGGCCATCTATCAGCTACATTTCATTTCTAAACCAGGGTGACGAATGAGTGCTCCTGCGTAAACGATTATCACTGCATGTTCCCACGCATAGGTTTTCCATAAAGTAATCCCAGCTAGGGAGCACATATAAACCCCTTAAACTGCATGCAACCATATGCGCCCCAGTAGCGAATGATACCCTCAATCCTGGTTAGCTTTGTCATATCCTCTCTGCCACACCAAGCATGGAGCGATGAACAATGGGAGCTACAAGCAGGTGTGCTGTATTTTACCTTGGCATGTTACGCTGTACTGTTCCCATTTGCTTATTACTGTCACATGAAGCTCAGAATAAAATGGTTGTACCTGAGCATTAAATGCTTGTGTCTGTGCATTTGAGGCTGCATCTGTGTGTGAGGCCATATCTATGAGGCCACACTTGGCATATGTTCTTGGCATATGTTTACAGTGCTTGACACAGCTGACCATTTTTCAATAATTGGTATGAGCGTAGTACAGTGGTACCTGAACATATGATAGCTATAAATCGGACTCTCTTTGGCTGATTCATGGAATTATGTGCGTCGAAAAACGGGCTTTGTGTGCCATTCTGCTCGCAAATCCCCATTTGTGAAACAGATTTGCGGGCAGAATGGCACACAATTCCCGTTTTTCGGCGCACATAATTCCATGAATCAGCTCCTCTGTCTCTTTCTCTCTTTCTCTTTCTTTTTTTCTTTCTCTTTCTCTCTCTCTCTCTCTCTCTCTCTCTCTCTCTCTCTCTCTCTCTCTCTCTCTCTCTCTCTCTCTCTCTCTTTCTCTCCAAATTCATCCACCAAGTCAAAAGTTATTAGCCTCTCTCAGCCTTTCTGCTGCAAAGCACCAAGACCAATATAAAGGCTTTAAGGTGCCGTGGTCACTTGCTTCTCTGTTGAATATTTTAAAAACGACTGGATGGATTTACCGTAAACCAGTTAAGGAAATGAAGTCAACGCTTTGTGTCCAAATTGTTTCTTATTTGGTCTAAATATGTAACTTGGTTTTCATGCTACAGCTGTTACATTCCGCCCTTTTTCTCTATGGGAAAGTAAACCTTAATACATTTTCATTTTCAAACAAATTGCCCCCAGAATTTCCAGTTTAGTGGGTCTTATTCAAATATATCCAACAAGTCAAAAGATACCAACCTCACTGAGCCTCTCTTCTTTAAAAAGCACCAAGGCCAATATAAAGGTTTTAATGAGAGGGGCGCTCTCCCTTCTCTGTCAAATATTTTAGAAACTATGGGATGAATTTACCCCAAACCTGCCAAGACTTTTAAGTCAAAATGCAGTTAAATTGAGCAAATTTAAGCCAACAAAACCCTTGAAATTTAGTGGATGTGGGAAGTCATGACCAGCTAAAATCGTCACTTTCCCATTACAAAATCCATGAGCACATACATCTTACATGAGAGAGGAGTCACAATGCCATACACAATGGCATTATGGGGGACACAGTATTATGGGGGGACATCAATGGGAATAACAACAAGTTAACCTGATCCTGACTTCCCTACACTATAACTGATGTTTTTTCATTTAATTTATTATAGAATGGCAATAGCCGCCCCATAGTTAAGGTGAGTCTGATTCCCGTAGGAACCCCTCACATTTCTATCATTAATAACCTTTGATTCCAGTAATGTTTTTGGCTGAAATGTTAAAAGTGAATAAAAACCTACGGGGCCACAGACCACAAAGTTTTATAAATATTTGTTATAAAAGAAAAAAGATATTAATCATCCCCAAAAATGTTTTGCTCCAAAAGCGCAGACTACTTCCCATTTATTTTCCAATAGACAAACAAGGTACATTTTTGCCAAAGCCACAGCCACAGCCCAAACTATTGGACAGATTTGGATCAGGTCCAAAACAATTTGGGCACAAAGCATTAACTCACAATCCATGCATGTTTTGGGGTTATTCATTGCAGTAGTTTTTAAAATATTTGATGGATAATGGGGTGCCCCCGTTCCAAAAATAGATAGAGATATCTCAGGGATTTACCCAAAAACAGTGTTTTGATAAATGAAACGACTGTCATCTTGTTTTTCTCTTGATGTGAGAGATATCTGCGGCTATAGCCGATGATATGGGAAAATGAAATGTAGGGAAATAAAGATATTTGCAGGTCAAAAAACATGCAAATGACATCAGGATAGATATGGTGGGGGATGGCTAGAGGGCACCAAGTGAAATCAGGGCCTGAGCTTGCATCACAAAGCTTTCTGTAGCCTTGAATAGCTGACATCTCAAAGCAAACTGCAACACAGAAACCCCCTGTAATGTGGGGGGAAATGGAGAGGGCAGGGGGGGGGCCATCTGAGGAGTGTAGGTACAGATGATGGCCTGTGGGGCAGGAAAGCATTGTATTTACTTTCTCAGACTTTTTGCCAATATTGCTGGCTATGAAGATATTTTTTACAGCTATAGTGACATTGGGGGTAGAATATCACTGGCCTGGCCATGTCTATTGACTTGATGGTCATACAGGTCTCCCATTCATGCAATTACCAGGGCAGACCGTGCTCAGCTTCAAAGTGAGAAAAGGACCAGTCTCCTCAGGCCATGTTGGCAGATAAATAAACCCCTGTTATAGGGCCACCAAGAGAAAGGGCCAACCCTTTCCTCACTTTGAAGCTAAGCAGGGTAATTCCCATTTTGGAGCTAAGTGGGGTCAGACCTGGTTACTATATGGATGAGTGACCAAATGGGCATCCACATTATTTTATTTTTTTAAACAACTCTACTGTCAGTCCTTGAAAGTATTGCACTTAGAGTCCATGTATTGACTGTGATGAATTGCATTCTGGTAGTTGTAGTCTCCCAGTCAATAATAATAAAAAAAGACATATTTTTACAGCAACAGTGGGTTTCCCAAACTGGCATTAACTGAGACAAACCTTGCTTAGCATCAACGTGAGCAAGGGGCCAGCCCCATAAGGCCATGTGCCCACCTTAAAAGACATCTTAGATAAACCTGAAAGGGGCTGGATCCCTTCTCACTTTGAAACTAAGCAGGGTCGGTCCTGATGCTGCATGGATGGGAGACAGTCCTGAATGCCATGTGTTTACTTAGTTTTACATATCTCATAACACACAGCATCTGCATTTCTTTTTTAAATCATGCTACTCTCATACCTTCAAAGTTTTGCACTTAGAGTAAATGTGTTGCCTTTGCTGAATTGCATTCTGGTAGTTGTAGTCTCACAGTCAAAATGGGGAGGGAGGGAATAATGCCACAATTGTACACTTTTTGCCTAATATAGTTCTATATGGATTTATATTTTTGAGTGACACCTATGGTATGTGTACTTTTCAAGTTAGCTTTGTAAAGCAAATCATTTTTCAAAGCTAGACATGGGGGTGAGGAGGGGAAATGATGAGATGGAAAGTAAGTCATGAGTATTTTCCCACAATGTGGAAAGAGACTTTGCAATCCAGGACACTGGTGCAATTATTTTCCCCTGATTGTGGCTGTTTTTCATGGCACCAGTAAAGGACACATGTGGGTAGACAGCGTGCATTTTTTTCAGAGGGTGGACTCAACCCCTTGGTTTGTTGAGGTTGGCAAGCTTTCTCAAGTACTTGGCTACCAAGATTTTACTAATGTTGTCATGTTCCCAGTGCAGACACTTACTCACAAGACCACAAGCACTTGTTTCGTATTGGGATGTAGTTTTCCAGGGTACCTCACAACAGATTGCTGGGTTTAAAAGGTGAGCGCTTTGATACTTTGCCAGCATATTTATTGGAACATATCCTCTCTCAGGTTATTGTTCTGGTGTTCATTACTTTTTTAAAAGTCCAATGCTATTTCGTCTTGTGCACTTTCGTCTAAGCAGTTTGTCTATTGAACTGCATTTGTATATTTCACTTTACGATACCTGTTCACTTAGTGTGCATATATGCATTGGGTGCCAGCTTTTTATTTTCACTATGGGGGCAAAAGTACCTGGGCATATGTTATTTTTGCAGCTGGTCATCTTTTTTCCCTTTTACATGCTGCGTGAATATGGTTAGTCAGGGCTTGCAACATATGACAACAGTCACCAAGTTACCGGCCATAAAACAAAGGGGTTGTAGCATGCGGCTTAACCAAAGTGTGTGATCCTCAGCAAATAATGTAATCAAACAGGGCATTAACTGAAAACATTGGGAGTTGTCAAAGCCTGCAATCTTTTATACATAATAAAAAGAAATAGATAAGTTTACAGCTACAGTGACATCGAGGGCGAACAATCACTGGTGACCCTGGTCTCCCATCTGAGCAGTAACCATGACTGACCCTGTTTTAGCTTCAAAGTGAGAAAAGGACCAGTCTCCCCAGGCCATGTTGGCAGATAAATGAACCCCCTGTTACAGGGCCACCAAGAGAAAGGGCCAACCCTTTCCTCACTTTGAAGCTTAGCAGGGTAATTCCCGTTTTGGAGCTAAGTGGGGTCAGACCTGGTTACTGCACGGATGAGTGACCAAATGGGCATACAAATAATTTTATGTTTTAAACCACTCTACTGTCAGTCCTTGAAAGTATTGCACTTAGAGTCCATGTATTGCCTGTTGATGAATTGCATTATGGTAGTTGTAGTCTCCCAGTCAATAATTTAAAAAAAATCATATTTTTACAGCAACAGTGGGTTTCCCAAACTGACAGTAAATGAGACAAACCCTGCTTAGCATCAACACAATAAGGGGTCAGCCCCATAAGGCCATTTTGCCCATCTTAAAAGACAGCTTAGATAAACCTGCCCTTAGGGGGCTGGATCCCCTCTCACTTTGAAACTAAGCAGGGTCGGTCCTTGTGCTGCATGGATGGCAGACAGTCCACAGTCTGGAATGCCATGTGTTTACTTAGTTTTACATATCTCATAACACACAGCATCTGCATTTCTTTTTTAAATCATGCTACTCTCATACCTTCAAAGTTTTGCACTTAGAGTAAATGTGTTGCCTTTGCTGAATTGCATTCTGGTAGTTGTAGTCTCACAGTCAAAATGGGGGGAGGGGGGAATAATGCCACAATTGTACACTTTTTGCCTAATATAGTTCTATATGGATTTATATTTTTGAGTGACACCTATGGTATGTGTACATTTCAAGTTAGCTTTGTAAAGCAGATCATTTTTCAAAGCTAGACATGGGGGTGAGGAGGGGAAATGATGAGTTGGAAAGTAAGTCATGAGTATTTTCCCACAATGTGGAAAGAGACTTTGCAATCCAGGACACTGGTGCAATTATTTTCCCCGGATTGTGGCTGTTTTTCATGGCACCAGTAAAGGACACATGTGGGTAGACAGCGTGCATTTTTTTCAGAGGGTGGACTCAACCCCTTGGTTTGTTGAGGTTGGCAAGCTTGCTCAAGTACTTGGCTACCAAGATTTTACTAATGTTGTCATGTTCCCAGTGCAGACACTTACTCACAAGACCACAAGCACTTGTTTCGTATTGGGATGTAGTTTTCCAGGGTACCTCACAACAGATTGCTGGGTTTAAAAGGTGAGCGCTTTGATACTTTGCCAGCATATTTATTGGAACATATCCTCTCTCAGGTTATTGTTCTGGTGTTCATTACTTTTTTAAAAGTCCAATGCTATTTCGTCTTGTGCACTTTCGTCTAAGGAGTTTGTCTATTGAACTACATTTGTATATTTCACTTTACGATACCTGTTCACTTAGTGTGCATATATGCATTGGGTGCCAGCTTTTTATTTTCACTATGGGGGCAAAAGTACCTGGGCATATGTTATTTTTGCAGCTGGTCATCTTTTTTCCCTTTTACATGCTGCGTGAATATGGTTAGCCAGGGCTTGCAACATATGACAACAGTCACCAAGTTACCGGCCATAAAACAAAGGGGTTGTAGCATGCGGCTTAACCAAAGTGTGTGATCCTCAGCAAATAATGTAATCAAACAGGGCATTAACTGAAAACATTGGGAGTTGTCAAAGCCTGCAATCTTTTATACATAATAAAAAGAAATAGATAAGTTTACAGCTACAGTGACATCGAGGGCGAACAATCACTGGTGACCCTGGTCTCCCATCTGAGCAGTAACCATGACTGACCCTGTTTTAGCTTCAAAGTGAGAAAAGGACCAGTCTCCTCAGGCCATGTTGGCAGATAAATGAACCCCCTGTTACAGGGCCACCAAGAGAAAGGGCCAACCCTTTCCTCACTTTGAAGCTTAGCAGGGTAATTCCCGTTTTGGAGCTAAGTGGGGTCAGACCTGGTTACTGCACGGATGAGTGACCAAATGGGCATACAAATAATTTTATGTTTTAAACCACTCTACTGTCAGTCCTTGAAAGTATTGCACTTAGAGTCCATGTATTGCCTGTTGATGAATTGCATTATGGTAGTTGTAGTCTCCCAGTCAATAATTTAAAAGAAATCATATTTTTACAGCAACAGTGGGTTTCCCAAACTGACAGTAAATGAGACAAACCCTGCTTAGCATCAACACAATAAGGGGTCAGCCCCATAAGGCCATTTTGCCCATCTTAAAAGACAGCTTAGATAAACCTGCCCTTAGGGCCCGGATCCCTTCTCATTTTGAAACTAAGCAGGGTCGGTCCTTGTGCTGCATGGATGGCAGACAGTCCACAGTCTGGAATGCCATGTGTTTACTTAGTTTTACATATCTCATAACACACGGCATCTGCATTTCTTTTTTTAAACCATGCTACTCTCATACCTTTAACGTTTTGCACTTAGAGTAAATGTGTTGCATTTGCTGAATTGCATTCTGGTCATTGTAGTCTCACAGTCAAAATGAGGGGGGCATAATGCCACAATTGTATACTTTTTGCCTAACATAGTTCTATATGGATTTATATATTTGAGTGACACCTATGGTATGTGTACTTTTCAAGTTAGCTTTGTAAAGCAGATAATTTTTTAAAGCTAGACATGGGGCTGAGGAGGGGAAATGATGAGATGGAAAGTAAGTCATAAGTATTTTCCCACAATGTGGAAAGAGACTTTGCAATCCAGGACACCAGTGCAATTATTTTCCCCTGATTGTGGCTGTTTTTCATGGCAACAGTAAAGGACACATGTGGGTGGGCAGCGTGCATTTCTTTCAGAGGGCGGACTCAACCCCTTGGTTTGTTGAGGTTGGCAAGCTTGGCCAAGTATTTGGCTACCAGGATTTTACTCATGTTGTCATGTTCCCAGTGCAGACGCTTACTTAGAAGACCACAAGCACTTGTTTTGCATTGGGATGTAGTTTTCCAGGGTATCTCACGACAGATTGCTGGGTTTAAAAGGTGAGCACCTTTGATACTTTGCCAGCATATTTATTGGAAGATATCCTCTCTCAGGTTATTGTTCTGGTGTTCATTACTTTTTTAAAAGTCCAATGCTATTCCGTCTTGTGCACTTTTGTCTAAGCAGTTTGTCTATTGAACTGCATTTGTATATTTCACTTTACGATACCTGTTCACTTAGTGTGCATATATGCATTGGGTGCCAGCTTTTGATTTTCACTATGGGGGCAAAAGTACCTGGGCATATGTTATTTTTACAGCTGGTCATCTTTTTTCCCTTTTACATGCTGCGTGAATGTGGTTAATCAGGGTTGTGCGACCTATGACAACAGTCACCAAGTTACCGGCCATAAAACAACGGGGTTGTAGCACGCTGCTTAACCAAAGTGTGAGATCCTCAGCAAATAATGTAATCACACAGGGCATTCACTGAAATCATCGGGAGTTGTCAAAACCTGCAATCTTTTATACATAATAAAAAGAAATAGATAAGTTTACAGCTACAGTGACATCGAGGGCGAACAATCACTGGTGGCCCTGGTCTCCCATCTGAGCAGTAAACAGGACTGACCCTGTTTTAGCTTCAAAGTGAGGACAAGGCTAGTCCCCTCAGGCCATGGTGCCTAATAAATGAAACAAAGTTACAAGACCCCTTATAGCAACATGGCCTGAGAGGGCCAGCCCCTTATTCACTCTGAATTGAAGCATTCTTTTAGCCAGTCATTTTTTTCTGTTTCTGACCTGGTTAAATGTGCTAAGTTGAGGTTGTGCGATGTATCACAACAGTCATCAAGAGACTGGACAGAAAACAAGGGACTTAGAGCACAGGGCAGGACATTTTGGTGCAGCTAGTTAGGTGCACGCCATTATGGCGTCACCATTTCGCTACAGGTCCTGTTTGGGTGCACACAGTTGGAGGCAGCCATTTGGGTCCAGGGACCTCTCTGTGCAAGGATGTTTTGGCACGAGAGGTCGCAATTGGCATGGCATGAACCTGCAGGCACTTCGCATTTTGTATGTCTCGTTGCAGGGATGTTTTGGAGCAAGAGGTCGCAATTGACATGAACCTGAAAGCACTTTGCATTTTATAATATGGATTAAATGTGAAAAACATTTAATTACTGCAACATTATAAAACAGGATGGGACATGTATTAAACCGTCATTGCAGAATTGAACACATATTAAACATGAAACCTGTGTATTTACTACAACATTGTAAAACAGAATGGAACATGTATTACATCGTCTCTGGACATCATCATAAAACTGAAAAAACAAAATAAAAATGCATTTGTGCTGAACGCTGCATTCAAGAACCTTGACCTGCAGAATTTCAAGATGGAGATCTAAACTGTTATGCTACAATGATATTATTGCATGGATTCTCACAAGTTTCATACTTAGCCTTTTACAATTGGAGATATTAAACTGTAGGCTAAATATGAAATGTATGTACTATGAAACACTAAGACATCGTGTGTAGTTGTTGAAGGCTGGTCCTTGTGGGATGTTCTGACCCACTAGGCTCTGCCCTTCAACATCACTGTGTGCTGCTTTCATTAGAAACAACAGGATGGCCGCCAAAAAGCCCTATGCGCTACAAATCTCTGAGAAGTGCACAGGGAAACCTGAAAAATAGGCTGCCAATCCATTTTGCCTATGTCAGTGGTGGAACCGGAGACCACACCACCAAAACCTGTCATTGGGCTGCCCACAGAGTGAAATGGAATTACCTGAAAAGACAGAGCTGCATGCCAAGGAAAACCCAGAAGTGCTTTAAAATCTGTTTTTCCTTGGCTGTTGAAAGTGCAAAATCATGGTTCCCCAAACATCAGAAAAGATCCAACATCCTTTTGGGTGTTAAACATCACTTTATTTACAGAATCCACCTAAGCACGATGTCATGAGAGGCACATTTCATCACAAGAAAATCCACATTCAAAAAGTTATGGAAAAATCTGTCTGATATGGGCGCAGTACCGCCGCTCGCCTGTGTCAGAGCTGTCATTTACTTATACTGTTAGTTAAACTTGTACATTAAGATCAAATTGTGGAAAAGACGAAACTTGCCATCAAAAGCAATATAGGTTGCTACAATTCAATTTCTATGTTTTAAAAAAAATGGAATGAAGAGATCTGTGGGTATATTTGTTGAAAATGGAAGGTTTATTTTAGGAAAGACGATTTTAAAACAGTGTTTTAAAAGTGAACTAATGTTAGCCACAGTACTTCAAAGGCATCTTCCCCCTGCTCTCTGCTCTGGAACTGTCATTGAGTTGTTAATGGAGGTGGGAGGAGATTTTGGCTTGTTGCTCTGAGGAGGGACAAAAGACTCCCTTGATTGAAAAGATATGCAGATTCAACTGTCAACAGAAAACAACTGCCAGCGGGAATGGAGCCTGGGAGTGCTCTGGCCCAGCCAAACCTTGGGGCGGGACCAGACAGATATGTGTATCTTGAACCACATGAAAATATCTTTTTGAAAAAGACTCACAGAGAACTGAACAAAATTGGTAAAAATATGTAAATAATTGTTGAAATGAAATTTCTGCCCACAGTTTGAAATTACTCTGAAATCTGTGCGATGTTCAGAGACAGGACTACCAAAATGTTGATGTTGTAGCAATTGTGATAATGCTAGAAATATGAAACTTCACAGGATTATGCCCAGATGGCATGCGCATGTATGGAGAACAATGTGGACAGATCTGACACTGGGTACCCAACCAAAAGCGCATAAAACGGTAAAATTGGAACTAAATCTCTCACCGAGATGGAACTCAGACGGATACGTGCTGTACTAAATCTGTGATGTGAATATGCATTATTAGAAAGTTGGTGATATTGTAAATATGATTTATGTGAAAAAATAGATTTACTTTACTGAAACAAAGGGGAGGTACTCCCTGGATCGTAAAATGCAGCATCACTATGACACTAGATTTCCTTCTCAAATCAGGAGAGGGGAAATACTTTAACCAATAGGATTCCTGGAGGGTGTGCTTAGTATAATTCAGCCTACCCACCCCTTTGGGAAATACATAAATAGGGACTGCTTAGGACCTAGAGACACAGATACATTCACCCATCAACTAATTGTCGGCGGAGCACTCTGCAGGAGAACCGAGATCCAAGACTCCAGAACTCTGAAAGCAAGAGGCTCAATTCCAAAGCTGAACCCTTCTCAGCTGGCCTTTAAAATCTTGAAACCTGATTTTAACCCCAGATTACCAAGGGGCACACCAAAAGTTGAACAGCCTGGCTGTGCTGTTTCTGCTTCTTGCCAAGAACTCTTGCTAGAATCCAGAGATCCATACCAGTAGAGCAGAGCTGTAACCTGATAAATCAACACAGAACCAACCCGTCAGTTCCAGTTCAGAGGCTGTGCAGAGACCAGAGTGCCGTGCTGAGTGCAGAACCGAGTGACTGAATCCTGTCCGGTGGGCTAGCAGATTCCAGTCCAAACCTTTGACCAGATCTTTGACGGGCCTATTCCAAACCATAGTTGTGAGTATCCATAGCATAGAATTGTCCACAGCCAGTATCCTATCCTGCTAACTGCATTATAGAACCTTTCTTGTTTTTCTGAATCTTTCCCTCATCCATATAATCCTTTGTTAATTGTAGTGATAATATCATCTTTGTGCTAATATATTTGCTGAAGAAAGACAAGTGTCTTGGCGTGCAAAAGTCAGAGCAGAGGCGCCGCTGTTCTGGTGGCTGTCCCGTTGGGTATCTTGCATCTTCTTAGCCTTCCTCGTGTACAGAAAATTCTTGTTTATAATTCAAAAGCGCATCTTTCATTTGAAAATTCTTACTCTTTTCTGAGAAAAATCGACGTCTACTAAAACCTCTGTAACGTCCATACCGTACATGCTAGAAACAAAATTTAAGTGTCAGATTGAAGCTAACATCCTTGTAGTTTTTCTGTAATCACGTTTCTCGTGCCCTGAAAAGTTTGCCACGGATTTGCATTTGGCTCAATTTCATTACGTGTAAAACAGCTATTCTTTGCATCTGACCTCAGAATCCCGTTTTCAATGTGCTAGTTATGCAATGCTCATTGCTAGTGTTTAGCTGGAACTATCCAAAGCGGCTCCCACTAGTTTTGAATCCAATTTAGTGATTTAAATCCATTTTTAGCATTTTTCCTATTCATTCCAAGCCACATTCAAAAGCATTTGACCTGTTTTGAAATAATTCCTGTTTCTCTCTGCTTGCTAGGGGGAACTGGGATTGAAACTGTATTTGTTGAGTGTTTATTCCTGAAACCTGTGTTCTCTCCTTCCACCTCTATATTGCATATTGGAAATTGAGTAGTGTACAGGGGGAAAACGTGACATTGCATTTGATTGAATCCCTATCAAGTATTATTCTATGCTGCATTGTTTTCCTATCCATATCAAATATTATTCTAGGCTGCATTCTTTTTCTTATCCATACTCATTCTGATTAAAGAGATTGTTGATTGTTGTGATATCACCCAATGCTGATCATTGTATAAATATTAATAGTGTGATATCGTTGCGAGAAATTCATTTTGCGAGACATAGCAACTACCTAGGTCTCGCTTCTCAAGACATGACCTGGTCACTAATACTAGGCTCGTGCTACTTACCACTACAGATTGCCACTGTACATTTCTTATCCAGTTTAAAACTTGAAACTAATTTACAATATTCGTCTTTCATGAATTCTATTTGAAGGCAAAGCCTAAGTTTTAAAATCTTGTGTTTCCCCTAAGTTTTCTTTTATTGTTTGTTTTAAAGTTCATTTAAAGGTGTATATATATATATATATATATATATATATATATATATATATATATATATATATATATATATTGTATATATTGATTGTATGTTAATTTGTTCATTGCTCTTTCCTTCTCCCTACTTTTCCCTATAAAGTGTTATATGTATATATAATATGTAATTGTATTTGAAAGGTTGATTAATTTCAACTGATACAAATAAAAAAAAATAAAAAATAGTGTGATATCTAGATATTGTTCAAAATTCATAAAAGTGTGACATATATCTTGTTCAAATTCATAAAAATAAATCTTTTAACTTTGCAAAACAGCCTGCTTCCTGGTTCAGTGAGACCAGGGGGATTCAAAGAGAGGGGTGTGATATAAGGGTACATCATTCAGAAATAAAAGAACTTATAGACAAAAATATATAATTAAGGGTTCCAACTGTGCATCACACACTAGGCATTGATTTAGGTGGAGTGCTGTGTAGAAATCACTTAAAAGATTGGGGGCTCGTGTCCGAGATTTCCGAATTAGATATACCACTTGTGACAGTCTAATACAGTATGCTAACTAGTGGGGTACATAATCCCTGCTGGGCTACCATGCTGTGTTACACTGTGAAAAGCACCCCTCAATAGGAACCTTCTAAGGAAACGGTCTGTTTTGCAAAAATAAAATAAACTTCTGTAAGTCAGGAAGGAAATCAATATTTCCAGAATGGCGACTTTGGTAGAGATGAATATGGCTAAAGAACACCTATTGCATAAATTGATGTAAGGGGGGAATGGACAGAGCAGGATCAGAATGTGTGGTTGCAGGCAATCACAGAATAGATCACTGCAACATGATTACATACATGGCAAGATCAGGGTCCATTACATATGGCCCTGAGTGAACTATATATGGCCGCTAAGGCAAAGGAAGAGCAAAACAAGATTGCCAAAATAGCGGCATATCTATCCCTACATATTGGAGCCATACAGGATAAATATGCCGAGGGCCAAGATCTGGCAAACAGGTAACTGCAGGCTTTAGAAAAGGCCCAAACTGATCTGGACTCTTCTGAGCAGAGGCTACAGAGGAGCCAGGAGTCAGAAAATGAAAGTAGGCAGTACATAATCAAAATGAAAGAGGACATGAGTATCCTGCAGCAGGAAAAAGCAGAACATGATATCAGAAAGCTGGCCCTGCAGAAGGAGTACAATGAAAGTTTGGACTCCCTACTGCAGAGCAAGACAAAGCTGTAACAACACATACATTTCAATAGGGCATGCAAAAAGCAGGTAGTCACCCTGCAAAGCCATTTACACAGAGAGAAAGAAGAGAGTAATACATTAATCCTGAAAGACCTGGACACCCAGGCAGAATTTGATGAAGAGCGCCAGAAAGCTGGTGCGCTTCAAAGACAGAGGGACGACCTGGCGGCACAGAGGCAGGCTCTTGCTCAGAAAAGGGACACCTTAGGCCAGGAAGTCTGCTATTTAAAAGAGAAGCTGGAAGAAAACCACCTGGCCCTTCAGGGACTAGGTGACCTCCAAAAAGACCATCAAAAATTGTTTGAGCACACCAGGAAGGTGGAAGATGCTCTAGCAAGAAAGGACCAGGCCAGTATCGACATGACTCAGGAGGTAACCCTCCTGCAGCAAAGACTGGCCCAGTACTCAAAAACAACCCAGGAAGCACAGAGAGAAAATGAGGCAAGATCGATTGATAGAAACCAGCAAGGCCTTGATAGAGGAACAGAAAGCTCAGGTTCTTGAATGGCAACAGGGAGCAGGGGCTGACAGAGATGAGGTTCGCTGGGAAAGGGAAACACCTGAGCATAACCTCAGGAACCCTAGTACCAGAGGCCTTCACCTCTTCAAATCCCTGGACTCTGCCACCCCCATGTCCACTGGCGCACATGAGTCAAGGGCCACGGGGATGGCAGATTGCAATCCAATCAGAAATATCGGGCTCATAGACCAGAACTCCCAGGAATAGAAGGGCGGGCATCTGGGTATGGGTACCCAAGTACTGTGAAATTTAGTGGGAAACCCTAGGAGAATAGGCCCACTAAGGGCATCTTAAGCACCTCTGCTCAGCTAGGACAGTGGGGGGGGGGGTACCCATCAAATCCTGGAGCAAGGAGGAATCAGAAGACTCCTCTGAGCGCCCCAGGACACAGGAGACTAGGTCCCCACATTCTGCCAGCCATTCCCAGGCTCACAGAATCCAGGAGAGCCTAGAAGACCAGACAGGCACCTCTGGGAGCAGTGCCTCTGAGTCAGAGGAGGAGTGGACCAGGGTTACCCGAACCAAGAACGCCAATAAGACAAAAAGGGCCTTGCATAAGGACCCCTTAAAGCAAATCAAAGCGATAAGGAGCGTCATCACGCCCTATCATAAGAACACTAAGTATTCTGTTGGAAGCACTTAGAGCTCTTTGAGCAGATGATGGAAACTTTCCATTTGAAGGATAGCCAAAGCTGCATTCAATATGTGAAATGGACCTTCTCACTAGAATACTCCAGCTTCTTTGCAGGGCTGCAGGACCAAAATTATTCTAGGTGGTCCACCTATAGGGCAGCCATCTTGAAGCATTTTTCTGTGCACCGAAATCCTCAGGAGGCTCGCAAGGCAGCCTACAACTTGCAATGTGGGGAGGATCAGGCCCCACAAGAATGTGTGCAGGAATTAAAGCATGCCTTTGCGCAGACCACCAGAAGGATGCTCACGGACAGCAAAGAATTTGTGAATACTTTTTTCCACGATCTCCCCAAGTACATCATGACCCCGCTAGTGAGAGATTTTGATGAGAACAGATCACTAGACTGGGTCATTGAACAGACCACACAAATTTATGAGGTGCAAAAGCCCATAGAAAACAAAAATACTCAAAAAAGCCCCAAAACAACCAACACCCCTGCTGCTGCTAAGGTGGCAGAGGTGAAGGCTGCCCCCATTTTAGACTTAGAGATGAGGGGGGGCCTAAAAACCTGCCTGCACAAAATCAGAGCAATCTCAAGCCCAGAAGGCCCTCGGCCCAGTCACAGACAGGGAGCCAAGGAGGTAGCCCCACAAATGGGATCCCTCAATCCCCTGACTACATAAGACCCCGCTACAAGGGGAACAGACCCATCCAGGGTTATGTATGGACTCCTCCAGCCAAAGGGGGGGGATCCAACCAAACAACAGCTAACCCAGGGAACTTCCCTCCTCACTTCCCCCAGGAGGGCAGAAATTCCCCAAATCCTCGACAGAACTTCTTCCCCAGATACCAGCAAAACTTTCAACCCCAAAACCATCCATCCTTCTTTCCCCAATTTCCTGAGCCCAGACAACCTAATCCGGGCGAGGGGAGGCCAAAGGTGGAGGGGTACCCACATTTTCCAAACCCAGGGTATTTTCAGAGAAGGGATAGCTACCCTTCCCGGGATCAGTCCAGGGGAGACAATAGAACCCTGTATCAGCCTGAGCGGGTGTCACAGCTAGAGCGCCAGGTCCAAAACATGGCACAGGATCTGGGTTGCATGCTGAGGGCACAACAGAACCCTCAGATGAGCATGCCGGCGCAGAATGCCTCAAACTCTGGACCTGGTGCTCCAGAGCAATGACAGGTCAGAACCCTGACAACCCACTGGTTCCCAAGGAGGAGGCAAAAGGGGACGAAGGGGTGTAAAGCCTTGGAGGAAGCTTCCTTCCCCACTTGTAGAAGGCCCTTGGAAACCCAGGAACCAGAACCAAAGCCTCCTGCCCCTGAAAGTATGCCACCCAAGGAGCAGATGGCGGGTAGGAGAAACAAAGAACCCAAACAGACCCATTTTGAGGAGGAGGTACAAATCTTCCAATTTGAAGGGGAGGGATCCTCAGAGGTTCCTCAGAAAATGATCTTCTCCTTCAGAGAAGGGGGAACTCCTCCCAAAGAAAAATGGGTCCCAAAGGGTTCAAATCCAGACTGGGTGGATGTGGGGACTGAGCTAGCGCCACCCATCATCCAACCCCAGAACCAACAGCATGACAGTCCCCTGATTCAAACCCATCCTGGTGACTACCTCCAAAAAGGGCAGCCCAGAGCCGGAACTAGGGGAACCCAAAACTTCACCCTTCTCTAGTTGCCACCTTTTCTTTGCAGATTCCCAAGACTCCCCACAGAATGCTGCCCAAATCTCTTCTCTATCAGTGTCCAAAACGAGAAAACGAACCCACCAATTGTCCAAAAATGTACATTATCTGTGCCCCCTTGAGGAGAAGGAGGGAGATTCTATACCCCGGTCCGAATACAGGGGCTGGGTACAATTTTGGCACTGGTGGACACTGGATCCCAAGCTACCCTTCTGTCCAAAAAGGCCTTTGATAAACTGAATTCAGGAAGGGGGGAGAATTACCAAATTCCTCTCACCATTCTTCCTGAACAACTTCAGAACTTTGACGGGAAGGAAATTCCCGTCAATGGGACTGCGGATTTGGACATTAAAATTGAGCGACCCAAGGTGAAGCACCCGGTCATAGTTGTAAATCCAGAGGGCACCCCTTGTTTACTAGGGAATGACCTCCTGCGAAGGTTGTTACCCCTAATAGATTGCGTAAACAAGGTCCTCTGGACCCAGACTAGCCGACCAATAAAATTGAAACAGAGTGTCAACCATGTTAGTTTAAACGGCACCTTCCACATGGTTGAACAAAAATCTGACCAAGTAGAATTTCACTTCCAGAATAACCAAATCCCAGACGTGACAGTAATAGCAGTAGGACAACAAACTGGCGATGGGAGTTCCTCTCTATTTCTGAAAATCAACCTTCCTTCCAGTTCAAGGTGGCATTCCACACTGGAAGGAAACACTCTGAAATTCTTTACCAATCCAAAGACATCCCCACTCCTATAGTGCAAAAAGATGAGAAATCAGCTCAGACCGTGGTTGATATTCAGCAAATTGGAGAGCAGTTGTTCATCCCTGTTCAGTTAAATGAAGGGAAGGACTCTGTTCTCGCCCAAGTGTGTGTGAACAACGGTAAGAGCTTCATCAGCGAAGCCATGTTCCACCAACTCCCAAAAGATCCAGCCATCCCCACATTTAGGGGCCAATTCATAGAATTCGGCGCACAAGTGGGGCACGCGGCTGGCGCACAGTGTGCGCGTGCGGTAGTCTGCGCCAGCCGCGTGCGCCGAAACACATTCAGGCGCACAGCGTATTCATGGATTCCAACATCCACAACCAGCCGCGGCGCAGAGTGGCGCAGCGACCCTGCAGCAGCGTCAGTTACGCCGCCAAGAACGCCCCTTGCGCAGGGAAAAGCCATCAAAATCCCCAATCCAGCGCAAAGGGCAGCAGCAAACGCAGAGAGGGGAGCGTGTATTTCAGGGGTGTGCGGGTGTCCCCACACGCGATAGGCCTGGGTACGTGTATTACAGGGGTGCGCGAGAAAATCTACACGCGATTGGCCTGGGTACGTGGATTTCAGGGGTGCGCGAGAAATTCTACACGCGATTGGCCTGGGTACGTGTATTACAGGGGTACGCAAGAAAATCTACACGCGATTGGGCTGGGTACGTGGATTTCAGGGGTGCGCAAGAAATTCTACACGCGATTGGCCTGGGTACGTGGATTTCAGGGGTGCGCGAGAAATTCTACACGCGATTGGGCTGGGTACGTGGATTTCAGGGGTGCGCGAGACATTCTACACGCGATTGGCCTGGGTACGTGGATTTCAGGGGTGCGTGAGAAATTCTACACGCGATTGGCCTGGGTACGTGGATTTCAGGGGTGCGCGAGAAATTCTACACGCGATTGGCCTGGGTACGTGGATTTCAGGGGTGCGCGAGAAATTCTACACGCGATTGGCCTGGGTACGTGGATTTCAGGGGTGCGCGAGAAATTCTACACGCGATTGGCCTGGGTACGTGGATTTCAGGGGTGCGCGAGAAATTTTACACGCGATTGGCCTGGGTACGTGGATTTCAGGGGTGCGCGAGAAAATCTACACGCGATTGGCCTGGGTACGTGGATTTCAGGGGTGCGCGAGAAAATGTACACGCGATTGGCCTGGGTACGTGGATTTCAGGGGTGCGCAAGAAATCCTACACGCGATTGGGCGTGTGCGAGTGGGGCAGTGTATTACGTAGGTGTGCGGGAAGTTGAAGAGGTGAATTGCCAGTGTGGGTCCTCCCATGTCTCCCCTCTATCCCCTCCACGACCTCTGCAGGCAGCCCACACCACAGGGGACTACCCTGCACCCCTGGTCATGTCCCGCAGGCAGCCCATCCACCATGGGCATGCCCCCCAGCCAAGCCACATGTCCCCTTGCACCCCCACCCCCCAGCAGGCCCCCACTCATGTCCCCCTGCACCCCCACCCCCCAGCAGTGCAGGGGCAGCCTCCACCAGGCCCCCACCCATGTCTCCCACCACCCCCACCCCCCCAGTCACCAGGGGCAGCCTCCACCAGGCCCCCACCCATGTCTCCCAGCACCCCCACCCCCCAGCAGTGCTGGGGCAGCCTCCACCAGGCCCCCACCCATGTCTCCCACCACCCCCAGTCACCAAGGGCAGCCTCCACCAGGCTCCCACCCATGTCTCCCACCACCCCCACCCCCCAGCAGTGCAGGGGCAGCCTCCACCAGGCCCCCACCCAAGTCTCCCACCACCCCCACCCCCCCAGTCACCAGGGGCAGCCTCCACCAGGCCCCCACCCATGTCTCCCACCACCCCACCCCCCAGCAGTGCAGGGGCAGCCTCCACCAGGCCCCCACCCATGTCTCCCACCACCCCCACCCCCCAGTCACCAGGGGCAGCCTCCACAAGGCCCCCACCCATGTCTCACACCACCCCCACCCCTCCAGTCACCAGGGGCAGCCTCCACAAGGCCCCCACCCATGTCTCCCACCACCCCCACCCCCCAGTCACCAGGGGCAGCCTCCACAAGGCCCCCACCCATGTCTCCCAGCACCCCCACCCCCCAGTCACCAGGGGCAGCCTCCACAAGGCCCCCACCCATGTCTCCCACCACCCCCACCCCCACCCCTCCAGTCACCAGGGGCAGCCTCCACAAGGCCCCCACCCATGTCTCCCACCACCCCCACCCCTCCAGTCACCAGGGGCAGCCTCCACCAGGCCCCCACCCATGTCTCCCAGCACCCCCACCCCCCCAGTCACCAGGGGCAGCCTCCACCAGGCCCCCACCCATGTCTCCCAGCACCCCCACCCCCCAGCAGTGCAGGGGCAGCCTCCACCAGGCCCCCACCCATGTCCAACCCATGTCTCCCAGCACCCCCACCCCCCAGCAGTGCAGGGGCAGCCTCCACCAGGCCCCAACCCATGTCTCCCACCACCCCCACCCCTCCAGTCACCAGGGGCAGCCTCCACAAGGCCCCCACCCATGTCTCCCACCACCCCCACCCCCCAGTCACCAGGGGCAGCCTCTACCAGGCCCCCACCCATGTCTCCCACCACCCCCACCCCTCCAGTCACCAGGGGCAGCCTCCACAAGGCCCCCACCCATGTCTCCCACCACCCCCACCCCTCCAGTCACCAGGGGCAGCCTCCACCAGGCCCCCACCCATGTCTCCCACCACCCCCACCCCTCCAGTCACCAGGGGCAGCCTCCACCAGGCCCACACCCATGTCTCCCACCACCCCCACCCCTCCAGTCACCAGGGGCAGCCTCCACCAGGCCCCCAACCATGTCTCCCACCACCCCACCCCCCCAGCAGGCCCCCACTCATGTCCCCTCGCACCCCCACCCCCCAGCACTGTGGGGCACCTGCCAGCAGGCCCCCAACCATGTCCCCTTGCACCCCCACCCCCCAGCAGGCCCCCACTCATGTCCCCCTGCACCCCCACCCCCCAGCACTGTGGGGCACCTGCCAGCAGGCCCCCAACCAAGTCCCACTCATGTCCCCTTGCACCCCCACCCCCCAGCAGTGCAGGGGCAGCCTCCACCAGGCCCCCACCCATGTCCAACTCATGTTCCCCACCCAACATGTCATCACAATCCAGAACCCTGGTCTCTATGGGCAGCCCCCAAATGCAAAACACCCACCCGAGTATTGCATCCACCCACTCATAATTTGCAATCACATCACAGAACACCAATTGCAAGTTCCGAAACAAACACATGTCCCTCACATACACCCAATGGGTGTCAGTGAATCTCAAAACACATAACATGAAATGCATGAAAACAATGAGATACCACACATTGAAGTTCAACAAAAAAATAATGTATTAAAGGAAACATGATAGAATCAAAAATGAAGAAACTGAAATGTGAATGTAAAAAAATGAAAAGAAGCATGTCCGTTCAAAATAAAAAAAATAAAAATATATTGAAATCCAAAGTAATGTTGTACAAAGTCAATGTCCACAAAACAAAATCCAATGGGAAATAAAAATAAAAGCCATTGATCCATGGAGAATGTCAAAAAAGAAAGTTTGTACAAGTCTACAACAATGTACAATGCAAGAAGCCAGGGTCCATTATCCCAACAAAATAAAGGAAACCTATCTAACTACACTAACTAATAAAAAAAATATATACAAAAATGTGGCCAATGTCCAAAAGGTCCAAATGAAACAAAAACAAAAATGAAACCTAACACTACCTACATAACTATGTACAAGGGCAGCGGGCTAGTTCCACGGCTCACTTCTGGATGTGCCGGGCCAGGGCATCATCGAACTCCTCCTCAATGTCCTGGAGGCGGTCCTCCTCCATGGCCCCGAGGGTCCGCAGGGCCGTCGACGTGTCCACCTCCAAACCCCTGCGGATTGCCTCGAGGCACTCGGCCCGCCTCAGGGCCCTCTGCATGGAGTTCTCCGCCCTGACCATTGAGAGCCGTGCCTCTTCCGCCCGCTGCCGCTACGCATCTATGGCGTGGCCCAACCGCTGCCACACGGAAGACACTCTCTGTCCTGGGTCCTCCTGCCCTCCGGCCGATGCCTGCCCCTCCGATGTCGAAGGCCCCGAGCCTTCATGGCTCCCACCATGGTGCTGCTGCTGCTGTGCCTCTGCCCCTGCACTGCCTCCTGCTGCCTGCACATCCTCCGCCGGCTGGGGTGCAGTCGTTGACGTGGCCACCCCTGCTGGACGTCCGACTCCCGACTGTGGCAGGGATGCCTCCTCCACCAGCCTGGCCGCACCGTCAGAGGCAGCTCCACAGGGCACCCAGGTGACTGATGGGTGGGAAGATGGCACAGAATACGACTGGCGCGTAGGGGGTCCAGCTGAGGAGGGGGTCGTGGCAAGCCCCATCAGACGGAGGAATCCGGCCTGGGTGACCTGTCCCAGCAGGCTGACGTGGTCAACGAGCCATTCGAGATGACGTGCAGTCTCTTCATGAAAAGACTGCAGGTCACCTCGCATGGCCCGTTGACGCAACGCCACACCAGCCAGGACAGGCTCAACCCGGGCCTGGATAGCCACGTCCGCAGGCAGAGGAAGGCCAGTTGACGTCAGCTCATCCCCTGCCTGAAAACTGGTCTGGACATAGGCATCCCTGCTGGTGCAAGATGATGCAGGGACAGGATCAGGGACAGGATTGCACACAGGCACCTCCGCGGCGGCCTGTGCTGCCTCCTGTCCCTGGTCCTGCACTGCACCACTAGCACCAGTGGGATCCCCACCCCCAGACCCCGTCTCTGGTGCTTGCACGGCCTCCTCCTCCACCAAACCCCCCACCAACCTGGATGACTCTGTGCCATCTTCCCCCGTTGGGCCCTGTGGGGTCCCAGCTGCCCCTTCTGCTGCCGAGGAGTCCAACTGCAACCTCCGCCTCTTGGACCTCCCCCCGGCAGCTGCGGCCTGGGACGCGGCACCGGACTCCTCACTCCCCGACGAGATGACAACATGGGAGGGGAGCCGGGCCTTGCGTCTCCGGCTGGCGGTGGGATCCCCGCTGCTGTGCTCCACAGCACCTTCTCCGCCCTCTTCATCAGTTGACGCTGCAGACAGGGAGAAACAAAACACACGCATCAGGGCAATGTACAATGGACACATACACACATGACAGTTGTACATGAGTGGCATTGGCAAACCTCAGACATGTCATCACGATCCCCAACACACATGTCATTACAACCGCACACACGAGCCATACCACAGCCATATCGCAACTGCCAACACCATCCATATACATACAACAGCATGAGCAGCCAAAGGTGAGCCAGACATCACATGCAACACAGGAAGTGCACCACACATGTACACACACCACCACACTTGCATGCATGTGTACACCTCTGCCAAGTGTCGCACTGTTCAGACGGGCATCCATGTCACATCTGCCCATCAGGCTTCCACATACCGCTGTCACATGCATCCATGTTGCATCACTGTTGCACCCTTGTCAAATACACACACATGCACATGTACACAGCGCTGATACATGCAGCTGAAAACAACATACATGCGTGACATCACGGACATGTCTACTCACATACACATTCATACAAACTTGTGTGCCCACACAACTGCATTTGGCATGCAAGCCCACACACACAGGCACCATCCATGTCTCACACATTACAGCCCTCGCATGTGTCAGCCCCACGGACCTGTACACCCGCACCCATACTCGACCCCATACAAACAGATGTGCAACCTGCACACTACTGAACAATCACCACACGCACTGCTCACAATCAGGATGCATGTACACTCACCGCTCGACTCCAGACGGGTCTGCCTCTCAAGGACCTGGACGTGGAGCGCTGGGGATATGTGTTCCAGGACCCTCATCTGTTCCTCCGACAAGTGGCCCCGGCGCCCCTTGGCATCCGCTGCCTTCAAGAGGCGCCGGGCCTTGTTCAGGGTCCTGGACCTGAAGTCCTCCCAGCGCTTCTTGACATGTTGGAAGTCGCGGACTGCCACCCCCTCTGCGTTGATGGCAGTCACGATGTCAGTCCAGATCCGAGTCCGTCCTTCCTTGTCGGCGCGGGAACTTCCGAAGAGGGCATCATACTGCCCCAGGACTTGCTCCACCAGGACACCAACTTCGGTGGCACTGAAGCTGGTGCCCCTCTGCCTCTCTGGCCGGGGGTTGTCAGTGGTCACAGATGGAGTTTGCTCCGACATGACAACCCCAGAGGCAGGAGTGGGTGGGCAACTGGGTCCTGGGGCTGGGCTGTGGAGCGATGGAATCCCAGTCGGGAGTCTTTGGATCCAGCAGGGGTGGTCACACCAACAGCACCCCTGGCTGATGTGCAGGCAGCAAATGGCAGGGCACGTGGGCAGCAGGCAGTCAGGCAGCAGCAGATGGCAGGTGGGAGCGTGCTCGGGGCTCTGGGGGGCAGTAGTTCGGCCTTCTGGGCAGGAGCGTGGTCTTCCGTGTGCTTACGCGTGGCCAGCTTGATACGGAGTGATTTGGCACGTGAAAATTCTGCACGTCAGCGTGTAATTCGAGGAAATGCCCTTAGCGCGTAAGCGCGTCTGCACGCATACGCATTTTCATTGGACCAAAGGCCCTCAGCGCGTGAGCGCGTCTGTGACGTGACGTGCGAGGGAGTATCCCTCATTGCACGTGATGACAGAACACACGTGGATTTCAACCAATCGCGTGTGAAAGTTCACGGCACCCCGGAACACACGTACCCAGGCCAATGGCGTGTGGAACTACCCGCGCACCCCGAAACACACGTACCCAGGCCAATGGCGTGTGGAACTACCCGCGCACCCCGAAACACACGTACCCAGGCCAATGGCGTGTGGAACTACCCGCGCACCCCGAAACACACGTACCCAGGCCAATGGCGTGTGGAACTACCCGCGCACCACGAAACACACGTACCCAGGCCAATGGCGTGTGGAACTACCCGCGCACCCCGAAACACATGTACCCAGGCCAATGGCGTGTGGAACTACCCGCGCACCCCGAAACACACGTACCCAGGCCAATCGCGTGTACGCTCGCTCCCCTCCGATCACACGCGATGACACCCGAATACGGGAAACCAACGAGTCTGCCCACACGGAGGCGTCCCGCGCACAGCATAAAAGTGCGCGCAAACAACAAACGCGTATATACAGCGACGATGAATGCCCCATTTGTTGCTGCACTGATTGTGGGACACCGCAGGAGGAGGAGAATAGCCAGGGCACGCATTTTTGCACCACGGACAAGCCTTTTTGGGATGCCTGACGACCAGGTCTACGGCAGGTATAGGTTTCCACCCCATATCATCCTAGACCTGGTCAGGGAGTGGGAAGATGACCTCACATCCCCCACCCTTTGCTCCCAAGCATTGAGCCCCTTGGAGAAGCTGCTCAATGTCTTGCATTTTTTGGCCACTGGGTCGTTTCAGCGGACCACTGCCATAGTGGGGGGGGTCTCACAGGCCACGCAGTCACGCTGCCTACACCAGGTACTGGCAATCATGACAGCGCGCCCCTCAGTCCGCAGGCACATATACATGCCCAGAACACCCGCAGAAAGGCAGGCCGTTGTCCTGGATTTTTTCAGGGTGGCACACTTCCCCAAAGTGCTCGGTGCCATAGATTGCACCCATGTGGCCCTATGTCCACCTAGGGCCACTGAGCACATCTACCGAAACCGCAAGCACTGGCATTCCATCAATGTACAGGTGGTATGCGATGCAAAGGGAATCATCACCTCTGTCTATGCAAACTACCCTGGCTCCACCCATGACAGTTTCATATACAGAATGTCCGCCCTGAGCCAGGCCCTGGAAGCTGGGCAGCATGGCGACACATGGCTCCTAGGTCAGTACAAATGCCCTTGCACATGCATGCAAGTCACACACAGACAAATATCCCAACCCTAATAATCTCAATTATTATCACCTCCCCAGGGGACAGTGCCTACCCTCTGAGCAACCACATGATGACGCCAAACCGGAATCCCACCACACCACCCCAGGTAAGATACAACGCCGCCCATATTGCAACCAGGGGCATAGTGGAGCGCACATTCGGAGTGCTCAAGTCACGTTTCCGCTCCCTTGACCGCTCTGGTGTGCAACTACTCTATGCACCACCAGTAGTGTGCAGGATCATTGTGGCAGCATGTGTCCTGCACAATGTTGCAACACGGCAGGGCGTCCCGGTGGACATGGTG
This sequence comes from Ambystoma mexicanum, assembly GCF_040938575.1. NCBI lineage: Eukaryota > Metazoa > Chordata > Amphibia > Caudata > Ambystomatidae > Ambystoma > Ambystoma mexicanum. The sequence continues at coordinate 1,056,645,525 of NC_090932.1, forward strand.
GTGCCCCCACATCCCCAACCACAGGCACAGGCGCTGCCCATGGGAGGGGACAGGGCACGTGGCGAGGAAGCCCGGACCCAGCTTGTGGCCACATTTTTCACCTAAACTCCCACCCCTGCGGAGTGCACACAGGCCTGGCACATACCAGGTGACAATCGATGATGACAAAGTGACAGTCAACTGTCACAACCCTACCACCCTGAGATAGTTGCCATGGAAGTGCCACATCGTCTGCATCCCTAGCTACTTAAACACAAGCTATCCTGTGCAACCAAAATGCACACATATGACATGTGACATGACATGGGCCATACACAAGTATTCCAAGGCCCAATGAGGCAGGGGGGGGGGGAACAAGGGAACACAGAGAACGGTACTACTAGGCCAGGTGTCATTGAGATTGTGCAAGTGCAGGGGTAGGGGGAAGGGAAAAGTGCAAGGGGAAGGGTGGGGGGGAGTCCAGTACAGGGGAAGTAGGCCAAAAGAATAATACATAGGTCGCCTGGTGGCAACTGCAAAGATAAGTGCAGACAAGTGCTGGGAAGGGAGGGCTGTAGGGATAGAGAGACAGTACTGCAGTGCAGGGGTTGCCAGGGTGGCAGTGCAAGTGGACAGTGGCTGGGCCAGGGACCGAGGTTGGTGAGAGTGTCCCAGTAGCAGCTCCTGTGCAGTTCCAGTGAAGAATTCTGCAAGGGAGAGGCAGAGAGTAAGCAGAAGCAAAGAGGAAGGTCTTGAGGTGCTTCCAGAACTGGAGATGGTTCCCCTCAAGTTCAAGTCAGGCAGGAAGTCTGTTCCAGGGGGAGGGCCCTGCTGCGGAGAGAAACCTACCCCCAGCTAGTTGCTCTGAGAAGCGGATGACCTGGACATGCAAGGTGTGCATCACACACACCTGCAAAACAGGCCATGGCCATCACTGTCATGTCACTCAAACCCTCCCAAACATCAACATGACATGGCAAGCAATACCCATACACTGACGCAGTAACAATAAGGTACACATTGCCATGTCCTAAATGTACAGTGGCATCGGACAATGATGCCTGACCCGGAATCAGATGAAATGACAGACCAACAAAATGTCCCACCCAAAATAAGTCGTTTCCAAATGCATTGCAACAGTCGTAGACGTAACATCACAATGAATGCCTGTCTATATGCACATTATGCATTGCAAAATCAACACTGCAGCTCATGTGGGCAGTGTCCCACTCATGCATCACACTGCTCAGCGCACAGCACAGTGAACAGCCATTGCGTGTGATGCACACCCTGAGCATCACATCTAAGTGACAGACTACATCAAACATCAAATTTGGCATGTACTGGAACCATAATCGGTCACAGAACATGTGCTGCCGGGACACAGTGGGCACCAGAAGGCAAACAGTGTACACGTGGATATGCAAGGGTGGGAGTACATGGAGTGCATCCGAGTGCAAGTGTGTGGTTCTGCAGGGACATGCACTCCACATATGCATGTGCACTCAAGTGACCATCAGTGTTCCCTACACATCACATGTGAACATCCACCATGTGTACACCCCAGCATGTCAAACCACAACTATCCCCTCGCACCTGAAAGGAAAACACAACACATGAACAGGCATTGATCAGCAGAACACAACATGTACATAGGACAACAACATTACAATGTCAGAGTTCCCATCACACTGCAGGGCAATGCAACTATCAACAACAACCCCACCCTCCCGCGCAAATGACCATGACCCGCTGAACAACTGCACCTGGGTCATGGAGCCTCCAACCCTCATTTCCACCTGGCCACAGGATCACCTTTACCCTTCGTGTCCATCTCCCACCTTGTGTGTAAAAAGATGCCTGAACCCTCAGAATCCACACTCATTTACAAAATCACAAAATCCAAGGCATGAAAACGAACCCAAACACCCTCCAGTAGATGACTTGACGTAGCAGTACCTCACAAACGCCAAGTACTACCACAATGATGCAACAACCAAGGTAGCACAGCAGAACAATGTCACGACAGGATGTGAGACATGTGTGGTACATGACATAGGATGATGCACAATGAATGGATGTGTACTGTCACAGGTCCCCTGTACAGGCGCGGGAGTCTCATGAAACAACCACCCACACCATGTCCCGGGTGCCTGCAAGGTCAAACTCACACAGGCCCCTGAGATCATGGTGGGGAATGAGGTTCAGGGATATGCAGTCGGGACAGGTGTAGACACACTGGATGACTGGAATGAGTGGCAGGTGAGGGGAGGAGGAATGACACATGAAACTAGGGAATGCACGAAAATGTACAACCTGCATGAACACATACACAATCCAAACAAACTTGGACTTCATTGTCATGACATTCTGTAGTCCAGGCTCAGGAGTGGTACGAACCAACCACCCCCTCTAGGGTTTTGGCGCCTGCAAGTTCGGGGCTTACACAGGCATCCGCAACCCCAGTGGGGAAAGAGGGTCAGGGAACGTTGCTTGGATAGGCACGGGAAGCAGGAACACCGGGTAGAGGGTACAGGTTTCATAATTGCATAGGATCACGGGTGATTAGGGAAAAAAACATACCAAATAGGACCACACATACATCCGTGCATCAGTACACTCCCCAGCAAGCCTATGCAGGGCAGTTTGTAAGGAAAACAACAAGACACTTAGCTCTGGTTTTGAGTGCTGGCCTCCTGCCTGCGCACTCTCAGGGCCGGTTACAGGAGCACTCCAATGCTGCAAAGAGAGACACAGTCAACAACCTGTATGTGCCAATTACACGAAAACACAACACAAAACATGCCCCATAGCAACAAACTACTCTACAAAAAGACAATCAGTGCTCGATGCTTCGTACCTATATATAACATCACCCCTGTGACGGGTCATACACAGTCAATGCAGTGAGTCAGGCGCTGGTGGGTGCGTGGCAAATGGAACACCAATGTGTCACAATTCACACAACATGCAATGTTCCCTGGGTAAGCAGACAGACCCATATGGCAAGCCATGACTACAGAGCAAGTTGCGTACCACCATGACCAAAACAAAGTTGGCAGTGCATTTATCATGAAGTATGTGGACTAGACATGCACTGCACCCAAGTATGTCCCTTGCTGTATGTCCCTGTGAGCTGCCCCTTTCCATGTCTCTGAAGGCTACATGGTTGATACAAGTGCCTCAATGAACCTTGGTGTACCGCAGGGTATGTGCCACTGCCCCTGCATGTGTCCCAGACAACCCTACTATCAACAGCCATCAGTCCACAAACACATCTGAGCTGCATTGTGTGCTTCAACACCAATATTCATCTAAGCTCACCCTCAGTGCTGTGACTAAGCCTGCATGTGCAACTCGCCTGGTGCAAGCTTTGCTGTGTCGTGGCCCCCCTGTGATGCTCACCTTGCCTGGAGTTCCTTGGAACATGTCAGCAGTTCTAGGATGTGGGTCTGCAATCACTGTGGCTCTGCTCGTGCACACATGTGCATGTGGGCACCAACAAACGGGTCAGGAATTCCGTCGTCCAATGGGCCATGTCGGCTGGCAAAGGTGCTCTGGCGCCTCATCCCCCTGCAGAAAGTGCATGAAACAAATGATTAATGCATCAAAGTGATCTGTGTGTGTCTCATCAGGCATCTCCTTACTTGACCATGTCAGAGAGTCACATCACAAATCACACCATCAGTCCGTCTTTGACTTCCAAAGTGTGGAACACTATCTACAGCATGAATTGCAACAGGCACGTGTACAGGAAAGAAATGAGACATAATACACAATGCATAGCAATCAATGTCCACATTAATCATGACACACCCCATCTAGCAAAAGCTGAACAGTGGACAATTACACCTAAATCATCCCCACTAGGGGTGTCAACACAAGTCACAAAGCACCAGACATGCCACAGATATGACAGTCCAAAGCCCTTGTGTAAAATTCTGTAACACCGAACCATCCTTGCGAGCCCATGGATAAGGGAGGCAGGAGTGGCATATGTGAGTCAAGGAACCCAAGCAGCAAACACATACACAAGACAACCATGAAGGGCCCAGCTGGAACAGACAGTGGATGCCTTCAAAAACCACAAGGCACCGCACTGTCACATGAAAGCACAATAGACTACAAATTTTAAACTAACTCAACTATTAACTAATTACACTAACTATGGAAAACCTACATTACCTATTTAAACTAACTATCAAACAGAAACTTAACTAACTAAACTAAAAGAAAAATCAAAAATGGCCACATACGACCCGGGGGGGAGGGGAGGCACCCAGGAGGGGGGAGGTACAGGGTGCTGCTCAACATCCACATGCGATGATGCTGAGCCAAAAAAAAATACCTCCAACGGCTCAACGCCTGCACAGCACAACCTATGTGGGAGATAGATGGTCGTCCGAGTCTGGCTCATCCTGGAAAGGAGGACGTGGCACAGTAGCCTGGCCACGCCTAGCCGCAGCTTGCCCCTCGTCGGCAGCAAGTCTGCCGGACAGGTGAGCCTAGTTCTGTGTGGCGATGTTACATAGGTCTGCATGCAGAACCTCACGTGATACACGTGCTTCCTCTTGCAAGGTAGCACGTGTAACACGGAGTTCCTCCTGCAAGGCCTGGCTGGACAACCGCTGCACCTCCCGCAAAGCCTGTAGCTCAGCCGAGATGGTGCGCTCAAGCTGTGCAAACCTCTCCTCTGCCTGCTGCCTCTGGGACATCATAAGGACACCCAGAGTGGATCTGAGGGAGGCATACTCCTCCCTCAGGGCATCCATGTGCGCCTCTGTGTGAGCAGCAATTGCTTGACGCAGAGACGACATTTCAGCCTGGCGTGCCCTGTCTGAGGCCGCCATGCCCAGCCTGAGCGAGCGGGCCGTGGACCGTGCCGCCTGCTGCTGGAGAAGCACCTGCCTAGCAGGGGGGAGCACAGATCGGGCCACACGCTCCATGCTGTCAGCGATGTTCTCCATTGCTGCCCCCTGCCGTTCGGAATTGGCAGTCATGTCTTGCTCCCACTCAGTATACAGCGGTTGCGCGCGGCGACCGCGTTGCCGGGCTTGACCCCTGCGGGACCCAAGGACCGGAGGTCCTCGCTGTGTTGGCACCGCCTGCGGCTGCACGACTACATGCCCCCGTCGACGTGATGTCCCAGGCACATCAGTGACTGGTGTGGAGGGTGACCCTGCGTCCCGATCCACCACGGGCGGAGGAACCAAGACTGTCTGATCCCTCAGTGCAGGTGTCGCAGACAGAGGAGTGTCCACATCAGAATCACTCACCCCTGACACATGGACTTGATGGTCATCCAACTCAACATGGACGTCAGAGTCGTCATCAAGGCTGGACTCATAGGCAGCCAGAGACAGGATGGACTGCAGCACTTGGGGGGTTTCGTGGCCTACCACCCCACGACCCCCACTAGTGCCGGGTTGATGTGGTTTTACCAACCCTGTGTCTGGCGTGACAACACCATCCTCTGCATCCATTGCGTCATCACCTGAAAAATAGAGAGGAAAAGGTCACTACACATGTCAGAAGCACACAACACACACACACACCGACAGCAAAGGCATCCGGCAGACATGTGACACACAACATATGACCTGGCATGCATGCTGGGTCTACTTTGAATAGCCACTGTGATCAGACCTGTTGAAAGGTGGCAGTTTGCATGGAAGTGGGTCTATGCAGTGCTGAAAATGTGTACGCCACTCACTACCTACATGTACAAGCACTCCATGGTGTGTGCCAGGAAATGTGAAGGCAGTGCAATATCAAATTCAGACATCACGTGCATTGTGTATTCAATGTGTACCATGTCTAGCAGCCAAGCACCCCTCCACCCCAGTACCAAAGCAGGGATGCCTAGCATGGTATCAAAAGGCTGCCCATACACCTGTGTATTGACAAGCAGTGTTGACTGGCATCAACAGCTTAATGTGAATCAGATTACAACACTGCTAATGATGCTGGGACAGTGGGCAGGACACATGATGGAAGATCCGGAGGCCAGCCACGTGTGAGGAAGACACGACAAGAGTTGGACAGAGTCATTGGCCATTGAACAGGCTGAGGCCTGTGAGCCACACAGATTGTCATTGCCTAAACATGTGTGCAACGCAGGACTGAGCCACAGTTGACATGGGGAGGCCGATAATATGGCAGGCAATGTATGTAACCAAGGACTCATATTACAGTGAACCTCCAGTCAAGGACACATAGGGGCATGCGTGCAATGCACATGGAGCATGAATGGGCACTCATGTCCCTGCGGGACATCTGACCCATGCACAGTACAAGTGGGATACCCTGCATCGAGTACTAAGGCTGTACCACACGGCATATGTCTGGCAGTTTCTAAGCTGGAAGTTAGCATCTACACAGGACACATGAACAAGAAACTACACATTGGCAAGAATGTAGCAGACCAGTGCAAAGGTGGAACTGGGGTGCAGAGTGGCGGAGGAGGGGCAAGGGAGCATGCCCACATGGAGTCCCGCATGCAGGCAGAGGAGACATGCATGACGGTAGCATTGCATTACTTACACCTCAGAACCATGTACACATCACATGTAGCAGCAATCATGCACAACACATCCCACAAGTGAAACACACACGTCCTCAACAACTACGCTTCAACACTCACTGGACTGGGCATCAAAGTCCAGCATCTCTCCCACACCTTCGACCAATTCTGGTGGTATGAACTCCGCAACGAGAGCCTCATGCGGAGTGAGTTCTTCCTCCTCTGGTGCAGGCCCACCGCCAGTCACCAGAGTCAAGTTGTAATTTGAGGCACGCTTAGCCTTAGTGCTGTGCTTGATGTCATTCCAGCGCTTTTTGCACTCCTGCGCTGTGCGCACCTCATGGCCGAATGAACTGACATGTTCCGCAACATGCTTCCAGTGGGTGTCACGTTGGGCAGCCGTAGTCTGACTATTGACACCCACTAGCATGTCACGGCTGTGTCCCCGCACGTAGTCCACGAGGAAGTCCAGTTCCTGCTTACAGAAAGGCTTCTTCCTCGACGTGCAGGAGGTCGTGGCTGTGTGTGGGGTCCCAGCCTGTGCTGCAGGTGCAACCTTCCTCCTCTTGGACTGTGGTGCAGACCCTGGCTGGCTAATGCCGCCCTGACCAGTATGGCCAGTGGTTTCGGTGGATTGAGCCGAGGGAGTGGCAGGTGGAGGGATGACCAAAGGCCTGACTTGTGTCAGTGGCAGCTGGGTGCCCACTAATGGACCCTGAGCAGCAACATCAGCTGTGGCAGGGTCATTGACCGCAACGGTCCTGGTTGGCAGACTCACAACCGGGGTGCTGTTGGGTGCATCTGCCCCTGCACTTGCCAACACCCGGCTGTTCGGGGCAGCAGATGACATGACTGCCCCAGGGACACGTGTCTTGGTCTGAGCAGCCCGGCGTGCCCCTATGGTTTCCCCCCTGGCCTGTTGGAGATCTACCAAGGGCTCTTCAAGTGCCAACGCAGCCTGCGCTGGCAGACCCTGAGCCTGGGTGCCGGTGTCCACAGCTGCACCTGCAGCTACCGCTACCCTTGGGCCCGTGGCAGTCGATGGAACGGACTGCTGGGTCATACGGGTGCCAGTGCCAGATGCAGGAGCTGCATCCCCCGGAACCACAGGGGGTGGTGGCATGGCTGCACCGACACATGGCACAACATTGTGCTCAAGTGGCGCACCCCTGCCTCTTCCCCCTCTGTGGCTGCCCTGGACACCCTGGAGTCCCCCTACTCCCTGGTCACCACAGCCACGTCCCCGACCACGCCCGCCACGAGGAGTACGCCCAGCTGAGGCGCCCCTCACCTTTGGTGGCCTCCCAACCATGGCACAGATGTAATAGTGCTGGCACAGATGGAGTGGTGCCAATGGGAGGTGTACACCACAATTGTCCTGGGCAATTGGGGTGAAGGGGGTGGGAAGCAAGATGTTAACAGCCCCCCTGCACCTGCAAGGCTGTATGTGACCCCGGTGATGTGGTGACGGGTCACTCAACGCTCAGGCACCCCAAAACTGCAGTAAAACCGTGCACGCAACCCTGCAGCCTACGTGCGTGGATTTGACCTCCCGCAGTACGCGGTGGCACCCAGTAACACGAATAACGCGTACGCGTGGGACACGCAGGCTACGATGACATCGAAAATGGGTGCAATACACAGGGGCACCCGCAGTGGGAAAAGGAGCGTTTGCGACTCACCGTCTGACTAGCGCGATGCAGAAAAACACGCGTAGCCAATACCCCCGCCAAAAGAAGAGATACGTCCTTGAGAGCTGTGAAGTAGATGGCGTGCGAAACAACTGGAAGCAGCAACACACGTCAGTCTCCACGGAAGGCACGTACAGCGAACTGCTGGGCCCGCTCACCTTTAACCCGTGCTGAGGGAAACGCACGCGCGCGTCACGTCACATGCGGACGTGCAGTTTTTCATGCGCGATTACGCGCATTACACGCGGACGTGCAGTTTTTCATGCGCGATTACGCGCATTACACGCGGACGTGCAGTTTTCCACACGCGATTAGCCTGGGTACGTGTTTTTCCGGGTGTGCGGGTAGTTCCACACGCGATTAGCCTGGGTACGTGTGTTCCGGGGTGGCGTGAACTTTCACACGCGATTGATTGTAATCCACGTGTGTTCTGTCATCACGTGCAATGAGGGATACACCCTCGCACGACACGTCACAGACACGCTCACGCGCTGAGGGCCTTTGGTCCAATGAAAATGCGTATGCGTGCAGACGCGCTTACGCGCTAAGGCCCTTTCCTTGAATTACACGCTGACGTGCAGATTTTTCACGTGCCAAATCACTCCGTATCAAGCTGGCCACGCGAATACACACGGAAGACCACGCTCCTGCCCAGAAGGCCGAATCACTGCCCCCCAGTGCCCCGAGCAGCCTCCCACGTGCCATCTGCTGCTGCCTGCCTGCCTGCCTGCCTGCCTGCTGCCACCGTGCCCTGCCATTTGGTGCCTGCACATCAGCCATCTGCAGGGGTCCAGTTGCTGTGTCGACCCCTGCTGGGACAGTAGACTCCCGACTGGGATACCATCGCTCCACAGCCCAGCCCCAGGACCCAGTTGCCCACCCACGCCTGCCTCGGGGGTCGCCATGTCGGGGCAAGCACCATCTGAGACCAGTGGCGACCCCCAGCCAGAGAGGCAGAGGGCCACCAGCTTCAGTGAGAAGGAAGTTGGTGTCCTGGTGGAGCATGTCCTGGGGCATTATGATGCCCTCTTCGGAAGACCACGCGCCAACAAGGAAGGACGGGAGAGGATCTGGGACGATGTAGTGGTTGCCATCAACGCGGAGGGGGTGGCAACCCGCGACATCAAGCACATCAAGAAGCGCTGGGAGGACTTGAGGTCCAGGACCCTCAATAAGGCCCGGCGCCTCGCGGAGGGGGGCCGGGCACGCCTGAGTGACATCCAGATGAGGGTCCTGGAACGCGTAGACCCAGCGCTCCACGCCCAGATCCTTCGGAGGCAGACCCATCTGGAGTTGGCCGGTAAGTGGCCAAGCATTACTGTGTGAGACAGGGCATGTTGCAGTGTGCTGGTTGTCTGATACCTGCCTGTATGTGTGACATAGGCCATGTACGTATGTGTGTGTGCAGGGACATCATGGTCAGGCATGTGAGTACAGTGATGTGTGAACCACATGGTTGGTGCATGTGTTCTATTGCAACATGGGGGGCTCTGTGCGGAATGGACACATGGAAGCATGGCAGTCTCTGTTCCTGGACATGGGTGGGGGTGAGGGATGGGTGCTGGTCCCATGTACACGTATGGTGCCCATGTGTGTGTGTCTGAACTGCGTGTCTGTGACTTGTAACTGCCATGGATGCATGACACATGTCTGTGACAATGTTCAGATTCACTGATGCAGCCTAGTCATCCTTGTATCCACTGCGTCTGTGGTGTACGAGGCCAGATGGATGGAACTACGGTGAGGTGTGTGCATGTGATGGCAAGACCCATGATGCATGTGAGTTTAAAACCAACATTGTATGAATCATGAGTCCCTTGGTCATGTATGCCAATGTCCATGGCATGCGCCATGCCTGTTACTGTATGTGTTTTGCCTGCACTGACCCATGTGTTGTGGCGGGACATGATGGAAGTGATGTATGACAGTGCCACTCATCTGCTGTTGCTTCCTGTCTAGGGGACCATTGTACAGTACCCTGATGCTTGTGTTCTATGTCTCCCTCTACACAGTGGCAAGTGAAGAAGAGGGCGGAGAAGGCGCTGTGGAGCAGAGCGGCGGGGATGCCACCACGGCTGCAGCGGAAGGGGTGGGTGAGCCCCCACAGGGGCTTGCACCGGCGGAAGACGGCGTGGAGACATCCAGGTTGGTGGTTTCCACAGAGGGGGAGGAGGCCGCTACTGAGCCACACATGGGGCCTGGTGGGGGCATCCCCGCTGGTGCAAGTGGTGCAGTCCAGGGCCAGGGGCAGGAGGCAGCACAGGTCGCCGTGGAGGTGCCTGTGCATGTCACTGTCCCTGACACTGTGTCTGCACCACCATGCACCAGCAGGGATGCCCCATCCCAGGCCCGTCCGCAGGTAGGGGAGATGTCCATGTCATCTGACACTCCTCTACCTGCGGACGAGGGGACCCCTGGCCTTGTGGAGAGGGTCCTGATTGGTGTCGCATTGCGCACGGCTGGCATTCGTGATGAGGTGCATGCTTCCCGGGAGGAGCATGCACATCATCACGAAGAGCACCGTGCGTACGTGAACCATTTGGGAGCCGCCATGGTCGGGGGTTTCCTACATGTGTGTGGCCTTCTGGCGACCCTCTCCTCCTCTGTGGAGGCTATGCGCCAGTCGTGCTCCATGCCGTCTTCCGGCCCAGATGCCACCAGGGCGCCCTGTGGACCTGCCCCGACCAACGCAGCCAGCTCGGTGGGGACCCCATCCCTGCCACAGTCGGGAGTCGAAGGTCCAGCAGGGGTGGACACACCAGCAACTGTCCCCCTGCAGATGGAGGATGTGCCGGCATCATCTGGCAGGGCACGTGCACGACGGCATCGGTGGATTCCATCAGCCTGGATGCCGTCGTGCTGGCAGAGGCAGTGGCGTCGGAGGCAGCAGCAGGCTCGACGTGGGAGGCATCATGGCTCGGGGCCATCAAGATCAGAGGGGCAGGCATCGGCCGGAGGGCAGGAGAACCCTGGGATGGCAGTGTCTTCCGTGTGGGAACAGTTGGTCGAGCGGATAGGTGCGGAGCGGCAGCGGGCGGAAGAGGAGCGGCTCACCATGGTCAGGGCGGAGTTCTCCATGCGTCGGGCGTTGAGGCGGGCTGAGTGCCTCGAGGAAGCTCGCAGGGAGTTTGAGGTGGACACGGGGTTGTCCCTGCGAGACCTCGGGGCCAGGACAGAGTCCCGCCTCCGGGACATCGACATGGAGTTCGAGGATGCCCTGGCCGGCAACATCACAGAGTGAGCCGCAGGACTTGCCCGCTGCCATTGTATATAGTTCTTTAGTTAGTTAGTGTTAGGTTTCCTTTATTTTTTAAGTTTTTTTGGACCGCTCGGACAATGGCCACTTTTCTGTATATATTTTTATTATTAGTTAGTAGTAGTAGGTTTCATTTATGGTGTTGGGCTCATGGACCCTGGGATATTCTTGTACATAGTTTGATGTTTGGAAAACATTTGTTGGATTTATATTTGTGTTCACCATGAGGCAATGGTTTTTCCTTATTTTTCCCCCCATTATTTTGCTTTGGACTACATTAGTTTTTGGATTCCTTTGTTTTTTGATTTTTTCTATTTGTTCTCGGACATGGACCATTTGTTTTGTCATCCCCATTGTTGTGTGTTTTATTTCTTTACTTCATTTTCATCTTTAATACATATATTTATTACTTACATTTGTGGTATTTTCTCATTGGTTTCATGCATGTCATGATATGGGTTTTGACATTCACTTGCACCCATTGTGTATGTGTGTGTGAGGGACATGTGTTCATTTACATACTTGCCATTGGGGTTGTATCATGTAATTGCATCTACTATGTGGGTGGATGCAATCCTTGCCTGGGTGTTTGTGCTGGGTATGCTGCCCATTACTGCCATGATTGCGTTTCGTCAGGACCTGGGGGCAGGGGGACATGAGTGGGGGCCTGCTGGGGGGTGGGGGTGCAAGGGGACATGGTTGGGGGCCTGCTGGCAGGTGCCCCACAGTGCTGGGGGGTGGGGGTGCAAGGGGACATGAGTGGGACATGGTTGGGGGCCTGGTGGCAGGTGCCCCACAGTGCTGGGGGGTGGGGGTGCAAGGGGACATGAGTGGGACATGGTTGGGGGCCTGCTGGCAGGTGCCCCACAGTGCTGGGGGGTGGGGGTGCAAGGGGACATGGTTGGGGGCCTGCTGGCAGGTGCCCCACAGTGCTGGGGGGTGGGGGTGCAAGGGGACATGAGTGGGACATGGTTGGGGGCCTGGTGGCAGGTGCCCCACAGTGCTGGGGGGTGGGGGTGCAAGGGGACATGAGTGGGACATGGTTGGGGGCCTGCTGGCAGGTGCCCCACAGTGCTGGGGGGGTGGGGGTGCAAGGGGACATGGTTGGGGGCCTGCTGGCAGGTGCCCCACAGTGCTGGGGGGTGGGGGTGCAAGGGGACATGAGTGGGACATGGTTGGGGGCCTGGTGGTAGGTGCCCCACAGTGCTGGGGGGTGGGGGTGCAAGGGGACATGAGTGGGACATGGTTGGGGGCCTGCTGGCAGGTGCCCCACAGTGCTGGGGGGTGGGGGTGCAAGGGGACATGGTTGGGGGCCTGCTGGCAGGTGCCCCACAGTGCTGGGGGGTGGGGGTGCAGGGGGACATGAGTGGGGGCCTGCTGGGGGGTGGGGGTGCAAGGGGACATGGTTGGGGGCCTGCTGGCAGGTGCCCCACAGTGCTGGGGGGTGGGGGTGCAGGGGGACATGAGTGGGGGCCTGCTGGGGGGTGGGGGTGCAAGGGGACATGGTTGGGGGCCTGCTGGCAGGTGCCCCACAGTGCTGGGGGGTGGGGGTGCAAGGGGACATGAGTGGGGGCCTGCTGGGGGGTGGGGGTGGTGGGAGACATGGTTGGGGGCCTGGTGGAGGCTGCCCCTGGTGACTGGAGGGGTGGGGGTGGTGTGAGACATGGGTGGGGGCCTTGTGGAGGCTGCCCCTGGTGACTGGGGGGTGGGGGTGGTGGGAGACATGGGTGGGGGCCTTGTGGAGGCTGCCCCTGGTGACTGGAGGGGTGGGGGTGGTGGGAGACATGGGTGGGGGCCTGGTGGAGGCTGCCCCTGGTGACTGGAGGGGTGGGGGTGGTGGGAGACATGGGTGGGGGCCTGGTGGAGGCTGCCCCTGGTGACTGGAGGGGTGGGGGTGGTGGGAGACATGGGTGGGGGCCTGGTGGAGGCTGACCCTGGTGACTGGAGGGGTGGGGGTGGTGTGAGACATGGGTGGGGGCCTGGTGGAGGCTACCCCTGGTGACTGGGTGGTGGGGGTGGTGGGAGACATGGGTGGGGGCCTTGTGGAGGCTGCCCCTGGTGACTGGAGGGGTGGGGGTGGTGTGAGACATGGGTGGGGGCCTGGTGGAGGCTGCCCCTGGTGACTGGAGGGGTGGGGGTGGTGGGAGACATGGTTGGGGGCCTGCTGGAGGGTGGGGGTGCAAGGGGACATGGTTGGGGGCCTGCTGGCAGGTGCCCCACAGTGCTGGGGGGTGGGGGTGCAGGGGGACATGAGTGGGGGCCTGCTGGGGGGTGGGGGTGCAAGGGGACATGAGTGGGACATGGTTGGGGGCCTGCTGGCAGGTGCCCCACAGTGCTGGGGGGTGGGGGTGCAAGGGGGACATGAGTGGGGGCCTGCTGGGGGGTGGGGGTGCAAGGGGACATGGTTGGGGGCCTGCTGGCAGGTTCCCCACAGTGCTGGGGGGTGGGGGTGCAAGGGGACATGAGTGGGACATGGTTGGGGGCCTGCTGGCAGGTGCCCCACAGTGCTGGGGGGTGGGGGTGCAAGGGGGACATGAGTGGGGGCCTGCTGGGGGGTGGGGATGCAAGGGGACATGGTTGGGGGCCTGCTGGCAGGTGCCCCACAGTGCTGGGGGGTGGGGGTGCAAGGGGACATGAGTGGGACATGGTTGGGGGCCTGCTGGCAGGTGCCCCACAGTGCTGGGGGGTGGGGGTGCAAGGGGGACATGAGTGGGGGCCTGCTGGGGGGTGGGGGTGCAAGGGGACATGGTTGGGGGCCTGCTGGCAGGTGCCCCACAGTGCTGGGGGGTGGGGGTGCAAGGGGACATGAGTGGGACATGGTTGGGGGCCTGCTGGCAGGTGCCCCACAGTGCTGGGGGGTGGGGGTGCAAGGGGACATGAGTGGGGGCCTGCTGGGGGGTGGGGGTGCAAGGGGACATGAGTGGGACATGGTTGGGGGCCTGCTGGCAGGTGCCCCACAGTGCTGGGGGGTGGGGGTGCAAGGGGACATGAGTGGGGGCCTGCTGGGGGGTGGGGGTGCAAGGGGACATGAGTGGGACATGGGTGGGGGCCTGCTGGGGGGTGGGGGTGCAAGGGGACATGGTTGGGGGCCTGCTGGCAGGTGCCCCACAGTGCTGGGGGGTGGGGGCGCAGGGGGACATGAGTGGGGGCGTGGTGGAGGCTGCCCCTGGTGACTGGAGGGGTGGGGGTGGTGGGAGACATGGGTGGGGGCCTGGTGGAGGCTGCCCCTGGTGACTGGGGGGGGCAAGGGGACATGAGTGGGACATGGTTGGGGGCCTGCTGGCAGGTGCCCCACGGTGCTGGGGGGTGGGGGTGCAAGGGGACATGTGGCTTGGCTGGGGGGCATGCCCATGGTGGATGGGCTGCCTGCGGGACATGACCAGGGGTGCAGGGTAGTCCCCTGTGGTGTGGGCTGCCTGCAGAGGTCGTGGAGGGGGTAGAGGGGAGACCTGGGAGGACCCACATTGGCAATTCACCTCTTCAACTTCCCGCACACCCACGTAATACACTGCCCCACTCGCACAGGCCCAATCGCGTGTAGATTTTCTCGCGCACCCCTGTAATACACGTACCCAGGCCAATCGCGTGTAGCATTTCTCGCGCACCCCTGAAATCCACGTACCCAGGCCAATCGTGTGTAGATTTTCTCGCGCACCCCTGTAATACACGTACCCAGGCCAATCGCGTGTAGATTTTCTAGCGCACCCCTGAAATCCACGTACCCAGGCCAATTGCGTGTAGATTTTCTCGCGCACCCCTGTAATACACGTACCCAGGCCAATCGCGTGTAGAATTTCTCGCGCACCCCTGAAATCCACGTACCCGCTCAATCGCGTATTTAACTTCCCGCGCGCCACTTTTTTGATGCGCTGGGACTCTACCGCCTGCCTTCGTGTGGCGGCCGTGTTTCAGCTTGTGCGTGTCTTTGGCTGTGCGTGGCTTTGCCCTATTCGATTCCATGAATACGTGTGGTTCGAGTGCGTGTGGGCGTTCCGTCTGCTTCCCTGCAGTACATCCCCAGTTACGCCCTTATTTTCGCGTGTTGTTCCCCATTCCGCGCGTTACGCCCCATGTCCCGCCCACTTTCTGGTGTGTGCGCTGCGGTTGTGCGCTTTCACTGTGCGCATCGCGCACGCCTTTCGCGATGTTGCAGTGACGTGTGCGCCATGCACGGGTTTGGCGCACATCCCGAGGAAGACACGCGCAGGGACTTCCATGAATCGCACGCGTGCGCGTGCGCGTGCGCCTCTTTTTTTCCGCTTGCGCCTGCTTGCGCCTGCTTGCGCCTGCTTGCGCGTAGATTTTCGGCGCACGTTTGTTCCATGAATCGGCCCCTTAGACTCATAGACAAATGGGAAATGGATCTGGAAACACCCAATTCCAAACATCTCTTGCCAAGCAGGTGTATGCTCAAAATCTCCAGGCAACAAGAGCATAGTTCATAATTGTTGGGTCGTGCGAGATGTCACTGCCGCCTTTTAGTTAGGCAGTGACATTCTCAATCGCGTTGCCATTAGTTTGGACCTAATAAACCTCAACGCTTGGTCCCGATTAGCTGATAATCCCATGGGCTTTGATGACCCAGAGAAAGCATTTAGGTCAGCTCAACTGCTACCTTACACAGTTGAAATTCAGATTGGAGAGGAAGTCACCATCCAAGAAAGGGCCCGACAAGTCTCCCTGGAAGTGAATGTTAAAAGAGGACAGAAATTGAAAAACCCTGATGCCTACATTCATCTTAATGCTTCTGTCCAACAGCAAGGGTTGGGGGTAAACCCAACACCACTAGTCAATATAGAACATTACACCATCCAATAGAGGTGGATAATAGTGACTTAAAGAGTATCACTCTAGCTGGAGGCACCATTATTGGAATGGCGGTTGATGACCGACATTTTTTCATAGATTTAGGTAATGAACTGTTAGGACCAATTCCCAAGGACTGTTTTGCAAGTGATAGTGCTGACAACACAACACCAGACAGGATCTGTACCGGCATGAGGGGAACTTCCTGGTGTACACTTCCTGCCCTTATGGTAAGGAAGATGTGACCTGTGACTTCAGGAGGGATGAGGTGATTTTCCAAGCCCGCGAGGTCTGCCTTCCCCGCCTGAAGCCACCAGTCCAAATCTGCACTCTGACCAGGGACTTCTCCACCCAGCTGGAGGAGGCCGCTGAGATAGCAAAACCAGAAGTCTTTTCAGACTTCAGGCAGATGGTTGAAGAGAGAGTCAACCTAGCTGATGCTGTGAGACTCTGGAGCAGAAGCAAAAATTGAAACAAGTTTTCTTGGATTTTTAAGATCTCTTTGCGGTGGACTCATGTGACTGTGGTCGCACCGACATCCACACAACAATCCCCATGGACCCTGGCGTGACTCCAGTGTTTGTGAAGCAATATCGCTTGCCCCTCGCATCAATGGAGTCCCTTACTGAAATAATTAAGAACCTTGAGTCCCGTGGGATAATCCGTCCAGTCCACAGCACCTTCAACAATCTGGTGCTGGGGATTTTGAAGTCAAACGGCCAGGGGAAAACTCTGTCCTCTTCCCTACATTGACCAAGAGCTGGCCCAGATCCAGGGGCCACAGGTATTCACTGCAATAGACCTGACCAATGAGTACTGGACTGTACCTGTCAGTAGGGAGGACCAATGAAAGCTGGTCTTCACCTTTGGGGGGCAGCAGTACACATGGACCAGGACTCCCTTCGGATACATCAACTCCGGCAATTAATTAAACATTTTTCTACATAAGGCCATGCCCGACATGGGTGAAAGGGGTAACCTGGCCTATGTAGATGATGTTCTCATCAAAAGCTCAACTGTGGAGGAACACATAGCAGAGATCCGTTATGTTCTGACACAGTTGAAGGCCGCTGGAGCAAAACTTTCCTTTCAAAAGGCACAATGGTGTAGAACCTGCTTAAAATTCTTGGGGCATGAGATTACTCCTCAGGGTCTCTGTCCCCAGGAAAAGAAAGTGGAAGCACTCCAGAAATTGAAAGACCCCACAACTCTGCGGGAACTAAGGAGCCTCCATGGACTGACTAATTACAGCAGAAAGTTCATTGAGGACTACGCAGAGATCACAAGACCCCTGATTCATCTTTTGAAGGTGGGGTCAAGTGGGAGTGGGGTCCAGAACAAGCCGAAGCAGTAAGACAACTCAAAAGAAGCCTCTGACAAGCGCCTTGCCTAGCTTACCCTGTCAAAAACAAGGAGTTCTTCTTGGAGACAGGGTTCTCTAATACATGCTTGACTGCAGTATTATACCAAAAGCATGACAAAGTCAATAAAGTAATCTGCTTTTGCGAGTAAAACTTTATGCTCTGTGGAGGAAAAATTCAACGATTGTGAGAAGGTACTCCTGGCAACGGTGTGGGCATTGAAGAATTATCACCCGTTTATCCAGGGGGAACACATCATAGTGGAGACTCCACACCAGCCTCTGCAATATCTCCAAAGTGACAGAATTCCCGAATTACTTCCTGGATTCTGTCAATGCAAGGCTTTCCTGTGGAGGTCAGATATGGCCAGAACAAGAAGAGTCCCCTCGCGCAAGGTCTGGCTGACTTGCATGATTGTGCCAGAGAAAACTGTCTCGAGGACGAAAGTCTAAAAATCAAGGAAACCATGGAGGCATACCTCAATTCCCTACAGCAAGTCTTTGAAGAAGACAAGTGTGAGGGAATGCCCACTGTCTATGTGGATGGATGCTCCTACCATGTTGACAACAATGGGGAAAAAGAACTTGGTGTCGGCGTAGGGAATGCATGGGTGAATGACACCCCAGAACACTCCGCTGGGTAAAAGATTGGTCCCCGAAGTAGTCAAGTGGCAGAGTTGATGGCTGTGCATCAAGCCATCCTCACTGCTGTCCAACATCAACTCTATGAACTGATCATAATCACTGATTCGGATTATGTATGGAAAGGGTTCGTGGAGCACCTGGTTAACTGGAAAACCAGAGGCATGCTATGTGCTAATAATAAACCCTTGAAACATGGGAAGTTAATTCAAAATATTGATGATCTGGTCACCTCGAATGGGATGGCCATCTACTGGAAAAAGATTAAGGGTCATTCTAAAGTAGAGGGACCAGACAAAACTGGAAATGACCTAGCTGATCCGCTGGCTAAAACCAGAGCCATCCAAGTGGATCTACTAGAGATCGAGTTGCTGTTGGGGGAAATCCAGGTCACGGCTATCACTAGGGTCCCAGACAAATGCTCACAATGAACTCTCAACTGCACAATGGAGTAAGGAAACCCCAGATGCTGATTTGATTACGGCTGAAAAAGGCGATCCAATAATTGGTAAGTTTTATGAACACATTGAGGACCCTGAGAACTTTCCCCTGACAACCAATTCCCCCTGACGGATACCGATTATATAGGGAAAGACAACCTCAGGGTGTTGATGAAATGTCCAAAAATTTTCCGAATCCAAGACAGTTTGTTGGTAAGGAGATCCCTAGCTGGCCATGATCAGAGGATGGTCCCTACCTCATTCCGAAGCCTGATGTTAAGTCACGCCCATGATGCGGCCACAGCCGGTCATAGGGGGCTTCATACAACACTTGAAATCTTAAGATAGGTTGCATACTGGCCACACATAGGGCAGGACCTCGACCAATACTTGAAGGGGTGTCTTGTGTGTGCACAATTTCAGCCAACATCCCTCACACACCGTGCGCCTCTCCAAAAGAGGGGGATGATGCTGCCTTGGTCAGATTTAGAAGTCGATTATATTGGGCCCGTGATTCGCTCCTTTAGGGGAAATAAGTACATGTTGACCGTGACATGCTTGTTTGCTAAGTGGGTAGAATGTCTTCCGGCCCCAAACTGGAAGGCAGAAACAGCAGCTGCCCTGATGATCAACCACATCTTCTCGCGTTTTGGACTACCCCAAAAGATCGAGTCAGACCGAGGTAGCCACTTTACTAGCGAAGTAATGACAAAGATGTGGGAGATACTTGGGGTCAAATGGAAATTATACATTGCTTACCGGCTAACCTCTAGTGGTGTAGTAGAGAGATACAACAAGACAATTGTGAGCATATTAACAAAGTTTGTGGCAGATTCTGGGTCAATTACCTCTTGTCCTAATGGCCATCAGATCAACCCCTTCATCTGCAACTAAAATGTCACTGTTTGAGCTGATGACTGGACGCAGGATGGTGCTTCCCCAGCATCTGCTCTACAGAACCCAAAAGCAGACATTGATCAATGCCTCCACAGCTCATGAGTATGTTGAAAATCTGAAAAAAACACCATCAACATGCTTTTGCCTATGCTCAGTGAAATCTAGAGAGATCTGCAGACAGCATGAAGAGCCACAAAATCTGCAGGATATGGGTGCAGTACCGCTGCTCTCCTGTGTCAGAGCTGTCATTTACTTATACTGTTAGTTAAACTTGTACATTAAGATCAAATTGTGGAAAAGAAGAGACTTGCCATCAAAAGCAATATAGGTTGCTACAATTCAATTTCTATGTTTTAAAAAGACTGGCATGAAGAGATCTGTGGGTATATTTGTTGAAAATGTAAGGTTTATTTTAGAAAAGATAATTTTAAAACAATGTTTTAAAAGTGAACTAATGTTAGCCAAAGTTCTTCAAAGGCATCTTCCTCCTGCTCTCTGCTCAGGAACTGTCATTGAGTTGTAAATGGAGGTGGGAGGAGATTTTGGCTGTTGCTCTGAGGAGAGACAAAAGACTCCCTTGATTGAAAAGATATGCAGATTCAACTGTCAACAGAAAACAACTGCCAGCAGGAAGGGAGCCCGGGAGTGCTCTGGCCCAGCCAAACCTTGGGGACGTAAACAGACAGATATGTGTATCTTGACCCACACGAAAATATCTTTTTGAAAAAGACTCACAGAGAACTGAACAAAATTTCTGCTCACAGTTTCAAACTACTCTGAAATCTGTGTGATATTCAGAGACAGGACTACCAAAATGATGATGTTGTAGCAATTGTGATAATGCTAGAAATATGAAACTTCACAGGATTATGCCCAGATGTCATGCGCATGTATGGAGAAAAATGTGGACAGATCTGACACTGGGTACCCAACCAAAAGCGTGAAAAACTGTGAAATTGGAACTAAAGCTCTCACCGAGATGGAATTCAGACAGATACCTGCTGTACTAAATCTGTGATGTGAATATGTAGTATTAGCAAGTTTGTGATATTGTAAATATGATTAATGTGAAAAATAGATTTACTTTACTGAAACAAAGGGAAGGTACTCCCTGGATCGTAAAATGCAGCATCACTATGACACTAGATTTCCTTCTCAAATCAGGAGAGGGGAAATACTTTAACCAATAGGATTCCTGGAGGATGTGCTTAGTATTATTCATCCTACCCACCCCTTGGGGAAATACATAGATAGGGACTCTTAGGACCTAGAGATACGAACACATTCACCCATCAACTGATTGTCAGCGAAGCACTCTGCAGGAGAACCGAGATCCAAGACTCCAGAACTCTGAAAGCAGAAGGCCCAATTCCAAAGCTGAACCCTTCTCGGCTGGCATTTAAAATCTTGAAACCTGATTTTAACCCCCGACTTCCAAGGGGCACACCAAACACTGAACAGCCTGGCTGTGCTGTTTCTGCTTCTTGCCAAGAACTTCTGCTAGAATCCAGAGATCCATACCAGTAGAGCAGAGCTGTAACCTGATAAATCAACCCAGAACCAACCTGTCAGATCCAGTTCAGAGGCTGTGCAGAGACCAGAGTGCCGTGGTGAGTGCAGAACCGGGTGCCTTAATCCTGTCCGGTGGGCTAGCAGATTCCAGTCCAAACCTTTGACCAGATCTTTGACGGGCCTATTCCAAACCATATTTGTGAGTATCTATAGCATAGAATTGTACATAGCCAGTATCTTATCCATAAGTAATCATAGCCAAACCATTTTAGCATATCCAGAACTGCATTGTAGAACCTTTGTTGTTTTTCTGAATCTTTCCCTCATCCACATAGTCCTTTGTTAATTGTAGTGATAATATCATCTTTGCGCTAATATATTTGCTGAAGAAAGACAAGTGTCTTGGCGGGCAAAAGTCAGAGCAGAGGCAGCGCTGTTCGGGTGGCTCTCCCCTTGGGTATCTTGCATCTTCCTAGCCTCCCTAGTGTACAGAAAATTCTTATTTGTAATTCAAAAGTGCATCTTTCATTTGAAAATCTTGACTCGATTCTGAGAAAAATCGACCTCTGCTAAAACCTCTGTAACTTCCATACCGTACATGCTAGAAATTAAATTTAAGTGTCAGATTTCACAGGAACCTAAAACTGCATTCCAACTCCTTGCAGTTTTTCTGTAATCGCGTTTTTGAATTGAACTGTTTTAAAATCATTCCTGTTTCTCTCTGTTTGCTAGGGGGAACTAGGATTGAAACTGTATTTGTTCCTGAAAGCTGTGTTCTCTCCTTCCACCTCTATATTGCATATTGGGAATTGAGTTGTGTACAGGGGGAAAAAGTGACATTGCATTTGATTGAATCCCTACCAAGTATTATTCTATGCTGCATTGTTTTCCTATCCATATCAAGCATTATTCTAGGCTGCATTATTTTTCTTATCCATACTCATTCTGATTAAAGAGATTGTTGATTGTTGTGATATCGCCCAATGCTGATCATTGTATAAATATTAATAGTGTGATATCTAGATATTGTTCAAAATTCATAAAAGTGTTTCATATATCTTGTTCAAATTCATAAAAATAAATCTTTTAACTTTGCAAAACAGCCTGCTTCTTGGTTCAGTGAGACCAGGGGGATTCAAAGAGAGGGGCATGATATAAGAGTAAATCTTTCAGAAATAAAAGAACTTATAGACAAATATATATAATTAAGGGTTCCAACTGTGCATCACACGCTAGGCATTGACTTAGGTGGAGTGCCGGTTTGAAATCACTTACATCCTTGACCTCTGGCAGAGCAGGGTTTGAGATAAAAACAAAATGTAAAACAGTATACATTGGTAAACAGTGTTTTCTGGACTATGTAGTCTTAAGAGGCATGACTTTGATCCATGTGGCCTCTTTCATGGAAACGTTCACCCAATCATTGCATGATTTTAAGGTCTTTTGAGCTGCACTACCAGTGGGTTCATAATAGTTGCATGTCTTCCATTGTATGTGAGCCAGTGCAAACAAGACTTTCTTTGCAGCTCAAGGGAGGGGCTTACCACACAGTCCCATTATTCCTTTAATATATTGCCCTCATTTTAGACTTTGAAAATGGCACCACTCCTCTCCAGCCCCAGCCCCTTATTCTCAAATATTCTCACATCCCCCAGCTGAAAAGAAAACGTTTTACTTTTTTCACCCTCGTCTGATTCTACACTAACTACCCCCTCCTTCAACAATGTACAAATCCCCTACTGCCATTCAACCCAAACAAATAGAGGTTCAGGAGAAATCATGAATATAGTTCATATGTTGTATATATTGTTATACACCACACGTCCCTTGTTATTTGGAAGATGACCATTCAGATTTCCTTTTTACTTTGCATTTTGGGACTTGTACTATTGTACTACAGGACACTTGACGGAAAACACAATACTACAAGTCACAAAATACAGAAAAAACAAAACGTGATGGGCCTCTTCCGAATTACATTGAGACATGCACACACACGCACACACACACACACACACACACAAACACACTCACCCACACCCACACACACTGACAATGAAAACTCACACCCGACGTGTCACAATGCTCACAAATACATATAGGTGCACACACATGCACCCACACTAACACTTGCCATCACAGAGCAGTACACACTTCATGCACAATCCGTCACACAGACCTTCACACAATGAACACACATAAACATACACACACACACACTTGCTGACATCAAATACACACACATTGCATGCACACCCTCTCAGATGGCATGCACACCCTCAAACCAAATATACACCCTTACACTGCACATGTATTCAAAAAGAGGACTACACCATCTCTGGGCAACATTATAAAACAGAACAAATGAAATAAAACAAATCACATTTATTACTGAACACTGCCATTGGAGAAACTTGGCCTGCAGTAGTTTCAGATGCAGCACTTAACCATCATGCTACAATTATGTTATTGTTTGGATTCTCACAAATTCCATACCTATCCTTTTATCATTGATCATATTAAATTATAGGATAAGTATGTAATGTACGTTGTATGAATGAGCAAGCCATTGTAGCTCAGTGATAAAATGCTGTGCTTTGAAATCTGGCAGACCAGTGTTCGAGGCTGTATGATTTCTTTTTTGATATAACTGATTTAATATCATTAAAGGAAAAGCAACGCAACTGGGAAGTGGCAAGCTTTATTGCAGTGCAGTCATGTGTTCTTGTTTGGGATGAGGGCATTTAGACATGGCTGCAGTGGCCAAATAACGGTACCACAATGGCTTTCATGCTGAAAAGGGTGCACCAAAATAGGTGCTGTGGCCGAATGGCTGCGCCAAATCAGCATTAGGTAAAATGACAGCACCGAACTGGGGCGTACCATTTGGAGCACCCTGCTTAACCAAAGTGGGTGGTCCATAGCAAATCATTTAGTTTCACTGTGCATTGTCTAAAAACATTGTGAGTTCTCAAAGCTGTCAATCCAAAGGCCCTGGCTGGTGGTCTGGTAGAATTTTAAAATGGACAGTGGGCACCAATGACCATGGCGGAAGACCATGCTAGTGGTATGGAAGCGTTCTAAAGATCTATTGACTAAAAACACCCTTGAAAGGCCATCGCTTATTGCATATTATTATTTTAAAATATACAGTGATATGGCCGCAAGATGTACAAACTGACTAAGGTCAAAGGCCATGGCTAGTGGATCATTTATATGTTAGAATATATAGTGGGCACAACCAAAGATTGTGACCACTGGCCAGTATTGTGCTAAAGTCCATGGCTAGTGCCTGACCAGTGTATATAATATACAGTGGACACAGTTGAAAGCTGTATCCACTGGTAAAGCCAACATCTATTATTGGTAACCTATTTGTGTTTTAAAATATTCAGTGCACATGGGTGAAGGTTTTGACCACTGTCCATAACTGAAGGCCATAAGTAGTACCCATTCATGTGTTAAAATATATTTGGCCATGCACATTGAGCATGGCTGATGGCCATTCTTAATGACAGTTACTTATGTAATTTAATTAGTGATGGCATCAGTGATGTGATCTGTGATGTCATCATTGTGGTCATAGGCTGCGTAACAGGGGAGCATAGTTAAGGTAGCTTTAGCTGAATTTCTGGGGGTCAGGGATATCGGGGTTCGCTCTACAGACTCACTTCCCTGTTCTCTCCATGGACAGGTCTCCGATTGGTCCACGGGTTGGCATGAGATTCACAGACATCCGACGCACATGCTGATTGGATGGTGAAAAGTGTGAGGTGTGTCATATTCTTTGAAACGCAGTGGGGGAAAATCTGGAAAACACATTTTGGGTTTTTTGGTGGTGGAAAGAGGGGCTGGGAAGGATGGGGGAGTGGAAAAAAGATGATACAGGGCTATTTTTGTAGGCGCAAAAAGGCTGGGCAGATGTTGTAGCGGTCAGCGGACACTGTAGTAGTTCGCAAACAGCACTGTGAACGGGCAGCTTGGGAAACACATTTAGAGCCATTTGGTGGGTGAAAGAGGGTTTGGAGAGGGTAGGGGAGTGGAATAAAGATGATATGGAGCTGTTTGCATAGGTAGAAAAAAGAGTCCGCAGTCAATTTTGGTGTCAGCAGACATCATTTCGATTGCGGGGGGTTCAGGGTGAGTTTTATTGGATGACAATGTATGGTACATACTTGACATATGGTAAATGCTCCCAATAATCTGGCTACTAGGCACAACCACCACATTAGTAATAGGTGTATTGTACTTATATGTACTGTAGTAGGAGTATGGTCAGAATCACCACAGTAGTAATATGTGTATAGTAATTATAGCCAATCAGGATTCCTGGGTGTGGTGTACAGGAAGAGAGGGTTGCAGGAGTTTTGTTAGTAGGATTTGTGAGAGTACTAACAATGGCTATTGCTATGTGTTTGAGAAGGCAGAGTGTATTTTGGGGGAATCGTTGGTCCATTAGTTGAAGGTCTATGCAGAGCAATGTGGATTGGTGGATAATCTTAGATTCCATGAATGTGAAGTTTCATGGTATGAAATGCGAGGGATGATGTGGGTAGACTTGCCCCCATTTTGTACAAATATGGTTCAATTGAAACATCCCGACATTATTATTCTTCACTGTGGAGGAAACAGATTTGGTTATGTGACTGGAATTTCATTGTAGTTTGCAATGAAGGTGACATTGGGAAAGTTGAAGGAAACGTTCCCAAATTCGTAAATTATTTTTGCTCACATTGCTCAGAGATGTGGATGCGTTTAAGTTTATTTGGTCCACAAATTGAAAAAGCGAGGTGCAACATCAATAAAGCTGTGTGTGCTTTTCTGCAAGATGTTGGCTGACATCTTTTCATAAAGAGAACATTAAACTTGATATTGCCAACATTTTTCAGAGTGATGGAGTCCATTTAACTGTTGTGGGCAATCAGATTTTTCGGGAAAACATTTGAAATGCTTTGAAGCTTTTTTTAAAGTTAGAAGAAATAATTAATTTCAGCAACATGTTTCTTAGTTGAGTTTATAAAACATTCAACAAAATATATAAAAGCCAAAAACATACAAAATGTTCTTTTAATAGTGACCTTTTTTTAACGCTAAAAAATGAAAATGATTTAAATTCTCCCACCCCACAACTGGAATTTTTAGATGTCCGCAGAGTACTGCGCTTAGGTGCCTGTGACTATTTTTCTCACTGCTATTTTTTTCAATTGTGAAAGGTGGATCCCAAAGGAACGTTTTTTGTGTGTTTTTTTGCAGGAGAAGTAATGTAGAGGAGGAAAGGGAGGGTAGGGGTACCAACCACAGAGACGAAGGAACAGGTGGACAAAGGAAGATGTTGGGCGGGCCTTACATTTACACAGTGGTTCTCGTGTTTTGTGACCACAGTCTCGAAAGTACTCTGAAACTGCTCCTTCTAGAGATCGGTGCTTGACAGTACAAACATAGCACTGTGACCCTCAAAAAGGTTAGGGTCAACAGCATTCTGTTTGGCCTGTGAAGCTGTTGCTGGGATCCTCTGCCTCAGAAGAGTATCTTTTGTGGGGACAGGAGCAGTGGAATATGATGGGTTGGATGATGTCAACCTATTCTCACCTGAGAAAGGGATCGCCTTACTCAGGGCAGTCGGGTGGTTAGATTTGGTGTGGTAACTCTTGGAAGTGTCCCGGAGGAATACAAGGCAGGTTTCCCACGACTGAGTACAACTTTTCCAACTGTCATAAAAAATGCCCACACCCAGGACTTACTCCGAGTATTGGAGATAGGGACTTCCTCCACCTTGTCCTCTTCTTCCTCTTGATCATCATCTGGTTCTCCACCCCTGTTCCCCTGTTCAGGCCCTCTAGATGGTGATGGTGGTGGTGGTGGGGTGGATGTGGAGCAGAGGTGGCCATAACAGTTGCCATGATGTTCTCCATGAAACAGATCTGCAAAGCAGCAAAGCAGGAGCTCAGAAACTGCAAGCATGGGCTCTCTCCTGAATAGCCAGATTGATAATGAGGAAAAGTACTGGGTGGGTCCCCTCTGAGGAACCGAACAGTTGTGCTGTCCGCAGACAATCAAGTCAAAAATAGGCCTTGAAAAGTTGGAAAAAGTTGCCAGATCAATCAAGAATAGGTCTCTGAACTGTTCAAAGGTAAAGTTTCAGATTGAAACACCCTAGATTGCCAGAAAATCCAGTTTTAAAATGTACACACTCACAAGCACTGTTCGGACACCCCAGTCACGCTGCCCGCGTGAAGTCACATGATGATGTCTGCGGCTGTCCATGGCCATGAGAGCCATTCTCAGACACTCATTGGGCGAAAATTGCAGGGTCATTGCGTTGGGTGTCTGCAGAACAGGCATGGTGTCCACGGACTAATTAAAAGTGTGTCATATGAGAACAGACATGTCCGGACATCGCGCCTGTCCAGGGGCTCCTCTATTTTGACTGCATACACCCCAGACAGTCGTCCACGAATTCATAATTGGAGAAGAGAAGAAAGAAATAATGCACAACAATATAAAATCCATATATAATATAAAAAAATGTATTTATTTATGAAAGGGGTGGGGGTATCGGAATGGGAAACATAAATGGGAGCATTAGGAATTTCAGTTCAATAAAGTTCAATAATCATGAATAGAGGAAGGGAGTCAGGTTTCATTAAAGGATCTTTGATTACAATTTTCAGAATTTGATGGGGATGATTGGTGGAGATGAGGGGGACAGGTGCAAGAAGGATAGTGAAAGGGAACATTTTTAATGACATGATTATTTACATATTGTAAAAGTTCTTTACAATCATTGCTTAGTTCATCCAGTTTTTAAGACAACTTCATGATTTGATTATTTACAGTTGTGGATAGGGCTTCTATTTGTGATTCTTGGGTTGTGTGTAATTAAACTAGGGTGTGGTTTCTTCATGAAAACGATGTACTGTAAGAAAAACAAAAATTATTATTTTAGTACGGTGTGCACAAATTACATTCTTTGTTTTCATTAGATTGTGTATCATTAGAGATGTTATTGTCACAAATGTCTTCTTTTGCAAACTTCTCCTCTAATCACTCAATTGTGTTTGCCATTTCTGTGAGGAAAATAACGTGCTTCTGTCTTATAGCACATGTTTATGTAATGAAAGCTAGAGAAATAGATACAATGCACTTAATATTTAGTGAGAATTTGTTCTCTAACAAGCAGCTGATTTTTGTCAATCTGTATGCAGAGTTCTGTTGAGGAGATAGTATGAAGTGTCCAGTTATGGTTTCTCATTGGTGGATTCCATTATAATGTGTGCTAATTTAAAAAAAAATATTTGAATTTGTTTAAAGTAAGTGTTTGTACAAAAAGGTATATCTATGTGTCACAAAAATTAGTCATGATTTCATGTACAGGTGTTTGTTGGTTGATGGGTACAACTTTTTTGAGTCTCCCCTATGATTCTGGCCTTTGTGAGTGCCATCTGTGGACTCCAATTCTGCCACACTGGTGGTGAGTGTAATATAAGGAATTTGTAGTAGATTAAGGGTGGACTAGTAAGGGTTAAGTTGCACAAAAACCTATGAAATGCAGTAAAAAATATTTGTTAAAAGGACGTTATGGTTAAGTTGCACTAATAAAAACCTATGACATTCAGTGAAAAAAATGTTGTTAAAGGGACATTAAGGTTATAAGTAAAACCAAAAAAGTAGATATTTGGCAGTTATGGAAAGGTAAGCAACCATAACTCGCACCACCTTCATGCACTGCTAAGACAAACACCCATTACATCAAAGATGACATCACAAATGTCCTTGATGGCATCACATATGAAATGAATTTTTATTAAAAGTCTCAAAAAGGGGTTGTCTTTATAATTTTAGTAAGAACATGTCATGGGTGATTGGGAGAACTATCATGAACTATCATGAACTAATTAATGTATTAAAGAATGTACTCATCTGGACAAACCATGATATTGGAGTGTTGTTGTTAATACAGGAAACTAATCATACATACATATAGGCAATGGTTGCAGAATGCACTATAGAAGTACAATATTTTCAATCTGGTAATTTTGGAGAGTAAAATAATTAATGGTATCTTATTAGAGTTTCGTGTAATGATACACATGGAATAAATAGGTAATGCTAATAATTGAAGACTTACCACATACTTGTGTTAGTACAAACAATACAAATCAAGACCTACACTTTATGCAAATCTGATGCAAATACATGGAAACTTCAGTAAGGAGGAAAGAAACAACACCGCCAACAACTGACAATAACATTAGATTTAATCATAAAGTAGACAAATGAATGGTGTGTTTGAGGCTTGTTTATTTCCCCATGTATGTGTACCAGGAACTGAGGCCAAATCCTAAGGTGAGTGCCCTAACAAAATACAACACGATTAATCTCTACATATGTAACACCTTTTGATTTTTAAAATTGTCTCTATCAGTGAACAAAACCATGTGGCCAAGATATGTCAGTGTACAAAAAGAAGTGACCCAGCTATGTGGTGTCATCGGTGATGTCATCAATGACATTTGTGATGTCATCATTAATGTCTTGGTTGTTAATCTTAGCAGTGCATGGAGGTGAACTGAGTTATGGCTGTTTTTTATTTTACCATAAATGATGAATTTCAAAGGTTTTTACTTGTAACCATATCATCCATTTAACAACGTTTTTCACTGAATTTCATAGGTTTTTGGCCATGGCCTCAGGCTATACCTCAGTCACCAAAGGCATTTCACTATTTTTTGTACCTACATTATGACACTTTTCAAACAATAAAACACAGACACATTTACAATACCATGCTTTGAGGTCCTTTCCAAAGCTCCTTGCACGGGTTTGCTGCAAATCCATCCATATGTCACAATATACGTACATAGAAAAGTCATGTAACTCAGCCCCCACTTAACAAAATACATTCAAACTTTGCACACACATTCATGGTTGGGTTTATACTCTTTTTGAAATCTTTTGGGCACATTCGTCAAATAGCAATAAAGTTATAAGCCATAAAAATATTTTGAGACCCCACCTAATTGTGCCCCCTCTTCACGAAAGCCCACCAAACCTTGTAAAAACATTCAAATCTGAGTCTTAAATATTTCTGCTAACATTTGTGCAGATTTGTCAAACGGCATCAAAATTATGAGCCTTTCAAATATTTTGGGACCTCTTTTAATTTTGTTCCCTCTTGGAGAAACAGCAAAACGCCTTGCAGAACCATTCAGGGTCAGATCCAACATGATATTGCAAAATATCATGCAGTTTCATTGAGTGGCCCCAAAGTTAAAAGCCATCCAAAAAATGATTTTCACCAACCCTGCAATGCAGAAATATGGATGGGCTGCCCCCGAACATCCAGAATGTTTGCGGTCTTCAGAGGTTAAAATCCGTCCAGCAGTTTGGGCTGTAGGCGTGAGCAACATTTTTTCCATTCAGTCTATGTTTGGGACCCCTTCTATAACTTTGCTCCTCTTAAATAAACATCCCCAAACTTGCCCAAAAATTCAGAGTGGGCCATATACTATTTTTGAAAGAGTGGTGAGGATTCGTTCAGAGGGAGCAGAGTTTTAAGCTGTCCAAAAAGTGCTCTTCCTATGAGTTGAGCAACTTAAACATTACTACTACATTACTGACTCAGGAAGTGAAGAGTGTCTCCAGTATTACTCACAGATCATCAATATGTAAAATGATATTGTAAACATGAGAAAGAAGATGAGATATGCTTAAAAGTAAATATTGACTCACCTTTTGGCAGCAAGGTTGAACAGACTAAGATATGTTTTAAAATGGATGCCAAAGCACAAAATGGCGTAGTGAGACAGGTGTTGGAGTCCTGCCTCATGCTGATAGCGAACATTCTTTGGCAGCAGTTCACTGTAAGAAAAGCACGTCTGGGGTGATATATTTAGAAACTTGGCTGGGAAAAGCAGACATTATTGATGGTAAATCAGATAAAGGCAAGAACATTTCCTATTAGTACAGATCAGCTGTGTTACCTGGCAGCAAACAAATGAGCTTGTAGGGTTTTCCTTGCTATGAGCTGCCAGCTAAGTTTGACAGGACCTCGAGAAGCAGATACAAATTGTTTTTGGCAGGAGTTGAAAGGTGTGTAATTGTGTCCGACTGGGTCTAAAATAATCTTATCAGTATATGTATCAGTCAGCCAGTGTTTGCTAAGAATGAGCTAATGTGGGCTTAGTGAGCAACAGACAAGCAAACCAATCAAAAGATAGTGAGGGCTTTTCTATGACTGAAAGGACCTATCAGGGAGATGCCCTGATAAGGAGGAATTTGCATGAGAGTATTGCATCATTAAAAAAAAACATAAAAGGAGGAAGGCAGAATGCTGCTCTGTGTGCTTACTGTGTGTCTTGTGAACCTGTATTAAAGATGACTGTGAACTTCACCCGGGTGTCCGTTCTCTCTTGTTCCTGTCTCAGTGTCATGATTCACGGGTGCAAGAATCTTGGTGGGATGGAAAAGGACCCTCCTGTATACTGCTTTGCATGAAATCAAAGAACATTTTGGTAACATACAAATGCCCACAGATCTTCATGTTTAACAAATGTGTCTGAGACAAAAGGGTTATATTCTTGATTAAGTACATAATGCACACTGGGCTTGGTGGCCATTTAATTGTTTGCAGAACTCAGCCTACCATTAAATGTTTGTGACATTAACCATATATATTGATTCCGACACCCACAGGATTTGGCTGGGAAAATAGAATGACTGCAAGATCAGTTAGCTTGTTTGTTTCCAAGTGCTGTCCGCTTCACTGCACATGCTTGGTAACCAATGCACAGGCACCCTAAGAGAATTATAGGATATTATTTTAGGATATGTCGAGGATATGCTTGTACTGGACTAGTAAGCCTTAGTAGAAGATACTTGTACTTGCTCACATGAAACTGACTTGGCATAAGTAGGGGGGTGGAAGTCGGAAGCTATAGCCTGGCAAATCATAGCAGGATAGTGATATATATTTACCTAAAACAGCTTTCTATAGAGAATGATACTTATTTTCTCTTCATCTATCTTATTCTTAGAATTTTAACTCCAGCAATGTAATTTCCTTTTTTTTATCATCATGAAATATCATGGAATGTCACTTTATATTATGCCACAATAGCCAAAAGTCATAAAATGCTATTTCCAATGATGCCAAGAGGATCAAAGGTTACATGATGTCTCTTCCTATGATGTCAGCAGGGCCAATGGGCATGTGATGTCACTTCTGCTACCCAAGGCATTTTGGAGAATTGACATCCCTGGAAATATTATATATATATATATATATATATATATATATATATATATATATATATATATATATATATATATATATATATACCATGTCATAATCTTCAGTTAGGAGTTGTAATGTACTAAAGTGCTGAACTAGTGTGCAACATCAGAGGGATAGACTGTGCAAAATACAGAGAGAGTTCCCCTCACAGAATGTAAACAGATACATTCAAGTGCCCCCAGCTATCACACAAGTCCACACCACAATTCTGTGAAGCGTACATCTCAAGAGGCATGGCACCCTCAGTCACTGCTTCACTGCAATTAATTATAATAAATTAGACTGATGAATAGATTCATGTTTGATTGCATAGCAGGTTTACCCTCCTAGCACTACTCCAGGAAATCCTAGGAACTTTCTAAGGGCTCTGCCGAATGCTGGATGTGATTGCAGCAGTTTAATCTCATGGCTACACTGTTGCTGAAGGTGCAACTGCCCGGCAGGCACAACTCATAGGGCGAGAGGGAAGGTTGAAAGCACATTGCAGGCAATCTGATGATATGTCGTGTCAATAATGCCCCGGTAGTGAATAAATAGTACAATCAAGAGTTTGTGGAGGTTTTGATACAACTTGCAACAGAGACCAACATGAGGAGAAAGAGCAGATGACAGGAGGGAACAGAAGGACCAGCCCGCTCATGGCCCCGCTCAACTGAGCATAGTGCCAAACAAATTTAAACATGAAGTAGAAGCTGGGATGTGCTAACTGCAAACATGCCCCTCATTCTGCTGCTGGAAACAACATGCATCATCAGGAACAGCCAGCTCACAGCCCCACTCCAATGAGCGGGGCGCCTTTATGGGTGATACTAAAAAAATGCATATGCAAATTCATCCAGTGCATTCATTCTGCTGGACATGTTTGCCACATTGGACACTGTTAACTTTCAGATTCTATTAAAAAAGATGAGAGGACATGAATGTGGCAGGATTGCCATGCAATGCTATGTTTTGCAGGAGTAATATGCTATACAGTGTTAGGCCATGCTATGTTATGCAGGATTGCTATGCAATGCTTTGCTATGCAGGAGTGCATTGCTATGCTATGTTATGTTATGCTACAGCTATGCAATGCTATGCTATAGTCTGCTACATTAGGCTCTCCCATATAGTTATGTCTGAGACTCTAAATTTCATCTCCCTCTGCCACCCTCAGTGTCCCTCTGCATGCAACACCCCAAACTGCTAGCCCACAACCGTCCTGTGGCAGATGAAATGTCAGACCTTCTTTTCCGCTTACTCTCTAA
This sequence comes from Ambystoma mexicanum, assembly GCF_040938575.1. Taxonomy (NCBI): domain Eukaryota; kingdom Metazoa; phylum Chordata; class Amphibia; order Caudata; family Ambystomatidae; genus Ambystoma; species Ambystoma mexicanum. The sequence continues at coordinate 1,056,679,174 of NC_090932.1, forward strand.
AAGTATAGCAGTAGTTCCATATATGGGAGATAACAGAAGGGGTTCTGCAAATGCAGCTTATTCATAATACGACACAATGTCCCTGCAGGGCTGCGTCAAAAGGTTGCAAGTGAGATGTTGACAGTTCTTGCCAAATGTCTGTAATATCGTGCAATGTAACACCCCCATTGTGAAAGTCCTGAAACATATTAGTGTTTGCCTTTGATCTGCTATATAAATTGGCTTTCTAGGGGGGGGCGGGGGCGGCTAGAGAGAGCTGTGTGCCATGCATGCTGTGTTCCCTGCTGATCCCTCTGTATGCTGTGTATTTGCAATATAATTCAGGTAGCATGATTTAACATCAGTCTGTGTCTCTCCCCTTATTTCATATTTTAATAGTCTGCAAGCTGAGGCTGGCCCTAGGGAACAGTGCTGCTCTTGGCCACAACATAAATTATATTGTGATCTCGGGTCAGGACTGAGCAGGAGTTTTTTCTGGAGGACTGCCATTTACCACTACCACAGGCCGACTACATAAGGTCTTCATCATGCAAGAGGACGCTGTTAAAGGTGTGGCACACCGGTTATAAACAAAGTTTCCAAATTTACTGTTGTGATTGAGAAGTGGCCCTCCGGGAAATCTCCTTTGAAGCACACTGCCATGATCCTGTTTGATTATCCTCAGACTGAGCAGTAAATACAACCTTCCGCTTATGGCAATGTGCTTCTCTCAGCACTGAATGTTAGTTTGACCAAAGTTGATTTTCAATGTCGTAACTGCTCTCTCTCTCCTTACATGCTCTGGTGTTTTGTGTTTTGTATAAGTATGTGACTGAGTAGATAACTGCACGTTGGAGAGTTTCAGCTCTGCCGAGCGCATTCATCACGTTTGTCTACGGTCTGTGTGTTTTGGGCTCCTAGGTGCTAATTGCTGGCTCCGATGTAGAGCTCAAATTAAATAAACAAGAATTAGTTCAGCCAAACGTAACAATTTTCTCGCCCCCCCCCATCTACCCAGAGATAAATAGTATTAAAAGTCAGTGTATAGTTGGTGGCCAGCAAATAGATAAACATATATTGTCCCATAGTGTCCCATAGTGTCCCCCAGCATTCGCCTGCAACCTCCTCTTCCCTGTATCAGTGCAGCACAATCCCAACACGGAAAGCACTGGCAGGTGCCCACATCTCAACATTGAAGCCAAATGTTTATTGTTCGATGTTTAATGTTATCGCAAATGCACTCGACAACCATAAAACAATGATAAAGTCAAGCTCTGAACTACAGAATGCAGGTGCCACGAAAGAAAATGCTTTTGTTTCTATGACTGTTACAATTGGTGTCACTTGTTGCATTAGATGTTTGGATTATAAATTGGATGTTTGGATCATAAATTGGTTAAGTTATGTTTGACAGTTTCGGCTAGTTTTCATGTTGCATCTTGCACTGGTTAGAGAGGAAGTTTAGAACCTCTTTGCACTTTTCTCATGATTTAGGAAGAAGGCCACCGTGTGCGGACACAGTCGATTTCTGGTGTTCAAGCTATTAAGACATGATGCTGTCTCCTGTTTGAGTTATGTTAAGGGTCACTGCACCTGTGGTGTATGTGTGCCGCCACATAGACACGGTTTGTGACTAGGGAGTCCATGTGTTTTGTTGCATGGCCCCCAGGTTTGGACACTAATTTTGAGGTATTTGCCACTGGGTGTCTATTAAGGGTGCTTTCTCAGATTGATTGTTGTGCATTCCTGTGGGCTGCCATTACCATGATTGCAGCTGACAGGATTGTCTTGTGTTTTTTCTCTGCGCCGTGTTATTCAGCGATGGTTTGCCTTGCCACGCAATTAGAGGATCATTGTGGTATGCCATTACCACAAATCTTTGGCCTGTGCTTGACGTCTTTAATTTTATGCTTGCAGGCCTGCAGTACTAGGGAAATGCCTTATTCCCTTGCGGTTTCTTGTCATTGTAATTTTTTTGGGGTTGATGATTTGACTTTGTGATTATGTTGTTGAATTATTATGGCCACTGTCGACATGTATTTTGCTATTTTTCACAGATGCTCTGTCTATGCTACAGACAATTTAGTGCTACAGAAATAGCTTCATGCTTTTCTACCATGCACGGCAGGCCTGCATTGAAAAGAAAAAAGTTCCTGCTTAACTAAATTTGTCTGATTGGCCTCCCTGCTTCATTGCTTTGCCTACCAAAACACGCATAGCCTTGCAGTCTATATTTGTATTCTAGTTTCTGCTAAAAAGGTGTTTTGGATGGACTTCAGCTATTTGATAGTTAAGTGTCAAATGTTATTGCTGAGGCACCCTGAAGCAATTCTTTTTGTCCAACCTGTCTTACTTTATATTCTGCAAACTCTATCAATCCTTGCTTGCTCCTGTCTCTCCTTGTGTACCACCTCTCCTGTTTAAGCTATCAAAACCGGTAAATACCAATTGCCGGGAGGTTGTTTGCACCACACCTCTTGATCTGCAGTACCTGCGGGCCTACCTCCATTTGTGCCGAGACTTAGCAATGGGCTCTAAGATTTCCACAATTATGCCCCTCTAAAACTTTAGCCACACCACCTGAAGTTCCAAAAGCAGCTCAACATATTTCCCTTCTCCTCTGCTTTCTCTCTCTCCCTCCCCTGCTGACCTACCTGACCTCCCAGTCTACCAAACCGACTGGTTGCTTGGCTATCCTTCGAGTCTCACTGGGTATCAGGCTCTTTCTTGATCAGTCACGGCTGTACTGCCTGCATGCCTTCCATGCACTCAGGGGGTTGTAACTGGGATGCGGTAATCCCTTCCTTGTAACACCTTTAACACATCCTACCAGGTAGGATACTTAGGAACTCTACCCCTTTCACAACACAAATACTTTCATGAGGCAGCCGCTATGGGACAAAACAGACTAACACCTGAAACATGTACCTGAGATGTCGCAATGCATTAGTCAGGCGAGGTCAGGCAATTACTGACAATTATTCACACATGACTTCCATTAAACTTCCCCACATGGATAAAAGGCGGAGAATGAGAGCACACTCTGAGTGAGTCATAGCACACGAGGAAACAGCAGTTTCGAGACAGCAGCTGGACGAGAGAAGAAAGACTGCAAAACAGGAGGGGCATTCCCTTGTCATTTCTGACAAGGAACCGTTACTTTCAAGAACCCTCAAATGTAAAAAGAATAAGATCAGGAAATCAGGCTGACTAATCCTGCATTGTGTGTTGGAGATACCAGGGGCCATCCCGCTAAATTAATCAACGCTGGGAGAAGCAGTTAGCCGCTGTGGTACCATCCTTGGCTACAAGACAAAGCAGCATTAGTGAAATCACACAGCCGGTGAGATGGGCAGACTGATACAAGACCGGTCTGTGTTGAAGCCAAGGTTGTAAACAGAAACAGAGTATGGCGAGTGATAGTACAAACATTGTTAAAACGCGTGTGATAAAAGCCGCAAGTGAAATTGAACGGCTAATGAGTGTTTGAACTTTGAAAGGAAAAGATACAATACATTTCACAGAGTGGTCCGGTACCGTGGGTGTGCTCAATCGAATGTCCCTGTAAGGTATCCAGCTGAGAAGTGGAAAAAGTGAAATTTAAGGAGTTGTGAAGAATTGTAAAATAGAAGTGGTCCTGCGATGGGTCAAGCAAAATCCAGCACACAGACAAAAGTCTTCGATTTTGAAACAGTAAAGAAAGTCTGGAATAACTAAATAGATTGGTTCAAGCCCGGTGGAGGGAGACTAATTGAAAGCTTTGTGTAAAAGTGGGTTTAGAGCCCAGCAGAGGGGGACCCAGGATGACAAGTGAATCACCAGAGAAGTTGCGCATGAGAGAATCCTGAGGAGAAATAAACTTTGAATATGTGTTTGTCCCATCAGGCTCTCTGTAGTAAGAGACTTTGAATGGCAAAGAGACTTTGGCAGAGAGGGCCCTGATACTGAGATTTTGAACTGCATCTTCATGCTAGAAAAGCCAGAGTATGTTTTAAGCTTGTCCTGTGCTGAAAACTTGGGGAAGGCAAGCTAACGGCTTAACTATTATGACATATCATTTCTTGAACACTTTTCTTGTGTACAATATTATTTCCCACAACATTTGTATTGAGAAGTAAGGATTGACAATAGGTTCAGTAGCATAGACCCTTTTATTTTGACAACACACAACTAGGACTGCGTTCATATTATTTGATAGTTGTAGCTTGCTCCCATTTTTATATTTATGGTTAGATAGGCGTTTTTCAAACACAATTGAAGTTCAATAAACATCCTTGTACATCAGTCCCCTCCCTACTCTCCAGTCCTACAGGCGCATGTCTGACTCAACCTGCCAGAAATACATGGATGACTTGCAGGCACTGTCTGACTCCTATGCTTTTAACTCCAAGCCAGGGCAAATGAACAGGCAAGATATTCAATTGTCACATTCATTAATGTCTGAACAACCCTTGTTACATACTGTGGACGCTTCAACATCCTCCTCTCCATCCACTCTTATGCCTTTGCGCACCTTCCCTCAGGCTTATACTGATGCAGAACCTATGAGGATTCACACTCCGTAGAGCTCCACTGACTTATAACAATTCCCCACGTTGCATGACAACCTCCTCTTATGTCATGGAACATTTGGACACAGTGATTGTCTGTTGTGATCCCACCATTAAGGACCTTAGAAAAACTCCTACAAGCTGTGCTCAAAGACACTCTAAACAAAAACAAATTATGGACAAACTGCAATGGCCTGACACACTAGTAGAAGGTGAGGCTATTACTGCTAATATTATCGTTCTTACCACCCTCATTAAAGAAAATACTCAGTCAAATCTGACTGATCAAAGATTGCATCTTAAAAAAGAACCAATGTGAATACCCTATGACTGCATATCTAGACTGACTGCTGGTTTTACAATTTATTTGTGACTGATCTGTTCTGGACATTTATAATGATATGAAAAATGTTCAGGTGGGGGGCAAGCTGAACCTATTCAAAAAGCACAACAAGCAGTTCAAGATTACTATGAAAAAACTCAAATTCCAGGAGCAAGTTTAGGCTTCTTGCCTCAGGTCTTTGCAGATACAGCAGGCTCACCAAAAGACCTTGGGGGTGGGGCACCCAGGTACCTTACACCAGCACTATGCCTAACAGAATCCTCTGCCACCCTTTTACAAGGGCCATCAGCTGAAGCAGATTTCTGTTAACCCATTTTTGCCTGCCCAACAACCCCTGCCATAGCAATTGTTCTGTCTATATTGTAAGCAGACGGGCCATCTCATCTAGCAAGGTCCTACAAAACCTTCCAGGCCACAGAAATGTGGTCCAACTACTGCTCGTAATGATTTAATTCCAGCTAACAGTTATATTTGCTACCCTACACTCAGGCCACCTGCTCCTCCTCCTCCTCCTAATGGGGGCTATCAGGAAATGCAGATATTCTATGGCCCACAATGACATTGCCAGACAGACCTTGCCGTGCTGCCTGCTGCTTTGCTGCCACTGGAGTACTAGACACTGGTGACAGACGGTCTACGCTGGGAGCTGCTGGATTTCTATATGTGGATATCTCCAAGGAAATTGTCAATGCTGTTAACATATCTGGCACCACTATCCTACACTCAGTATCACCTAAATTGTCTGTTTCCATTGGTCCCATCACTGAACACCACACCTTTCTGTTAAGCTCTTGTTCACCTAGTAATGTGTTAGGCATTGATCTGCTATGCAAGATGCAGTATACTATGTATTGTTCTCCTGATGATATTTATCTAGAGGTTACACAATCTAGGCAAGCTGAATGTTTGGTTTTCCTCCAGCATCCCACTCACGAGGAGCCTCCTACAAATCCTCCTTCACTACTCACACCCGCACAAGCTACACAAGTACAACACGCTATTGACTCAGTACCAGTGACCCCCTGGGCAGCACCTGCCAGTGAGGTAGGACACATTCTCTCTGCTTAACCTGTTTGTATCACTCTCAATCCAGGGGTGCTTCTCCCACAGTACTGAATACCTCCTCAAGCAGAGGAAGGTATCAAGCATGTCATCTCTCCCCTCTTTTCACAGACTATAACTTTCTCTCTTTCACTTGCCCCTGGTCCGGACGCCTATCTTCCATGATCCCACAACAGATGTTTCACTTGCATCTTGCCTCTCCCTTCCTCCCTGTCTCCATCCACCAGGACTCTCAGTACCTCGTTACATTAACTCACAAGAGATGTCAGCTCACCAACAGGTGACTTCTAATGGACTTTAGTGATGCCCCATCTCTCTTCTCCCAGATGCTGCAGGAAGGCCTCCAGGATATCACCTTGCCGGGGGTTTCCACTATGATCCAATACAAGGATGACCTATTGTTAGCATCACCTTCCTTTCAGGTCTCCTCGCCGACTCCAACTCACGTGATCTCAGGAAGCTTCCACAGCTGTCTCCAACAGCATGAATGCACCCCTCCATTGCTGCTGCCCTTCCACATTACTCTAAAACATTCACCCTGTTCTGTGATCAGAAAGAGGGGTATGCCTTAGGCTTACTCACACAGAAGCACAGGGATCTACAATGCGCAATAACCTATTTTAGTTCACAGTTATGCCATGCAGTCTCTGCCTTTCCCAAATGTCCATGAGTGGTAGCTGCTGCTGCCCTTCTCATTACAAAACCTGACAACATTGCCCTCATCCGGGCTTGCACGATCGCTTCACAATGTACAGTCACTATATACATTGATTCACGTTACGCGTTTGGCATATCACATCACTACGGGACCCTCTGGAAGCAGAGAGGCTTCCTAACTACACAAGGTACTCCCATTCTCAATGCACCCTATGTTGAAGCACCACTTATTGCGATTCTGCTGCATATCAAGTTGGCCATTATGAAATACAAGGCCCCCACTCGACTTTCTGAGAGCCCCCTCCATAGCCCTAAGTATCCTTTTTATGAGTCGCTGTTTCTCCTATGATTTGAGGACCCCCCCCCAAGCATCTCTTTGCATCCTGGCCTTCCAGTTAAATAAACTCTGACAGAGGTCTCTCTCCCCACAAGAAACCCATGATAAGGCCAGTTACTGTTTCACCTTCCCCTGAACTCTGACTTATAATCAAATGATGATCTTGTTGTGTCTTATTGCAAAAGACACATACTCGTTGTCAGTTCTCACTTCCAGCTAATTCAAGAGGGTCTGCCTCGACCTCCTGAAACGCTGTGCCACCGCCTCCTGCCAGGGGGCTGGGTGGTCCTGAAAGTGCTTCAGCAAAAATCACCCCGGCATCCTCAGTGGTAAGATCCTTTCCAGATCCTGCTAACAACCCACACAGCAGTCCGCTGTAGAGGAAATTATGCCTGAGTCCATGCTAGACAGTGTGTGAAAGCAGCACCTCCACTCGACGACGAAAAACAGCTAGAAGTCCTGGACAAAGACAACCCATTGTCCACCATCACCAAAGACACAGCAAAGATGCAATCTGCAGGTGTACAGAAGAAAGGGACCCCTCTTCAGCTGCTCACTGGGGTCAGAGCAAATAAAATTCTGGTTACTCTGCATCCAGTACTCCTCGACAACAAAATTCTGCTACCTGTCCCAAAGTACAATTTGCAGAGTGCGGCTACCATCTCACCTGACATCAGCAGGTGGACCATCGCTTTCAAAACTTTGATACCCTTATCTCATATGGGTGGCACATCGCTATCAAAGGTTTCTGCTACCCTTGTGTCCTGTGTCACAATAACGCTGTGCACCTGGAGTATAGGTGCATAAGTCCTCCAGCCAAAGGTTTTTCTTGGAGGCCAGCTGAGTGCGCCCAGCGCTGATGCTGATTTATTCCAAATCTATGCCTCTGTCATCGTCATCCTGGCAGGCATCCTGAACTTTTGCATTGTCATCTCTCCTGTCTACCATGTCCTGTAACGACTGACACTTTTTAAAACTTTTGGTCATAAGGACCCAATCTGCATAGGCTTGGACTGCTGAAGCTAGGAATATTGCTCCTATTACCTTAGTAAATATAAAGTATTTGCACCATCTGCCTGTTCATTACCATGGTATTTGTTCTGCCTCACCCTACATCCACCATCCTACACGTATACACTAACACCTTTCTCAATTTCTCTCAAACCTAGGCAGACCTTAAAAATGCCTCTGAAGGTTAGATATGCTCCCCCACTCCTATGTACGCCAGTGGAGTGGATTCCATTCATCCCCGTCCTGTTCAATCTTGCTGAATGGTATTATGAGCTCCTTAATAAGGACCTTTCTTGTCCCAAGATGACCTACTCATTTTCCTGTGGATTCTTCTTCCCGTTCTATGTCAATATGCTGCCTCCCAAGAGACCCACCACATTTGTTCCAACAGCTCTGATCTTTTTTTACCGCTTTCAAACAGGTATGGGTTCAATGAGCTCTTCCATTCTATATGGTATTCTCACACTTGCCCACCGAGGCCAGAGCTGCCACTTGAAACAGAGACATCTCATATTATGGAGGACACCTCATAGGATGCCTCACATGAACAGGAAATGATGGATGTCTAACACTGATTTGACTGAATTTTTGTATTAGGACCTGTTTAGGCCTACAGTCTCTGTCTCTAGTAAAAATAAATCCTTTGCGTAAAAATCCCTCTGCCTCTCCACCTTATCCTTATGTCACCCATATACCTGGGTATCTTTGAATGAGATTATACACCAATACTGCACCCTGTGGTCTATGCCCTGTTCAGGGATGAACAAATGGGTGGTTGCTGTGGCAGGATTTCTATGCAATGCTATGTTATGCAGGATTACTATGCAATGATATGTTATGCAAGCTTCTATGCTATGCTGTGTTATGAAATGCTATGGCTATTCAATGCTATGCTATGGTATGCTACATTAGTGTCTCCCATATAGTTAGGCCTCAGACCCTACATGTCATCTTCCTCTACCTCCCTCTGCGTTCCCCTGCACGCAGCACCCCGGACTGCCAGCCCACACCCCTTCTTTGGCAGATAACACTTCAGACATTCTATTCCGCTTACTCCGTACAAGTATAGTAGTAGCTCCATATATGGGAGATAACAGAAGGGGTTCTGCAAATGCAGCTTAATTATAATACAACATAATGTCCTTGCAGGGCTGCGTCACAAGGTCACAAGTGAAATGTCTGCAATATCGTGCCAAGTAACACCCCATTGGGAAGGTACTGAAACATATTAGTCTTTGGGCCTCATTACGACCCAGGCGGTAAGTTACCGCCTGGGTTGTACCCTTACCACCATGGTGTAAACTATGTTTAGAACCATGGTGGATGGCGGATTTACCGCCCCATTCCAAGGTGAGTGGGGCGGTAAATCCCCATTTCCCATTTTACCCTTCCCCATTCCCATTTTTGCCCCATAGGGCATAATGGGAGTGGGGAAGGTGCTAATTACGCCACCGTAAATTACGGTGGCGTAATTAGCACCATGGTCCCTTAGCGCCATGGATTTTATCGCCTGCAAAAAGCAGGCGTTAATATCACCATAGCGCTAAGGGACCTTGTAATCAGGCGTTAAGGGTCGGCGCCATTTACGGCGCCCTTAACCCCTTAACGCCTGATTCGTAATGAGGTCCTTTGTCTATGATATGCTATATAAACTGGCACTCTAGGGCATGAGGGACCCTAGAGAGAGCTTTGTGTGACAAACTGCTTGGACAATTGCATGCAGTGTTCCCGGCTGATTCCTCTGTATGCCGTGTATTTGCGATATAATACAGGAAGCATGATTTACCATCAGTCTGTGTCTCTCCTCTTATTTGCTTACATTTCTTATTGTCCGCAAGCTGAGGCCGGCCCTTGGGAAGATAATTATGAATTTAAAGAAAACAAAACTCTTTGCTGGATTTTTTCTTTTATGACTGATAAGACTGAAAGCAGAATCATGACCCCTTCCAGGTCACATTCCCTCAACTTCACATCAGAAGTATCCCAAGGATCCATCCTCTTACCTCTCCTTTTCAACACATACATGACACCTCTCTGAAACGTATTAACAGGTTAGGCCTCACATGCTTCATCTATGCATAAGGTACACAAATTATCATTTGGCTACAACTTGACAAATCTCAGCACAGACCTTGCAAATGTGGATGTTTTGTAGACAACAGACTGAAACCTATCCATACCAAAACATAATTTAAATTTGAGCCACTACATGTATATGTTTCACAGGTATTAACTGATCCAAAGAAATAGGAACCTGCTCTGGTCATGACAATGGTCAGAAATCTCAGAATCATGATGGACACTTGGATCCCTCTACTACCACAAGCTAAAACTGTAATAATAATCTGTTTTTATTACAAATCCAAACTATCCAGTGGATCATGCTGTACCTGACTGTCTCACACCTGATTTCATATGGCATTTATAACTCGCCTGTAGACAAGTATGTCTAGGCGTGACAAGACACGGAGGGGGAAACAGAGGGAGGACAAAAACAGCAATCTCACTATGCCTTATGTCATTCTGATCATGCAAGTGCAGGGAAGTGGGAAGTGAGAAGTAATGAGGGGGAGGCGGGAAGTGCATGTAACTCAATAAGTTCAGCCAGCGGGTGGCTCATAATTGTAGAGAGAAGGGACTGTAGGGTTGCAGATACAGAACATAAGTGCTGGGGATGCACAGAGGAAGTGTAGGCCAACTGGACATGCAGGAGCCTGGGCCCGAGTTCAGATGGTAGTCAGGTGACCAGTGTGTGGAGCAGTCAGGACATCAGCAGGGGAGAGGAAGAGAGAAAGTGGAAGCAAAAAGGAAGATCTTGAGTTGCTTCAGGAACCAGAGGTGGTTCTGCTCAAGTTGGAGAGAGGAAGGGAGGCTATTCCAGTGGGAGGCCCCAGCCGAGGGGATTGATATGCCCCCAACTCTCTGCTTGGAGAAGCGTCTGACCCTCAGAGAGTTGGACGTGGATGAGCAGAGAGCTCGAGAAGGGAGATGTTTAGGAAGAGAGAGTTGGAGGTACTACGGTCCTAGGCCCCAGAAAGCCTTGTGGACGATGCAAAGGGTCTTGAACTTGATCCTTTCCGCCACATGGAGCCAGTGCAGATATTTCAGAGCTGGAAAGATGCGATCCCTGGGCTTGAGGCCAAGGACAAGTCTCACAGTCCTGTTCTGGATAAGTTGTAGTGGTCGGAGAGTAGAGGCAGGCAGATTTACAAAGATGATGTTGCAGTCGTCCAGCCTAGAGAGGACCAGACCTCTGGAGACAGTGAGTTTCTGGGGGAAAGTGAGGAAAGGAAGAATACCTCTGAGGAGGTGCAGCTGATAGTTTGAGTTCTTAGAGACATCAGAGATTTGAGGAGAGAATGAGCGGGTGGAGTCGAAGATGACCCCAGATTCTAAGCCTCACATGTAGGAGCAGAAAGAGAGCTGTTGGATATAGTTTCTAGAGGGGATACACCTAATCTTGTGACATTTGGTTATTGTGGCAAAGTGGGGTATACTTTATTGGTGTCATTCATTGGTGGTTTCCTTATTTTATGGTGGTAACGTTCCCCTGATAATATACAATAACACCTGTCCTTTTCCCGGGTCTTCTTCACAATAATAGCCACTGGGCTTATTACACTTATATTTGACAGTGACACTTTTTTCTCAGCAACTTATCTATAATGCTCAGCTATGCTCTGGCAGCCAAATCACAAAACATCTTACAATATGCAAGTTATTGGATACACATACATCACACACTTCTAAACGTACTTGCTATGAAAACCAAAAGTTCACTTCAGATTTTACCACCTGTGATAAAATGAATTACCACCTGCAGTAAAATTGGTTATTCCCTGTAAACTCGCAACCTCTGTGCCAATGAGTACATTCATGCACAGAAAACTCAACTCAATCTGTTTAAGGTATATCTTTTTTCATATGGAATGGTATTTAGAGTTATTTAGATAAAACCTTACATGCAGTATAAACATTGTGTACAAAAGATCCCCACAGATTGTCTTACGAACGTCCTTGCATGTGGAGAAATTGGGAGGAACACAGTTTGAGAGAGATAAAGAGGAAAAAAAGAATCACAGCAGCCAAACACTTTCTTTTTCATGGACAATTGTTTGGCTGCAGTGATTTCTTTTTTTTTCTCTTTAAAGTGAGGAAAGGAAGAATACCTCTGAGGGGGTGCAGCTGATCGTTTGACTTCTTAGAGATGTCCGAGATGTGAGGAGAGAAGGAGAGAGTGGAGTCGAAGATGACACCAAGGTTCTCAGCAGCACAGGTAGGAGCAGGAAGAGACCCCAGAGAGAGAGAGAGGAAAGGAGGGAGCTGGTGGTCTGATGAGGAGGATCTCTGTCTTAGTGGCATTTTGGCAGAAATCACTGGTGGCACACCAATCCTGAATTGGGGCGATAGAGTCTGGTATGAGAAAAGGGGAAGAGAAGGCTGAGGGGAGCCCGAAAGAGAGCTGAGTGTCATCTGCATAACACTGAAAGTTGGAGCAGAAAGTAGCAATGTGGGGGGCAAGAGGTGCCAGGTAGTCGTTGAAAAGCCAGGGCGAAAGGTTAGACTCCTGGGCAATGCCACAAGTAGAGATAGAGATACAAGAGAGGTAAGACCCCAGTTGGACCTGAGAGGGTCGCTCAGTGAGAAAGGAGGTCAGCCAGGGCAGGGCCTGAACAGTGATATATGTGGTTGTAGATGTTTACTGTTAAACATATATTGGTGCACAAGAACAGCCGAGAAGACTGTATGTCTCACCTACCCTGCAAAGAGCAAGTGCCACAAACATTCTTATATGTAGAAAGCAAAGAAGCATTCCTTAGAAGTCAATGTCAATAACTAAGGTAATTTACTGAGCATCAGACTACATTGATGTGATAAGCAGCAGGTGCTACTTTGCAGAAAGTTAAACACTGTGCTGTGGATAGGTATCTGGGTAAAAGATGCCAAACACGGGTGTAGCAACTTTACAGGCATGATCACCCTGCCCTGTCTGACAGAACATGTGAGATTCAGAGTAGACAAAGCCACCCCACCCTCTAGAATGAGGCCATCTGTAATTAACAAACCCCATGAAGGATACCCAGGACTTACAGTCAACAAAATAGGGTACAATAAGTTTACTCTAACTATAACATATACGCACACGATGAAAGGAACACCCACACAGTACTATTGAAAAGATCCTCTTCACCTAAAGTTGTGCATAAAATAAATATGTACATTATATGCAAGTACTCATCTTAGAAATGGAGCAGCCAAAACTGATCTGGTTCATAAGGAGCACCTAGCAACAATAATAATTAAAACAAGTAACCAACAATTCTCAGCAGGCAAGAGGTTTTTGTATTTTAAAATTATGCTATACTACTAGTTTGGAAGTCTGTCTGTAGACACGTTAATAGGCATCTGCGAGATATAGTATTGAACTGTGAAAAAATACCAGCTTTAGATGAGAGCTACTGAGAAGAATTAAACTAGGGGACAATTAGAGGGCACCCCTTCCCCTATATGCCTCAGACACGACCCCCATACAAAATCCAGTTCAAGTTTTAACAAAGAAGTGAAGACTGCATAGGTAAATCGAAGATGTAGTCATACAAGCTACCCCGAACTCCACCCTATCCATCATTACCCAAATATGCACACATCTGTCATGTGTGTAGAGGCTGTCTCCCCATTTACTGCCCTCTGGTGCTCCTTTCTTTTCTGTAAACCAAGGTCTAGATACGTATAGCAAGGTACAATAAGCCACTCTCTGGATAAACATTAAAGGAGGAAGGCCATGTCCCCTACGGTGATGACTGAGGTGGTATTAAAAAATGGACATAACAAGGGTGAAGCATTGCGATGTCATACTGAGGCTACAATTGCCTGCAGCTTTGGTTCAAAACGAGATCACTCCGTAGCAGACATTTAACATAGTCTGACAGGAGTTTAAGTGGCAAAAAGTACTGGTGCATACAAATGTAAATAATAACCAGCATATAGTGAAGTGCATTCATTTAGCTCCTACTTCAGTGCACTCACAGCTCCCCGGCAACAGCAGCAGGCCAACTGGCATGAGCGAGAGGGTCAAAGCCAAGATCGTGATTCAGCCATTTCATCGCCATGTGCTGCAGGTTGCCATGCCAATGCCATACACTGCTCCCAAACTCCACGTTCTCCTGTTTTACATTTACAGAACCAAAGTTTTAGTGATTAGGTGTCTAAGTGCCAAAACCAAAAATTACTATGGGCCTCATTAGGAGTATGGCGGTAAGGCAACAAAAGCGCTGGTATCGCTACCGGCACTGTTGCTACCGCTGCTTCCAACCTCCCCATTCCCATTGAGCTCAAAGGGGGGTGTAGTATTCCCTGTCCCACAGATATGCAGAAAACATTAAGTACTCTGGAGACCTGGCGAGTGTGATTTGAAGTTAGTTTTATTAAGTTACAGGGATTGGAGAGGAAGGGGAATGGGAGCTATGGCGAATACATCTTTCCAGGTTATCTGTCCCATTCTGTGTCCCAACGGTCCTTCGTGGAATCCTGGGTGACATGGGGTTCTACACAGCCAACATTCCATGGCTTGCATATGAAGACTCTTTGCCAGTCCAATGCTACAGGGGGCTTAAATGGGAATGGGGACGTGCCGGCTCCGGCACCCACGCAGGGGGAATTAGCGGGTCTGCCGAGATCAGAATGGCCCAGTGATTCCCCTTTCACAAGTGCCGGAGTCGGATGCGAGTTTGGAGGTAACCTTGCCGGTAAAACTGGCAAGGCTGCCTGCAACCTCGTAATGAGGCCCTATGGCTTTAAAGCCCAAAGGAGATTTGTTAGACTATTCATTTGCATGATGCTATTTGACTTTGCATGCAGGATGGGGAAAATACAACTAATGCCATAATCGTAAAGCTCAACATATTTTGATAACAATGTATATAGGGTTTGATTCATGGAAATGTGCACAGAAATCCTGCAAGGGCCATGCTCTGAGAAAGATGCTGCACCAGCCTATGCACAGAGTACAAAGTGCGGGTCCCGCATATTCAGAGAATTCACTGCACAAAGCAATCATATTTGCAAGTCGCACCTGGACCGCCCCAGACAAGCCCTGACGCAAAGCACAAACATCCAGGACAGCTACCTTTGCATGCTCCCCCGGGCATGAATACATGCAGCCTTCAAATAGTGTGTGGGGTCCCCCGCAAGCAGGCCTGCTTCTCGGGGACCCTGCGCAGGGTACCCCGTAACTGTTCCCAACACCCCAATAACATGTGTATGCAAAATCGTAGCTCAATAAAAACTCAGAAAATCTGTGTGTGAACCCCAGTAAACTATTTGTGCACCCAGCTACACTGCATACATGTACCCCTAATTTATATCAGAACCCTGGTTGTGTACACGCAACCCTATATCCAACATGCAAAACCTCCTCTGCGGTGCAATTCCTATACGCAAGTGGCGGATAGTATAAAAGACTTGTGTTGTCAATTCCCTGCTAAGCGGTTGCACGCTCAAATCCATGAATATGACTCATGCTGCGCAATTGTGGGGGTGGGATGGACTGCTTGCAGGATGTCCCACATAACGCATACTTTTTCGCATGTTCTTTCCCATTTTCAATGTTCTGCCCCTTACACTGCCCTTTGCGCAGGCTTTGCCCACGCTTGGCATGGTGTCTCGCGCAAGCCGCTTGATGGCTCGCAGGCACAATTCCTGGAGAAGTACTGCACATTCTATTCCGTGGATCGACGAATGTGGATTTACACACAGTTTGTTTCACTTCATAGCTTATGTTAATATATCATGCTATCCATAAATATGCTATCCATGTGCAAGTTAGGAGGTTTGAATGTATTTGCCCCAGTCACCTGGACAGAGCTCTAATAAATGAGCTCCCTGCATCTGTTATGATCCTTTAGTTTTATTTTTCTTGATAAAATGCTGTCTGCCACCAATGTTACCAAAAAAGTAGATTGGGAAGGGGTGGGCAGTTTGGGGGCCGCGAATGAGACCACATGGATCGCATGCACTGCACTTGGGGGAAAAAGTTTCAGGACTTTTTTCATGGCTTCCCCCACACTCTTGCAATGCTGGATTCTCCCCTGGGCACAATCAAGAACTGAAAAAAACACCATACAAACTACCCTCAACCCAAAGTTTCCCTTTTTCTTAACCACTCTTGCATTTCTAACCTATTCAATTCCTCACCTCTCTCAGCTTACACTACCCACACAATATTTCCTTGCACATGACAGCTAGCTGCCTACTTACACATTGCAGTATTCGAGCAACACCATTGGTTACGTCTTTATCCCAAACAGAGCCTCATACAACAGCAGCAACCCAGGTCCTTGCAATGCAGATCAACTGGTCAAATTTGGGCACTCTCTTCTGTATGAAAACCACAGAAAAGAATATTTTCTCAGGATGCCATTTATTGGCATTCATAAAGTCACTCAAAATACGGGTATTCCAGCTTGCAAGAATCAACTCTACAGGATTCACATCTGCCTTTCCTTCTATCCCACTACAACCCCATTCTCTTTTCTTGCAAAGTCATGAGTAGTGACACCACCAATGTGCCAAGGGTTTGCTGTACAAGAACAATTTACATTGTATGACAAACAATGGGTAACTGTTTGTTGCATTACACATGAATACGTGAACAAAGATGAAGTATTCACTTTTAGAAGTTCATTTCAGTCTTGTCTTGAGTTTAGGCTTTGATTTTGTTGCCATTAACCATGCTAATGTTGGAATGTTGGTATGTGTGATATTGCTCTAGATGTCTCTATCTAAACCTGCCTCCAAGCATAACACCTGGTAAGACTCTGACTTTACAGACCAAAAACGTAAGTGCAGGTCTGCTGAATGGAAGTGGCATACTTCAGGCTCACCCTCTGACAAACTGGCCTGCCACCTGACCCAGAGACACTACAAATTCTCCATCCATTCCGAAAAAAGTGCCCACATCAGGCACAAATGTCCAATGCATCCAACAACATGGCTGAACTCTTCAAAATCTGCAGTGAACTTGCCAACATTTTCTGCCCCTATTCCTTCTGAGGCCCTTTGCAATGCACTTGCCTCTCACGTCACTTACAAAACCCAGGACATACTGACCAGCCTTGTTACGCACTCTTCCAACCCAACCCTCTCCCTGCTTCCCCCCTACCACTCACCCTCCTCACTCGTCCTTCTTCTCCTTCGCTCCTGCTTCCCCCGAAGAAGTCACTAGTGTTGTCAACTCCATGAAGTTCTCTTCCAAACAGGTTGCCCCATGCTCTTCCAGAGCAATAAAGGACATCTCTTCTCTCGCTCCTGCCCCTACTGATCTCCACAACCACTCCTTTGCTACTAGTTCTTTTTCAGAATCCCTCAAACACTCCCTTGTGCACCCCCTCCTTAAAAAATCCTCTGCAGACCCCTCCAGCTCAGCCAACTACCACCCCATTTCCATCACCCATTTTCTGGAGAAACTGCTCAAGAAGTTGGTCCTCCCCCAACTCAACTTGAGTCCTCCCCCAACTTAACTCTCATTCCGAACTTGTTGGGGGCTTACACGAACACCGGTCTGGCGTTCTGGATTCCGAGCATCCAGAGGCACAGAAAATGCTCTTCTGAACACCTGTGAAGAACTGCTTGCATCCCTTGACCCCAACTTCCCTACTGTCCTCATCCTCCTTGATCTCTCTTCTGCATTTGACACAGTAAGCCATTCCATCCTCATAAAAAGGCTCCATGATACCCTTGGTATCTCGGAGCGGGCACTGACTGGCCTACCTCATTCCTAACTGACCGTTCCACCAAAACCATTATGGGCCCTTTCTCCACCCCTACTTCCTCTTCCACCTGGAGTCTCCCCCAGGGCTCCAATCTTTCACCCTGGCTCTGCACCTTTCTTCTTCCCTTCACTCTGGCCTTCCTCCAGGGGGAGTGGCCCATGGTCTCACAGTCATCTTTGATTCCTCCCTTTCCTTCATCCCTCATATTCAGGACATTGTCAAGAAGTCCCACGTTCAGTTCTTCCTTCTCAAAGGAACTCTACCCATCCTCTCCTTGCCCCAGAGAATCATTGTTACCCGTCCTCTGGTTCTCTCCAAGTTAGTCTATTGCAATAGACTCCTCAATCTTCCTTCATCCACCCTGCGACTGCTCCAACTAACCCACAATAGCACTGCAAGACTTATTCTTGGCCTCAAGCCCAGGGACCACATCTCACCTGCCGTACAAACCCTTCACTGGCTCCCAGTCTCAGCATGGATTACATTCAAATCCCTCTGTATCATCCACAGCGCTATCAGGGCCAGGGACCACTCTATCTTCAACGTTGCCTGACCAAATATTATCCTCCTAGGCTCATGCGTTCCACTAGCACCAACTCCCTGTGTGTGAAGCAGTTTGCTAAACAGAGAGCGAGTGGTCGATCACTCTCCTCGGCGGGCTCCCTTCTGTGGAATAGCCTCCCTCTGTGTCTTGAGCAGGACCTCTTTAAGTACCGAAAAAAGACCGTTCTCTTTACCTCTTCCTTCTCCTCCTCTCTCCCCTGATAATCATACAGTATTGTGACTGATGTGCAGGGCCTTATGCATCCTAGGGTTCCTGACCACATCTCTCATCCCAGCCGCGGCTTATTTACTGCACTTACTTAGGCCCAACCTCCCCTCGGGAGGTTGCACTTACGTCTTTCTCTAATAAACATTTCAACCCAGGCCCTTCTGTATGGGCACCACAACACCTATCTCTCTCCCCCCTCCCCTCTGCACTTGCACGTTATGAACACTCACAAGGCATAGTAGGTTTGTCTCCCCTCTCTGTTCTCATTTTGTGTACTATTCAATGTTTTATCTTTGTTGTAATTCATTGAGAAATTAATGATATGCCTATCTTCCCCTGTCCCCTCCCTGTTGCCCTGTGTGCTCTTTGAAACAGTTTTGCTAATTGTATACGCGCCTAACAAATGACCAATACATAAATAAATGGGTGCTGAGAACTGGCACACATCAACAGTCAGTGATTACCATGTGCATTATCTCCTCTTTTATATCACCTAATATTGACAGATGTGGAGATGATATATACTTTTGTCTGTTATTTACAATACTGCAAAGTTGAAAGCTGTGTAAAACAACACATATGTTGTGTTCCATTATTGTGTTGTATGCTTTTATTTGTATTGGTACCTCCAATTGTATCTTCACGAGAAGAGCCTGCCAGGAGTGCTGAATGACCATCCAGTGCCCAAGCATGTCGCTTCCTTTGTGCGATGCATTTGCTTTCATGCACACTATCTGTGAGCTCATTTTGTAGCACTTGCTTTCACCGGCTTTGAATTTAACTTACTCAACACCCTCTACATCTCTATTTATATTTCTTCTCACGCTTTTCATCTAACCGCAATGCTGCATCGCCCACTCAAACCTTTTTTCTTGCTTTTTGTTGTGTTCATATCGTTATCCTTTGTGGTGATGTCAGGCAGGGCCAATTTGCACAGGCATTTGGTATAAGAGTTCAGTAATGCTGTTTTTTTATTTGATTCTGCAGCAAAACAACTTTCATTTCGACAATCAAAGAATTGGCAAGTGAAGTTAAAAGTGTAAATTGTAACAAAAGAAAGCTACGTACAATCTTTGTCCTATTACCAATAAAAAAGTAAACAGGTTTTTAGAAAGGGGTATATTAAACGCAGTTGAGTCAGTAGCATAATTACCTTAGTGGCAGGGGTGGGATGGTAAGGGGGGCAAGAGGACAATTGCCCCGGAGGCTGACTAGGCTTTTTTTCCCAGGGCCAGATAGAGGTTGTATATTTCTTCGGCGATATTTCATTAGATTATCTGCCCAATTCTAAATGATGCATCTCAGTTTGTAGTCTATTTAAGCAAAACGTATCTCTCTGTGGGGGCATGACGGGGTCAGGCTTGTCCCGGAGTTGAGTTACAGGCATGAATGAAGCAAGGACATTACCAGTGGCTCTGGACAATTACCTCACCTGGTGATGCCCTCACACATAGGGGTTTATTGCTATTATGATCCTGGCATGCTTTTCTGGAGTGTTGAGACAGTTTTTTTTAGAGAAACAGCATGTTTGCTGTTTCTAAACTTAAATAAAAAAAGTACACAGCAAGATGGCCTCCATGCACAAGGGAGAAGGTAAAACTACATGTAGTCCCTTCCTGCGGCGGGGCAAGGGCGCGGTGTTTGGTGCCGCAGGCACACCTCCAGCAGCTTCCTGCTTTGGCCACGCCCCCAGGGACTTATACTCTGCACCTGAGCCCCACAGCGGTGAAGCCCGCGGCGGGGCAAGGGCGCGGTGTTTGGCGCCGCATGCACACCTCCAGCAGCTTCCTGCTTTGGCCACGCCCCCAGGGACTTATACTCTGCACCGGAGGCCCGCAGCGGTGAAGCCCGCGGCGGGGCAAGGGTGTGGTATTTGGCGCCGCAGGCACACCTCCAGCAGCTTCCTGCTTTGGCCATGCCCCCAGGGACTTATACTCTGCACCGGAGCCCCGCAGCGGTGAAGCCCGTGGCGGGGCAAGGGCGCGGTGTTTGGCGCCGCAGGCACACCTCCAGCAGCTTCCTGCTTTGGCCACGCCCCCAGGGACTTATACTCTGCACCGGGGCCCCGCAGCGGTGAAGCCCGCGGCGGGGCAAGGGCGTGGTGTTTGGCGCCACAGGCACACCTCCAGCAGCTTCCTGCTTTGGCCACGCCCCCAGGGACTTATACTCTGCACCGGAGCCCCGCAGCGGTGAAGCCCGCGGCGGGGTAAGGGCGCGGTGTTTGGCGCAGCAGGCCACCTCCAGCAGCTTCCTGCTTTGGCCACGCCCCCAGGGACTTATACTCTGCACCGGAGCCCCGCAACGGTGAAGCCTGCGGCGGGGCAAAGGCGCCGTGTTTGGTGCCGCAGGTGTTCGGCGCGGCAGCGGGAGGCCTGTTCAGGGTTCGCCAGCGAGAGAGGAGGAGAAGCAGGAAAAGTGAAGTAAGTGCAGGCGAGTGTACGTCGGAGGGACTGTTTGCCCAGACCTGTTTGCTCATGCTCGGCTCTGATGAGTCTGCTAAGTTTGCTGATCCCAAAATGTCCTTACTGAAGAGCCTGAGAACTATGAAAACCCACGGCCCACCAAGGAAAACCCCCCTGACATTTCCAGTTCTTTCACCCTTCCATCTGCCTCCACCTTGTCCCAAGGTGTGCGTCGAGCATGCCCTCCAAGAGAGTGGGCATAATCCTAAGCACAAGGTACCGGTTATAAAGAGGACACGTCCCGTTGTTAAAAAGGGTGCGCCGGCTGAAATCCTCGTCACGACCGCCCAGAGCACTGTTTTAGTATCTGGGGGTGAGTGCTCTACTTGTTGCCCCCCACCCCTCCCAAGTGTGGACAGAAGGGGGCTGTGGGGCTCTACTGTTACGGGGGAGCAGCATGGTCATCGAACATGGGACCAGGGAAGGATCACTACCTTTCAATCGGGGTAATTTGCATGAGGATCAACGCAATGGGGAGGACCGAACCGCAAAGTCTCAGGTGGCGCCTAACGGAGGAAGGTTCTGCCCACCCTCTGCTGAAGAACCTTGTCCTCTCGCCCCGACCCCAAGCTTTAGCCCCCCTAAGGGGCTCCCCATCCAAAGAATCCTCTGCCCTGGGACGGAGATGCAGGTGCATCATGAGGGGGGCTCTGTAGGTTTGGGGGAACAAGTTAGCAGCCCGCCCCCAGCGAGCTCTACCCCGGAAAATCACATTGCAGTTCTCACCTCGCCATCCACCCCTCCAAATGGTGCCGGGCCGGGAAAGACCCCATCTAGCTCGGCTATGGTCTGCTCGAGTGCCGAGGGCAGTCCATCCGTTGATGTCCCTGAATGCAATCTTTCCTTGTGCAATAGAAGCCCCGGAAATATGCAGATCCTTCCAGCGAGTCCACTGGCCAGCCCACCCCTTTCCTCATCTACATCAAGGGCGTCCATGCACCAAATAACCCATTTGGATGCAGGGTTGGCTTTTAACCCCCCTTTAGAGGCTGATTTGTCACTTGGGGGGTGTAAGTGCAAGCAAGTGTTGGCTGAGCTGGTTGTCATCAGAAACATGCTCGCAGCCCTTATAGCCACTCAGGCAAAGGAGCAGAGGGAGGAGGAGTCCATCTATACCCAGGCTGTGTGTAAGGTTCTAATTGACATACCTTTGGCACTCCCCAAGAACCAAGCCCCATTGAGTCCTGAGCTTATAGCTCCAATTTCGTCTAGTCCCAGCCTGATGTCTGGGAATGCACAACCGGCCCCTGGAAATGGTCCCAGTGTGGGGGGCAACAAGAACAGCCAGCACATTGGGGGGGGGTGGATCATGGGCACATCCGGGCTGGTTCCTATCACCCCAAAATCGTGGGAAAGAGCCACGGTGGCTCATGGCTTAGAGGCGGCCCACCTCAACCTCCTTCCCAAGGTCGGAATGGACAAGCATGTGTGTATATTACCAAAAATGGAAAGGAACTTGCAGGAGTCCAGGGAAGCTCTTGCCAACAAAAGCATACACTGGCTAAGGTCTGTGAGAGGTTGTTCTTCTGTGACCAGGGAATCCTTGGCGGGATGTTGCAGATTGGCCAGTTCGGTCCATAATTCAGGGGACATTGTGGAATTGACCTTTTGGGACTGGAGATTGGCGAATAGGGTCTTGGGTCTATGGGCAGGGGCGGGAGGGACCCCGAGGAGTGTAATTTTTATCAGCCCACTACTACATTTACGCCCTGAGCACCCCCTGAGGCGGACCCAGAGGACTTACCCTCTGTCCGGGGCTAACCTCACTCCCCTGGGTCGCAATCGGTCAGACACTTTTGGGGTTGGGCCCAGTCAAGGGGTGTTATATTGAGGGTGATGGGATCCTTGGGTTCACACCTCTCCTCTCCCTTAAATGAATCTTTGATGCACTACTTTTTGACAAGGTTTATTAATTGTATTTGCTTTTGTATGTTGTTTTGCTATGTGTTAGATGGATTTATATTTAATCCGAATAAACTTGCTGACTGACTGAGTGACTGACAAAACGTATCTCTCTGTGGGGGCATGACGGGGTCAGGCTTGTCCCGGAGTTGAGTTACAGGTCTGAATGAAGCAAGGACATTACCAGTGGCTCTGGACAATTACCTCACCTGGTGATGCCCTCACACATAGGGGGTTATTGCTATTATGATCCCGGCATGCTTTTCTGGAGTGTTCAGACAGTTTTTTTTAGAGAAACAGCATGTTTGCTGTTTCTAAACTTAAATAAAAAAAGTACACAGCAAGATGGCCTCCATGGACAAGGGAGAAGGTAAAACTACATGTAGTCCCTTCTTTCTTTCCATGGCACCCGTTGCTGCAGCAGAGAAGGACCGTAACACTAATCCATTCCAAGCACTGGTGAGGGACAAGGCAGCTGCAGGAAAGCAGGCCATGAGGTGGGGTGGGTTGAGCGGTATGGGCAAGTGGAATTGGTTGGGGGATTGGAGGAAGGGGGCAAATACTGACTTACCTATTGCCATGTAGGGAAAATGACGGCCCCCACTTCTGAGGAGGCTCAGAACCCGGGCTGAGGTAAAACCCACATGGCGATCTCCCTGATTGCCTAGAAAGCCCCTTGACCCTCCCTGCAGGGTTCTAGTCATAATTAATACCTGGATTTTACACTGTGCTGTGCATGCTTTTCATTGGTAGCCAAAAGTGAGTACACAAACAATCCAACTGACATTTCCATAAGCACCATATAGCATCATTGCAGTATGAACAACTGCCTGCAGCCTAGGTTCTTTTCCTTTCATTCACTCACTGTGGAAAACCCATGGGTGGAGGCCAGCCAGGCACATATGTAAATTTGGTAACAATGAAGATGAATGCCTCATCTAATATACACAGAAAAATCAGGCTTTGTAGCATTTATTTTTCCCTCGAAGCAGGGTGTATTGTGAAGGATATTCTTTTTTAAAAACATTTTTTACACATTGCCACTCTGGCACAAGGAAGAATAGCCCAGCCAGTGTGGGTGGCAATTGCCTTCTTGCCCCCTTCACAGCCCGCCCCTTTCAGAGAGCCTGCCATGGGACAAACAGAAAAAACAGGCAAAGGAGGAAATCGGCCACCAACCAGTGACAAACTACCAGGCACCAAGCAGCAGGAGATGTTGATGCAATGAGGCTCAATATTGCAGGAGGAGGCACACAATGGAACAAGGCGGGAGGAAAAGCAAGGCACAGGTTTCTCCAGTAGGTCCACAAGGCAACATGGTGACTAAATCAATGGAATGGCCCAATATGCATATGTTCATTGTTGCATTCAGCACATTCCACTCATACACGTATACGCTGTGTGATGCTGTACATAGAGTGCAAATGCGCAATTTGCACCTTCATGGCATTTCTCTAGCATGCACAGACATGGAGATCTTTTGGGGTATGCAGCGGAAATGTGGCATTATTTGGACTAGCAAGAAAAAGTTCCCTTAATTGCAATGTGTGATTAGGGATCACAGAGAGGATGGGGACGAGGGCAGAAGAATGGTCCACCTGCAAAACATGGTGGTAAGGCTACAGGTGCCCAGCACCACCACTAGGGGCCAACCTGCAGAGCAGTGCACAGGAAGCGCTTTATAGAGGAGTTGCAAATCCTCACAGATTATGTCGACAAAGACAAGGTTGTCCTGAACCCTTGGGTAGGCACTACCCTTTCTGTGACCCAGCAGTGGAGGATGTGGCAGGAAGTCACAGATTTGAGTAATGCCTGCGGGCTGGAGAGGTACACTGCTGAAGAGGTCTGCAAAGGGAGGGGTGATCTCACTAGGTGTACAATGGAGGAGCCTGGCAGCAACATGGCCTCTGGCAATGCTACTGCTGAAGAGCTGACTCGATTTAAAGAGGTCACTAGTGGCCTCTTCACAACTGAGCAGGTGATCAGCCTGGGAGGCATATTCACCCATGCTGCTACAAAAGGTGAGGGACATTTGTACATGATATATATCCTTTCTCACCACATGAAATGGTGGTCGGGGTCCATCTCTCCCATCCATCTTTACTAGAGTAATGTATCCATGGTCAATTCTATCACATGGTGTGCATAATATAAAATGAATGCTTGAACCATGTTTCTGGTTGACATTGATCGTACACTATACATTACTGTGCACCAAAATACTTAGGGCCTCATCACAAGTTGGGTGGAGCAGTAAAATGCCTCGGTAATCTATCACTGCTGCCTTTACTGCTCCGCCCAATGAGGAGTTGAGCAGAAAATGGGGGGTTCACCTTTTTGCTGGAGGTAAAAAACAACATTTTCTGCCCGTTTTGATGCTATTACCGTGGCGCTAATTGTACCAACACGAATAGTGCCAAGAAACCCCCATTGGATCCAATGGACCAAATGGGAATGGGGATTTACCTCCCCACAGCAAGTCGCAATCCGGTGCAAATTGTGCCAGACCGAGTTGCGGAAACGCTAATAGCGTTGGGCAGTATCCCAGCGTAATTAGCGCTGGGCTACCGGCCAACTCATGATGAGGCCCTAGTCTGTGGCAATGGTCTGAAAGAAACATGTCATTGGAAAGACTCACAGTGACTGGAATTCTTGTGGATAGTGCAGTGCCAACCCAAAAGTAGTCTCACATGGAATCAAACTCAGCAGTGGATGATGTCAGAGTTTAAGTTGCATGAGTGGGTGTTCTTGTGCACTGACATGATTGCACAGTGTATTGAACATTAGTTAGTTGTGCTTTCCACATGAGCAACTCATATTTGTGTCTGTATTTAAAAATGGGCAGGGCTTGCACACACACATCCATACTTTGCATATTACACTGTGCATGTGAAGTCATGGACAATGCTTTCTACCTGTACAGTGTTAGTAGTCAATGAAAGGCGATGTGTGTTCAGTGATGTGCCCACAGTGAGTTCAGGCCTTTCAAAGGGTTCAGGGTGGCAACAAACCCATATGGAAACACAATTTCAACTTCAGTGCCAAGGCTGCGTGCAGCAATGGAAATACAATTTCAACTTCAGTGCCCAGGCTGCGTGCAACACGTGTAATGGATTATATGAGTACACCATCATGAGCCTCCTTAAGTTCACTTGAGTGGCCTATGCTCACTGTACCACTCATCTACTTGGATGGGAGAAGGAATGGACAGGCCATATTATGTACAAGGCACCAGAGAATGGTATGCAGCCTTCAGAACAGTTCCTAGAGCCTTTCCTTATGTGCAAGGGCAATACATCCCTAATTACATGGACAGTGGAATTACTTGCCCAACAGGAATGTGACATTGGACAGACTCATAGTGTCATGTAGTGTCATCCCAAATGTGTCTCACATTGGAATCACACTCAGCAGTGGATGATGGTGTCCCAGTTATCCATTCACTGGCCCTGGTAGGCAGTGAACACAGATGAGCTACAATGTCAGTGGAAAATTGCATGGGGGGGGTATTCTTGACAGAAGTTGTAGTTGCTGGCTAAAAGATATTCAGTGTGATGCTGATTCCACATTTGGACAGTCAATAATTATGTGCTCATGCTAGTGCATATTGGCCATGTCCATGTTGTACTCTCAGCAAACATTGCAAACACGATCAAGATGCACGGAACCTTAATATAATAATACTTATTTTGAATGTGAATCTCAAAGCTTTAACTGTTAAATCTGATGCAAATGGAGAAATAAAAGAACCCATTGGGCACCCTAATGTTCGGTTTTCAACAATGAACTATACGGTCACTCTTTAACAAGTTATTGGCTGATCTTCACAATAAGGTGCTCCATCCTTTAGACCTTTGTTCAATCAAATTAACTTGTTGCAGAAAGAATGCTCGCAGAACTCTAATGTTTGCCATGTTAGACTATACCCATGTCCTTCTCATCATAATCTAAGCAAAGGAAGCAACTTGTATGGTAGGGCACCAAGATCTTTATTTCTCAAGATGTCTCTAATGCCACTGCAGCAAGGAGAAAATAACTTTTGACATTCAGGCCAGCTCTTAGGCAATTAAATGCCAGATATGGAATCATCCATCCTTCCTCTCTAAAGGTAACCCTGAATGGTCATATGTTCACATTCCAGGATCCGGCTGATCTGCATAGATGTATTCAAAGTCACAGAAGAGAAGAAATATTCAGTTCTAGAAAACCTGCAGGACGAGGTTTACGTATTAGAAATGTCTTCCATCCCATGATGCTTTTCCCGAAGTGGGGCATTGGGTGAGTCCGTTTGGATCTGGCTCTTCACCCCTGCAACTTATCTTTTCAACTCGACATGGTTTGGAGTTGCTGTCTCCAGTTTGCCACTACTCTTACCATCTTTACTGAATGTTCTTGTATAATCCCAAATTCCATGTTAACTTTGTTTGTCTTCCCCCTTTCCTCTCGTCTCTTTCCTGTCAATCTATTTAGGCAACATTCTGTTAGCTTCTACTATAAGCTTGCATATACTTTTGTAACAGCTCTTTATAACATTTAACATAACTTAATGGAACGTAAAAGGACTTCATAACCCTGTTAAGCGACAGAAGAATCTCACGCATCTTAATAAAGCCAAACCATCACAGCTTGTTTGCAGGAATCTCACCTATCACAAGCAGAAGCTGCTAAATTGAAATGTCTTTGGGTAGGTCAAGATTTTTTTTTGAGTGCGGCTTCAGGAAAGAAAAATTGAGTGATTACACTTATCAATAATCACTTCCAGTACAAGGTCATATCCACAGAATCTGATGAGGTTGGAAGATGGGTTCTGGTAGAGCTCCTTATCGATTCTATTGAGTATTGTATTTTAAATGTATATGGTCCTAATAATGCTGATGCAACTTTTTGGATTCAACTGAGAAATCATATCTTTAGAGCTTGTCATAATAACCTCATTGTATATGGAGATTGTAATGAGATGATTTCAGAGCCCCTTCTTGATAAGAAATGAAATGTACACTTTAAAAAACGAACTTCCACATGCAATTTGCCAATATTGTTTCAGATTTAGGCCTTATCGATACATGGCACTTGGTTCATCCCACCGATATGGAATACACCTTTTACTCCCCCCTCATAACTCCTTTTCTCTTCATAGAGGTACCCATCAAGGTTGTCCCCTTTCCCCTCTCCTCTTTATTCTTGCATTGGAATCATTTAAAGAGGCAATCAGACAGGAAGAAAATATAAATGGCATTCATTATGGGGACATTCAGATTAAGATTGCTGCATATGCAGATGATGTTTTACTGTTCCTGAATATTACAGACTCATGTCTGCATTACTTACTTCACAACATCACACCATCATCTGCTTCTCACTGGGAGTGAGGTCCTGTTTCCACCCTCCTGGCCATCTGTTGTTCTCTTGCACATGTGGAGTGTGTGCCTGGCTGCTGACCATTCCTTCTGTGCATTACTGCACCTCCACGGGAATTATTGAACCTAAAAAATAGAAATCTGAAAAAAAAGAAGAAAAATAAAAAAAAGAGGAAATTTGCATAAAACTGTTGGAAATGACTGTTTTATTTGGCATTTTCATCGTGCACCCATGTTTTGAGCTTTTTAATACCTGGAGCTGCCTTGCTATTTTGAAAGCACAAGTTGTTCCCTCCTATTACTGTTTATTTGACTGTTTTTGGCCTTTTAAGATGGCCGCTGTGGTTTTCTTTGTTGTGTAGGCAGGCTGTGCTGAACCACCTCTCCCTGTGCTGCACTCCCTTTGGTTGCTGAATGTTTTCTTCCATCCAAACAGGGACCGGCAGGCTTCAGCCGGCCCTCTCAGCAAAGGCCCACTTCTAAGGCCCCTGTCTGCTCCCTGTCCGCTTCTGGAATGCTAATTGGGGTCCTCCCTGCACCTTAACCACAATGATGCTGCCACCACACTTCTCTAAGAAATCCGGACTGCCTTGACTTTGCCACCTCCAGAACTATGGGTTAGTTCACTCCTTATGGACTCACTCCTACTGCCTTTGACTATCACTGTTCTTTCTGCTTGTTACTCCCATGTTGTCATCCTGCTGCGCAGTGCTTCCTAAAACCCTTTGCTAACATCCGATTCCAAGATTGAAAAAGTCAAATCTTGCTGTTTTTGCTTTGTGCTTAAAAGTCACATCTTGCTGTTTTTTGCTTTGTGCTAAAAAGTGAAATCTTGCTGCCCATTGGGAAATTCTCTGTATATTGCTTGAACACTGTTTCTTCTCTGTAACTTGCCAGCCCAGTGTCCTCACCACTCTCTTTTGTTCCACACCTACCTGTCTACCCCCCACCCCCAGTATCTCCATCCTCTCCTCACTTCCACCACAATAGTGCTTTCTGTTTCTCCTATCTTTTCCAATTGCTTCTCCATTGATTATCCTTACCTTCTCACTAAGTCTGGTAGGAAGATAGGAAGAAGTACAAAAAGGATATCTTGGCCTCTAACCCTGGTCTTCCTATCGCCAACACCTATTCCAATGCTTCCACCAGACAGACCCTTACTGATATCCTCTTTGTCGTTCCTTCGCCAGATCTATGGACTCTCATATGGTCTCTGTGCTCTGCCCTATCTCCTCCTCTCCCATTAATGGTGGCACTCGCTGGGAAGTTCTCATGGCTTCCTTCGACTCCTCTAGAGTCATCATTAATGTCTACCTAATAGGCGCTTCCCTCGCCTCATCAATTTCCTCTCATCTCCTGCTGTCCCCTCCTCTTCCCCCTTGGCTACCTTGCCCTCTCTCTCCTCCTCCTCCTCTTCTGCCCCTCCTAGGTCTCTTTCTCCTCCGCAGTGCTCTGATCTTTACCCCTCCCCGGAAGGTCTTTAAGGCTGGCAACTTTCTTCATATTGCCACTCTCAACTCTCGCTCTGCCGTCAAACAATCCTCTGTCCTCTGCCACCTCCTTGAAGAACTAGACCTTTATGTCCTTGGTCTTACTGAGACATGGTTCACAGCCAGCTCTGTCAGGAGCTTTGACACTCTCCTCCCTGATGGTTACAATATCCTCTCAGCACCCTGATCCTCCCAGTCCGGGGGGGGGGGGAGGTAGCCCTGATCTTTCCTGAGTGGATTCCTGCCTCTATCATTCCCACTCAGACCTACTCCTCTTTTAAATGCCTTGTCTGTAGGCTTTCTCTCTCGCCTACCCATTCTCTTACTGTGGTTATCATCTACCGGCCTCCTGGTCAAATCACCTAATTTCTCTCTGAGTGGGCAAACCTCTCCTCCTCCCTACTGGCCTCTATCACTCAACTCCTCCTCCTGGTGACCTACATATACATTTAGACTCTCCTTGCTCCTCCTCTGTACTCTTCTGTGACCTCTGCGAATCCCTCTTCCTGTCCATCCTCCCCTCTGGCCCAACTCACTCTGCACACATTCGATGTCTTGATCTCCTCTGACCTCCCCCTCTTCATCCCTCTGACCATTCCTCTCTCCTGGAGCGATCACTCCCCCCTCTCATCTCATCTTTCCCTCTCTTCCCCCCAATTCAAGCCTACTACAACACTGCCACCTACCTTCTTGGACATCCGGCCCATGAAGCGTGTGTCAGTTGAGGCTTTTGCCACCACTTCCCTCCCCCCTCCACCTTTGGCTGTCTCACATCCTGACTCAGCCCTGTCTCTGGTCTACTCTTCAATTTCTGATACACTTGATGCTCTTGCCCCTGTCATGAGGATCCGTTTGAAGTCCAAAGCCAAGTGCAATTCCTGGTATGACTCTGATCTAGCTACACTTAAACGTAAGTGTAGGGCAGCTGAGAGGAAATGGAGGACTTCCTGTTCATCCTCTGACAAACTGGCCTGTTGCCTGCTACAAAGGGAATACCGACTCTCTGTCCTCACCAAGTAGAGAGTCCGCATTCAAGCTCATATCTCTGCGGCATTTTACAACTTGGCCGAACTCTGGAAGGAGCTGGCCAACCTACTGCAGTCTCTACCCCTCCTGTTGCCTCCCAGCTCTTTGCAATGCCCTTGCCTCTCACTTAATTTCAAAAGCCCAGGACATCCTGTCCACCCTCTCCACCCACACCCCTCCTATCCCCGCTCCATCTGTGCTTGCTGACCCTCCCATAAATGTCGAGGGGTGGTAGGAAAAAAACTCACAGCTTATCTGTTAACACAAAATGGTGATATTTGAATGATATATGAACTCCTCTCTATTGAGATATCTGCTCCCATGAACTATTTAATTATGAGTCCGATTATGTTTTGTAATATATGATTGTATCCAAAACTAATCAAATAACTGGCCATAACTCTGTTGGGCCACACCAGGAATGCCCATTTTGTTGTTATTGAAAAACGTTTTTGTTCTCAACTAATGTTGTGTTAATTTCCTATAACAGCACACATTGAATTGTAACCACATTTATCTTTATCTTTGCGCTAACGTTTTGTCTTAAGTAAATTGTTTAACCAGTCCTGAACTCTTGATTTTGATTGAAACATGAAAGGCAATTCTATT
Organism: Ambystoma mexicanum; assembly: GCF_040938575.1. Classification (NCBI taxonomy): domain Eukaryota; kingdom Metazoa; phylum Chordata; class Amphibia; order Caudata; family Ambystomatidae; genus Ambystoma; species Ambystoma mexicanum. The sequence continues at coordinate 1,056,710,501 of NC_090932.1, forward strand.
TGCCCCTGTGTGCCCAGGTCTTATCCCCCAAATGTTTCGTAGGACCTCCTATCTGTACCTGACTAGAGTATTGCGCAGGCTGGCTGTTTCAAAGTTTGTAAGCTACAGCACAGCGATGACACCCGATGTGGTTGCTTGTGTTCTCATGCAAAATTAATGTGACATAGTAGTTTGAGCAGGAATGCCCATTTTTTCGGAATGGACCACATTTGATTTACATTTGGTTTTACATTTTAATATTGGTTTGGCAGACTGAAAAACAATGGTTTGGAAAGTTCACTAGAGCAATGTCAATGATAGGGCTAGATGAACTTCCCCGAGAGTGATCTACAAATATGTGCATGTCACAGAGATAGAAGGTTTGTTTCCTGCAAACATGTGCGGCTCACCTGGGTCATGTGTGACCCAGGCAAACTGCATCCTCAAAAGTGTTAAGATCCACCCCATCCCCCCAATAGGAACCCACTTGACTCTTTCACGCCCCAGAATCAAATAAAAATTGCAAACATGTTTCTATTCCAACATCAAGAGTGCTAGATAAATACATTTTAAAAAACACATTTAAAGCATTGCATCACAGGGTACTGAAAGGATACAGTAGGGCGGTTGGACACAGTGGCGAATAGCAGAAGACTAGCATCCCTTGCAGGACACTAATTTGCACACCTGGGTGACATCAACGTGTTTTAGATGCATTATTTAATGGTTAAAAAAAAAACACCCAAAGTGCGTGTGATTCAGTGAATCACTGAACATGTTCTCACAGCACTTCCCAGCAGTACTATGTATTCAAACATTTATAATAATCACATTTTTTTTTCAATGAGCAGTTCATACTTCTGGTCGTTTGTGTAATATTGCTTTTTTGGCCAAACTATGATTTTCTCCCAGTTTGTGCAGGAGGTAATTTCCATATGTGGATCACAGGTACAGAATATCCGTACAGCAAATCTGAAGATTAACAGACAGTGCCTGGTATGGATAAGCGACTGGTATAGATAAGCTGCCAATTAACCTTTTTTAAAAGAGAACAAGAGAAATGGGTTGCAGTTTTATTTTCATTTTTGAACAATTTAAATGCAATTAACTATGTTCCGTGCATCTGGCAGGAATAGTTCTGATCTATAAGAAAGGCTCAAGACTAGATCCTGAGAATTATAGACCCATCAGTCTGAAAGTTGCGCTCTCAAATGTATGCAGGGAAGGCGTTTTATCCATATTGGAGAGCTGGATTGATTGAAGTACAAAACATTTTTTAACAGAATATTAAGCAGTTTAAAAAAAAAGTTATAGGCACAGTCGAACAGGTGTTTTGTTGAATTCCAATATTAACTAAATATGTATTCTTGAAGAAATAACTAATCTACCTCCTTAAAATGTATTAATTTTAAAACTGCTTTAGATTTGGTAGATGTGAGCACATCATGGGACATATTGTATTCTCTCGACGTACCCTTGGAGATTCTCACCCCTATTCAATGTCTTCACAATTGTAATAAAGCTAGTGTTAGATATGGACTAAGAGGGGAGCAACTGATCTATTTACGATGGAAAGTGGTGTTCGCCAAGGATGAGTGCTTGCCGCTGTATTTCTTTTTTTGTGTAAATGTAAGTAGACAATGTAGTAACACGAATTTTAAAAGATAATAATAATTATCCAGGTATGGCACTACTGTATGCAGATGATGCAGTGTTCATATTTTTTTTTTAAAAGAGCTAGCTATCACCAGGGGTTTCTCTAAAGAAAGAAAGCTCACACTTAACTGTAAGAAAACACCAATAAAGGTCTGTCACCAAAAGCACAAACTAAAAGTGAATATTCCTATTGAGGGGGAACATCTAGAAGAAGTGACTGCCTATGAATATCTTTGTGGTAAACTGCAAAACAATGGAATACAGGGTGGAATGTCAAGATTGTCGAGAGCAAGTGAACTCTGAAAAGAAGCAAGGGCACAACATCTTTCTTGAGCAACCAGTGTGGTAATCACTTACCTCTAACCAGTGAGGGATTAACAATTACGCCAAGTAGGCACTGGCCTATGTGCCCCACTTCTTTTAGAGGCCCACAGCAATGGATCAAAATAAAGCAGTTTAGAAAATTAGAAATGTGGTAGTAGATCATTTGCCAGCCGAGCCCGACATTTCGTCTGCGTATGGGCCTCCACAGGGTTTGATCCGGCACTGACTCTAACAATCCCCACAGAACATAAAGCCCAATGACTACCAGCTGCATTATTTGGTAGGAAACAGTGGGGCATGAAAGATATTCACAGCCTCAAAATAGCTGAAACAGGCCAAGGGGCTGATTCATGGAATTTGTGTGCCGAAAAATGGGGATTTGTGTGCCATTCTTCCTGCAAATCCCTGTTTAACAAATGGAGATTTGCAGGCAGAATGGCGCACAAATCCCTGTTTTTTGGCGTACAAATTCCATGAATCAGCCAGCATAAGTCTTCACAATAGAACGCCCACAAATTCCATATTAATTGACAAAAGGATGAAAAGTATTTGCTTCATGGCACAATGTAAACCATTATTATAGTGGATTCACCTCATAAAAATGAAAACTGGAACTCACTTAAAGAGAGAATGTGGAACATTATAGAATAACAATACAAATTTGTGAACACCCTTCCTCTGGTTAACACAGCTAATACTCAGACTCAGTTATATAGAAAAATACATTTAATATATCTCATACATCATAAAATCAAATACAAACAACTGGTCCCCTGGGACTCAATCTCTACTTCAACAAATACACAACTAATACAATACACATAACAATAGCATGTGTGGGGGTTAGTACATGAGACTATGCACTCCCAGTTTGACCTCAACACTGACTGGGTACCACAATTTTAAATTAATTGTATACATGTGTGGTCTTAACTGTTGATAATCTTTACACCAAGGTAGGACAGTGGTGACAAGGTTTTTTGTTTTTATTTAGTCACTAATAAACAACCTCAATTTGTGCTTGATTGCAGACATTTCATAGTGGTTGAAGTGAAAGTGATAAAGTTCTTTTTGTACCTTGTAGAATTCACACAGCTGATTCAGAAAGCAACCAAAGGGATGATGTGGGTTGTGAAGTCCTTATGAAGGCTGGACTGTAACAGAAGAGGGTCCTAACGTTGTTGCAAGGCAGACCTTAGATACTTTAGCGCCGAAACACAGTAGTTTCGACGTTTTGTTTATAGACATTGTTTGATATGATATATGGTTACATTTGAACGTGTGTAGGTTGATGCATGAGCATGAGACAGTAAAAATGCTTGGAGACGGACACAGCACCACATCCATTAAGAAACTATGAATCTTGGTGTGGAGATTATCAACAGTTGGTTGAAAATAGTGAATCTAAAACACTGTGAAAGACCACACATGTATACAAGGATTTTAAAATTTTGAAACCCAGTCAGTGTTGTTGTCCAACTGGGAATGAGTAATCAGTCTCACATACTAACTCCCACACATGTTATTCTTATGAGTATCCTATTAGTTGCGTATTTGTGAAAGTAGAGATTGAGTCCCAGGAGACCAGTTATATTTTTATTTCATTATGTATGAGATATATTAAATTCATTTTTCTTTATGATTGAGTCTGAGTGTTAGCTGTGGATAGCACAGTACGGTTGTTCACGAAAGTACCATCATGTGGATAGGAGTGGGGTAACAGTTTTTTGTTCACGGTGATCCCATTTTGCAGCTTAGTATTTTTTTCTGTTAGATTTTCATCATAAATGTTTGCTGCTCCTTTTGAGATTTTGCATATTTTTATTTTAAAATGTTTGCCCTCTGATACGATACAAACAATGGCATTACAAGTGTGCCGGTCTGGAAAGAATTCCGGAACAATGCTGGTAAATCCGGATCTGGCAATTTTTATTAACCTGCACACTTCAAGTGTGCCGGTGGGGTCCACTAGCCACAAAGAAATGTTGCAATTACATGGGAATGGGAACATACCAGAACTACGTCACCTCTAATATCCTGGTAATACCAGGACATCGGGTGGTGGAGAAAGGCAGTTTCCTGGTATCCCACCAGAATTAGCAGTGTGATACTGGAAAACTCCTAAGGAGTTTTAGCACAATGTATTAAAGAATGGCTTGTTTTTTGAAATGTGATGCCTTTATACTTTGTATCAATATATTAAAATGTTAGTTATGAATTGAAATAACTGTTTAAGAGTTGAAAATGAGGTATTTTATTGGTGATGGCTGTGGCTGTGGGCGAATAAAGTGTTTTCTGACTGACTGACAGTGAATCCACATACATAATCTGTGTGATGTCACTGACTGTGGTTAACCAGATGTTTCACATGGATGTTTCAGGTGGGAAATGTGCACATCATTTCTGCATGCCTCAATAAATGCAATGTGGACGTATATTCAGATATTGTTTTCCCTCATGTTTTGCTGCTTCAACCATCTGTATAAATTAGGTTAAGAGTGAAAGAAATGCAGTTTACATTACATTCCTGTCTGAATAGTGCCACACCGGCTAGCTTAGGCGTCTCCTCAGGCCTAACACAGCCAGAACTCAGTCTGGGTGTCCACCCTCCAGACCAAACATATCCTACTGATTTCCTCATAACCGCACCTACTGCTAAGAAGCAGCTATCATACAACAACCACACCAGCTGCACACATATCCGGTGCGCCCACGCGGTTACCAGTCAATTGGTCGAAAACATTTGGTCGACAGGACAATTGGTCGACACCATTTGGTCGAATGCCAAATGGTCGATTTTTTTCTTTTTTTTTTTTCCCCACACGAAAACCCACAAAACACATATATATATAAAAAAAAAAAAATCCGACCATTTGGCATTCGACCAAATGGTGTCGACCAAATTGCAGTCGACCAGTTTGTTGTCGACCAATTGACCGGACACCCGCCCACGCACCATACAACACTCTCTCTCTCTACTGATTTGAACTGCGGTTCCTGAGGGCGTTCAACCTACCAGCGCTTTGAGGTCATACCAATGATATATAAGGCATTATATAAATGCCAAGTAACATAACATAACTTTTTCAGGTGACATAATGTGCAAAACTTAGAGACATTTGTATTAGTGACAATGTGCAGCTTTGACTTCATTGATGAGCAGAGAAATGAGAAATTCACATATACAAATGTCCATCATCATTGTAATAGTGTAAATAGACACAATAAGATGCACTTGACGTGGGTCAATATTAAGAATTTGGTTGTATTACATCCGACAGCCCAAAAAGGCATAGCACCCAAAGAGCATCAAAGTACCTTCCAGGAATGGTCCTCCAGATCCCTGCCAATCTTCCCTACTCCTACAGACAAGGTGCAGCCTCTGAAGCACTTCCCTAGTCGGACAGATCGATTCCTTCCTCAAAACAACATCACACTCATAAGTAGGGAACGCTGTTGTTCAAAATCCTGGCAACAAAGAAAACGATTGCCAACTCCAGTGCATTGCAGGTCCTGTCCCTTCCTTCCCCACTGTACCAGTCACAGCCTTCAACTCCTGGCAGCCACTCAAATCCCTTGTAGGCTCCATCTGTGCACCCCAGGCAGTGTCCGCTCGTGGCTTTCCCCCCCGCCTTTGCTCACATATGCAGCTTGTGCATCATCACCACCAGCTCCCCCGATGTTCGGTATTGCTGACCCCAGTCACCGAGCAAAGCGCTGCGACAGCTAGGCAACACCACTGAATGCCACACTAAGATGTCCCTGATCCTCCTCACTTCCACAGGAGAGGCCAGCACTGTCAGTATACAGGCTCGTTCCCCATCACTGAATGCTCCACTTTGGTCACAAACTCTTCCTACATTTGCTCCAGCCCTTCATTCAGTGGTCATTCATTCGGGAAGGACGAGGCATAATCAAGCACAATTTTAGGCAGCCATCTTAGTGCGCTCCCCTGGTGGCCTCGCTTTTTGAATTGGTATTAGTTTAATTAAATGATGAGGTAATTCCCTCTCAGGTTCCCTTTTCAAAATCCACATACCAAAATCAAAGTGTATGCCTTTGATTAGAGGACACAGGTGCCCATTGGACAGCTTCAGTGACAGTCAAGTATCTGCAGTGCAGTGGCTGCATGTAAGACATGAACCCCTACTCCCAAAGCAACATAACTATAAGAATACTCTCCTTTTTTCATGCTAAACTGCAATTATAAGACAGACCTGAGTTTGAGCTATGATGGCCAGCATCTCTCATAATTTTCCAAGCCACATCAATTTGATATCATGTGTGTGTCAGCCCTTTAGCCCATCTCAGCAGTAGAAGGGTTATGCATATTCCCCCAGACAGGTGGTCTACTGTTGCTGCCAGCATTACTGTAGCCTTGGGAGGTGCCTCTCTTTGTTCCTTTGTGAAAGCTGGTATCACCATGCCCAGAGAGACAGCCACTCCACGGGATTCTGTCTTGGGAACAGCAATCACACTGGGCACTCATTTACACAAGGGACAGTCTCAGAACAAGGTGCTGCATACCAATGGATGCTTTGATTCTATTAACACGGAAAGGGGCAGACATACTGTAGGCAAAGGGAACTCTTTAAAGCTTTAGAAAGGTTGCACCATCGTATTGCTCTCTGCCTCTATCTTTCCTTCCTGTCCCCTCTATTTCATGTAGCACAAAGCACTTTTTGTGTAATGTAAAAAGGCAAAGTCCAATTTCCCCCAGTCACTTGTAGACTTTGTCTTTAAAAGTAGTGGTCTCCCACTCCTTCTCAGATTCACTTTGGAACAACCCCTTACGGAAGAATGTTTTGGGCATCTGTTGGGAGAGTTGACTTTCCAAAGCCATCCACTAGTGAGTGTCCAGGGTACAGGTAATCTCTGTTCCCTACTCATCCCTACTCACCCCAAGGTACAGTCATGGAGAAGTTGCTGCTGGAACAAGACAGGCATCTATGTCAGTCACATTGCTGCCAAGTCCCTCATCATAGTGATGGACACCTGGAAGTGTGCACCAGCATCCGTGGCAATAGAAGCCCATGAACAAGGTTTACACTTTTCCCTGTGCCCCCTCATAGAGACTCACAGCACCTGCAAGCCAAGACAGAAGGAATCCCTGCATTTTCTGCCATCAAACCACTGCAAACCTTGATTTGAACTTGTTCAACCACTTAAAATGATAAGGTCTCTCCAGAGCTGCCTACGGCACTCACCCGCTCTTCAAACCACTGATCTGAAGATGCAAATCAGTTCGCTCCCACACTGTTCTAGCTCAGCATGTTGTTGCCATAGCTCAAATAAATGTTTTTTGTTACATCTGTGTCCTTCAAACTGCTGCTCAGCCTGCCAGCATCATCTCTGACAATCTTCATTGCCAGTCGAATCGATATTGGTGGATCATGGAGCCCGACCATCAGATTCTGCAATGAACCACTAGAACCTAACTACCCATCCAGTCTCCAGCATCTTCGCTATTGCATCAACAATAAATCCGGCCCTGGTGACTCTCATGATCCACAGTTCATCAATACCTTCAAATAAATGATCATGTAGAGCAATGCATCCAGTCATTAGCACTTTCTCAGTCAAAACAGCCATCAAATCCATCAAATCAACACTGGTGGTCCTCACAAACAAGCTCTGCTTAAAGCATAACCTTCGAACCACAATGAAATCCTGTTTTATCCCCGCTCGACACCGCTCCCCGTCTAGACCAATGTGACTGCTGCACTCGAACCACGTTGGACCACATGGACAGTGCCAAGAAGCCAGGTTTAACATATTGTAACCGCCAAGAAGGTACTATTGGCCCATAACTGCCCTCCCACCCACATGTCCATTGTAAGCCCTAGAGACTGGTTAGGTCATGTGTGTACCTTTTTCATAAAAAACACATATTTTTTAAAGAACTTTGTGGTCAGTGAATTGCCGTTCACCCCTATATTCTGTCTTTTGTTACATATTCTCTGTTCTTTCCACAGGGATGGTGGGTTTTACCCAGTATTTTTCTATTACGTTTTGCTGCAGATGGTGTTTAATTAAATTAAATATATTTGTAAATCTTCTTTATTCAATGTACCCTTTGTTTTGGACTGTTATACTTTCCTGTTTGGCTTGCTACTGAATCACATTCACATCCCTCTTGAGACCATAGCCTTCCCTCGGGCCACATTACCACAAAAGGAGAATGGGTATATCGCCAAAATGTGTCTATTTTACCTTTATGATTGGGACACTGTTTGTTTGCAGAAGTGTGAGGGCTGAGTGGGTGGTTTATTCACGAATCACTCCTAAACACATGCAGAGCAGAAGGAATTTTGTCACAGGTGTACCCTAGGTTGCTATGTGCTTTAGGTTAAGTGGAGATTTGCAATAAATGGCTTTAGGAATAAGAGTTAAGGCTTTGAATTTAACTCTAGAATGAAAAGGAATACAATGTAAATTACTTAAATTCACAGAGTTGTGGTGACTATGACAGTGTAGTATAATTTATAGTGCTTTGAAATATAGTGCTTTGAAGTATACTGCTTTGAAGTTTAGCGCTTCACTGAATGTGTTAGCATTCTATTGCCAGCAATAATGTGGCACACGTGTGCCACATTATTGCTGGCAATAGAATGCTAACACATTCAGTGAAGCGCTATACTTCAAAGCACTATAAATTATACTACAACAGGCCTTAGTAACAATTCTAGCAGTTTAATTTATTAACTGAATACAATTACATATGTATATGGGGGTTCAAGGAAAATAGAATTGCAATAGTCAATTCCCAATCTAAGAATGGCATTCCCAGTGATTCCCAGATGTTCTTGAGTCAGAAAAGGTTTGATCTGACACAGAAGCATGATTTGGTCTGCAGAGCTGCAGATAATCTGATTTGCATATTTCAACATAGAATATGTTGGGTCAAGTGTTACTTCCAATGATTTCAAACTGGCCTGGTTCTCTATGATATGGCCTAATAAATCAAATGTTCTAAACGGTTTAGTTACCGATGTCAGGGTGTTATTCAAAGAAACCAGAAGAATTTAGGTATTAGAAGGATTTAGACAGTTGTCTTTTATCCAATCAAATTTATGCTCAATGCTTTTGATAATTGTCTCAATACCACAATTGCTGGAGTACTTGTAATGTCAGCTGTCAGATCGCAAAATAACAATACATGTCTATTTTCAAGACACATCTACCTCATGCATAACTATGAATATTCCTGCTCAAAATAATTAGGCTGCTTTGAAGGTAGAACATAATAACAATAGCAACTTTGGAGGCTCTGATGAATCATTAGCTTTGAATATCCCTTCTGGAAGTGTCAATTCCCACACAAAATGCTTAGAAATAATGGGATTTTGCAATAGCTGAACCATAGTATTTCTTTCCAGTGCCAACAATGTGACTTTAGGTCTTTCAACACAACAACAAAATTAAATACATTTTCTTTTTCACTTGAAACATTTTCAATTGATAATTACAGTAGGTTTCCTTAAAAGAACCAGGACATGGCCAATCTAACAAAAATCAGTTACCTCTGTTTGGCTTATAGACAGTTCAAGTAACTACAGTAACTCTCAAACTAACAAACATATAGCATCAAAAAGAAATCTGATTTTCATGCAAATATGCTAAATAATCTTGTAAATGACACAGATCCTATGCTAAGGAAGATGAACAGATCAACATATGTTTCATTTTTTTTATTTCTAAATTGTTGTTGATTGGTTTAAAATGTCCGTTATTTCCTCCTGACTAAAATAATGATTGGCATTTTCTTTAGATTGCTATCATCAACGTCAATAAAAATCAAACGTCACCTGCATGCGTCTTTCTTGGTCACACAAGATGCTCTCACTATTATTGATTACATCTCCCTAGGCAAAGGGCCTCCTTCAAATCACTGCATGTGTGACACTGTGTGAATGAAATCTACCCTGAATCTCATTCTCAGAGTCCTAAGTCACTCCACACCTTACCCAACATTCTTGTTCCTCAGATGTTCTTGCTTCACAATCGTATACTAACCATTCCCTACAGTTTCTAAGTCTGCCTTTTAGCAAAAAAGCTCCTGCCTCTCAGAAAGCTTCCTAACACTGATAACAAGCTCCAACCATGTGTGCCCCTTTTTAGCCAATGGGGTACAAACTCACCAAATTTCATGAAAAGGTCCGACTGAAGTTCAAAGTGGTGCAATCACCAAAAATCAATTGGATCAAAGTTTGACTAAATATTTTAATCCAGGCCTACTTGTTAGCTGCAATTAATGTTCTCACTGAAGAAATGTACCTTTCCAGTTAATGGTTTGAAGGTAATAAAATGTATTCTGTTTTCTTTCATAATCTTCTCATTTTCTTAAACATCACACAGCAAGAGGCTGCTTTTCAAAATACATTACTATACCTTCAACATGAGCACAGGGCAAGGTTGCATTGTAAATCTGGCTCGGGAGAGTAGACCTTGATACAAAAAGACATGACACATCCTAATTAAAGCCAGATACATAACTGGGCTTAAGCAAACGGGTGGCTTGTGCTTAATTGCTCTTCAAAGTACCCTGGACAGTGGTTGGGTTTGGCTGGCACATCACTTCAAAGTGTCATCTGTATTTCATGCCATAAGCAGTGTTGAAGACGGAGGTCCAAGCGACCCCTACCCGACTCGCAGCCTAAAGACAGAGAATTGACAGATGTGCATCATTCTTAAGCCCTTCATCACTATTGTCAATGTTTTGCAGATGTGAGAAACGTTACTCTCTCAGACAGCCACTAAAACATACCAAATCCGATATGGAGGAGCTGGAGTTGTCATCGATCGAACATGTCAACTGACTAATACTCGAGAAGTTAATGACATCATCACTGACATCACAACGTAGGTGCACATAACCATGAAGTACATAGGCATCCATGCAGGAAGCTACATGGACATACATTAGATTATTGCAGGTAGACATGAAACAAATGCTTATGACTCGTGGGAAGATGACAAACACACACATATATACATATATATATCACTAACAAAAAACATTGTTAAAGGGACGTTATGGTTAAGTATTGCTATTAAAAACATTTCCCCTTTATTGAAAAAACTAGCCTAAAGCAACATTATGGTTAAAGTGCCCTACTAAAAACCTATGAAATTCACTAACAAAAAATGTTGTTAAAAAGACGTTATGGTTAAGTTGCACTACTAAAATACCTATGAAATTCAATGGAAAAACGTTGCTACAGGGACGTTATGGTTACAGGTAAAACCGAAAACCCCCAGAAATTCACCAGTTATGGTAAGGTACGCAACCATAACTCGCGCTACCACTGTGCATTGCAAGGACTAACACCCATGACCTCAAAGATGACATCACAATTGAGTACAAGTTGTGTTCTGGCAGCCGCGGATTACAATAGGTAGTGCAGGTGGCAATGTGCACATGCAAATGATATGCACTGCTTACGAGTCTGTGCCTCGCAGGGTGTCCCTGTGTGCTGTATCAGTTACTGGCTAGGAACGCTACTGCCCTAATAACTCTGCTTCAATGGAGCAGGGGGTACTCGAGGATATGTTCGATGGCCCCTGCGTGTGCCCCTGACAACTTGTAAAGCCACTTAGCATTTGTCCCTCAACGCATGTCAGCTGTACTGTGTGCTTCTCCAGCAATGCCTGGCAAATCTCCCCAGCACTGGTGATACATAGCATGCATGTGCAAGTGGCCTGGTGGAAGGTTGGCTGCGGTGTCGGTCCCTGTGCTGCTCACCTTGCCTGGAGCTCCTGGAAACACGTCTGCTTCTGTCGGACGTCTAAACACATCCCTGTGCTTCTGCTCGCACACACATGCACACATCTGCTCCACCGAATGTGGCCATTCATCAGGATTACTCGTCCCTGTGTCTGCTGGCAAAGGTAGTGTGGAGGCTCATTTCCCTGCAGAAAGGGCAAAAAAGATATTAATAAGGCTTGAAAGTTCCCTGTGTGTATCTCCATGCTGGTTGTCACTGGGCCAGGTCACAGACCTACATCCAAACTCCTCCCACCATCAGTGTCACTTTGACAGGCCAAGGGTGCAGGCTACTGTCTACAGCATGGAGGGCATCAAGCACATATACACTCAAGAAAAAAACATACATTACAATCCAAATCAATTAATGGAGACATCAATCACGTACTCACCCAAATTGATTACAGACATGGGGTGGATATAATGCTAAAAATCCCCACTAGGGGTGTTAACACAAATAGTACAGTAGCAGACAGGCCACAGTTATGACGAAAGTCCAAAGACCTTGTGTAAAAGTGTGTTACACCGAACCGTCCTGTCAAGCCCATGGATAAGGGAAGCAGGAGTGGCATATGTGAGACAGGACCCCAAGCTGCAAACACATACATGTGAAAAGCTTGAAGGGCCCAGCTGGAACAGACAGTGGATGCTTTCAAAAGCCACAAAGCACCACATGTCACATGAATGTACAATAGACAAACAATATTAAACTATATTAACTAATTAAACTAAAATCAAAAATCGAAAATGGCCACATACGACCGAGCGGGGGAGGCACCCAGGAAGGGGGAGGAACAGGGTGCACCTCAACACCACATGCCGTCGACGTGATGGCCCAGGCACATCAGCGACTGGTGTGGAGGGTGACCCTGCATCCCCATCCACCACAGGCGGAGGTCCCACCGCTGTCTGGGCCCTCAGTGCAGGTGTCGCGGACAGAGGAGTGTCCATATCAGAATCACTCACCCCTGACGTATGGACCTGATGCACATCCAACTCGACATGGATGTCAGAGTGGTCATCTGAGCTGGACTCATTGCCAGCCAAAGACAAGATGGTCTGTAGCACATGTGGGTTCTCGTGGTCTACCACCCCATGACCCCCACTTGTGCCGGGTTGCTGATGTGATAACAACCCTGTTCCTGGCATGACAACACCATCCTCTGGCTCCATTGCGTCATCATCTGAAAAGTTGAGAGAAAAAATGATTAGTATACATGTTAGAATCACACAACACACACACATAGACATCACAAAGACATCCAACACATGAAGCAGACATGTCACCCACAAAAGAGAACCTGCCATGCATGCCAGGTCAACTTGACATTGCTTCAGTGAGTAGGCATGTAGAAGGGTGTAATACGGCTCAGAAGTGGGTCGATGCAGGGCAGAACATGTGTACGATTTCTTCTGCGTTTCTTTTCTTCCTCGGACAAAGGACCTCTTATGGCCCCCAGCTGCATAGGTTCAGGTCCAGGATCCGAAGAACCAAACGTACCAGCAGGCACACTAGATGTTCTGGGATTTGATCTCTCGAACCGACATCTCTCAGCTTTCCGTTCACCCAATCTTTGGTGAATCCGAAGTACTTGCTCAATGAGACGTTGTAAGGTATCTGGCTCCGGAATTTGTAGAAGCTCGTCTTTGTACTCTTCCCTCAGACCCCGGCGAAACAATGTTTTCTGGGTTATTTCTGGCCATTGTGAATTGGCTGCAAGTTGTCTGAAAAGACTTATGTATGATATTACATCTCCGTTCCCTTGTTTTATGTGCATCAATTGGTTTTGTACGGCTGAGGCCAAATTGGGAGTTTGAAAGACCTCCAAAAATGCCTTTTCAAAAGCCACAAAATCATTTAGTATGGGACTGTTGGTGGCTACCAAAGGAGTTGCCCAAGCCAAGGCATTTCCAGCTAGGTTCCCCAAGATGTACCCGATCTTGGCCTTGTCGTTGTTGAAGTGAGTTGATCTGAAGAGAAAATGAATCTGACAATGATTACAAAATTCGGCCACACGCTGCGGATCTCCAACAAACTTGATTGGTGCAGTATGGGCTAAAGTACTTTCGGCTGAAGAGGCTCCCACAGCCCCCTGTGTTACCAATTGCCGTAATGTTTGATTATCTTGATGTAATACTGTAATTTCAGCTCTAAGGGCACGCAACTCATTACGAAGATCGTCCTCAATCTCGGAATCAGAAGGCAGGTGTCTCAATCTGTTAAGAGTGATATCACGGGAGTGCTGCGTACCTGTTTGTCTTGCAGAAGATGTTGGATTGGAAGCCAGACTGTCTGTATTTCACCGAGGTAAGTGCGACGCGGGAAATCAGCCCAGACCTCAACCCAAGATTAAACTGGGCGGAGGGTGAACCAACTCCCAACGTCACGGTGTGCTCACCCCTGATTTTCGTGATGTCAGGACAGTGCAAGCACTGGCAGGGGGAGCGTAGAGATGTCAGTCCTTCAGCAGCTGTAGATAGTCCCAAGGCAAATCCGACAGAGAGGGGAAGCTGAAGGGTCTTGTCCACAGTGGGAAGCAAATCCGGCAGAGAAGGAAGCTGAAGGGAAGGTTCCACGATGGGAAAACTGGCAGGCTGGAGAGGAGAGGGAGGCAGAACCCAGAAGGCAGGCAGGAGAGGTGGAACACGATCAGAAGGCAGGGAGGAACCAGAGAAGGCAGACAGGAAGGGAACCAAGGGCAGGCAGGACTGAAGACCACCCCCGGAGCAGAACAGGAACCAGGCTGGGAACCAAGGGGCAAGGAACCAAAGAGCCCAGGGAAGGACCAAGAACAGGGAAGGCAACGGGCAGAAAAACAGGAAGCAAAATACGGAGCGGAAACACGATCAGGAACTAACCGCGTTGAGACGCTGGCAAGCCCAAAACGAGGCCTGAGAAGCAAGCTCTCGTAACTCCGAGTGCCCAATCCAACGCACATGCGCAGAAGCGTGGACACGGACGCCCGCGCATGCGCAGAGGAGCATGATTCCGAACTCTCTGAGCCCCCGGGAGAGTGGAACCCCAAGCACGGAAGCGGGGGTAGACCCGCCAAGATGATGCTGGTCGAAAGGAAGAGGAAAACCCCGGTCTCCGTGACATTGACTATCTACATGTACAAGTATTTCATGATGTGTATCAAAAAACATGAAGGCAGTGCAAGGTCAAGTTCAGGCATCACGTGCAATGTGCATGCAATGGGTTGCATGGCTACAAGCAAACCACCCCTTCCCCTAAGTGGAAATGCAGGGATGCCTTGCATGGTATCAAAAGGATGACCAGAGACCTGTGTATTGGCAGACAGTGTTGACTAGCATCAATTGCAACATCTGAGTCAACTGACAACACAGCAGATGATGGGACAGTAAGCAGGACACATGATGAACCCTCAGTAGTACACCCATGTGTGCAGAACCACCAGTTGGACAGAGTCAGTGGGCCTGAAACAGGGTGAGGCCTGTGACCCACACAGACTGTAACACCCTAAACATGTGTGGGACGCAGGACTAAGCCACAGTGGGCATGGGAAGGCTGATGAAAATCCATGAAATGTAGGTCAACCTGGACACGTACTACAATGATCATCCAGTCAAGGACACATAGGGGCATGCATGGAATGCACATGGAGCATGAATGGGCACTCATGTCCCTGCGGAGCATCTGCCATCTGCACAGTCCAAGTGAGACACCCTGCATCAAGGACAAAGGATGAACCCCACTGCATGTGTCTGGCAGGTTGGCTGGTGGAAGTTAGCATGTACACAGGAAGCATGAACAGGCCATTGCATTACGGCAAAATCATGCACACCAGTGCAAAGGTGAAATTGGGGTGCAGGGGGGGTGGAGGGGCAAGGGAGCATGCCTACATGGAATACCCGCATGCCGTTAGAGGACACATGAACGTCATTCATGCTAGACATAGTCCCAGTGCTGAGAGGAAGGACACCCCAGGCTACATGTAGAAGGGACCGTGAGCTGGAACATGGACCGGAGGGGCATCCAGGTGACCAGCATGTGAGTAGGCTGCAAGTGTGGTGATGAGGACAGTCCCTGTCTGCTCCATATGTCCACCATCCGGCAGAGCAGCCATGCATCAGTGAAGCATTGCATTACTTGCACATCTGAACCATGTACACATGACATGTAGTGGCAGTCAGGCACAACACATCACACAAGTAAAACACACATGGCCTCGACAAACACGCAGCAACACTCACTGGACTGGGCATCAAAGTCCTGCATCTCTCCCACTCCTTCGACCAATTCTGGTGGTATGAACTCTGCAACGAATGACTCGTGCAAAGTGAGGTCTTCCTCCTCAGGTGCCGGCCCACTGCCAGTCACCAGAGTCATGTTGAAATTTGAGGCACGCTTCACCTTAGCGCTGCATTTGAGGTCATTCCAACGCTTTTTGCATTCTCGCGCCGTGCGCACCTCATGGCCGAATGCACTCACATGTTCCGCAACTTGCCTCCAGTGGGTATCATGATGGCCAGCCATAGTTTGACAATTAGGCCCCACTAGCATGTCACGGTTGTGGTCCCGCACGTAGTCCCCAAGGAAGTCCAGTTCCTGTGCACAGAAAGGCTTCTTCCTCGACATGCAGGTGGTCATGGCTGTGTGTGGGGTCCCATTCTGTGCTGCAGGTGCAACCTTCCTCCTCTTGGACGCTGGTCCAGACCCTGGCTGGAAAATGCCGCCGTGATCAGTATGGGCAGTGGCTCTGGTGGAATGAGCCGAGGGAGTGGCAGGTAGAACATGGAGTGAAGCCCCGACTTGCGTCAGTGGCTGCTGGATGCCCTGGAATGGACCCTGCGCAGCAACATCCGCTGTGCCAGGGTCATTGACCGCAACTGTCCTGGTTGGTAGACTCACAACCGGGTTGTTGTTGGCTGCATCTGCCCCTGCACTTGCCAACACCCGGCTGGTCAGGGCAGCAGATGACATTACTGCCCCAGGGACACGTGCCTCGGTCAGGTCAGCCCTGCGTGCACCTACAGTTTTCCTCCTGACCTGCTGGAAATCATCAATGGACTCTTCAAGTGCCAACGCAGCCTGCGCTGGCAGACCCTGAGCCTGGGTGGTGATGTCCACAGCTGCAGCTGCAGCAACTACTAACCTTGGGCCCGTGGCAGTCAATGAAACAGACTGCCGGGTCACATGAGCGCCAGTGCCAGATGCAAGAACTGCATCTCCTGGAACCATAGGGGGTGGTGGCATGACTGCACCAACATGTGGCACAACATTGCCCTGAGCTGGCACACCCCTGCCTCTTCCCCCTCTGCAGCCACCCTGGACACCCTGGAGTCCCCCTACTCCCTGGTCACCTCGGCCACATCCCTGACCATACCCGCCATGAGGAGTACACCCAGCTGAGGCGGCCCTCACTTTATGTGGCCTCCCAACCATGGCAGAGATGGAGTAGTGCCAGAACAGATGGAGTAGTGCCAATGGGAGGTGTACACGACAATTGTCCTGGACAATTGGGGTGAAGGTGGTGGGATACAAGATGTTAAAAGCACCCATGCACCTGCAAGGCTGTATGTGACCCCAGTGATGAAGTGACAGGTCACGCAACGCTCAGGCACCCCAAAACTGCAGTAAAATCGTACATGCAACCCCTGGTAGCCCACATGTGTGGAATTATCCTCCCGCATTACGCGGTGGCACCCAGGGACATGAAAAACACGTACGCGTGGTACACACAGGCTACTATGACCTCGAAATGGGTACACGATACACAGGGGCACCCGCAGTGGGAAAAATAGCATGCGCGACTCACCGTCAGACTAGTGTGATAATGTAAAACACGCATAGACATTACCCCAGCCAAAAGAAGAGCTACGTCCTTGATCCGCTGTGAAGTTGTGATGGTGCGCGAAACAACACGGAGTAGCAA
Organism: Ambystoma mexicanum; assembly: GCF_040938575.1. Taxonomy (NCBI): domain Eukaryota; kingdom Metazoa; phylum Chordata; class Amphibia; order Caudata; family Ambystomatidae; genus Ambystoma; species Ambystoma mexicanum. The sequence continues at coordinate 1,056,728,123 of NC_090932.1, forward strand.
CACGCACGTCGGTATCCACGAAAGGCACGTACAGCGAACTGCTGGCCCCACTCACCTTTAACCCGTGCTGAGGGAAACGCCTGTGTGCATCACGTCACTTACGCCCTTAGGCCCTTTCCGCAGATTACAGCCATTAACATGCGGACGTGCTGTTTTTTCATGTGCTGAATCACTATGCGCCCGTCACGAGGAAAATGCCCGTGTGCGTAACGTCACAGACGTGCTTACGTGCTAAGGGCCTTTCCTCGAATTACACGCTAATGTGCAGTTTTTTCACGTGCCAAATCACTCTATATCAAGCTGGCAATGCGACAACACACGGAAGACCACGCTCCTGCCCAAAAGGCCATTTACCTGCCCTCAGAGCCCCAAGCATACTCCCACCTGCCATCTGCTGCCTGCTGCCTACCTGCCTGCTGCCCATGTGCCCTGCTATTTGGTGCCTGCACGTCAGCCATCTGCAGGGGTCCAATTGCTGTGTCCACCCCTGCTGGAACAGAAGACTCCCGACTGGGATACCATTGCTCCACAGCCCAGCCCCAGAACCCAGTTGCCCACCCACACCATCCTAGACCACTGGTGACCCCCAGCCATCGAGGTAGAGGGCTACCAGCTTCACCGATAAGGAAGTTGGTATCCTGGAGGAGCAAGTTCTGGGGCATTATGCCATCAATGAGGAGGGGGTGGCAACCCGCGACATCAAGCACGTCCGGAAGCACTGGGAGGACTTCAGGTCCAGGACCTTCAGCAAGGCCTGGCGCCTCTTGAAGGCAGAGGATGCAGAAGGGTGCGGGGTCAGCCTGAGCAACATCCAGATGAGGGTCCTGGGGTGCATAAGCCCATCACTCCACGTCCAGATCCTACAGAGGCAGACCCATCTGGAGTTGAGTGGTAAGTGGCCATGCACTGCTGTGTGAAACAGGGCATGTTGCAGTGTGCTGGTAGTCAGCTACTTGCCTGTATCTGTGACATAGGCCATGTATGGATGTGTGTGTGCAGGGACATCATGGTAATGCCTGTGAGACCAGTCATGCGTGAACCACATGGATGGTGCATGTGTTCCAATGCAACATGGGGAGCAGCATGCGGAATGCACACATACATGCTGCCTGTCTCTGTTCTTGGACATGGATGGGGTGTGAGGGATGGGTGCTGCTCTCATGTACATGTATGGTGTACATGTCTGTGTGTCTGAGTAGCGTGTGTGTGACTTTGAAACGCCATGGATGCATGACACATGTCCGTGGCGATGTGTTGATTCACTTATGCAGTCTAGTCATCCTTGTATCCACTGTGTCTGTGGTGTACGAGCCCTGATGCATGACCCTCTGGTGATGTGTGTGCATGGGATCAGTACGAGCCATGATGCATTGTGACTTTGAAGCCAACATTTATGTCAATGGATGCCCTTGTTGTACATGGATGCTGATGTTGATTGCGTGCGCTGTGCCTGATTCTGCATGTGTGTTGCCTGCATTGGCCCATGTGTTGTGGAGGGATAGGATGGAAGTGACGTTTGACAGTGCCATTCATGTGTTATTGCTTCCTGTCTAGGGGGCTATTGTACAGTACCCTGATGCTTGTGTTCTACGCAGCGTCGAGTGAAGAAGAGGGCAGAGACGGCGCTGTGGCGCAAAGCGGCAGGGATGTCTCCACCAGGTGGCGACGCAAGGCACAGCCACCCTCCCAGGAATTGCCTTCATCCGGGAGCGAGGGGACTGGTGCCGTGTCTGCCACTACAGCTGCAGCGGAAGGGCCGGGTGAGCCCCAACAGGGGCTTGCAATGGCGGAAGTCGATGTGGAGCCATCCAGGTTGGTGGTCTCCACAGAGGAGGAGGAGGCCACTACTGAGCCGCACATGGGGCCTGATGGGGGTAGTACCACTGGTGCAAGTGGTGCAGTCCAGGTCCAGGGGCAGGAGGAAGCACAGGTCGCCACGGAGGTCCCTGTGCATGTCACTGTCCCTGACCCTGTGACTGCACCACCATGCACCAGCAGGGAGCCCCGTCACAGGCCTGTCCACAGGTAGGGGGAGGCCCACATCATCTGGCACTCTACTACCTGCGGTCGAGGGGACCCATGACTGTATGGGGTCCGTCCTGATTGGCATCGCGTTGCGCACGCGTGTCATTTGTGATGACGTGCGTGCTTCCTGGGGGTACCACGCACACCACCACGAAGAGCTGCGTGGCAACGTGGCAAAGTTGGGAGGGACCCTGGTCGGAGGGTTCCTACAGGTGTCGAGCACTCTGGCGGCCCTCTCCTCCTCTGTTGAGACTATGCGCCAGTCATTCTCCCTGCCGTCTTCCGGCCCAGATTCCACCAGGGCCCCCTGTGGACCTGGCCCGACCAACACAGCCAGCTTGGTTGAGATCACATCCCTGCCACAGTCGAGAGTCGGAGGTCTAGCAGGGGTGGACACCCCACCAACTGGAGACCAGCAGATGGAGGATGTGCCGACATCATCGGGCAGGGCACATGGACAGCAGCAGCAGGCTCAAGGTGGGAGCAATGATGGCTCAGGGCATAAACATCAAAGGGGCAGGCATCGGCCGGAGGGCATGAGGACCCTGGAATGGGAGTGTCTTCCGTGTGGCAGCGGTTGGGCCAGCGGATAGATGCGGAGCGGCGGCAGGCAGAAGAGCACGGCTCACCATGGTCAGGGCGGAGTTCTCCATGCGCAGGGCGTTGAGGCGGGCTGAGTGCCTCGAGGCAACTCGCAGGGAATTGGAACAGGCCATGACTGAATCCCTGCGAGACCTCGGGGCCAGGGCAGAGGCCCGCCTCCGGGACAGCGACATGGAGTTCGATGATGCCCTGGCCCGGGACATCACAGAGTGAGCCGTAGGACTTGCCTGCTGCCATTGTATATAGTTAGTTAGTGTTAGGTTTCCTTTCTGTTTTTATTCCTTTGGGGCGCTTGGACAATGCCCTACCTTTTTGTATATAGTTCTTCATTAGGTAGTGTTTTTTGTAGGTTTCATTTCAATAGTTGGGCTCATGGACCCTGGATTTGTACTTTGTAAATAGTTCTTCACTGGATTTCACTTCTTATTTTTTATTTTTCCATGGAGCAATGGTTTTATCTTCTTTTTTCACTTTGGATTTGTTTTGCTGGACTGACACTTTGGACGCATGCTTTTGGATTGATTTGGATTCTGCTTTCCTACATTTTTATTTTATATTTTGGACATGCAGCTTTTTAATCATTATTTGCATTCTTGTGTGTTTCATTTCATTCCCTTGCTTTTGTGTTTAATACTTTTTTATATCCTACTTCAATGTGTGGTATTCTCTCTTTGGTTTCATGCATGTCACAATGTGTGTTTTCTCAATCACATGCACCCATTGTGTAGGTGTGATGGAAATGTGTTGATGTGCATACTTGCCATTTGGGATGTATCATGTGATGGGGATTTCATTGTGGGGTGGATGTAATACCTGGTTGTGTGTTTGGTCTGGGGTGGCATGGGGTGTGATTTGGGTGGCCATAAGGCTCATGATTGTGCATCGTCATGAGGTTTTGGGGGGACATGAGTCGGGGCCTGCTGGTAGGTGCCTGTCACTTCTGGGTGGGTGAGTGGGTGGGGGGACATGAGTCAGGGCCTGCTGGCAGGTGCCTGTCACTGCTGGGTGGGGGGACATGAGTCGGGGCCTGCTGGCAGGTGCCTGTCACTGCTGGGTGGGTGGAGGTGCAGGGGGACATGTGTTGGTGCTCACTTGTGCATGGTGACATGTGGGCTGGCTGGGGGGCATGGCCAGGGTGGATGGGCTGCCTGCGGGGCATGGCCAGGGGTGCAGGGTAGTCCCCTGTGTTTTGGGCTGCCTGCAGGGCCTGGGGAGGGGGAAGAGGGCACACCTGGGAGGACACAAACTGCCAATTCACGTTGGGTCACACCAGGAATACACATACCCCTCCCGTGGCAGCGAAAACGCGTGTAGAACTCCCTGTGCACCCCCCAAAATACACGTACCCTGCTTGCAAAAGGCCTATCGCATGTGATACTTCATGCGCACCCCCGAAATACACGTACCCCGCTCGCACAAGGCCTATCGCGTGTGATTCTCCCGTGCACCAACCGAAATACACGTACCATGCCAGCACAAGGCCTATCGCATGTGATTCTCCCCGCGCACCCCTCGGAATACACGTGCCCCACTCGCACAAGGCCTATCGCATGTGATACTTCACGTGGCCCCCCGAAATACACATACCTCGCTCACACAATGCCTATCACGTGTGATTCTCCCCGCACACCCCCAAAATACACGTACCCCGCTAGCACAAGGCCTATCGTGTGTGATTCTCCCCGCGCACCCCTCGGAATACACATACCCCGCTCGCACACGGCCTACTGCGTGTGATTCTCCCCGCGCACCCCTCGAAATACACGTACCCCGCTAGCCCAAGCCCTATTGCATGTGATACTTCACATGCACCCCCTAAATACGCATACCCCGCTTGCACAAGTCCTATCATGTCTGATTCTCCCCACGCACCCCTCGGAATACACGTACCCCATTCCCCAAAGCCTATCGCGTGTGATTCTCCCTGCGCACCCCTCGGAATACATGTACCCCGCTAGCCCAAGCCCTATCGCATGTGATACTTCACACGCACCCCCGAAATACACGTACCCTGCTAGCACAAGGCCTACCGCATGTGATACTTCACGCGCACCCCCGAAATACACGTACCCCGCTCGCACAAGGCCTATCGCGTGTGATTCTCCCTGCGCACCCCTCGGAATACATGTACCCCGCTCGCACAAGGCCTATCGCATGTGATTCTCCCTGTGCACCCCTCGCAATACATGTACCCCACTCGCACAACGCCTATCGCGTGTGAAACCTCCTGCACACCCCCCAAATGCACTGTCCCAGCACTTTGAACTGATGCAGGGTTAGCGCGGCCCTTTGCGCTGCATTGGGGATTTCAATGCCTTATCCTTGCGCAAGGGGTTTTCTTGGGGGCGTAACTGGCGCTGTGGGATGTCCTCTGTGCCAGTGCTCAAAATGGCTTTGATATTCCATGAATACGCAGTGCGCCAGAATGTTGTTTAGCGCACATGGCTGGCGCACGCTGGTGCACACTAGCACTCTGCGCTGCTCGCGTGCACTGCCTCTGCACTGAAATCTATGAATAACCCTGATAATGTTTTCATTGTGGAAGGAGACATACCAACATCATAAAACGAAGTGCAAACAGCCATGTTCACATTGCGCTGCACAATCTCCATTTGTGGCCAACACAAGGAAAAACACAGTCACATCTGTCTCTGGGCAATGCGAGAAAAAATTATGTGTGATTTTGGAAACATTTCCATGATTTGCCAACATGTCTCCTTCATGGCAAACTGCAGTGAAATGCTGCTAACATGCCCTAAACTGTTCCCTCCACAATGAATAGTAATAATGCCTGGATGAGCGAGTGTCACCAAACTGGCACAAAGAAGATCCAAATGGAGCCACTTCATCCCACGTATTCTGTGCCAGTGCACATCCACATTATGGAAACCAAGGTGTGCTGCCAGTGCACAGCTTTCTGCATAAATGTGTACCCAATGTAGCCAGGAGTCACATAAAAGCCATATAGTCTGCCTACTGAACGTCACACCCATCCCTGTAGCCATCTCCACTCCTATTGGCAAGCAGATGTTCTGGTACAATCTTTTGCTACACACCACACCCAGGAAATCACACTGACCAATCCCAACTCCTGCACAGTCCCATGTCCATTGCAGCCACCCTGAAAAAACCCAGATGTAACACGTGTGCACCTCCAAATGGCATGGCTTTTGCAAACATATTGCCCTGTGTATGGGGCTGCAAAAACACATTTTAAGCATCATAGAAAATGGGTGTCTTGGTGGAAGTTGTGAAAAGTGTTTTTTTCTAATTTTGCTAAAGCAACGTGTAAAGAAAAACCTTTTTGTGTGCTCCATGTTAGGGATTGCTCTCTGCTTTTCCTCCCTACATTCCTACACAAGTGTCTGCAGCGTACATTGTACATAGTGCAACAGATGACAAATTTCAATAGGGGTAAAAAAATATCAATGCCACCGACAAACGTCACACTAGAAGCACTAAGGTTCTCATGGGCACAGAAGAACATTCTAGCATGGAACAGAAAAGCATACATACACATGAATCGATAAACCGTAGTCCTATTTCCATGACAAGCACATTAAGAAGGACAGCATGTAGCACGTGCCCTTTGCCCAACTACCGCGAGGGGTGTGCCCCAGTAAAGCAGGGCCAGTCCTTCTTCCCTTTCCAGTACTCTTTTACCAGCACTCCCTGATTGGCTACTGTTAAACGATTACATGCACATCCACCAATTACATCGAAGAATTGTGCATGTAGCGCTATCACATCTATTTAACAGTCCATACCAACCGTTAAACACGCAGAGGTCAAAGGTCCTGTAAATCAAAAGCACCTGCAGGGGAAAGTACTGTAAAACGATCTACGAGTTCCGCACCCACATACATCGGCATCGCTACCCATCACCACGCCTAGTAGGTATTGCTATTTTTTGTACAGTACAGTGGCAACAGTGTTATAAGTTCGTACCAACAGGGTACCTAGCAGTGAATCTCCATAACCTACTCAAAATTTGTATTGTTATTTCTCCCATCACCTACCATTAAATGGCTCCTACAGTGGTAGGTGGTTGCAAAGTTGCCATTTGCCCATAAAAGCCATTGGTATATGGAAATGGTTACTCTGTTCTTTTGTTCCGTCAATTTTACAATGCTTTCCCCGATTAACGCACCTCCTATCAAATTTGTAAAAATCGCACACAAAATGATCAAGCAGCCTTTCCCACCAAACTAAGCCAAGTGCATACATTGCAAGCATAACAACAGTTTCCTGCTGCACGTCATAGATAACAACAGTAGTTACAAATTAAAAAATATATGTGTGTATTCACAACAGTAACATTCATAAACATGCATAAAGAAATTAAAGCCCAAAAGTAATGCCTGCACTCATATAGCAAGCATACATATGCAGAGAAGTACATGCAAATGCACGCACAAAAACATTCTGCTTTGCACTCTGTACATCTTTCCGCACCTTTTTGTCATCCTTCCACAATGCAAAGTACTGCATTTTTAAAGTAAATAGGCCTGCACTAATACACACACGTGTTTCATAACATGTAATACAATACACTCCCAAATAACCCACCTAACCCCCTTGACAAACATGCTTATTCTGCCAAGTGCCCATTCACATTGTAAGCCTTCCATTTATACACACACACTTCCTCTTCCTGCCAAGACATACCCTTATAGTTTTGAAGAATATAATGCACACATGTAAGCACTATGCCATTAGCAACATCATTTGTTACCATCTTCTTATACAGGTGCAGTACCCACCTCTCTCCGGCAAGCCACTGCAGTGTGCACTTCAAAATACAGCCAGAAATCAACAAAGTAAGTACAATACCATCATACTGTTGTATGTCTTACTAGAAGAGTACACTATTGTTGTATTGTAGCATATAGATGTGCGGCCATCCATCAGTATGTATTTCATTGTTACTGATGACACCTCTACAGGTGCTCAGTGTTTGTTATGTTGCCACCATTAGACTAATATCCACATAGTAAGATACTGTCCATAAACGAAAGTTAGACACCACTGCACAGTGATACACTTCCATTTAAATGCCTACCCTCCTATTGTACCACTCATGCAAATTGTACACATATACATTTCAGATGTTGCACACCCACACTTCCGTTTGTTCGCCAACAGCTACTACACAATGCTACCAAACTGCAACTCCATAGAAAGCAACGCAGAAAGAGAGCCATGCAACTTAAACACACTGTAAGTAGCCATCCACTGCAAGCTGAACGTGAACAGAAAGTTGAAGGAGAAGAGGTAATTCAGTCGTTAAGGAAAACAGATGCATCTACCAGTAGACAGGTGGGCCTCATTAAGAGTTTGGAGGCAGCCATGCCCTTAATAAGGGCATGGCTGCCTCCAAACTCAGGTCCGGGTCAGTGGTCCCTGAATCGGGAATTACCAGGCCATTTTGACTTTGGAGGGCCCAGTATTATCCCATTCAGGGAACCCGGACCATCCACATGCCCATTTGAGCCCCCATATAGCTCAATGGGAATGGGGAGTATGCTAACAACAGGCCCGTTAATGACGGGCCCGTTGTTAGCATGCTGGTCTCCTCGCGGGACTCGCAAAGGAAGTCTGGTCTGACCAGACATCCAGAGCGGGTCCCGCGAGGGAACCTCGTAATGAGGCAGTACAGGGTTAATGGTGCCAGCACCTTTACTGGCGCCGTTAACCCCTAACCGCCTGACTTGTCACGAGACCCAGTGTAGTTGATCTGTCAAAATGTGAGAATGAAAAGAAAACCACTAAGTACAGTGCAACGCATACCACTGCTAGGAGAGCACGTACAAATGGTAATGTAACCACAAGCAAGCATTTAAAAAAAGTATATTTACCAAAAATGTCTACCACAGAGTCCTTCAGAACCTTATAAATAGAGGGCAGAAATCACGCTCAACCCTCAAAACCTACAGTGGAAAAGTCAGCTTTTGTAGACAGTGCAATGAGCGTGAAACGGAAATTGTTTATAGTAATTTTGAACAGATTGAAACCACTAACAAGATTAATTGGTAAATTGCAAGCACTACTTCGAAACAAACACAATGTCAGCATAGATACCTTTGTCCACATCTGTACAGGTGAGTGGAGTCACACCGCCAACACAGAGCCATACTTCAATGAAGAATCATACAAACAAGAGAAAACAAACCAAATTGCCTTACATCGGAGTGGACAAGGGTATGAAAAGATACACAATACCATAATGGAAGAGGAAACACTGCTTTCACAAATATCCACATCAAACTTAGATGTCACTCTGCATTCCACCAAAACAACACACTGCAACATTTAAATGATATTCTCCTACACACTACAGACAAACAGGTGCTCGATGAAATAGAGCACATCCAAAGGAAATATTGTGGAACTGAAGAACACTTACAAACTCCAGCATTTTCGGACAACAGTACTGACAGCAGTGCAGCTATCAACTTTTTATATCACACATACAGAAAAGAAATACAAATGTTCAAAGGCACATCTGCTGAAATGCCAAACCCAGTATGTGTGTGTTGTTGAGCACCAACACAATAGATAAAATGCATAAAATAGAAGGCAATGAGGCATCCCAATGGTTTCAATTTGCTCTGTACCTTAAAGTTGAAAACAAATACAAAATACGAACACCTCCATGCTGTGCACTTACTGCACTATAAACCTTGACAATGACCTTCACGGGCAACTAATAATAATTTGGAACTATTCCCACTGCCAAATGCGCTGCATCAGCTTAATTTGTATGAGACCATTATACTCCAAACAGTGCACCCATTTCAAGCAATAATATGACTTCAACCAATAACTAATTGCCTCCCACTGAATACTGAGAGGCATTTGTGGTAAAGTCGTGTATTTACTATTAGATCTCAAAGAAAATGTAGACACTCTACAAGTGCAAAGGCCAATACAAGAATCTTTGATTATCCTGGTAAATGGTGTACCTACAAAAGACAAAAAAATGTGGCAGCAACTAGTGGACTTAACCAACGTTAGGCAAGCATTGCAATTCCTTAAAGAAAACAATTAATACTACAAGGAAATAAAAGTTCAAGAAAACCTGAGAGAAACAACCAACATAATTCAGAACTTCTCAACAACTGGCCATTTTGAATTTCTAAATCCTAGTGCAGCCTCCAATATTTTAGACCACTATACAATTCACCCACTGCACTCCAAAGACACCATAGATGATGCACTAGAAACATATCAAATGTGGCAAGCCAAAGGAGCACCAATCAGTACATGGGAAAAAGGTTTGGAAGCACAAGCCTTTCCTCTACTCTTCCCGACTGGAACAGGTGGAAGATATGATGAAAGAGGCACACAAATAACAGCATCAGAATACCACTGTTTACGAATGCTTTCTGAAGACCCTAGATTTAGACAGAACGTGGAGTACATATTCCACCTGCTCTTTGAAAAAGAACTGGCAACGCTATGTTATGGAGTTGCCCACACATTAAAAACAGGTTCCCATTTTCAAAACATGTCTGCTACACAGCTACTTCAATCGGTGCAAGAGTAGGAACAAGTTTTAAAGTCAAGTATTACAAATTTCTGGGCAAACATGCGTGGTACGAAAGAGTACTGGTTGCGGAGGCACACAGATGTACGGTGTATGCTATGCAAACTTGGGCCACCCACATGGATTGTCACTTTAAGTTGTGCAGAGTATGCATGGGAAGACTTGCACACTTTCCTATGCATAGCAAACAAAAACAAAACAGGTGTAGACATGAAAACACAACGAGAGTTTTGCTCTCTCAATCCAGTAATTGTTTCACACTACTTTCATCATGGCTTCCTTGCTGAGGTTGATGTACAGTACATTGCAAACAATGTCACTGCAGTTTCATGGTATGCCACCGCCTACTTAACCAAAGCGGAGAAAACAGAGCTCAAAGACCTCTGGGATGGTGTATCCTCTGACAAAACACTGGCACAGAAATTGTACAGCTTTGGCATTAAAATGTTGTCCCATAGAGAATATGGCAGCTACAAAACCGCTGACCATTTAACCGGTACCGCCTTAGATGGGCAAACTGACAACATGGTGTGGCTAAGCCTTGGGCCTGCTGCATCCAGGAAAAGAGTACTTAAATCGGACATACAAACAATAGCCAAAAGCGATCCCAACAGCCAGGACATTTTGAAGAACAACTTATTGGACAAATACTACCCGAACAGGAGTATTACTTTAGAAGCCTTGTGCCTGTACCAGATATCTCAAAACTTTGCATACAAAAACAACATTATACCAAATGAGGAAACAGGTAGATACAGAGTGGAAAGTTGTGAAGGCAGCCTGGTGAAACTTACCAAACGCAGCCTAATTAATCATATGAAGTTGTCATTAAAAACTCCTCAACACAAAGAACTTTAGCTACATGGCTCTACTGCAACTTTTCAAACCATGGAGAAAAGAAGAAGAGTCATTCGCCACCTACACCTCCTATGAAGATGCTTTCAATGCTAGTGAAAGTACAATTACAGATGAAAACTTTACACAGTACAATACCATATCGGACAATGAATGCCAACAAAAAGAAGAACATCAAGCACAACTAAATGTAGACACTTCTGAGAGCAGTAAACCTTCTCAAACAGGCAGCCACAAACCACTTGGATAGCCACTCATAGCAACTGAGGCAGAGTTAGCCATGATGGAAGTAACCACCTCTATGCTTCAGTATGAGCACTGCGCAGAGGAGTTGGCAGCACTGAAATCCCAACTAAACAATGAACAGTGTATCATTTTTGTCAAAGTGAAACCATTGAACATGGTACACAGCACGAAAGTAAAACTTGCACCTGTGACAACTAGAAACCTGTACTGCTGTATGTAAGTGGTGAAGCTGGGTTAGGTAAAACATTCTTAATAAAAATGATCACTAAATACCTCCAACAATTAATAAACAAAAACCGTTCAGCTGTTGTAACCGCCCCTACAGGTTTGGCTGCCTACAACATAGGTGGAGTCAATCTACACCGATTGCTTCTCCTTCCAGTAGATCACCAAAACAAATTAGAGTACTATAAACTTTCAGCAAAATCTGCTATGGAGCTACACTGAGTTTTGAAACAAATGAAAATGCTACTAATAGATGAGGTGAGCATGGTCTCCAACTTAATGTTGGCTTTGATTCAGCTCAGATTGCAAGAGGTCCTCAAAACAGACAACAAATAACTCTTTGGAGGAAAACATGTAATTGTGTTTTCGGAGATCCCCTTCAATTAACACCAGTCAAAGGTGAACTTATCTTCAAAACCATAGGACACAAAGAGTGCTCTAAATGTCTTGAAAGCATCAGGAATGTAAATCTCTGGAAACATTTCCAACTACAGAGAACTAACTCAAAACAATGCCTCAGTCTGCAGACCTCACCTACGCCAACATTTAAAAAAAACATACGGATTGGTGTACTATCAAAGGAGGCGCAGTCTATCCTCAATACTAGACACATCCATGAACTGCACAGGCGTAACACATGTGCTACTGGTGTTATGGAACAATTATCTCAGAAAAATGTCAGCTGTTTGTCCTTACTGCCAACTTTAGCAAGCTGTGCACAATTTAATGCAACAATGCTGCAAAAACAAAAACAACCACTAGTGGAAATTCATGCCACAGACAAACTGGACGTACACAGTATGACAATACCTATGTGTCAACAAAGCATAGCACACTACAAACCTTAGAGAACTCTATCTCCAGCACAGCTGTTTTGGAGAAAATGTTAACATTATGTGTCAACTGTAGAGTTATGTTAAGTGTAACATTGACGTAGAGCAAGGTTTAGTTAATGGAGCACTTGGTACACTTGTTGGCTTCCAGACATACCCATGGGACAACAGCATTCAGTTTGTAAACATCAAGTTTGACAAACTTTCAGAAGTCAAAAATATAGGATGCCCAAGGGCACGATTCCTTCTTTTCAAAGACATGTATGTACGCAGAGAACAGTTTTCTCTGTCACTAGCGTATGCAGTAACTATTCATAAATCGCAAGGTCTAACCTTAGATCAAGCATTGAATGATATTGGCAGCACAGTCTTTAAAGAAGGCATGAGTTACATAGCACTGTCATGGCGACGTATCCTGGAAGGACTGTATCTAGTGAATGCAACTGCAGTCAGTGCAGACATTCCTTGCATCATAGAGTACAATGGACTATGTGCACTGTACTGACCCCATCGTAAAATGTACCCAATTCCTCAGAAACCAAAAGTTTTGAAAAGAAGGCTCATTCAATCAGAAGTTGTAAATAATTTGGCAACAGTGCCATCAAAGAAATTGAAAGCAACTCATACTACATCAACTACCAAAAGCGCATACAAAAGGAGTCAAAAAGACAAACCATACCCACCTCCACCCACAAAAATAAATGCATGTGCAAAGAAACCACATACCCTTCTATCAAAATGCTCAGACACAGAAGTACCTGGCCCATTCAAATTTTCCAATACAACAGGTGTTAATTGCTATGCAAATGTCACAATTAATTTTCTATTCCAAATGCCAACAATTGTGGAAAACATGTATTTAAATGGTGCAGACCAGTTGTGTTTGCAAATGCTCGTCCTTCACAGAAATGCAGTAAGTAATCCTGACACCATTTACAGTGTCTCAGGAATAAGGCAAGAATGTGACTACAGTGCTGGAATGGTGAAACTCACTTTAAACCGACAAGAAGATCCACAGGAATTTCTAATGTACTTACTACAAATACTGGAAAGGAAAAACATACTTCCCATTTCACATTTCCTACATGTGGAAACATACATGTAATCTGTGCAACCATGTCATTCAGGAACAAGTAACTAACAAATGCTTTGTGTAAGTATAAATACCTAACTGTGACTCCATTCCATTTCAGCAACTGGTGCAAATTGCAAACCATAGAATGTTGTGCATGTCGTGCAATTCTGATAATCGTTTGATGCTACATATACACTCATGTAGTCAATATGTAATATTAATGCTCCTAAAATACAATGCTGATGGAACCAAAAACAACTGCAAACTTACTGCCTTCACACACGGACAGGTATCACTTGCCAAGAAAACCTTCACAACAGTAGCCATAATCTACCACACAGGCGACTCAACAATGGAGGCCACTATACTGCATACATTAGAAAGCAATGGTCATGGTGGGAATGCAATGATACTTCCATCAGTCCAAAGCAGAGATTATCTACACATCTTGCAAATGCCTACTTAATATTCTTGAAGCCAAAATGTACTAATTGATGTACAAACCTACACTGTTTAAAAGCATAGTACTTAGGAAGTACTAGTTATGAGGGTCCACAAAGTAAAACATGTATGTTATGTAGTGGACTGCAAACTAACAAAATACTTGCTCTAACATAGTCTGTTCGCTTTTCCCACAGATAATGCAGCAAACAGGACCACAACATTGCACACTCGTACACCAAAACACAGGACAGGCCCTCTTCAATCCAAACAGTACGTCTGCAACGATTGCTATTTTACTTCTCTACAATGTCCACAGTGCAATGTGCACAATTATTTCTGCTATACACATACCAATGCCACCATTTGCAATGCACACCTATATTACACTAAGCAGCTTGTGCCTATGCCCTACACGCTTCACTACACCCGTACAGGGTATGGCCTCAAGCCATGCACTCAACATTCTAAACCCTGCCTACAATTGCCCCTGCACTGTACAACTATGTATACAAGCATCTATTCACGTACCACTAACCCCACACATAACACAGTCACCTACCCCTTAGCCACTGCAGTTGACATTGGCTGCCATTTCTTCCACACAATACATAACCTGTTTCCTACGTACACTGTTCACCTAAGCCTATAATAAGTGGACACACTCAATGCACAACACTACAGTAACCTATTTATTTTTATTTATTTGTACATTTGTATAGCGCACATACAGCCCAAAGGCATTATGGCACTGTTACTTGTGGCATACTTAGTTTCATAAAGGTTACATACATGTAATGTAGACAGGTTACAGATAATGCAGTAGAGGGTACAAACTGTTACATATAAGTGGCATACTTAGTTTCATATAGGTTACATACATGTAATGTAGGCAGGTTACAGATAATCCAATAGCAGGTACATGGAGAGTAAACAGTCATGGGTAAGGTTTAGTTGAAGAGTATGGTTTTAATCGCTTTGCGGAATGCTAGGTGAGAAACTTCAGCTCGCAGCGGTGGGGGTATGGCATTCCAATGCAGTGCAGCTAGGTATGGGAAACCTGCCCCTCCTGCTCTGGCTCTCTTGACTCTAGGGGTAGTGAGCAGGTTTCTGTAGGGAGTTCTGGTAGGCCTGGTGGATCTAGTGGGGTGCATCCTATCGGAGAGATAAGGTGGGGCGGTGAGATGGATGCATTTGTGTGTGATGGCAAGTGCCTTGAATAGAATTCTTTCTCTTACTGGGAGCCAATGTGCCTGTTTTCTGGCCAATGTGCCTACCCGACAATCTGCACAATCACAACAATACAACTTGATGAATGCATCCATACATCTTATGTAACAGTTGTAGCTGCTGCAACATTTGGCTCCTTGCTTTCCACAAGCACTGTGTTGGCCAATAGATCATTTTCATTGTTATGTACACCATTTCAAAAAAAGGTATCCAACACTTATTTCACTGCAGCGCATGGGTCATAGCTCGGCAGCCATATTGTAACCACTGCGTTACTGCTTAAGTTGTCAAACTTCTGTTTCCCTTTTTTATTGTACCATTTGAACACCAGAACCCCCTTACACTGTTTGAGAAACATACACACTGGCCCTCATTACAACCCAGGCGTTAAGGGGTTAACGGCGCCGTAAAAGGTGGCGGCGCCGTTAAACCCTTAACGCCTGATTATGAGGTCCCTTTGCGGGTGGCACTTTAACGCCTGCTTTTAGCAGGCGTTAAAAAACCAACCCGCAAAGGGACCTTGGTGCTAAGTACAGTGCCGCAATTTTCGGCACCATGCTTAGCGCCTTCCCCATTCCCATTGAGCCCTATGGGGCAAAAATGGGAATGGGGAAGGGCCATGGCGGCATGGGGAATTACCGCCCCGCCAACCTCGGAATGGGGCGGTAATTCCCCATTCCGCCATGGCGGAGTCAGTAAGTTACCGGCATGGACCATGGTGCTATTAGCACCATGGTCCAACGCCTGGGTCGTAATGAGGGCCACTAACTCCTTTTCTTTGCTGAACGGCAGCCCCAAACAGGTTCATGCTGCACAACACCAAACTGCTTACAATGGGCCACCCACCCACGTATTCTGAGGCAGCGAACACACAGTCTACCATCGCCCACCGTTGCCTTGTAATACACTGCACATATAACTGGTCCTTAGGCACTGTCAAAGCACATTTAATGTATGTTGTCATCTGTGCATTCACGGCACCATGTGTATGGCACCATCATCTCTACTTGTATGTCGTACTACCTTCACTGTAATGACACTGCCAAGATTCGTAAATGCATGCTACAATTGAAACACGTTTCCGGCTGATTCCTTTTTTTTCCAGCATCATCTCCGAAAAGCGAAACCTAACATACCTCTCCTTGAACAGGTTACACACTCAATGTAAAACAAGCTTGAGGGGGAAGCATGTTTAGCTCCAAGGACAGACATTGTATGGAAGTATAGCAAAAAAAGATACATAACTTACACAGCAGTTGCTCTGGCCATGTGCCCCAAAGGTAGTCTGCAACAATCCCAAACGCTGTGTACACTGCAATTTCTCTCCCACCCAATACAAGCATGGAATTTGCCAAAGTTATCTAAGTACAACTTTAACTCACATTTGTATTATGAATAAGAAGTATTAAGCTGCTGTTCTGTATGCATATTTATAAATTTACTCTACCGCACACTTTCTCTCTGTACATTGTACAGAGCTTTGTGATGGCAGTAAGGATGTGCTGTTATAGTGCCATGTTTCCACCATTCCCCGTAAATTGCAACTGTGATTGTACCTCCTTTTGCCGGCATTCTTCCCCACCTCCTGCAAAAGTGCAAGACCAAAAGGTAGGCTCAAGTCGTGCACTAAAACAACACACCTGCTCACTCATGCAGTGCTACATTCCCTGTTTTTCCCTTTCTATGCCCTTTCACACAATTTCTAGGTCTATGCACCCTCAGCGTACTGAACATTATAATGGGCACAGGTAAATGCAGCACTCAACCGGCACACAAACATCGACTGCTCATATTTCATTGACGCACTTCTTAGCAAAGCAGCTCCTCCATTCTCCAGCAATCCGACGTGACCCCCATGAGGGTTCTTGTTTTATCAATTTCTTTGCATGCACATAGACACATTGTACTGTGGGTCGAACAACACTCGCTACCACTGTCATGTTTTGTAAAAAGGAAATACATCAAAAGAGCGTCTGGTGGCAACGTTTACAAGATATTTTGGTTGTATGGAACCGTACAATCACAGTATCACCTACAAAACAGAGAGCAAGGCAGTGGGGTAACATATGACTCTACTCACTAAAACACAGGACATGATCCATGAGGCAGCCAGCTATCACAACATCCTTCCCGCAAAGTCTTGTCCTGTAATGTCTGCCACTAATACCGGGTACTTACATCTACTCTTGTTCCTTTTTCTTCTCACATATCTTGCACCTTACTGCGCGTGCCACGCCTTCCACATTCCAATAGACGGGTGGTGGACCAAGCATTGGAAGATTACCATAAGCACTTTCTTTTCCGTTGTTATTAGCTGGACCGACCGATATGGGCAGGTATGTCCATTTGCGGTTCCTGGAATACGAATCAACCTGCAAACTTTCATGCTGTAAGGCATCCCAGAGGCACCAGCTGCAACCGTGTCTACCTTTCAAACAAAATGTGTTGTTCTACATGGACCACCAAGCACCACTAAGTACTCCTTTTCCCACTTTGCTAGACGAGAACAGAAGTACAGAAGTGCACAGACAGCATTGGGCACTGGATTTCGTTTGCAAAATAAAAGAGGGGTGAATGCAGCCAACATACACGTTGTCTTTAACATGCTGTAGCAAAATAAAGCACTTCCAACAATTCACTGTGGTGTTACTAAACTATGGGAATGTTCTGGAACTGTATGCTCTGTGTGTGCATGTCTGCTTTTGCTTTTGTTCATGTTGTTCCATTCCGGAGCTAGGCGCTCACATGACAGAGTGCTCTACACTTGGCACACACATAAAGAAAATACCTGGAATGCACGCCGTGAGAAACGGCTGTCCACAAGTAAAGTCACTGATGCCAGTGAGTGCTGCGATGGTGTATGCCGCACACACGTATAGGTAATGGAAGCGATGCACGCATTACAAATTCACACAGTAGAAAAGCCATTCGCTTTCGTTGGCCATCTCAACAAGTACGCAAAACAAAGCTCACAGTCAAGTGGCCTGCCGTCCTGTATTTGGCTGCACTTAACGGCGTTGATGATGTTGTCGGCTGCAAATGTATGTGGGTTGGTCTGTACATTATCCATACTTTACATGTGTAATGCTTATTAACTTGTGTGATGTCGCAATATCTTCCTTTACTCTCAAAGCACAGGGTATTATGAGAGGCACACCATACGAAACATAAATGGTGGCATCTCAGTCCGTGAATGCCAACAAGCCCAATGATGCACACCATATGCAAGTGCAGGTACTTAACGCCACCTCTACTGGTGTACTAACTGCAAAATGTCCCCCACAACCATTCTGTAATAGTGAGCACCCACAGGAGACATACATATTTCCAAGAGTGTACGCTGGAGTTACATATCAGTATAAGAACGGACCCAAAGAAGGCAACATTCTGAAACCTACTTCCAACCAGTGTCCAGACTGTTAGGTTGAAGGACCGTAGCCATGTATACATGGCAGTAGGGGCATGCCACTCCCAACACAACATGGTACACCCATTACAAAAATCTCTATATCATCTGCAATACACTGCCCATCCCCAATGGGCTCTGAAGGTAGTCGCCTGCACACCTACCCCACCTACGGCCTCCGCCCATGCACCCAAATGCCTAGCCCTTGCCCAAAACCACTACAAGGCAATGGAGGCATGCATGGGACCATGGCACCCCACACCCTACTTGACAAACGTACCACAGCCACCGACACGCGTACCCACTGCCACAACACAATGGTAACCAACAATGGCAACATAACCATTGGCACCCCTAGCCAACAGCGGGATGTTAGAAGGTATGGGTATAATAACTTATGCAAATGAGCAAAGACAAAGGGAATGGACTCTTTGTACGTATGTGTGCAATTTACACACCATTATCACAGTGGTCCCATACATGCCTACATTGTGTTGCAGGTGTTGTGCTGAAGACCTACGCTCTTGGGTACATGTGGAGGCCTACGGCCTCCGCCCATGCCCTCAAGAGTCTAGTTCTAGTACACACCCACTGCAAGGCAATAGAGGCATGCATGGGAACATGTGGCCACGGAGCTTTCCTGACTACAGGTATGTATGGGTACACTAATGGACCCAAACAAGGCAACATTCTCACACCTACTTCCAACCAGTGCCCACACTGTTAGGGCCAAGGGCCGTAGCCATGCGCACAAGGCAGTAGGGGCTTTGCAGGCACAACACAACATAGTATACCAACTGCAAATAACCTCATATTATCTCCAATGCACTCCCCAAGCTCATTGCAGTCTGCCTGCACTGACCAAAATATGATAGTCCCCTGTGCACTTAACCACCAATGCAGTATATGTCAGTAGCTGCATGAATGGTCTATATCGCAAAAGTGTGCTGGTAAAAAATCCTTCCATGTCTCAATGTCGTAATGGCCTTCCTTGAAGCAAGGGTGTAAGCAAGCCCTAACCTCTTAGGTACATGCAGAGGCCTATGACCTCCGCCAATGTACCCAAAAGCCTAGACCTTGCACATCCACTAGAAGGCAATAGTGAGTATACTAACACACCCACACATGAAAACTTCCTCACACCTATGTCCAACCACTGCCCGCACTGTTAGGTGCAAGGCCCCTAACCATGCACTAAGCCAGTAGGGACTTTGCAGGCACAACACAACATAGTACACTGTCTGGAAATATCCTCATAGTGTATCCAATGCACTCCCCATCCCCACTGCAGCCTGCCTGCACTGACCAGAATATGATAGTTGACTGTGCAGCTACCCGCCAATGAAGTATATGCAAGTAGCTGCATGCATGGAAGCATTGCATTGCATGGGTGTGCCCAAGCCCTATGCTCTTGGGCACAAGTGGAGGCCTGCGGCCTCTGCCCATGCACTGAAAAGCCTGCACCTTACCCACAACCACTACAAGGCAAGACAGCCAAACATGGGAACATTTCACCACAAACCCACCGCCAAAAAACAATGCAAATGCACAAAGTTAACATAACCACAAGCAGCCCTAGGCTACAGCACAACACATGGCCAATTTCTTTGCTTCACCCTAGTTAACCCACCTGATCCTGCAAACCATGTTATGCAACCTCTTCCGGCGCTGCAGCACTATCCTCTGATGCACCATGGCAGCGTTTCCCAAAAATGTTGACTCACAGCATGCTTCCCTCGAGCCAACCACCAGCCACATACAATGTTCGCCGACAGCATGGCATACCACAGGCCAATCAGACTTCGGTCTGCGGAGCAAACAGGGAAATAGTTCAGCAGAGCGGACCCAGATATCACACATTTTTTGGGACGTACATTTCAGTTCAGTACTGGTCCGATTTCCACCAAACACACAAAAGCACACTTTCTGACCCAAGCCCCCGCTTATGCCGCACATTCGGTGAAAATCCATCCAGCCATTTGGGCTGTAGCCGTATGAAAAGATTTTGCCCATTCAGTCTATCGAGAAAAAAAAAATGTGGGACTCCCTATAGCTTTGTCCCTCCTGCACAAAACTCCACCCACCTTGACGAAAAATTCAGAGCCGGCCGTATACTTTTTCTGCAAAGTTTGGTGAGGATTTCTGCAGGGGGAGCGAAGTTATAAGCAAAGTCATACGCCGCCCAAAAAGTGCTCTTCCTATGAGATGAGCAACTTAACCATAAGTACACGGCCACTACCGTGGGCAGTGTAACATATATATTCAGTGAAAAAACTGTTAAAGTGACGTTATGTTTACACGTAAAAAGAAAAACCCCTGAAATTCACCAGTTATGGTAAGTTAAGCAACCATAACTTGCGCCACCACCATGCACTGCTAAGACTAACACCCAGGACATCAAAGATGACATCACAAATGTCATTGATGACATCACATTTCTGGCTCCCTCTTTTTTCCCTTACTGACATATGTAGGCCACATGGTTTTCTTCAGTAACAGTCAGGAACTAAAAATTCAAAAGGTACTATATTTGTAGACCTATCCTTCAAATATGTTCTTACAGTAATTCCCTTAGGATCCACTCACAGCATATGAAACATATATATGGAAAGGCATATGCTTATAGACAACAATGCTTTCTATGCGTGAAGATAATCAGTAAGGTTATCAACACTTTGTTATAGTTCTGCTGTTTTTTTATTACTGTACTTTCCCTGGATATGCTCATATTTGTATACTTTGTACTCACACAACTTTCCCCACGGTCCAGTCACATCAAGTGATACTTATAAATAGGGGAAGTAGCAGCTTTGAAGCAGAGCAATCATTTTTGTGCATGAAGGTAATCAGTTAGTTTACAAAAATATTATGGTAGTACTGCTGCTTTTTATGCTTGCTTCATTTTCCCTGTATATGTTTATATCTGTATGTGTTGTTGTCTCTTTGTGTTTTGTCTGTACTAATAAATTATGTAGTAAATGGGTTTTATTATCTACTTATTAAATGTTTCACAGTACGCAAACATCTAAAAAGAAAGCATTTATCATTTTACTATTCAACATGATAAGGTTATTAATATTGCACCTCCATCAAGTATGCTGCACACAATGCCTATGTTTCTACATGAGTAGCTTAGGATAATGGAAAGAACTTCATAATAGAATGCTATTTGTATCAATGCATTGCTTAATGCACTACGTACCTCATGATATTTTTTCCAATGATCCTTGATACCTTTTTATCAACATTATGTTATGTTACTTGTTATGTTACTTTGCATTTATATAGCGCCTTATGTATCATTGGTATGATCTCAAGGCGCTGGTAGGTTGAACACCCTCGGGAACCGTAGTTCAAGTCAGTAGAGAGAGAGAGGGCGAGAGTCATAAGGTGCGTGGGAGCATCGGATCTGTGTGCATTTTGTGTGGCACTCGTATTAAAGCTGCTTCTTAGCGGTAGGTGTGGTGGTTGGGAGATCAGGAGTATGGTTTCATTCTGGTGGGGTGATACTCAGACTGATTTCCAAACATTCTTGCACACTGTCCATTCCATGCACTCTATCTGTTCCATGCATTCCATCTGATCCATGCACTTTGTCCGTTTCAACTACTCCAACCATTCAGTCGACTCCATACATTCCACCTACTTCATACGTTCCACCCACTTCATCCGTTCCACCCACTTCATCCATTCCACCCACTTTGTCCGTTCCACCCACATCATCCGTCGCACCCACATCATCCGTTCCACCGACATCATTCGTTCCACCCTCATCATCCGTTCCATGCATTCCATCCATCCCACGCATTCCATCCGTCCCACACACTCCATCCGTCCCACGCACTCCATCCGTCCCATGCACTCCATCCGTCCCATGCACTTCATATGTTTCAAGTACTCGTTCTGTTCTGTGCACTCCATCTGTTCTATTTGTTCCATGCATTCCCTCTGCCCCATGCACTTTGTCCGTTTCATCCACTCGAACAGCTCCGTCGACACTGTCCTCCCATTCACTCCGTCTGTTCCATCCACTCCATCTGTTCCATCCACTCTGCCCGTTCTGTCCACTCTATCCGTTCCATCTACTCTATCCGTTCCATCTACTCTATCCGTTCCATGCACTTTGTCCGTTTCATCCACTCCAACCGTTCCGTCGACACTGTTCTCCCATCCACTATGTCTGTTCCATCCACTCCATCTGTTCCATCCACTCTGCCCGTTCTGTCCACTCTATCCGTTCCATCTACTCTATCCGTGCCATCTACTCTATCCGTTCCATCCACTCCGTCCGAATCCAACTATTCCATCCGATCCATCCACTTCACTCGATTAATCTACTTCATCCATTCCAACTACTTCATCTGTTCCGTCTGCTTCATCCGTTCCGTCTGCTTCGTCCGTTCCATCTGCTTCATCCATTCCACCCACTTCATCCGTTCCACCCACTTCATCTGTTCCACACACTAAATCTGTTCCACACACTAAATCCGTCCCATGCACTTAGTCCATCCCATGCACTTCATCTGTCCCGTTACGGTGACAAGGGCGTCGTTGTCTGCTATTTCCCGCCGTTTACGCTGGATACGCAGTAATGCTGCTTTTACGACCCTACACACCCAAAAGGAAAAAGAAAAAATAATAGATATGGAGAGCACCAAACCTAGAACACGCCTCCAATAGAAGCTAGAAGAAACTGTTCCAAATCTTCCAAAACATAACTCAACGCTGAACTTACAAACCACTACACTTAAAGAACCTAGCAACACCACAAGCAAACCGAAGCCTCTTACCCTTAAAATTCCCCCACAAATCCCCAATCACAACAAAGAGCAATCCGTATCCCTCAATCCTACAAATCAAGATTCGTCATTTACCTTCACCACAGCTCCATCAAGCACTTCACATGCTCCTCCAATCAAGCGGCCGAAGAACCGAAATACCCCAAATCCACAATTGCAGTCAAAACACCGAAGAACGACAGAAGCCAGAAAATAACAACCAATCAAATACCAGAAATGACCTCCGAAACCCCAATAGTTTTCGGAAAAAGAGCTTCCACTTCGGCACTCCAATCTGACCTGCAGCTTCATACTCCTGCAACCAAAAAATGTAAAGACTCAACGCTGAACCTAACACTACGACAAAGAGCGATCATAGCCAAACAACAGTGGCAGTCAATTTACCATTTTACAGACTCCTCCCAAGACAACTGCTCTAAACCTCCAAACCGAGCATCTCGACCCTCACTTGACATCACAAAAATAAATTCCATCATGGACTTCCAGGCACAGAAGAAAACGAAAGATCTCACAGACGAACATAAGGGAAACATGAATGTTATATCTAGTACATCGACACAACTCCCCACCAAAGCAAATTTGTTCTTCCCTAAACATTCCCGGAAGAGAACCTATTGAATGCAACGACGACCGCCCTAAACCAACAAGACTCAGACTACCCTCCCCAAAAAAACAAAAAAACACTGAATACTTCAGAATCCAGCAAAAGAATCCCAACGACCATGCTAGATCTTCAAAATACACTAGTGGCTGTTCTATCATTACCAATGGTCTCCTTCTTAAAGATCCAAGAAGCAACAGTCGATGCCACCAAAGACCAAGCCACTTTGCTTGCAATGATCCTAACAAAACAAACAACCATAGACTGCTTCATAACTTCAATTCAAGATCGATTGAATCATGAAGCAGGATCCATAAGAATATAGCAGAACCACCTAGCTGAAATAGCAAGATCTGATCGACTGGACAAGCAAACTCTTATAGAAACATTGACAACATGTACCACCAAAACCATGGACGACAAAGCAAAAAGAAACCTACAAACGACCATGCCCCAAGATCAAGGCACAAGGTGCCCTCATACAGAACATTCCTCAACAAAAGGCGATTCTAAGAAAGACCAAACAACCCAATATGAACTTCAAACGCACAATTTACCAACTCAATTCAATATTCCTAGCACGGAACCCCCACCATG
This sequence comes from Ambystoma mexicanum, assembly GCF_040938575.1. Taxonomy (NCBI): domain Eukaryota; kingdom Metazoa; phylum Chordata; class Amphibia; order Caudata; family Ambystomatidae; genus Ambystoma; species Ambystoma mexicanum. The sequence continues at coordinate 1,056,752,608 of NC_090932.1, forward strand.
TACTCCTTTTGACATCTTTGACCTAACCAAACGATGCCAGCCGAGCAAAGCTACAACTACAAAAGAAACAACAACAAAAATAACGTCAAAAAGGCTCACGAGCTATCATGCGAAAATTGCAACTCAACCTAGAGCAGAAATCTCAATCCTCTCCTACAACAACAAAGAATCTCATCAACAAAAAAATTGAAGAGAGCGCTAATCCTTTGGCCAAGGAAACGACAAAGGCAAATACAAAGAACAACAAAAAACAGAAATCCCAACCACAAGAAGAATTGATCTCAATTGAAGAACATGAGCCACTAGACGCATTACTCGAAGCAATCGACCATGACCCCGGGCCTAAAACACCAATGACAGCAGATGCACAAAATCCAACGTTGCTTCGTCCGCACTTCAAACTAGCAATAGAGAACATGACTCCCAAGAAGACTCAATGATCATAATGGATAAATACTGTGAGATCTCCTCAACTTCAATGTACACGAATATTGACGAATCAACAACAAACATGTCACTTGTGTACTCATCAATATCAACTGAAGAATCCTGGTTCCCGTCAGAACATGACTCCCTTGCTGATACCACGGAAAGTAGACCAATTAAAACAAACACATCTTTAATCAGACCAACATTTACAGATCCGCGTCAGGAACCAAACATATTTAGACTCTCGCTAACTGCTTCAGATTTAAGGCCGGATGAAAAACTAATCTTGAATAGAGTGAACATTCTTTGCCTACTCAACGCTATCCTGATACTGTCGAAGATCGCTACTCAAGACATCAACGTTATACATTTTCCGAACAAGAAAAAGATGGAAACAGTCCATATTGACTTCCATAACAACCAAACGATCCAACTAGTTATGTCTACCAAAAAACAACTGGCCAAATGGGGCTTCATCATAGAACAAATCCAAGTAACAAGATTCATGGCTCTCAAAGAAAAGAAATGGGATACTAACACCAGACCTCAAGCTGCCCCGATTCATCGCAAATACGACCAACAACAATCTTCAAGTAGACCACGAACAACTGAAGAACCATACCTAACAGGAAATGACAACCTGTTTAGGCAACCAAATTCATACCAGAAAAACAGAACAACAGAAGTACCAAGGGAGATAATCCCCCCAACGCATCCCAACAGAAATTCATCAACCAGAAGCAAATACTGAAGCACACAAAGGAAAACCTTTCTATAACAACCAACCCCAAATGGAAATAACTGAAATAACTTTACCGTCATGGAACACGAGAGGGTTCAAACATCTTCTCTCAGAGGGAGCTACAAACCAAAAAGAAATGGCTATAATATGCCTCCAAGAGACCTGGACATCGACAGAAGTTGTCTGCGATGGGTTTTCTATGTATATGAACCCGGCAATCACCATACAATAAGGCAGACCATCATCCGGTATGATAATCCTGACGAAGAAAGACCCCAATTGGTCAATTGTTAAAAAGAAAAACATCCACCCATGGGCCCAATACATTGTCATCTGTATTCTGACCCTGTCACCCAAACCAGAGCAACCTCCAAACAGAACACATTTAACAATCCTCAACATATACAGGAACGCAATAGCAATGACTAATAATAAGTTCATAGACACCATCTACAACAAGTTCGACAAAATAGCAAACTCTTTCGCGAAAACTGAGTTTGTAGTCGCCGGTAATTTAAACATCCACCTTTACAACTCTGAAGGAATCCGTCTAGATATCCAGAAAGTATCCCCAAGAGCAAGAAAATGGACCAAAGAGATCAAGACCTGAAAACTAATACTAACAGAGCAACCGCTAAACATACAAGGTCAAATGCTGCCAACATGGTCCAGTGGAAAATCAAAATCGATTATTGACTATATTTACATCTCTGAAGGAATAAAGAACAACCTCATTGCCACAGAAAACAGTGCACAATCTAACAGCGACCATTGTCAAATATCAATAACATGGCAGGCAGAACAGATCGAGAATTTCTCCTTCAACCTCCCAGATCTAGAAATAAACTACGGTCTAACAAAACGAAGATTAAAACAGCACCAAACGACCAAAGTAGTATCTAAATTTGAAAGATCATTGAGGCCTGACCATGAAAAACTCAACTACGAATGGGTACTCAGAGATTACCAGACCCTCAAAAGCACCAACTCCATTGTTAAACATAAACACGCATTCAATACGGACATTAAAGAAAGGAAAAAAAATGCTTAAACAAAAATACGCCAACTGAAAAAACTAAACACAAAAGCAACAAATATCACCATAAAAAAAGAAAAACAGAATTACTCTAACTTCATCAAATCAGCCAAGGCAATTATGGTCCCTCCTAAATGGAAACAACAGAACAACAACTATGATCCAAGAAGTCGATCCGGAAGTGTGGACTACACATTTCAACAATTTATATAACATCAGTACACCTGTACAGACCATCCAACAAGAACCCATCTGTCCTCCGTGGAATCTGAAATGGGAAACCAAGGACATCATTCAAGCCATCAGAACTCTAAATCCATCAAGAGCACCAGGCCCAGGCAGACTATCAAACGCAATCCTGAAGGATGCACCAGAAAACTGGGCTAGCCTCTTATCCCATCTGCTCCTTATCATAGAAAAAACTCAAAAAATCCCAAGTAGCTGGACATTAGCCATCTTGATCCCAATCTTCAAAACTGGCGTCAGAAAGAACCCACATAAATACAGACACATAGCCTTACTTGACCCACTAAGAAAGTGTTTTGCAAACTTTCTATTGAAAAAACTTACCAATTGGGCAGCAAATAACGGGAAACTAGAAAAAAGGATGTGTAGGCAAAATTGGAACCAATGTAAACTTGATAATACTGAGCCTTCTCAAATACGAAGCTGCACTAAGAAATCAACAGGTTCATGCAGTTTTTATTGACCTAAAAATGGCATTCGACTCAGTAAATAGAACGATAAAGCAACTATACACCAACACTTCAGTCCGGGTCAGGCTAACAAAACATGGTAAAGTTACACAACCGATCAATACTTTCAACGGTCTTAAGTAAGGATGTCCCTTAGCTGCCTGCCTCTATAATTTATACATTTATGACTTCGTTAACTCAATCAAAGATCCACTTGCAAATCCACCGAAACTTAATAATGAATCAGTTCTATCATTAATATACACTGATGACATCACAGTCATGGATAAAATCCCATCAGGTCTACAAAAAACTCTGGACAAAGTAGTAACTTACATGAAAGCTAATGAACTTCAGATCAACATAAACAAAACCAAAGTAATGAACCTAATTACTCAAAGAACAAAGAAGAACCAAAAAAAAACAAAGTTCTATCTCGAAGGCAAAGAAATTGAAACAACAAATGTCATCAAATATCTGGGGGTAATGATAAATGCGTCATCCGCGGAACAACAGTGGAAAATGCACATCGAAGACAAAGCTAGGTCCCTAGCCCGATTGGGTCGGTTCTATCACTGCAAATTCCGGACATATTCCTTCAAATCAACAATCACTTTCTATAAAGAAAAAGTTGTTCCCATATTGACTTACACTGGCAAAACCCTAGCAAATAACCAAGGACTGAAATGGCGCCTCTATGAAGCAATATTCTGGAGAAAAACACTGGCATTACCGAAAAGTTTCCCCATGACAAGGATCCGATTTGAATTGACGTTGCAATCATTACAATCCATAATACTATGGAAACAGATGGATCTTTACAGAAAAATAATAAGTCATGAAAAGATGCCAGCGATAGAAATATTGAAAAGCAAATACAACGCACTGAACGCAACGGTTCTCCAACAATGGACCAATAAGATCAAGTCTAAAATGGACGCCAAAGGCATTACTGAAGAAACGCTAATAAACAGGCCACAACATGCAAAACTAACGCTACAGAGGAATGATTGGATAAAAACCCTGGAAGACCAAACTAACTATAAACACCACCAAGTATGCGAAACAGACATAAGAGCCCTACATGAACCTCCCCCATACCTTCTTTCCAGATCGACAGACCCGAGATCTCTTCTTAAGGTTCCGATTGAACATCCTGCCAACTCAAGACTATCTGAGTATCACTCAACAGACAGAAATTAAATCCACAGATTGCCGTTTCTGCCAGAAAGAGGGAACCAAAGAGACATTGTTCCATATCATTATGATTTGCCCAGGACTACAAGAAAAAAGAAATCTATTCAAAGAATTCTTCAGAATATCAAAAAAACAGATGACCACAAAAGAACGCTGGAACCAACTACTAAAAGGCAATGGCAAACATCTAATTCTAATGGCCATCAAATTCTGGATCGAAATCGAAATGAATATGAAAAACTAAAAAAAGGACATCAACCCATGGCAATTTTCTGAGCGATTCTTCAAAAGACCAATATATTGAAAAGTTTTGTTTACCAAACATACCATTCAAAAAAAAAAAAAAGTCATCTGTCCTACGCATTTCATCTGTCCTACGCACTCTATCCATCCCCCGCACCATATCCGTCCCATGCACTACATCCTTCCTACACATTTCATCTGTCCTACGCACTCCATCCGTCCCACGCACCATATCTGTCTGGTGCACTCCATCTGTTTCAACCACTCCATTCGTTCCATCCATTCCATGCACTCTATCCATTCCATGCACTCTATCTGTTCCATGCACTCTATCGTTCCATGCACTCTATCCATTCCATGCACTCTATCCGTTTCATGTACTCCATCCTTTCCATCCACTCCAGCCTTTCCATCCCCACCGTCCGTTCTATCTGTCCCAAGCACTCCATCACATCCAGGCACTCATCTGTTCCATCTACTCTGACCGTTCCATCGACACCCTCCCTTCCATCCACGCTCTGTTTGTTCGATCCACTCTATCTGTTCCATCCACTCTATCCGTTCTATCCACTCCATGTGTTCAATCCACTCTATGTGTTCCATTTGATCGATCCACCCCGTCCAATTTAGCCATTCCATTGGATCCGTCTGCTCCATTTGATCTATCCACATCATCCGATCCATCCACTTCATCCGTTCCATCCACTTCATCCGTTCCATCCACTTCATTCGTTCCGTCCACTTCACCCATCCATCCACTTTATCCGTTCCATCCACTTTATCCGTTCCATCTGCTTCATCTCTTCCAACCACTTCATCCGTTACACCTACTGCATCTGATTTGTCCGCTACATCCATTTCATCTGCAGCATACATTTGACCCACTGCATCTACTACATTCCTCTCTTCCACTTCATTTATTTTATCCACTTCGTTCCTTTCATCCATTTCATTATTTTCATCCATTTCATTATTTTTATTCACTTCATTCCTTTCATCTACTTCACTCGTTCTATTCAGTTTATCCGTTTTACTTTACATTAGCAGTTTTGGTTTTTGATTTTTCTTATTCCGGTCTTGATGCTGGATTGTTATTTTTGATATAGCAACCTTGGGCTAAAGTCTTTGTTGCTGTTATCCTGTTTGAATTAAGAGTCTATTTTAAGGGAAGAGCCATGTTTTCAGTAATTTGCGGAAATACATGAGGTCCTCAGTGAGTCGGATGTGGGGTGGAAGTGCGTTCCACAAAGTGGGGGCCAGGGCAGAGAATGATGATCCACCTAACCTGACTGAGTTGGTTTTTGGTATAACTAGGAGGCCGGCAGAGCTTGATCTAATAGTGCATGGAGGATGGTAGGGTTTTAGTTTGTCTTGAAGATATTGAGGTCCGGTTTTATGGATTGCTCGGTGAGAGATGCATAAAGTTTTGAAGGTCACCCTTCGGGCCACCGGAAGCAAGTGCAGAGTTTTGAGAGCTGGGGAGATGTGATCTCTTGGGCCAAGTGCTAGCAGCAGTTTGGCATGCAGCGTTTTGTGCTCTTTGTAGTTTAGTCAGGTGGTACGCATGGACCCAGAGGTAGAGGGGGTTAGCATAGTCCATTCTTCACATAACATTTGATTGGACGGCAGAGAGTCTGTTGGGAAAGGAGAGGTATGGAAAAATACGCCTTTGATGGAGCCGTCCTTTGCCTCAGGGTCCTTAGCCGAAGGAGGCTGCTGGGCAGAGGGCTGCCCTGGGGGGGCCAGTTAAGACCAACAGGGAGAACCAAAGGGAGGGAGAGTGGGCGGGATCGGGAGGCGGGACATAAGCCCATACAAGGAGAATAAGAATCCCATGTTCGGACTTTTCATGAAAAGTAAATGCACATGTGATTTCATCAGTGATGTCATCAATGACATTTGTGATGTCGTCTTTGATGTCCTGGGTGTTAGTCTTAGCAGTGCACCATGGTGGCGCAAGTTGTGGTTGCTTAGCTACCGTAACTGGCGAATTTTCAGGTTTGTTTTCGGTTTTATGTGAAACCATAACATCCCTTTAACAAAGTTTTTTCACTGAATTTCATAGGTTTTTAGTAGCGCAACTTAACCATAACGTCCCTTTAACAAAGATTTTTTCACTGAATTTCATAGGTTTTTAGTAGCGCAACTTAACCATAACATTTCACTGAATATATGCACATATTGATAGCATGAATTTTATAGGTGTTTAGTAGGATTCCCTTATGTTAAATACATGTAACATATAAAAAACTGAACCCCCTCCCCTACTGTAGTGGTTCTGATCTTCGCAGACCGTACGCATGTCCGCGGATGGACTCGGTCAACATCAACACTATCCAAAAATTCAGGGGGTATCTTATTTATTTATTTGCATTTGTATAGCACACTACAGCCTAAGGGCATCGAGGCGCTGTTGCATGAATATGACTTTGTTACAGAAAATGCATGATTACAGGATTACAGAACGAATTACATGTTCATATAGTAAATTAAGGCTTGTCTCGTGGTTACAGGGATCACAGGCCTTGTGTTTGTGAGTACAGAGGCAGGTAAATTCACACAATACAGTGGTTACACAAATAGAAGTGTCTTGATAGCTTTTCAGAAAGCTGTGTAGGAGTCAATGTTCCTGATGTGAGGAGGGAGCAGGTTCCAATTGGAGGCTGCAATGACTGGAAAGCTGGTTCCTCCAGCTCTTGCTCTGAGTGTTTTGTGGATGGGGATCATGCTTACATTGTTATATCATGAAAAAAACACTGAAAATATTCAAAAAGCAGCACATAAATACATTACATTCAATAATAAATAAGAAGTGAAACTGTATATGTAAGACACCAACAGTCCAATTACATAGCTTATGCAACATAATGGAACATACCAAAAGAAAATAAATATGCCTCCAGCAGAATTACCTCACAGAAACTGCACAGGAAAAGTCAACAGCACACCTACCCAGCATTAACAGCAAAACTTAAAAAGAACTAATAAGTGCACTACTTTAATTTTATATATTCATAAACTTTCTGTATTAGGTACACTAAAAGTATATTTTTTGTTATTTACACAGAAATCTCTAGTACTTTGGAAAGGCTAGAAGGACATTTTCCTTGGGATGAAATGAGTGAAAACAGCGATACTAATGGTAGACACTGCACTTCTGTAAATAAACAAATTAATAACAATGACTTAACATATATATATATATATATTTGTTTTAACAGACCATACAAACATTTAACATAATACAGAAACAGGCACCTTGGAAAATCCACTAAAGCATGGGGAGCAAACAATGGATCTATTAATGAGAAATGTAATTCTTTTTAAAAACTTTGTGGAGGACCATATAAAGGAAACAATTAAATATCACTGTCCCACATGTACCTGTAACCCTTCCCCATGTCCCAGCCAAACATCACCAAAAATTCCCCAGCAAGAAACACGACTTCAATCCATTCCTCCCCTACTATCCAACATGTACAAATCCCTAATTTCGCTGTATTTGTATCAGTTTCCGCTTCCCCCTCTGTTTCATAATTTTTATGTTTATACAATAATAAAATATTATGTGTGATGTTACTATATTCCTCTGTGTCGTATTTTTTTTTTAAAAGGCAGTTAGGGTGTCTGCGGAGAGCGCGGGTGTCCGGGATGTTCGCAATTAACCAAAATGGGGGTGTCCTAAGGACACTGTATCTGTTTGCACTGTTTGCAATCAAATGCATGCGTCCTTAGGACACATAAGATGTCCCTCTGTCTGCAATTAACTGAAAAGTGGGTGTCCTAATGACACTATACCTGTTTGCACTGTCCATAGTCAAAATGGGGGTGTCCACAGGACACTGAATCCGTTCGCATGTCCGTAACTATTCAAATCAAGGTGTCCTAAGAACATTCCCCCTGTTCGCATTGTCTGCAACCAGAATGAATATGTCCGTAGAACACATAAACCGACCGCCTGTCTACAAAGTTGTGACGCATATTTATTTTGTTCGAGGACCTGAACACTGTCCGTACAACACCCGCATGCATGCGTATCACACCCTTGGCTCCTACGAACATCGCGCCTGTCCGCAACTGTCCGCTGCACGTGTGTCGCACTTTTAATTAGTTTGTGGACAGGAACACTGTCCATAGAACACCTGCACGCATGCGCACACTGACCCTGTGCATTTGGTGTCCTATGGACAGTCGTCCCATTCGCGAACATGTCCGCGATGTCATCATGTGACCGCACCCACGCTAAGCATGGGTCCTTGTTTGCGAATACAGTCCGGGCCCCCAGACATTTAAAAAGTGATTTTTTTAACAATCCAAGGTATTTTTCAGTGAAGGTTCACCCTTGAACATGTCTCAGACAATGTCCCTGGCAATCTGCATGCTCTTTGGAACTTTTTGAGCCCTTTCTTGGTGTTCAATTTGTTCGCCGATGGTGCGAGTGTACGCGAAGCGCGCCTCAGCACCCCTATAAAAGGCAACACCCCAGAGCTGCTCCTTATTCTGTTTTTGGGCTTTCAGGACAGAGACTGCTCCTTGTTGTATTGTTGCATTGGATTGCTCTTGCTCTTTCCTGTGTGCAGACTGCTCACATTCTGGTGGTTCCTGACACCATTGAAGATGGCAACCTTGGCTGCTACTGCTCCTGCTGGTGCTACTTCTGCCTCAGCATCACCCACAACCCCTCCACCACCACCACTTCCCCAGAGGGCAACAGGTATGAGGATGCATAGGAGAATGATGAAGAGGATGATGAGCATGTGGTAGTGGAAGTCCCTACTACTAGTTCTCACCGTGAATCTTGGGTGTGGAGGTTGTTTGCCACTCTTGATGGAGTACCAAAAGCTTGTGCAAACAAGGTGCACTGCACTGAGTGCCAGTTGGTACTGAGTCGCGGCAATCCGGGTTTGTACAGCTATGGTTCTACCTCAATGAAGCGATACCTAAGGTCGTTCCACGGTGGGGCTATTCGTAAGGTTGTACTTTGCGATAAACGTAGTAGGTTGAGTTCCCCTGGCGCATCCTCTGTTTCCACTCCTACAACCAAAAAAGACACTGCTGTGGTGCAGCTCATCCCTCCAGCTGCCTCGCAGGCCATACGTGATGCTGATGACCCCAACCTTTCGAGGGTCACAGTATTGTGCATGTACTGCGACGCAGTACTCTGCAGGGGGGAGAACCTTCGAAGTGCTTTCAAGGCTGTGGTCCAGGAGTATGGGAAGGACTGCGACCTACCTGAATAAGGCCCATGCAACATCTTACTCTCTCCACCTGCCCTTTCTTATACCTGTGATTGGTGTCCCTTCCTTACCCTCCTTTCCCTTCCTTTCCTTGTGTGTCGTGTTTAAAAAAACCAAAAGAATATAAAACAACAAAAATCCAAAAAAAGGCTCTTTTCAGAGCCACCTTTCACAGTATAAAAATAGAAGTAGCAAATAAATAGTGCGGGGCCCTGGGCAACTTTAGAAGTCTGCGGACTGTCCGCATACCTCTAAAATGTTTGCAGTGCTGACCTATCAGAACCATTGCACTTTTCTGTCAGAGGAAGTGGTAGCTCTGAAAAGAGCCTTTTTGTGTTTTTTTTTGTGTTTTGAAAACTTCAAATGGTCAACACGCACTGCAAAATGGATTGCTTGAATTCCAAAAAGGGATGCAATGCATTTTGTATATTTCGCAGAAAAATCTGATTGCTGCATAAGTAAGATGTACTCCATCTCTGCGAATAATTTGTATACTTTGGAACATAATATTTTCATTGGGAAAAGAGGACATGCCAACATCTCTCAAAAAGGCACAAACAGCGTTTTTGACATTGCCTCTCGCTTTCTCCATTTGTGGACCACATGAAGAAGAACGCAGCCACATTTGTCTCTGCGCAATACTAGAATAAATTACTCTGGACTTTGGAAACATGTCCATGACTTTCCCAAGTCCTTCTTTATTTCCAAATTGCAAAGAGATTCCAGAGACATGTCCTAAACTGTTCCCTCCACAATGAATAATAATAATGTCTGGATGACACTGTGTCACCAAAGTAGAACACAGAGGTACCAAATCCAGCCACTTCAGTCCACACACTCCATGCCAGTGCACTGCCACATGAAGAAATCTAAGATATGCAGCCACTGCACAGCGATCTGCATGCACCTCCAACCAATGTATCCATGAATCTCCCAAAATCCAGACAATCTGCTTTCTGAAACACACAGCCATAGCAATCTGCTCTCCTCTCAGCAAAAATATTTTCTGACAAAGTCTCTCCTTACACATCACACCCATTAAACCTTATTGACCAATCCCTTGCTCTGCACAATTTCATTTGCATGCTTCTCAGCCTCAAATTCCCCATATGTAATACGCGCTGTCCGCAGACAACCACAGTGTCTGCGGACAAATCGAAAACTGGGGAAGTGGGGAATGAAAATTTACATAGTGTGCCCCATTTCCTCTTTTTGGTTGGCTCTGAAAAGAGTCTTTTTTTGGGGGGGTTTGCAGATGCTTCAGAAACACATTTCATTTTGTACATTGTTTTGTTTTTCCCCTTATTTTCCTCCAAATATTTTCATATTAGCTTCTCCAAAGCAATACTTATGTTCCAAAACAGCATGGCATTTCCCATAAAAGATACAGACATGACATCTGCTTTAAAGTAAACAACATTATCAGAATCAATGTTGTAATTGTTGCAAAAGAACATGCCAGCTCTAATCATAAAAGCAAACATGCTTCGGTTGATTAAACACCTAGCAACATTTTGCGGAGGACAAAAAACCAAACTATTGCCTCATATTACCCTAGGTACCAAACCAGAAAAAAATAACCATGGCATTTGGAAGTACTTTCATTACTGCCTGAACAAAGTTTTTCAGATCTTCCAACAAAGTAGGGGCACTGACATAGCCCAAATGCAAAGCACCACAGTGCATGACAACCACATGTGGACTGTTAACCCTAGCCATATATTGACAAACTTCTAGCATAGCCTGCAAATCGAAACCAAGCACAGTGCTCCACACCACCTCCACTCTTTTTACGGTAAAATTGTTAGCCACATTCCTATATTTAGCATACTGCTCCAATCCATTCACAAACATATCTCCAAGCACCAACACCCTGACTTTCTCCACCTCTGCCATCTTCACTACACACAGCCTCTCTCAATACAAAGCAGGACCTCAACACCTGATTGGCTAATCCCTACAGTCCACTTTCCATGCTGGATTTGCTGAGAAACCCTGGATGTGGCATGCCCTGTCCGCGAACAGCCGCAGTGTCCGCAGAGCGCGTAACACTGGGGCAGCCCTTCTACCCTTTCCACTTCACTCTCTGCACCATTCCCTCATTGGCTACTGTTAAGCAGTCACACAACCATCCACCAATCACATCCAATAATTCTACATCTAACTCCATCATCACAGTTCAGCACTTTAGCTGTATTGTTGATCACTCTGAGTACAGTTGGGCTGTGGTTGCAAAGCACCTAAAGCAACTACTACAAAACTCTCCAACATTTCTACTTGCAGATTCATGCACATGCATGAACACCAACTACAGGTATGAATATGTTCTGCACAGTACATGTACAGCTCTTGTATAAATGCATATAAACAGAGTAACTGCCACTTACTCTGTATAACCTGTAAAAAAAAAGCTTTCTGTCATTTCTCCCATCTGCTATGATCAAGTGTCACTTGCAATCCTGTCTGCTCTCCAAATTTGTATTTATCCATATTTCTAACTGTAATGTGCAAACTATTATTGTGTTCATTCATTCCATCATTTCTGTACCCACTGCCACCTATGTATCCACATTTCAACCATAATAGCATTTAATGCATTATAATGCATAGGATGTACATACAATTTCCTTTCTATACATTCTGCATATTTAACATACATCCTATCATTTGTACATCCTTTAGAAATGATTATAATAGTAATTAGACACAACACATAGAGCTATCTAACACAGTGTCATTTCATGTTAAAAGATGGGTCAAATAACAGTATAATTATAGGAGAAGGCTTTCTAGTGTGTTATAAAATGACACGCAGCCAGGTTGAGTACATGCATCTTTCATGCACACGTATAGCCAATATAATTTTAAAGGCTTCCAGCTGAAACAACGCTGCCTCTACAACTGTTCTTTCAATCTAGACATCTCTCTCATTCCAGCTGGTTGCCCATTCCGTTGTAGAATTTACAACACAATTCAACTATACACAGGTGCAGTCATGTCTATCACAGCATGTACAACTATTTACAGTGTTGTAAAGCAATACATGCACCATCTCCCCCTTCCCTTCAGTCTGCAACGCAAGTACCAGATCCTTCATTGCAACCCTTACTTTATTGCAGACTCTCCCATCTCCAAGCACCACAGGATCACCCAGCAGTTTGGCAATCACCTGCTGAGTAATAAGCTGCTGAACCCATCAAATCGTTCTGCTTTATTTCCCACACCTTCACAAATGCATAAATTGCATGCTTTTCTCTACAGTTCCTGCCATTTACCCTGTAATAGCACAAAAAAAGCATACAATTATTTCTTCTCCTAACATCCAATAACACTGCCTTAAGAAGCCAGGTCTGATCTGTGCACTTACCATTGTAATCATTTCTAAATCACATTCAACTACAAGATTCTAAGTAAAATATACAGAATGCAGATAGGCAAAGTAAAGTGTATGTACATGCTATGCACAGTTATCAGAAAGCACTACTACTGCAAAAACAAAGAAATCCATATCTGCATTAAGAACAGTGCTATTAACACACACATTTACTAACTTATTTCTTTCACAATTGCAGTGAAGACCACTCTCCTGAAAAGCAGCAGCTTCTGAAGTATGAACCAGAACTCAGAAGAAACCTACTCATTCCATCCAACAAAGTAAGTGCAATAGTGCCATAATGTTCTAACTGTTACTCAAACACTATAGAATTCTAGTATTGTAGAACAAACAATTGTATTAACCCTGCAACATTAGATTCAGTATTAGTGCTTCCCCATACCAGCTGCATACGTTGTTTCGTCATCTGAACACCAGTATAGTAACACACAAATACAAGAATAACCTTCCCAAACTGAAGTAGCAGCCCATTGCACAATCACACACCTCTGCATACATCCTTACCATCATACTCAGACACTCATGACAAAAAACATGTACTGCACAAGATCCCAACCCACACTTTCTTTTTTCTCCAAGGACCCCAAAGAATGCCTACCAAAAAGCAACTCTGTAGAAAGAAACACAAACGTAAACAAAATCAAAACAAAAGTCTCCAAAATAAGCATCCACCTCTAGCAGAATTTGTTAAAAAAAGTTCAAACAAAACAGCTAATACAGTCATTAAGCAGAACAAAACAAGCTTTCAGTACAGAAACTTTGCCTCCTCTTTCAAAATGTAAAACAAAACAGAAAGTGATTAACAACACTGCAGCTACACCTAGTGCTAACACTGCATCTATAAATCGTGATGTAGCCACAAGTAAGCACACCAAAAAATAATTTTACAAAAATATGTCCGCCACAGAGTCCTTCACAACCTTATAAAAACAGTAGAGAAATCACACACAACCCTTAAAACCTACCGTAGAAAATTAATCCTATAGGCTCTCATAGACAGTGCAATCCTTCTCAAAAGGAAATTATACAGTTTAATTTTAAACAGAATGAAACCACTAGCAAAACTAAGTACTAAACTGCAAAAAAGACTTCTCAATAAAAGGAATATCAACAAAGATATCTTCACAAACATCTGTGGAGGTGAATGGATCTGTGGTCACACCACAAGCACAGAACCATATTTCAATGAAGAAGCATACAAACAAAAGCAAATAAACCCAATTGTCATACATAGCAGTGGACGAGGGTATGAAAAACTTAACAATACCATTATGGAACAAGAAACGCTGCTCACAAAATATCCCCAGAAAACTTATTATCAACTCTCCATTCTACTGAACCAATACGTCCAGTCTACAAATAGCTGTGCACATCAATGAGTAACATAGCCAAAAAATCTTTCAAGTCTTTATACCAGTTCCTCAATCAGTATGTGAAAGGCAAAGACAAATTCAAAATGAATCTACTACAAAATATGGACTCCTGTCCAGTGCGCAAATACACAGGACTACAAGGACATTCATTAGCCTGCATTTCTGGACCTATTTGTAAAAGTACCTTCCACCATATCAAAATTATATCAACACACCATTCAACTATAAGAAATCTGGTTCATAAGCTGAACTATGACAAAAGTCCCGCTTTAGAGCTAGCCAATTTAAATAACAATCTTCTATATGATACAGCCGAAGAATTACTCGAAGAAATAGAGCATATACAGAGAAAATATTTTTCAAGTGAAAGCCAGTTACAAAATGCAAAAGCCAGTTACAAAATACAAAAGCTTTACAACAGAATAGCAGCAACTTTACAGATGGCAACCTTATACTACACACATACAAAAAAGAAATACTAAAGTTTAAAAGTACATCTGCTGAAGTACCAAACCATGTGTGTGTGTGTTGCCGCAGGACTTTTTATAAAAATAGCACAACAACTGTAGACACAATGTACAAAATAGAAAACAATGAAGATTCCTAGTGGTTCCAATTAGCTGTCTATCTTATAGCAGAAAACATATATGAAATTACTGACCCCTTAATACTTTGCAGTTACTGCATTGCAAAACTTGACAACAACCAAAGACCTTCACGTGCTATCACAAATAACTTGGAATTATTCCCACTACCAAAACCCCTGCAACAACTTAATATGAAAACATCATAATTCAAACAGTGGACCCATTTCAAGCAATAATAATCCTTCAACCAAAAACAGCAAAATTACCTCCCTCTGAATTAGTAAAAGGCATTTGTAGAAAAGTTGTTTATTTGCCATTAGATCTCAAAGAAAATGTACACACACTGGGAGTGCAACGTCCAATAGATCAATCATTAATTATCTCAGTAAATTACCTACCTACAAAAGACAAAAAAAAATTGTCAGCAACTCGTGGACTTACATATAGTTAGACAAGCCCTGCAATATCTAAAAGACAACATGAATACTACAAAGATATTAATATTGAAGAAAACCTGAGGGAAACCACTGAAATAATTCAGGATTCATCAGAAACTGGTCAATTTCAACTTCTAGATCCTGCTACAGAATCCAATATTTTAGACCATTATACAATTCACTCATTACACTCTAAAGACACCATAGATGATGCACTAGAAACGTACCAAATGCGACAAGCAAAATGATCTCCTATCAGCATATGGGAAAAAAGTATAGCGTGTGCCTTTCCTCTACTCTTTCCCACTGGAAAAGGAGGAAGGCACGATGATAGACCCACACAAATAACAGCATCAGAATACCGCTCTTTATGAATGTATTCTGAAGACCCCAGATTCAGACAAAATGTGGAATACTTTATTCCACCTTCTCTTTGAAAGTGAACTAGCACCTCTATGGTACAGAGTTGCACATACATTGAAATCAGGTACCCATTTTGAATATATGTTCGCTACTCAATTATTAAAAAAAGTACACGAAAAAGATTAGGTTTTACAGTCAAGCATTACAAATCTTTTAGCAAACATGTATGGTACAAAAGAATACTGTTTCTGACGTCACGGAGATGTACGCTGTAGTAGAAACCTTGGCCCACCCACATGGTTTGTGACATTAAGTTGTGCAGAATATGCATGGGAAGATTTACACGAATTCCTACGCATAGCAAACAAAATCAAAACAAACATAAATATAAAAACACCAGGAGAACTCTGCTCTCTAGATCCTGTAAATGTATCAATATAAATCCATCATCGCTTCATTGCTATGTGACACTTCATTTGTAACAAAACTGTTCCTCCCCACAGAGAAGTGCAACTCTTCTTTTGGAGAAAAGAATACCAATCCAGAGGAGGACCACACATCCACATGTTTTTGTGGATTAAAGATGCTCCTAAATGTGGTGAAGACAGTGATGCCACTGTTTTACAGTCATCCAAAAATATGTCACTTGTGAAATCCCTTCACAAAAAACACATAGTGACCTTCATGCGCACATTTTACAATTCCAAAGACACAAATGTGGGAAGTATTGTTGTCGCAAATATAAAAACAAAAGGAAATACTACACCAAATGCCACTTTGGTTTCCCTAGAGCAGTTTCAAAAACAGGTCAAGTAAACAACTTCATGTCTTCCATTACTTCCATTAGACATAGTGTCAAAGGTAAATCACCTAAGAACACATATTACATAAAAAGAACAGAAGAATCAAAATACATCAATGATTACAATGCAATCATTGCCCTCCTATGGAATGCAGATATAGATGTGCAGAACATTGCAGACAATTCCACTGCAGTTGCACGTTATGTCACAGCCTACTTAACCAAAGCAGAGAAAACAGAGCTTCAAGACCTCTGGGTTGACATATCATCTGACAAAACACTATCACAGAAATTGTACAGCTTAGGCATAAACATGCTCTCCCATAGAGAATGTGGCTCCTAAGAAACTGCAGACCATTTAACCAGTACTGCCTTGCATGGAAAATCTGAAAATATAGTCTGGCTAAGTCTTGGTCTGGCTAAATCTAGAAAAAGAGTTCTCAAATCATATGAAGACATAGAAACAATAGCCACAAATGATCCCAACAGCAAAGACATTTTGAAAAACAATTTACTAGACACATACTACCCAAACAGAAGTACCACTTTGGAAACCATGTGTCTATACCACGTAGCCCGAAACTTCACATAAAAAATAATATTAAACCAGATGAAAAGAAAGGTAGATACAGAGTGGAAAATTGTGAAGGCAGTTTAGTGAAACTTACCAAACAAAACTTAATTAATCATATCAAATTGTCATTAAAAACTCTTCAACATAAAGAACTGTATTACATATCCCTGCTACAACTTTTTAAACCATGGAGAAAAGAAGAAGATTTACTAGATACCTATGACTCCTATGAAGAAGCTTTCAAGCAAATGAAAGTACTATAACATACGTAAACTTTACACAGTACAAAACAATGTTGTACAATGAAGAGCAACACGAGGAAGAACTCCAGGCCCAACTAGATGTGGACACTCCTGACAGTAGTCAGGCTTCTGTAACAGGAAGCCAAGAACCAGTTGGACATCCACTAGTAGCAAATGTGACAGAATTATCTATGACAGAAGTAGAAAACACCATGTTTCAGTATAAGAAATCTACAGAAGACTTTGCTGTACTAAAATCACAACTAAACAATGAGCAGTGTACCATTTTCCAAGAAGTAACAAAACAAATTGAACATGGTGTACAACATAAAAGTAAAAATTGTATCTGCCAAGAATATAAACCGATACCGTTATATGTGAATGGTCAAGCTGGTTCAGGCAAAACGTTGTAAATCAAAATCATCAGCAAGTTCCTCCAACAATTGACAAACAACAAACTGTCAGCTGTTGTAACTGCCTCCACAGGTTTAGCTACCAACAACATTGGCGGTGTCACTTTGCACCGATTACTACTCCTTCCAGTAGAACATCAAAACAAATGAGACTATTACAAACTTTCTCCAGAAGCTGCAATGGAACTATGCAGAGTTTTCAAACACATGGAAATGCTGCTAATAAATGAGGTAAGCATGGTTTCCAATCTAATGTTAGCCTTTGTTCACCTCAGATTTCAAGAGGTACTGAAATCAGACTATGAAGAGCTCTTTGGAGGAAAACACATTATAGTTTTCAGAGATCTTCTTCAATTAACACCAGTTAATTGAAAGGTGAAACTATTTCTAAAACCTTAAGGCACAAACTATGCTGTAAAACCCTTGGCAGCATAGGAAATGTCAACCTCTGGCAGCATTTTCAATACAGAGAATTAACTGAAAATATGCGTTGGTCTGCAGACCTCACATACGCCAACATTTTAAAAAGTATTAGAGTTGGTGTACTATCTCAAGAAGCACAAACTATATTAAAAACTAGTCACATCCATGCACTCTATGGGCATAACTCATGTGCTACTGATGTAATGGAACAATTAGCACACACAAATAGAAATTGTATGTCCTTGATGCCAACTCTTGCAAATTGTTCAAAATGTAATGAAACAATGTTAAAAAAAAATGCAACAATATTTCAAATTTGCTCCGCAGACAAACTGGACGTACATGGTATGACACTACCCATGTGTCAACAGGCCACAACAAGGCTAAACACCTTGGAAAACTCTATCTCTAACACAGCTGGTTTGGAGAAAATATAAAAATTATCTTTAAACTGTAGAGTAATGCTTAAACATAACCGTGATGTAGACCAAGGACTAGTTAATGGAGAACTTGTTGGCTTTCAAACATACCCATGTTACAACAACATTCAGTTTGTCAATATTCTTTTTGACAAACTATAAGAAGTTAAAAGGATAGGATGTTCAACAGCCCGCTTCCTTCTTTTCAAAGACATGTATGTCCGCAGAGAACAATTTTCTCTAACTCTAGCAGACACAGTCACCATTCAGATATCACAAGGTCTTATCCTAGATAATGCATTGATAGATATTGGTAGCACAGTCGTTAAAGAGGGCATGAGCTATGTAGCACTATCACGCTTACGTACACTTGACAGACTATTTCTAATCAACTTTAATGCAAGTAAAGTAAATGCAGCTATTCCTTGCATTCTAGAATACAATAGACTGTGTTCACTCTATACCCCCATCTAAAAACCTATCCTGTTCTGCAAAAATCAAAACATTGTAAAAGAAAACTACTTCAGGCTCAAACTATGCAGGATCTCACAGCAATTCCTTCACAGAAAGTAAAAGAAGCCAATACTTCATCAAGGACCACAACCAATGAAAAATCTACTGCTCAAACTAACTCAACTACCTCTTCAAAGAAACAACGCACACTCAGAACAAATGACTTGGTCACAAAACTGTCAGGTCCATTCAAATTTTCAAATACAACTGGTGTAAATTGTTACGCAAATGTAGCAATCAATATTATATTCCAATTGCCACCAATTATTGACAACATTTACTTGCACGGGACAGACCAATTATGTTTGCAAATGTTCGTTCTTCACAGAAATGCAACCAACCATCCTGACAACACTTACAGTGTTTCTGGAATAAGGCAGGAATTTGACTACTGTGCTGGAATGGACAAATCCACTATAAACACACAAGAAGATCCACAAGAATTTCTAATGTACTAGCTACAAGTACTAGAAAACAAAAACATACCTATGAATGAAATCTTCCAGAGTTCATACATGTGGAAACATACATGCACTCTTTGCAGCCATGTCGCACAAGAAGAATTTCCTAATGAACTCTTTGTGTATGTATCCATACCTAACTTTGAATCCAATCCATTTCAGCAACTTGTACAAAATGCAAACCATGGCAGGTTATGTACTACCTGCAATTCCGATAATCGTTCCATTTTACAAATACAGACACATAGTAAATACGTAATAGTAATGCGTTTACGTTACAATGCAGATGGTAACAAAAACCAACTGCAAGCTGACTGGATTCACACATGGTCAAGTATCACTTGGTAAGAAAACCTTCACAACAATAGGTATAATCTACCATGTAAGAGCCACAACCAATGCAGGCCACTACACTGCATATATAAAAACGAATTGTTGATTGTTCGAATGTAATGATGCTACCATTACTCTAAAACAGAGATTACCAGCAAATTTTGTAAATGCTTACTTAATATTCTTAAAACCAAAATGTAATAACTAATCTGTGTATGAACATAAACAAAACTTCATCTTCAAAACTATGAACAGTTAGAATAGGCCAACAGGTATCTAACTGCCCCAGGATTCTGCAACAAGCAAACAGATAAATGAATACCACTAAAAACAAGAAATAAACAGTTAAAATATGCCAATAGGTATTTAACTAACCCATGATTCTGCAACAAGCAAACAGATAAATGAATACCACTAAAAACAAGAAATAAACAGTTAAAATATGCCAATAGGTATTTAACTAACCCATGATTCTGCAACAAGCAAACCGATAAATGAATACCACTAAAATCAAACAAGAAATATGCTGTTAGAATACGCCAACAGGTATCTAACTGCCCCAAAAATCTGCAACAAACCAACAGATAAATACCATGAAACCGGAAATAAACAGAATACACCAAGAGGTATCTAACTGCCCCAAAAATCTACAACAAGCCAACAGATAGATGAATACCACTAAAATGGAAAAATAAATAAACAAATCAAATACACCAACTGCTATCTAATTGCAACAATACTACCACCACTTCCAAATCAAAAATCATACTCCTATTCAATTCCTCCTACTGAAAACAATGAAAGAAATATATAGTTCCACAACATAGAAAGGTTTTTTTTGAATCCAGCATGGATTTTATTTTTCCCACAGACCCAATGATTTAATAAACAAACACAAGAACTGAGCAAAATTGCACAGTACACTGGTTTGAACTATAGTACTTCTAAAGTACTAACTATGAGGGTCAACAAAATACAAATGTCTACTTTGCAATGCAATAACTCATTATGAACTACCTACACTAACATATGATCTTTTCTTTCATCACAGAGATTGAAAAAGAATGTCTGCTCCAATTACCCATGTCATGAAAATACTGCATACAACCACAAAAAGTCAAACAGTAAGTATATAATGATTGGACTCACAAACACCACAGCATTATACACCCTTTCAAGCAAACACCTGACCATAGATCACAATCCAAATTGTTTGCTTCCATGGGTATCTTATGCTGCAGTGCTTGTTGCCAAACCCTACAATCTTAACTGCATGGCCTGGCCAAACCTGTACATACAGCCTCAACAAAGGAAACAGTAAGTATACAATAATTAGACTCACAAACACTGCAACATAACACATCCATGCAAACAAACACCTCACCAAGAGATACAACCCAAAATGCCTTTCAAGTCTTCAATACCAACATTCTGAACACAATCCAACAAACAAACTAACACACATCATCTCACTATCCTATAAACACTAGTACACTAAAGCCAATCAGTACATACATTTTTGAAAACATATCCCCTAAGTAGCCCACATACCACAGTCAAAATATTTGGTAGCATGGGTGTGTTATTCTGCGGTGGTTGTGGCAAAGTCAGGGTGGGCAAAGTTATAGGGGGGGTCCCAAAACTTTTTTTTCCCCATAGACTGAATTGGAAAAATGTTTTGCTCACGTCTACAGCCCAAACCGCTGGACGGATTGTCACCAAATTTGGACCAGGAGCAGCGGCTTGGTCCCGAAAGCATGCTTTTGCAAATTTGGTGAATATCCGTCCAGTAGTTTTGTTTAAAATGACCAAAAAGTAGGTCAAAAAAAATTACTGATATCTGTGTTCGGTCCGCAGACGGACTTCCCTGTTCGCTCCGCGGACAGGACGGTGATTGGGCCAGCAGCTTGCGTGATGTTCGCGGACATCTGACGTGCTCTCTCATTGGATGCGGCGAAAGCGTGCAGTGCGTCTGGCTTCAGAGACGCCCGCCATTTTTCTTTGCCGCATGAGAGTCTTTGTCAGGTCAGCAGGAGCGTGTCTTTCTCTTGTTCCTCCCATCCCCGCTCATGCCCGTGTCTGCCCCACCCCCGCTCATGCCCGTGTGTCCTTTCTGTCCCCCCACCCCTGCTCATGCCCTGTGTGTCCTTCCAGTCCCCCCCACCCCCACGGTGGCCAGCAAAGGGCTGAGGAGCGGGATCTGCCGCACAAACTCATGTCCGTGTGGCATGTCCAAGTTTTTGTTTGTCCCCTCCACCCCCTGCTCATGCCCCGTGTGTCTCTATCCCTCCCGCCCACCCCCCGCTCATGCCCCGTGTGTGTCTCTCCCTCCCCCCACCCCCGCTCATGCCCTGTGTGTCTCTATCCCTCCCGCCCATCCCCCGCTCATGCCCTGTGTGTCTGTATCCCTCCCGCCCATCCCCCGCTCATGCCCCGTGTGTCTCTCTACCTCCCCCCCACCCCTGCTCATTCCCCGTGTGTCTCTCCCCCTCCCCCCCACCCCCACTCATGCCCCGTGTATCTCTCCCTCCCCACCCACCCCCGCTCATGCCCCGTGTGTCTCTCTCCCTCCCCCCACCCCCGCTCATGCCCCTTGTGTCTCTATCCCTCCCGCCCACGCCCCGCTCATGCCCCGTGTGTCTCCATCCCTCCCGCCCACCCCGCTCATGCCCCGTGTGTCTCTATCCCTCCCCCCACCCCCGCTCATGCCCCGTGTGTGTCTCTCCCTCCCCCCCAACCCCCGCTCATGCCCCGTGTCGGTGGCCAGCGGAGGGCCGAGGAGAGGGATCAGCTGCACGAACTCATGTCCGTGCGGCATGTCCGTGTTTTTGTTTGTGCCCCCACCGCCGCTCATACCCTGTGTGTCTCTATCCCTCCTGCCCACCCCCCGCTCATGCCCCGTGTGTCTCTATCCCTCCCGCCCACCCCCTGCACATGCCCCGTGTGTGTCTCTCCCTCCCCCCACCCCCACTTACGCCCCGTGTGTCTCTATCCCTCCCGCCCACCCCCTGCTCATGCCCCGTGTGTCTCTATCCCTCCCGCCCACCCCCCGCTCATGCCCCGTGAGTCTCTATCCCTCCCGCCCACCCCTGCTCATGCCCCGTGTGTCTCTATCCCTCCCGCCCACCCCACGCTCATGCCCCGTGTGTCTCTATCCCTCCCGCCCAACCCCCGCTCATGCCCCGTGTGTCTCTCTCCCTCCCCCCCACCCCCGCTCATGCCCCGTATGTCTCTCTCCCTCCCCCCCACCCCCGCTCATGCCCCGTGTGTCTCTAGCCCTCCCACCCACCACCCGCTCATGCCCCGTGTGTCTCTAGCCCTCCCACCCCCCGCTCATGCCCCGTGTGTCTCTAGCCCTCCAGCCCACCCCCCGCTCATGCCCCGTGTGTGTCTCTCCCTCCCCCCACCCCCCGCTCATGCCCAGTGTGTGTCTCTCCCTCCCCCCACCCCCTGCTCACGCCCCGTGTGTGTCTCTCCCTCCCACTCACCCCCCGCTCATGCCCCGTGTGTGTCTCTCCCTCCCCCACCCCCCGCTCATGCCCCGTGTGTCTCTCCCCTCACCCCTTACTCATGCCCCGTGTGTGTCTCTCCCTCCCACCCACCCCCCGCTCATGCCCCTAGCCCTCCCACTCACCCCCCGCTCATGTCCTGTTTGTCGCTCCCCTCCCGCCCACCCCCCGCTCACGCCCCATGTGTCTCTATCCCTCCGACCCACCCCCTGCTCATGCCCCGTGTGTCTCTATCCCTCCCACCCACCCCCCGCTCATGCCCCGTGTGTCTATCCCCTCCCGCCCACCCCCCGCACATGCCCCGTGTGTCTCTATCCCTCCCGCCCACCCCCCGCACATGCCCCGTGTGTGTCTCTCCCTCCCCCCACCCCCACTTACGCCCCGTGTGTCTCTATCCCTCCCGCCCACCCCCCGCTCATGCCCCGTGTGTCTCTATCCCTCCCACCCACCCCCCGCTCATGCCCCTAGCCCTCCCACTCACCCCCCGCTCATGCCCTGTTTGTCGCTCCCCTCCCGCCCACCCCCCGCTCACGCCCCATGTGTCTCTATCCCTCCGACCCACCCCCTGCTCATGCCCCGTGTGTCTCTATCCCTCCCACCCACCCCCGCTCATGCCCCGTGTGTCTATCCCCTCCCGCCCACCCCCCGCACATGCCCCGTGTGTCTCTATCCCTCCCGCCCACCCCCCGCACATGCCCCGTGTGTGTCTCTCCCTCCCCCCACCCCCTGCTCACGCCCGTGTGTGTCTCTCCCTCCCACCCACCCCGCGCTCATGCCCCTAGCCCTCCCACTCACCCCCCGCTCATGCCCTGTTTGTCTCTCCCCTCCCGCCCACCCCCCGCTCACGCCCCGTGTGTCTCTATCCCTCCGACCCACCCCCTGCTCATGCCCCGTGTGTCTCTATCCCTCCCACCCACCCCCCACCTCATGCCCCGTGTGTCTATCCCCTCCCGCCCACCCCCCGCTCATGCCCCGTGTGTGTCTATCCCCTCCCACCCACCCCCTGCTCATGCCCTGTTGTGTTCTCTTTATACACCCTACCTTCCCTTTCCATGGTGGCCATCTTGGTAAAAGATTTTCCTTCCTGCACCGGGATGCCGCAGGCGTCCCGGTTTGGGAAGAAAAATCTTTTTTTTTACCACCTGGGGTTCCCACTTTCAGGACCTAAGATGCTAGTGGTCTTCATCTATTGAAAAGTATGTTATGGTGACGTTGCACTAATAAAAACCTATGAAATGCAGTAAAAGAAAATTGTGTTACAGGGACGTTATGGTTAAGTTGCACTAATAAAAACCTATGAAATTCAATGAAAAAACTTTGTTAAAGGGACGTTATAGTTAAGTTGCGCTACTAAAAACCTATGAAATTCAGTGAAAAAACGTTGTTAAAGGGACGTTATGGTTAAGTTGCGCTACTAAAAACCTATGAAATTCAGTGAAAAAACTTTGTCAAAGGGACGTTATGGTTCCAAGTAAAACCGAAAAACCCTTGAAATTCGCCAGTTATGGTAAGCTAAGCAACCATAACTCGCGCCACCACCGTGCACTGCTAAGACTAACACCCAGGACATCAAAGATGACATCACAAATGTCATTGATGACATCACATGTGTATGTACTTTTCATGAAATATGTGTACAAGGGATTCTTATTATAATGTTGCGAAACAAATGTCAAGGATCATTGCAATAAATATCATACCATAATTAGTGCATTGAATGATGCATTGATATAAATAGCATTCTATTATGGGGTTCTATCTGGTATACTAAGCTACTCATACGGAAACATAACATTGTGTGCAGCGTACAAGATGAAGGTATAATATTCGTAAAGTTAATATGTTGTATATTGAAATGATAATTGTTTTCTTAATAGATTTTTGTGTACTGTGAAATATGTAATACGTAGCTAATAAAACACATGTATTACATAATTGCATTACTATAGACAAAACACAAAGACACAAGAACACATACCAATATGGGTATATACAGGGAAATTAAGTTAGCAAAAAAGCACAAGTAGTAGCAGAAACAATTCATAACTTAACTGATTATTTTCATGCAAATAAATGATTGCTCTGTTTCAAATCTGCTATTTACCCTATGTATATATATCACTTAATGTGATTGGACCCACAGGGAAAGTACAGCCATAAAACAAAACAACAGAACTATCAGGAAGTGCTCATAAGTCTATTGATTATCTTTATGCACAAAAAGGATTGCTGTCTTTCAAGCTTGTGTCTTCCCGTATGTATATGTTTCATATGATGTGACTGGACTCTAAGGGAATTACTGTAAGAACCTACTTGAAGGATATGTCTACAAATAAAATAACATTTTTAGTTTCTGACTGTTACTGAAGAAAACCATGTGGCCTAGACATGTCAGCAAAAGAAAAAAGAGCGAGCCAGACATGTGATGTCATCAGTGATGTCATCAATTACATTTGTGATGTCATCTTTGATGTCCTGGGTGTTAGTCTTAGCAGTGCACGGTGGTGGCGCGAGTTATGGTTGCTAAATCCAATGAAATCATGCTAAGAAATACAACCAATCATGGAAATTAGCGCCACAGACAAACTAGATGTACATGGTATGACACTACCCATGTGTGACCAAGCCACAACAAGACTAAATAGTTTAGAAAAATCAATCTCAAACACAGTAGGCTTAGAAAAGATATTAAAATTATCCTTAAATTGCAGAGTAATGCTTAAACCTAACCTTGACGTGGACCAAGGACTAGTTAATGGAGCACTGGGTACAGTTGTTGGCTTTCAAACATACCCACGCCACAACAAAATTCAGTTTGTCAATATACTCTTTGACAAACTTTCATAAGTAAAAAGGACAGGATGTTCAACAGCTAGATTCCTTCTCTTCAAAGATATGTATGTACGCAGAGAACAATTTTCTCTAACTCTTGCATACGCAGTCACGATTCATAAATCACAAGGTCTTACCCTAGAAAAAGCAATGATAGATATTGGTAACACAGTCTATAAAGAAGGCATGAGCTATTTAGCACTATCACGCTTGCGTACACTTGACGGTCTATTTCTAATCAACTTTGATGCAAGTAAAATAAACACTGATATTCCTTACATTTTAGAATACAATAGTCTTCGCTCACTATACACCCCCCACCTAAACACATATTCTGTTCCACAAAAAGTAAAACGTTATAAAAGAAAAATAAATCAAACACAAATGCAACAGGATGTCACTGCAAATCCTCCAAAGAGAGTAGAAGAAACTAATACTTCATCAAGTACCACAAGCAAAAAAGAATCAATTAGGGAAAGTAAACCAAGTACTTCTTTAAAGAAGGAAGACAAACTCCAAAAAAAGTAGTTAGATACAGAACTACCTGGACCATTTAAATTCTCAAATATAGTTGTTGTAAGTTGCTACGCAAATGTAGCAATGAATATTCTATTTCAATTACCACCAATTGTTGACAACATTTACTTACACAGTACAGAGCCATTGTGTTTGCAAATTTTAGTACTTCACAGAAATGCAGCAAATAATCCTGACAACACGTATAGTGTTTTTGGAATAAGATATATTCTTACTCATATATGTTAAACTTGTGATATCTGTGTTCGCTTCGCGGACGGACTTCCCTGTTCGCTCCGCGGACAGCACCCCGATTGGCCCATGGCCTTGCGTCATGTCCGCAGACATGCGACGTGTTCGCTGATTGGACGGCGAGGGGCGTGGAGCGCGTCAGATTTTCTGTGGCGCCCACCATCTTGTATAACAAGGATTAAAAATTGTATTTAGTGCCGTGTGTTGGTGTGTAAGAGTGTTTGAGGAGGGTGGGGGAGTATGAGGTAGGTTCAATGTTTTTTTTTTTTTATGTGCTAGACATTTTTGTTGCGTTCGATTTGTCCGCGGAGAACAAGGCTGTTCTGACATTTTGTAAATAAACTAAATGGTGGGGTGTTTAGAGGACGGAGTATCTGTCATTTTTGTTCGCAAGGAAGGTACAAATGAGCTATGAACACTTGCGGTGTACTTAATTGTTCGTGAATACACAAACTGGGGGTGTCCTCAGGTCACTGTCCGCATTGTAATCTGTCTAGTTGAATGTGTTCTAAGAACACTCACGGTGACCTGAAATGGTTGCAATTACACAAAATGGAGGTGTTCTGAGAACGTTGTTTGTATTGTTCGTTGTCAGGGTGAAAGTGTTTTAAGACCACTCCTTTTGTCCGCTAATAGTACAATTTCCTATGGGCGTCAACCGACTTTTAGTCCACTAAAGAAACGATAAATCCGGCTGGTGTGCGCCGACATAATGTGATAATCCTATGACTGGCGCTATTGACCTGGCTGAATTGCTTTTGTGACACTAAATCATATCTCCCGCCCTTAAGCCTGATATTATCAAAGCATTCATATTCCCCGCCACTCTCTGTGACGTTACAGGGTGCGTCATCAAACGCGCCCAGTCCTCTGCAGTCCTAAGTGACTTTACACAGATCCCGGAAGTCAAAACATATTATGTTACAACACAGCGCGCCACAATTCGGAATATGAAACAGTGATTTAAAAGCAAACAGCAAGATTGTACATTTTGTAAAGTACATTTATTTGACATCAAATGTTTAGAGAATATTCCGCAATTTGCATTTGTCTTTGTTGTTGATCCGCAAAAGTTCATGTTGAGGCACGCAATGTTCCTTTGCGGTACAGAGCGTGTTAGTTCAGCTTACAACTCAGTGCGCCACAATTCGGAATATGAAACTGTGGTTTAAAAGTAAACAGCAGGATTGTACATTTGGTAAAGTACATTTATTTCACATTAAATGTTTAGTGAATATTCAACGATTTGCTATTGTCTCTGCTGTCGATCAGCAAAAGTTTATTTTGAGCCACGCGTTGTTCCTTTGCGGTAGATAGGCTGTTGGTTTATGATAAAAGCAGTAAATGGTCGCTCTGATAATCGGAAGGTTGCTCCAACAACGAGCCATTAGACCACCCTATTGGTTGGTATGTTGTTTGTAGCCGCTAGTACTGCGTAAGGGCATTTTGGGCCTTGGCGATTGTCCCATAAAATGGTGAGGATCATGAAGTTGCATATTTGGACCTGCACCTGGCAGTTGAAGACCCCATCCGCTGGAGTCTGTAAATCGTAACATAGGCAAAATGGGGCCACATACCTGTTTTAAAAAACATAAATTAGTCTCACCAGCCGATCTTCATTAAAAATCATCATTTTATTTATTAGGGCGTGAAACTATTTGCTATCAAAGATAGTGCAACGGAGTATGTTAATAATAAAATAATAATATTTTCCCATTCATATAGCTCTAAGAACCGTGAGGTATCTAAGCGGTGCTTATTATTAACCACGGTGTGTGGTGCTCATTTATCGACCACGGAAGGATGGAAGGCTGAGTTTGGCCTTGCCGGGATTCGAACTTGCATTAGCAAGCTGTGCACGGATGTCAAAGCGAGCGTTGTACTCGCTGTGCCACTTGACAGGCTACAGTGAAGTGGCACAGCGAGTAGAGAGCTTGACCACCTATAGACCGGTTAAATTATTTCTATTAACCCACCCTGTGTCGTCTGCCTTTTTCAGAGCCCTCTAAACGACAGGGGATCAATTTGGCGGTGATAGTGCGCGGTAGAAAACATTATGCCACTTTCAACGAACAAGTTCAACTTGAGCGGTCTTTAATGCTACGCTATTGTAATTATATTTAGTATAAAATAATCTAAAGGGTTACTTACAGTACAATTGCAATTTCCATTGTCTACGAGTAGTGCAGTCCCAAAATACGACTCTGCGTGTGCGAACGATCTTTCACATAGAGATATAATATATAAAAGTGGTTTCGTTTCAGAAATTTCATCCTTATCTTCTCTTACGTTTTAGCAAGAATCCTTCAAGAGAAGTCTTTCATCACAATCTCTGTCTGTCAAGGTCAAACCACAATACAACCTTATAGTCCTCTTCGTGAGCATCTCCGGGGCCCGAGAAAAAAATGGAAGCAGCTGACCATCACTGTGAACGAGCATAAATTCTTACTTTGCAACATTCTGTGTAAAGCCATCTGTGAGAAGTTGGTTTTTGCACGCCATGTTTGTATATTGTTTGTGTGATATTAAAAAAAGTTTGTTTAAGGGACGTTATGGTTCTAAGTACAGCCGAAAGACCCCTGAAAATCGCAAGTTATGGTTAACTATGAAAAATAACTTGCGCCACCACCGTGCACCGCTAAGACTAACACCCAGGACATCAAAGATGACATCGCAAATGTCATTGATGAAATCACTGATGACATCACATGTGTATGTACTTTTCATGGAATTTGTGTACTAGGGATTTTTATTATAATGTTGCGAAAAAAGTGTCAAGGATATTGCAATAAATATCATACCGTTATTAGTGCTTTGAACGATGCATTGATATAAATAGCATTGTATTATGGGATTCTATCTAGTATACATTCACAAAATGGGGGTGTTCTGAGGACGTTATTCGTATTGTGTGATTGCTTAGCTGTATGCAATCAAGGAATCGCACAGAGAGTAAAGTGGACGCCGTCCGCGGACACCGCAGCTGTTCGTGGACAGGGCGTGCTACATCCGGGTTTTTCCAGGAAATCCAACATGGAAAGAAGACTGTACGGATCAGCCAATCAGATGTCGAGGTTGTGGATTTGTGTTGAAAGAGACTGTGTGTGGTGAAGATGGCAGAAGTAGAGAAAGTGAGGGTGTTGGTGCTTGGAGATATGTTTGTGTATGGTTTACAACAGTACGCTCAATGCAGGCATGTTGCAAAGAACTTTGATGTGAAAGGAGTGGAGGTGGTGTGGAGCACTGTGCCTGATTGCAATGTACAGGGAATTGTACAAGTTTGTGAGGATATGGCCACGATGAACAGTCCGCATGTGGTAGTTTTGCACTATGGTGCTTTCCATTTGAGCAACATCAGTGCCCCTACTTTGTTGGCTGATTTGGAATGCTTGGTGCAAGCCGTAATGAAGATCCTTCCAAATGCGAAAGTAATTTTTTCTGGATTACTACCTAGGGCAATATGGGACAATAGTTCAGTTTTTTGTCCTCAGCAAAACATTGCTAGGTGTGTCATCAACCGAGGCATGTGTGCCTTCATGCTTAGAGCTGGTATGTTCTTCTGTAATAATGAGAATATTGATGTCAGTAATGCTGTTTATTTTACGGGAAGTGCCTTTCTATTTTGGAATGTAAGGGTTGCTTTGGAGAAGGTTATGTGAAGATTTTAGGAGTAAAGTAAGAAAAAAAACAAGAAAAAAAATACAAAATAACAGGTGTCTGTCAAGCATCTGTAAAAAAAACTAAAAAAAACGGCTCTTTTCAGAGCCAACTTCAAAGGTGAAATGGGGCACACTATTTAAATTTACATTCACCACTCTCAGATTTTCGATATGTCCGCGGACATGGCGGTAGTCCGCGGACATGAAAATCACTACGAGGGGGTTAGTATGTTCTATGTTACATGTATATGAAGTCAGGGATATTATGGTTAAGTTGCGCTACTAAAAACCTATGAAATTCAGTGAAAAAACCATAACTGCCGAATTTCAGGGGTTTTTCGGTTTTACTTTGAACCATAACGTCCCTTTAACAAAGTTTTTTCACTGAATATATATATATATTACACGGCCACGATAGTGGCTGTGTAGTTATGGTTAAGTTGCTGTTTCCATAGGAAGAACACTTTTGGGCGGCTTATAACTCTGCTCCCCCTGGACGAATCCTCACCAAACTTTGCAAAAAAAAGTATATGGGCCACTCTGCAAAGTTTGGTGATGTTTGGTCCAGGGGAGAAAATGTATAGATTGGGGTCCCAAAACGTCTTTTTTTCCCATAGACTGAATGGGGGAAGAAACTTTGTGCACGCTTATAGGCCAAGCCGCTGGACGGATTTTCACCAAATTTGCCGCAGGGCCAGGAGCTTGGTCCCGAAAGCGTGCTTTTGTAAATTTGCTGACAATACTTCCAGTAGTTCTTTTTAAATCATCCAAAAAGTATGTTTCTAAAAATTTGTGATATCTATGTCCGCTCCGCGGTCACACTTCCCTGTTCGCTCAAGGGACAAGAAATTGATTGGCTAATCTGTAGCGTCATGTCCGCAGACATGTAGCGCCTTCACCGATTGGTTGTGGAACAGCGTGGAGTGCGTCAGATACTTGCGCTGCACCTGCCATGTTTCCTTCGTGTTTTGGTGTACGCGGACATCGCCGGTAACACATATAAAACACCACTTCACTTGTTTCCCTTATGAAATACTGTTTTGGAAGGTGAGCGTTAATGAGGCTGGAATGGGATTTGGCAGCAGGAAGTCAAAAAGTGTTGTTTTCCTGTCACCAAAATCATACGTTAAATTGGAAGTTGGTGCTCCATGTACGGTGAAGAATTACTGCGCCTGTTACAATGCATTTACAGTAATATTGCAGTCAGACTGGCGTCCTAGAGTTTCAAATCTGAGCCAGCCACCTGTACTGTTTGATGGAAACAGCGGTTCTACAAGTGTATCGGAGTAGCGGTTCTCATGAATGGATTCTCATATGTTGTTGCAAAGTGAGAATGTATGTGCATTCTGAGTGAAGATCACTTGCTTTCCTTTTTTGTTTGCGAGCTCAGTAGGCCCATGCATCCAACTGAACCATAAGTGTCAACTGTTTTTTGACCTTGAGCTAAAGGGAACATTTTGTAAGAATTCAGGGAGTGGACGTTTGCAAAACATACCATTTGATAAGGTTATGTTTCAAAAACGTTTGTAAGGCACATGAAATATCACTTCACAAAGAATCTTCGCTGCAAATACATTGCTGTCTGACTTTACCGAAAACAATGAAGGTGGTACATATCATGTAAATTTAATTTTGATGACTGTACACCGGACCGAGTTTTAATTTTTTAATATGAAAACAATAATTTTGACAATATAAAGGAAGCAGTAAAGTTCTGTGCAGTTGTTATTTTTTTCTCACTTATGGAGAGTGCAGATTCTCAGCGTTTGCTGGCTATGACTACATTTACCCATGTTCTACGCTAATACTTAATTAAAATTTCATGTATGACCACTTTGATGTGTCTATTAGTTTCCACATTCTTTTTTGTTAATTTCAAATTGTGTGGTAAAGGTTGGGTATTGATACGTGTTTTCATTAACGTTTCTCGACCAGCTACATCCTGCCATACTGGGCTTGCTATGGATTCCAAATGCCGAGTGATGGCTTTTTTCCACGCCAGATACAACTGCTTCTGACCGGCTGCCTGTCCGTCAGAATTTTTTGGGATGATTGCGCTGGCCCCCTTTGTCCATACGCTGAAGTGGCCATTCGGGGTAACATAACTTCTTTTACGGTGGTGTAGGGAAAAGGTCATGGCGACGTCTTGGAAATCAATGTCGAGCAAAGTGGTTGCTTTAATGAAAACGCATACTTTGTGTGTGGGGAAAGAACAACGTGTGCCTCACCATTAACATTTTTGATGACGCCCATAGAAACAATGTTACAATTTTATTTAAAAATGGGAATAGTCCTATCGTCTGAGACAGTTTATTGTCAAATAAAACTACTTTACAAATTCTAAAATGTTAATGTTTTCTTTTAAAAACCAGTTTATTATTTCAAAATGTATTGTGCTACGCTGTACGTCGCTGTATGTTCATTTTCAGGTTCTGCATCCCAGCACGTAGGTGTTTATGGGTACATTTGTCTACGGAGGAGAGGAACGTCATCCAAAAAGGTGTATAATATCATTAGGGTTGGTTATGTGACGAGATGTGGGAGTGTTTTCGTATTGCACAAGTGTCGTGATGTCATTCAAAAAACCTAGCGGTATACATTTATTGAATGAAGGGTTGGCTGCAGCTATGGGGAGTGGGCAGAATGTCGGGTTCATGTTATAAGCTCATGATCCACTCCATGTGGCTACTCACAATGACCAGAAGGGAGATAAGATAGGATTACAGTGGCCTGTCCACCTGGGACTGGCTTTGTGATAAAGTCGTTCCACATTACAATAACTTTGAAAGGGAAGAAAAAAGTGCTCATGCTAATAGGTTAACATGGTTTCCTTTTTGCTTTTTGCAGGCTGCCATGGAAAGCGAAGAGGGGCCCTGAAGGGAACAACCGCTTTCCCTTTCTATGGTGGCCAACTTGGAAAGGAATTTTGCTTTTAATCCGGGACACCTGCATCCCGGATTAAAACCAAAAATCCTCCTTTTTAAGTACCGCCCCTTACTGCTTAGGAAATCTACATTGTTAATGGCATTCATTCCCTATTTTAGGGGTGGAAGTATCCTTTACTGAGAAATATAAAGTAGATGGAGTCTATGCGTTTTTTTTTTGCCTTTTAAAAATGTGAAAGGTGGTTCTTAAAGGTGTCATGAATCGCCTCTTTCGCCCACTTTGGACTTCATGGTCCATAAGGCACAGCATCATTGGGACAATCATCCTTTCAACATGGACGCCTGCACAGGAGCGCTACTCTCTAGCGTTTATGTCGGACGCACTGCCTTCTAGAAAATAGGCACGTCCCTGCGGCTCTGCGCGTCTCAACACTACTGTCCGTGTTGCTAGCGATTGCTACTGTTCCCTTCGTCAGCTCCTTCCAGCTTCTTCTATCCTTTCCATCCAGGCTGCCCCCCCTCTTTAGAACTGCTCCTGCTATTCTTGGCTCCTTCCTCCTTTATCTTGGACTGAGTGTGCGGTCCATGCTAGCGGGTCTTCCGCTCGCTTTGAACTCTGAATCTATGCTACTGCTCCCTCCTGGAATCTGCCGTAGTGCTTCCATCCTGGATACTGACCCTCACCCAGCTTCCTGAGGCATACAGCGAACCTCACACTGGACCCAGACCCAGAGGACACACGCCCTTACCTGTACAAGTCCAGAACAACCCGGAAGAAAGAAAAGTCTCCAAAGAAGACTCAACCCCGAGAAAAACAGGTGAGAAAAAGGGCAGAGTGTGACAGTTTGAGACGCCCAGAATCTGATATTGAGCCTAACATGGAGGCTGCAGCCTAGGACCTCATGAGAGGGATGCA
Organism: Ambystoma mexicanum; assembly: GCF_040938575.1. NCBI lineage: Eukaryota > Metazoa > Chordata > Amphibia > Caudata > Ambystomatidae > Ambystoma > Ambystoma mexicanum. Next base: position 1,056,787,090 of record NC_090932.1, read on the forward strand.
AGAATTAACGACTGAGGTTCAAAACCTCAAGGCGGAAAACGCAGCCCTAAAACAACTCGTATTGTGCCGGGATTTGGCAGGGGGTATAGTGGACAAGTATGATGGCTCCTCCAAGTCCCTGCGTTCCTTCCTTGATTTCTGTCTGGTGCATTTCACGTTCAAACCCTACTATTTCTCCACACACAGGGCTAAAGTGGGGTTTATGATATCACACCTTTCTGGCAATGCCTTAGCCTGTGCGACCCCCTTGATGAATGCAGGAGACCCACTCCTGGACAACTACGATGGATTCATAGAAGCCTTCAAGGCCATGTTTGACAGACCCAAACTCGTTTATAGTGCCCAGGAAAGACTATTGGAGTGCCAACAAGGAAACCAAGATATGCTTACTTATGTGACTCATTTCAAACAACTGGATAAAGAGGCGGATTGGTCCCAGGAATCTATTCTCACCTTGTTTTTCGAAGAGGCTTGAATGATGAAGTCAAGGACGGGCTAGCTAGAGTAGCCCGTCCCAGTTCCTTCCGGGCCTTGATGGATTTGGCCTTATAAATCGATTTCCGAATCCAGGAAAGGAAGGCAGAGAAAAGAAACAAAAACCACAAACCCGAAACCAACCGTGCAGTACCCTAGCCTTAAGGAAACATCCTCCCAGCCTTCTTCGGACCCAGAACCTATGCAGCTGTGCTCCTTTTGGGGTCCGATCTCCCCACAAGGAAGGACCCATATAATTAATACCGGGCTCTGCATGTATTGTGCCTCTGATTAGCATCTAGTAAGGAATTGCCCAATAGCACCACCCCGGTGTTCGGGAAATGCCAGCTCCCGATCTTGAGCGGAGCACAGCTTCAGGAGAAAGATGTCTGCTCCACTTCTATTCCTTCCTTGACTTGTCCTCGCCAAAATACATTGGTGGTTCTACAAACATTCTTGTCACCCACTAAAGAGGACACTTTTCCCATCCTGGCTCTAGTGGATTGCGGTGCCATGGGAGTATTTATGGATGATGAATGGGCATTAAGGCACAACATACCCTGAGAAAACAAGAGAGTGATTCAAGCTGTCAAAGGGATTGACGGGAAACCATTGTCCTCCGGACCCATTAACCACCAGACCAAGAAACTGCTACTATCAATAAATAACCATCAAGAAACAATTTGTCTTGAAATCATTAAAGCAGCGCACTATCCCACGGTTCTTGGCATACCCTGGCTTCAGAAGCACAACCCGTATATCAATTGGGCAGCAGGAACCTTATTCCTAGGTTCAGAATTCTGTTTGTGCCATTGTTTGTCTCAGGGGTTGGTGCCAGATCCTCAGGTGGACTCTCTGACTCCCGAACAACCACCATTGTTTGTCTCCAACATTACCCAAGTACTGGAGATCTATCGGTCCTATTCTGATGTGTTTTCAACTGCCATTGTTCAATCCTTACCACCCCATCAACCAGAGGACTGTGCTATTGACATGGAAGAATCAGCAGTAATTCCATTTGGCAGAATGTTTATACTGTTTATACTGTCCGAATATCTGGTCACAAATCTCGCTAATGGAACCATTCGTCCTTCAAAATCCCCCGCCGGTGCCTCATTGTTCTTTGTGGCCAAGAAAGATACTAAGGAGCTCCGACCTTGTTAGGACTACCGAGGTCTTAACCAGTGTACCCTTAACAATCGGTATCCGCTACCCCTTATTTCTGATATATTGGAGGCCGTCCAAGGAGCGTAATTTTTACCAAGCTTGATCTACAAGGTGCCTACCATCTTATTTCAATTAAGGACGGGGATGAGTGGAAGACCGCCTTCAGAACACCTTTTGGTCATTTTGAGAACCTGGTCATGCCCTTCGGCCTAGCCAATGCCCCAGCGGTTTTCCAGCGCTTCATAGACAGAGTCTTCTCGGATATGTTGTTTCTTTTTGTCATAGTATATCTGGATGACATACTGATCTATTCCAATGAACCCCAAGTCTATTAAAAACTTGTAAACACTGTACTGCAGCGATTAAGAGAGAACAAGCTCCTGGCTAAACCTGAAAAATGCCTTTTTCATGTTCGAACCATTCATTATCTTGGCGTCGTACTGAGTTCCAAAGGAATTGGAATGGATCCTGCCATGGTAACCTCGATTCTTTCCTGGCCAGCACCTACCACAGTAAAACAGATCCAGTCCTTCTTGGGTCTCGCAAACTTTTACAGGAAGTTAATTCCCACATTTTCTGACATCATGCATCCCATTGTCACCTTGCTGAAAAAGGCACACCATTCAGTTGGTTGGTTGCTCAAGAAACAGCCTTCAAGGAATGAAAACAAAGATTTACACAAGCCCCCGTCCTGGTTCAACCGGATATAAAGAAACCCTTCCTGGTGGAAACGATTGCCTCAGACTATGCCATCGGAGCAGTTCTTAAACAAGAACTTGAAGACAAGATGGAACACCCCATCGCCTATCTATCTCAAACCTTGACTCCCAGTGAGACACATTACTCAGTCCTGGAGAAAGAACTACTAGCCATTCGACAGGCCTTTACTGATTGGTGACATCTACTTCTAGGTGCCAAACATCCAGTCCAGGTACAAACCGATCATAGAAACCTACAAGTTCTACAGTCCTTGGAATGCAGGAACAGTCGTCAAGTTTGCTGGGCCTTTTTCTTTGCCCAGTATCAGTTCCACATACAACACGTCCCTGGATCCAATAATGTAATCGCAGACGCCTTGTCTAGGTGTCCCGATTACGAGCCTGTTGGAGTTTGTACCTTTCTGAGAATGTTTCCTGATACCGTTGTCATAGCGCAGGCCAATTCCTTGTTGGAAGAAATCTGTATCGAAGCACCATCTTCTGATCTTTTGCAGAGCTATACCAACACCAACCAATGGAACCTGGTCTCAAAGGATGGTTACCTCTTCCACGATAAGAGACTTGTGATACCCACACAAAGACTGAGAACCAAGATCATAACACTCTGCCATGATACATTTCATTCCGGGCATAGAGGAATTACCGCCACTCTCTGTTCTATTCAGAGACAATTCTGGTGGCCAAAGATGATCGATGGGGTAAAGGCATGCATTCAAGCATGCTCTATTTGCAGTGAAAACAACAGTGATAACAGAAAGCCTGCAGGGCTCCTTCTCCAACCCTCCTTGCCGGAGCGCCCTTGGGACATAATTGCCACTGACTTCATTGTGGATATACCTCCATTCAGAGGGTATTCTACCATAATGGTTACCATTGACCTATTCACCCACATGGCACACTTCACTCCTTTATACAAGTTACCCTCAGCGCTTGAATTGGCAGGAATTTTCTTTAAAAACATATTCAGACTTCATGGGCTTCCTTCCAAGATCATCTCTGACCGCGGCCCTCAGTATATCTCCATGTTTTGGAAACATGTGTCAAATGTTGGGCATCCAACGTGTCTTGTCTTCAGGGTACCATCCTCAGACCAATGGTATAACTGAGCGGGTAAATCATACCCTAGAACAATACCTGCAATGTTTTGCTGCCAGGGTCCAAGATGATTGGTCTGTTTTGATTCCGGTAGCCAAATTCACTTAAAATAACTCATACTGCCATCAAGACCAGCCCATTCTTTTGCAGCCAGGGGTTCCATCAATCAGTTTTACCATCTATCCTACCCCATCCTACCCCGGTACCCTCGGTCGATTCCTAGATTGAACGTCTCATGAGTGTACACAAGGTGGCCAAGGATCACTTGGAAAAGGCCAGATCAGACATCAACAGATCTGCTGATAACAAGAGAAGACGTAGCCCTTTATATGGAATTGGGGACAAGGTTTGGTTATCCTCGAGACTCTTACCTCGACACTTGCAGCCTAACAAACTGGCGCCCAAGTATTACGGGCCTTTCACCGTTAAGGAAGTCATCAACCCTGTGGCTTTTCGTCTACAGCTACCCGAATCTTGGAAGAAAATACATCCTGTTTTTCACACTTCCCTACTGAAACCATATGTACCCTTCACCAGATCAACTCCTCGACCTAACCCTGTGCTCATCAATGACCAGATGGAATACGAAGTTTCCAGGATATGCGATTCTAGATACAGACGGGGCCGACTCCAATACTTAGTGGAATGGAAAGGATATTCCCCCAGCGAACAAACCTGGGAACCTACCTCCAACATGAACGCTCCCCGTTAGGTGCGGAAATTCCATCTAACCCATCCAGGGAAACCCTAAAAAAGGATCACAGTGGCCTGTCCACCTGGGACTGGCTTTGTGATAAAGTTGTTCCACATTACAATGACTTTGAAAGGGAAGAAAAAAGTGCTCATGCTAATATGTTTACATGGTTTCCTTTTTGCTTTTTGCAGGCTGCCATGAAAAGCGAAGAGGGGCCCTGAATGGAACAACCGCTTTCCCTTTCTATGGTGGCCATCTTGGAAAGGAATTTTGCTTTTAATCCGGGAAACCTGCATCCCGGATTAAAACCAAAAATCCTCCTTTTTCAGTACCGCGCGTTACTGCTTAGGAAATCTACATTGTTAATGGCATTCATTCCCTATTTTAGGGATGGAAGTATCCTTTACTAAGAAATATAAAGGAGATGGAGTCTATGCGTTTTTTTTTTTTTTGCCTTTTAAAAATGTGAAAGGTGGTTCTTAAAGGTGTCATGAATGGCCACTTTCACCCCCTATGGACTTCATGGTCCATAAGGCACAGCATTATTGGGACAATCATCCTTTCAACATGGCCGCCTGCACAGGAGCGCTACTCTCTAGCATTTACGTCGGATGCGCTACCTTCTAGAAAATAGGCACGCTCCCGCAGCTCTGCGCATCTCAATGCTACTGTCCATGTTGCTAGCGATTGCTACTGTTCCCTTCGGCAGCTCCTTCCAGCTTCTTCTATCCTTTCCATCCAGGCTGGCACCCCCCATTTAGAACTGCTCCCACTATTCTTGGCTCCTTCCTCCTTTATCTCGGACCGCGTGTGCGGTCTGTGCTAGAAGGTCTTCTGCTCGCTTTGAACTCTGAATCTTCGCCGCAGCTCCCACCTGGAATCCGCCATAGTGCTTCCATCCTGGATACTGAACCTCACCCAGCTTCCTGAGGCATACAGCGAACCTCACACTGGATCCAGACCAAGAGGACACGCGCCCTTACCTGTACAAGTCCAGAAATACCCGGAAGAAATAAAATTCTCCAAAGAAGACTCAACCCCGAGAAAAAACAGGTGTGAAAAAGGGCAGAGTGGGACACAAGGAACCTTTGCTTTGTGTATGGATGGCTTTTTTTTTAAACACAGCTCATAAGGAAAGGTGCGGATGGAAATGAGCAAAGACACATCAAACAGTAATATGGGGGGGTTAGGTGGACGGCCCAAAATGTTGTGCGTGTGTTATTTATAAGCTAGCGGCACTGTTTCTCGTGCTCCTTCATTACAGCGGTGATGCTGTTTCTTAGGGAGGAGGGATAGTCGTAGCTCATGTCATTTTCAGATAAATAGTATTTTTTCTAAAAATATTCACTGTGTACTGCATTGATTATGCATGCGCACAAATTAGTGTTGGAGCTGTGCAAGGGAAATGTTGAAGTTGAAAGTTCCTACATCAGTAAAAAATGTATTTTCACACAGTCCACGAGGCATACATCTTATTGGTAAGTGTGCACAGATTTTCACATACATCACCATGCTGTGCACCAGCATATGGTCATGTGGCATTTTCCACAGGGTGTGCAATGCACTCAGATGTTCGTTTACATAATGGTTACGTAGCAATACTAGAAACCAATGAAATTCAGTAAAAAATGTTGTTGAAGGGACGTTATGGTTAAGGGACTCTACTAAGAACTTATGAAATTCAGTAAAACAACTTTGTTAAAGGGACGTTATGGTTGCCCTAATAAAAACCTGTGAAATTCAGTAAAAAAACGTTGTTGACAGGACGTTATGGTTCCAAGTAAAACCGAAAAACCTTGGAAATTCGCCAGTTAAGGTAAGCTAAGCCACCATAACTCGCACCACAACCGTGCACTGCTAAGACTAACACCCAGGACATCAAAGATGACATCACAAATGTTAAAGAGTTAAAGAGTGCTAATGTAGAGATGATGAGGAGGATAGAAGACATGAGCGGGGAAAAGACGAAAGTAGGGAGAGACATTTAACGAGTTGCTCGACTTCTAACCTTCTTTTCTGCCTCTTTATTTGTAATTGTCTCTCCTGCTCTTCTTCATCTTTCCAACTCACTGTTTCCTCTAGCTCTCTCTGTTTTTTAATGTTATTTTAATATCTTTAACTCTTTCTCCCTTTCTTCTGCTCACCCTCATTCACTTCTCAACCTATCATAGTCCTCCTTCTCTCCCCTTTCTCTTCTCTCTACTTCCTCTATTATTTTTGCCCTTTCCTTAGCTTCCTCCTCAGTATCATTTTGAGTTGAAGCTTCCTCTCCCGCATGCCCTATCTTGCTTGTGGCATTCCTGTTCCGTTTATGCAATATCTTCACACATACCCATTCATTTGGCAGGACGTTTGTCTCATTTCTTCTGCTATGTCATGTCTTTCACAAGTCAATTTCCATCAGTTTTGCTTGTAGTTTGCTGCGCTCCATACATTTGCCACTGTTATCCTGCACTATTTTCATGCTTTGCACCACTAAGTGTCTCCTCACTGCTATACGCTGGAGGTGCAAAGGTAGGATTGGTATGTCCTGCTGCTGCTTTCAACTCCTTTAAGGAGTACAATTCCTGACTTTCTGCTGTTGGATCTATGTCTGTGGTTTGAGGAGGAGGAGAGGGAGCCAAAGGCATTTACCTTCCTTATCATTTTGACTCAGCTTCCATTGCTTTTGGATTGAGTCCACTTCCTTGTTCTGAAACATTTTGCATAGCTCTATTATAGACAACCTGTTAATTAATTGCTTCCCCTTATAAGCTGCATGTAAATATGTGGTCATATGTTGCTGCACTCATTTGGAAAAGCTTCTGTCTTTGAGTCATGGCTTCACCAATTCCATTCTGCTCTGTACTTGCGTAGTTTTGTCTTAATACCAGGTGAGGAATTTGCACAAATGTTGAATGGGTTGTCATGTTCTTTAATACTTGTCAATACTTACTTGACCTCAAATTGGGGTTTTGACAATTTACCTTGTCAGTTTGCAATTCACATAATTAATACCACTTTTTAATCACATTTCTTCTAACAATGGCAATACAAATGGTGGACATTAAGACAGACTTGACTCGTCTAAATGATGAAGACTAGGGAAACTTTACAGGAGCAGGAGAGACCCAAGAGGGCCCTCTTCGAGGGGGGCAACATGGTTTTACAGATCATGCAAAGGGAAAACAATGGGGGGAGAAACTGATGTTAAACAGTATTAGTTACGAGGACGAAAGAGAAGAGAACAGTGACAATAGTATTGGGACCATGGGGTCAGATGAAGACCAACGGGACAACGACGATGATGAGGGTGAGAGGCCTTGCCAACGCTCCAGGGAAGCAAGTCCTGACAGAGACACAATGTGGGGAGAAGGGAAAGATATTGGAAGAGAAGAGGGAGAACCCAAGGAACAACTCAAACATCCCAGAGACAGGTCACACAGTGCAGACAAAATCACCCCGTAGGTGCAGAGGCTCAGAGCCCTGCCAGGACGGAAATATACAGAGATGATAAGGGCATTTACAGCCACAAAAGATATATGAAGACATGATGGAGAGATGAGACCGACACAGTTTCAATTATTTGAGAAGGGAGGCAGACGACCCTAGTATATACTGTGGCAATAGATGGGTAAGGATATTTTAAGATGCAAGCTACCTTCATTGACTGCAGGGACTGGGAAATAGATGTAAAAACTCAAACGACTGACAGCAGCGATGAAACTGGCAGTGGACCACGTGAAGAGCCTACTTTCAGCCATTCTTGGGGAGGTAGCAAAAAATGTTTGGAAAAGAGCAGGTTACCCCGGAGTGACAGCACAAAACAAGGCATACAATGGTGCACTGTTCAATAAATCAGCCTTATGGCAAGCTGTGAGTGTACTGTATCCAGCCACATCGGACATAAGCTTGATTATGGCACGTAAAATATGAGAAGACGTAGACCCACTTTAATATATTCAGGAAATTCAAGTGCATTGGCATCTTGAGAATATGAGAGCTGTGGGAGAAAACAAAGGTGTTATTTTACCATATATTATGTTAAGGACTACCAGGAGAGGTACAGAAACAGCTGAAGGAGTTAGTGGGAATGGAGAGTCTAAGCCATGGTCATATATCCAACTAACTTTAGTGCATTATTGTCATTTAATGCAAGAAAGAAGCGCTAGGGGAAAAATCAGGAAAAAGCGAAGTTAGTACAGACAAAATAATCAAAGTATATAATGGAAGGGGAAACGCTAACAAGTGGAGAGGGTGTAGACACCCATCATAACAGAATCAACGGCATGCAATAAGGGAAGGTTTTGCAGGAAGGGGTGACACAAATTACTGGCCACGGGGACAGGGAGAAGTGCCCAGGGGAAGAGGGTTCGACATCCACTGCAGCAGGACAGAGATGATTAAATGGGGGATAGCCAAGACTGATGGGGGGGGTCCAATACAATGATGGTTATGTGGAAGAATAGGTCATATAGCTTGAATGTGTAGAAGCAGAGGTGGAATGCAACAGAATGGGGGCATGCCGCATGAACAGACATATCAGACAGATCAAACTAACTATTATGCCCAATATCACATGCAAGCCCAGGTATATGTGCCAAAATCAGCGCACATGCAAAGCACGCAAGTACAGACATATCAACTCATTCCACATTCACCACAAGCACAGGAACACATGCAGCCATCTTAAACTGCACAGCAAGTACTAACACAATCCTAACATTGTAGCAATGGCACACATAGACTCCATGATGCAGACTCCAGTTTGAAAACTGAGAGGAGTAACTGTAGTGGGGGGGCAATCCTTTAAAGGGACGAGCATGTCATTGAATCCAAAACAGGACAGCAAACAGACAAACCTGATATGTTTGATCCCATCCGTTACACCCAAACCAAATGAGGAACCACTTATAATAGGGGTGGCAATAGGTGACAAGACTTTCTCGTAGATACAGGGTCAATTAGACCCTGTATTAGGGAGGTATGATATCTGATATCAGGCATTGCCATGAATGCGCTGGGGTTCTCTGGGGCTACAGATTCGGTTCCTTTCTACTGATATGCTCCCACTTTCCATGGGAGAACACTACCTGACTATTCCATTGTTATATTCCAGACAGACAGCAGTAAACATAAATGGTAGAGACATGATGAGCCGGCATAATATGACCATTTCATTTACAGACCAAGGGTGCTCAACACCAGGAACTCACTACATGAACATTAGGGAACTAATTTAGGCATATTATGGACAGAATGTACAGAGGGGGTACCAGCAGACCTCAAGTTTTTCCAATATAGATGGGAAGTGCTCCAGGGATACATGGAAAACTGTTAATCATGGCCAACAAGTTCTTATTTAGACCAGAAAATCCCCTGGATGAGAAGGAAGGGCAAGTGATACCGATAGATCTGGAAGCGTTTACGGTAGAAGATGAGAGAATAGTGTTGCATGGGACTGACTACTTGGGATGGTCATGGTGGACAGTAATCGCATTAGGGGAAGGGCACAGGCTGATGGACATGACAGCTGAGGAACTGTTTTGAGACAATCATTCAGATAATGATATAGTGATTTTCATGAGCATTTAAATTGGGTGAGGATAAATTACAGGAAAGGGCCACAGAAAATGGTTTTGTTGCAAAGGGCATAGCCGCAATTTCTCTAGGAAGACTTGGGGTGAGTACCCAGTATCCTATGGACCAAAAGTCCATATGATGTGGGTCTGTTAAAAGGGATAGGAGCTGTCAAAATAAAGCTCAAGCCACGGTCTATTCTACTGAGGGCAGACAAGGTTATTCATGAGACAATCGCCGCATTAGTGAAGGAAGGTATTCTAGTACATTCGTAGTCGCAGTGTAACACAGCTGTGTACCCGATGAAGAAGGTGACAGGGGGATCATGACAATTTATTCAGGAATTGCGTCCTTTAAATCAAATTGTCGAGGCAGAATTTCCACGAGTTACCAATCCAGCGACAATCCTATCTAGCATCCCACCAGAAGCTACTCATTTCACAGCTGTACCACTTCAGGAACAGTCACAAGACTTTACCTTCTTTCTATATAGAAACCGGAAGTGGAAACATATAAGATTACCACAAGCGTACTGTGAGTCACCCTCTACCTTTAATAAGTCCTATAAATGGACCTTGCCATCATACAGATGGAGATTACCATCATTCAGTATGTAGACAACATTTTGATTTACTGCAAGTCCGAGAAGCAGTGTTGAAATGACTCAGTGTACTTGTTGACATTGTTAGCAGAGAAAGGTTACAAGGTAAACAAGGTGAAATTAAAATATTGCCAGAGGGAGGTGTTGTACTTTGGACAGCTGATATCGCAGGAGTTACTCCAGAAAGGGCAGAGGTGATCTTCAGAACGCTGATGCTAAAGACAATGAAAGAAAGGCAGCAGTTTTGGTCCTTTGTAATTATTGCAGAGCCTGGTCATTTGACAACAGGACATGCATGAGACCCCTGTTATGTTGGCTCTGAAGCACAGAGACAGGACGGTAACCTATTATGGACACACAAAATGACTGAAGCATTTGATGAGTTGACAAAGGCAATATGCATAGCTCCGGTGTTGGGAATTTCTGATTACCATGACAAATTCTATTTGTTTTCACATTCCAATGGAGTAGTGATGAGTGCAGTACTCACGCAAAAGACAACCTTAGGATACAAGTCAGTGGTTTACTATAGTAGGCATTTAGGCAAGTGATGAGGGGATATTACCCATGCCAACAAGCTTTGGATGCTGCTGCATTCACAGTAGAAAAGTCAGCGAGTATAACAATGGGGTGCAGCACCACACTTTACGTGGAACATGCCCTCTTCATGATCCTTTAAAACCACAAAAGCACACCAACTACTCAGAGAACATCTAGATGCAAGGTAATTATTTGAAATCCAGCAATACATGTAGTAAGGTGCAGAATTGTAAATCCAGCGACATTTCTAGCTGAACCAGTGGAAGAGGTAGACTATTTGCATGACTGTACTATGTACATGGAACAATATGACGACATTCCCAAAGTGGGGGAGAATGCCCTTGAGGGTAGAGAAGCATTTTATATTAACGAGTCCTCAATGGTAGACTAGGCGACGGGAGAAAGACATACTGGGATGGCAGTAGTGAAAATGGAATCAGATGGGATGACTAAAGTAGTAGCAAGTGCGGGATTGCCTTCACATTTTTCAGCGCAAGTGGCAGAATTAGTGGCCCTCATAATGGCATTAGAAGCAAGCAGGCACTAGGAGGTTACATTGTATTCTGGTTTGGCCTATGTGACATCTAGAGTATACGCTGGACTGGACTGTCATGATGGCAGAGGAGGGGCTTCTGAGGTGCTGATGGTGCACCAGTGCAGCACGTACCCCTATTGGACAGGCTGATAGATGTGCTACAACTCCCATCAGCTAGAGCGATGATGGAGTACCAAACGCACATGAAGTGGGAGGACTTAGTCTCCTGTGGCAATGAAAAAGCAGGTGCAGAAGCGAAACGTGCACCAAATTTTACAGAAATAGATGAATTTGATACTCCATCGAACACACATATTCACGTGCAAAATATGATCTTGATGAAAATGTATAGTGCATTACCAGCCATACAAATAATGGAGTTCCAAGGAAAAGCACTGGTAGAAGAAAAAGAGATATGGGTGATGAATGGATGGCCAATATCCCGTACAGACACAGACAACATTTGGTAGCAGGAGAGCACAGGCAAACAAGTATTCCCAGCAGCATTATTGCACATTACACTCATGCAATTGCACCATCCCACTCATCTAAGTAGGGACGTAGTTGCTGCACACATTGGGGAACAATGGTTCTGTCTAAATATGGAAGAGTATATAGCTGCATTCATGGAAATCTGTATTGTTTGCAAGAAATTCAGTGCAGGCCATACCTTACACATGGTGCGAGGAGCAATACTGCACCAATCAGCATTTCCAACACCTACACATAGATTATGCTGACATGATCCAAGTTTGCCAAGGCTACCGCTATATGATAGTGATTGTATGCCTATTTTCCCAGTGGATTGAAGCTGGCCCCTGTTCACACCCTTATGCTCTCAGACCAGTGAAATTCCTTGTTAAAGAGGTATTCCCATAATGGGCGCTGTGTGAAGTACTGTGGTCTGACAATGGACCTTACTTTGTAAATGAGACCTTTTGTATATATCAGCTCTACTGGGGATCAAGCGGAGGTTCTCCTGTGCCTATCACCTTCAAGAGACTGAAAATGCCTGTGACTCAATGGCCTGTTGAAGGAGAAAATAGCCCAAATCAAAGCCACGTTGAAAAAGGGTGGGCTCCATTGCTGCCCCTAGCCCTTTTTGCATTGTGCCACCAGCCTAGAACTGGCCACCACTTAACCCCGTATGAGGTGGTGACAGTGCGTTGCATGCGACTCCCTACATGATTCCCTACCTGCACACAACCTTTGAAGAGCAATGTATTAGATTTGTAATTGAGACTGAACGGATGATCCCGCCTCAATTGTTCTTTCATGCTTTTCTGCTTTACGTGGCACAAACCTACCCACAGTTGACCCATGGAGAGCCCTCTATCATAACATTGCTCAGTAACACAAGAATCTGTTTAGTCAGGGAGTGATTGTTCTATGCAGCTCTCTCCCAATATTTTAGACAGAGAGCTTAACATAACATGCTAAAACCATGAACACGCATTTGTGAAGCTTTTCGGGGGATTTTTACAGGTCCTCAGAGCAACGCAAGAGGATATTCGGTATTGCAAAATGGGAACTGTTATTCAAACTGCTGTATTCATGTTTTGTGTCTTTGGTTGTCTCTCTCTACCTCTATACCCTCCTTGCCTTACGACAAATTTTATTTTTGTGTGCACATGCCTTGATCCCTACTAATGTGACCCCTATCAATGCTTTTATGGAAGGCACATCTGGGCAGGTGACAAGCGCTGCCAAAGAGGTAAAGAGACTTAAACACATTGCAGATGTAGACTTTGACCAGGTACAATTTGTATCTAACCGATTTGTCCCATATTTCGCATAACATGTGGCACAAGCACATGACCAAGTTAGGGACCAAAACCACAAAGGAGAGCTTTTATGTGTGCTCTTTCATCCCCTACGCAATGAGTACATCCAGGACATTTGTAGCAGCTGAAGTTCCAACCTCCAGAGCAAAATGCGTCATGCATTTGTCGCTCTGCACGATCAGAGGCTGATTTCAAGGGAGACAGGCCCTATTATGATGGATGTCACAGAAAATGTTTGGCATGAAGATAGTTACGTCAAGACTCAATACATGATATATGACTACTGAAATACTGACAACACAATAGAATACATCTCTGATGTCCCGCACCAGGGAGAAGCAAATATAGTGAAACAAAAGGAATGACAATCCCCCAATACAGGACAAAGGGAGATGGGAGGAATGCCAGGCTGCTGGGAAAGACCACAGCTGTTAGTAAATAGACACATTTACACAGCAGAAGAATGGAAAGAAGGAGTGGGTTGGAGCAGAAATAGTGCAAAAAGAAAATGGCAATTGCTTCAAGGAAAGGGCACAAGTGCAAGGTTGCTCAAATGGGTAGAAAATGAAGCAGGTCATATGCCAATTCTACCATTTGAAAGTGCTTCATTGTGTTTCCAGAATGATGGCCCAGTGAAGGCTGGGGCAGAATAAAGAATACAAGAAAGTATTGAAGCTACAGGCATGTAGGTTGGTACTGCAGTGCTCATGGACCACTACTGGGCATGCAGACCGTAAGCATACATGCAGTTTTCACGTAATTGGGGAGGGATATGTTCTCTCGTACAGCTAAAAACATCAGTATTTGTAGTGCCGCAGAAAGACATGCAAGTAGACAGATTTCCCAAGATGGATGCTCATCAAAGGAAGAAGAGATCTGTAGAGCTGACAAGAGTGAGGATGGGAACTAGTCATCATCAAACATGGAGATACATTGGACGCAATAACTCCAGAACATAGACTGGTCAGCAGGACGAGATGTTCTTTGCATCCATCGTTCCAGCAGTTCAAGCGAATGTCAATGCCAAATGACGTTGGGAGCTGATACAGATGATACAAATGTAGATGATGCAGATTGACAGTCAAGGTGTTCAATGCCATCAAGGAAGAATTGAGAGTTGTTAGGTTAGTGGCCCTCCACGTTCTGGACCTCCCCATGGAGGGAGGTGTTTGTGTCAATATCGGGCCTTCGTGCTGTACATTCACACCTGGCCACAAGGAAGAGAATGGGACCATGACAAAGGCTATCACCCAACTATCATAATAACTACATGCTAAAATGAAAGAAGAGACAAATGCCATAGGGAAGGACGATGGCTGGGTGTCATACATCTTCTCATGGACACCATCATGGATGGCCAAAGGACTTAAGGTACTAGTAGAACTATTGGTATCAGTGTTATTTGCCTTCTGTATCATCAAAGTAGCAATACCGCAGTGCAGCAAGACCACTGAGAAGACTATAGGGATGAAAGTACTACTAGACTTAAAGACCGAAGAAGATGAAGATACAAAGACATGTAATGCACTGAGATCACATTTGGCACGTTGTGGTCTGTTCCCGGCAGGAACAGTGTTCATGTGTCCTTTCAACACACGTTCCTATTGGGGAAAATGGGTCTGGTCCAACTCTAGCAGAGACTGCATTTACCTGACCTGAAGTTTGGATGACCATACAAAGTATCATGGAGATCTGGGAGGAATAACAAAAGTTTGGCACCTGAAAGTGAATGGAAAGCACCGTCTAGGTAATGCGGTTGACTCTTCAACCAGAGGGAGGATTGAAGACAGAGGTCTAAGTGTGGCCCTTGAGAACCCTACCCGACACACAGCCCAAAAACAGGGAAGTGACAGATGCACATCTTTCTTAGGCCCTTCATCACCATTTTCAATGTATCACAGGTGTGAGAAACGTTACTCTCTCAGACAGCCATTCAAAAGATACCTGACTGACAATATGGATGAGGTAGAGTTGTCATCTATTAAACCGGTCAACTGACTATAAGTCGGGAAGTTAATAATGCCATCACTGACATGATGATGTAGGTGCACGTAGACATGAAGTACATAGGCATCCATGTACGAAGCTATGCGAACATACATTAGATTATTTCAGGTAGACACAAAACTAATGCTTATGACTCATGCATGTCGATACACACATATATATATATAACCTTTGACAAAGCAGAAACAGCAAGATGCCAATAATACATATATCCAGCTTGCACATGCTGAATTGCAACTAACATGGAAAGCCATAAGAACAAAGATGGAAGCTATATATGTGCACTGAAGTAAAGCGGGAATGGGCAACAGACTTCAAATACATGGAGCGGATGACAGCCTGACTCAACTAAAGGCATGAAGACAGAGCTCATAATTACAAGCAGACGAGATCCATTTCGTGGTCTCTACACACGTGGCCTGGAAGAGAAGGACAATGCCTATTCACACAAGGTAGATGGAGGGAAGCTGTTCCCATTGAACCAGAGGTGGAAAGATTTATTAGCGGCGCCATGGTAATAACTGAATGTACTCTCTCAGGCTTAGGTGATCAGAGGTGGCAACATAATAAAACATAATGGAACACACAGCACCTCTGTGCTCGTTCCCATTGCCTTGAAAGGGTCCACCCAGTCTAGTAGCTGTCCCAAGGTCCAATCCTCATTCACCTTTCACATAAAAACATATGGTGTTGCAGTGGCCAATAACTTCTTTACTTTCTGGCAACCTTGTATGTGTTGTATGTAGAGGTAGCCCCAAGAGTAGCCGCCACCAGATATGGCAATACAATAATCAGACTAGCCCCTATATATATCACATATGTAGTTTCCCTATATCGCGCATCACTGATTTGTGATGTCACTCATGGTTAAAGCACTGTGGAACACGTTTGGAAGATGAGAACTCTGGAAACAATATGCTGTTAATTTTGCCCCATGGTTGAGTTTTCTGTTTTTGTGGCAGGGATTTTATTGGGGACCAATTAACGTTTTGATGGTAATTAGGGTGACTGCTAGACATGTTACAATTTATTAGGCAGTCACTCTCAACTCAGTGAGTTCCTTTCCCCCCCAAGTGAGGTGGCATGCAACAAAGCGCCTTGCAGATTCAACGTTAGTGAGGCCTCCAACCTATCTCGCACTCTCCAACCAATACCCTCCTTACCACCAAATAGCTAGGAACCGGGCCGGTGTATAGTAAGAATATATATTTATTTAAGGTTTGACAAAGAATCATAGAACAACCAAATATCAGCCACCAATGACGTGGCACTAGACAATATCACAATTTCAAATTACTTTCATCAAATGACTGACTTATATTTCTAATTGACGTACAGATACTACAACTCACATGGCTGAATTTAAAGAGTACATCAAAACACGCAGAGGAGTTCTTGCACATTAACATTTAGGATATTTGAAACTACCCTGAGTGTTTGTTTGGGTTATCACAATGCTCTACTCTCCCAGCATCCCCCACCACCAGGCATCAGTTATATATGATCCCTTAATTTGAAGGCAAGGTGCAGGGAGTGGGAATACAGTAGCAACATCACTTTGGCTTCTTACTAAAAAGGCAGGATTTGGGAAATAGACATAATGAAAAAAACAAATTGCAAGTCAAAGTCAGGAAAGGAACTTAATGGGAACATTGTTTTGGGCTTTTTATTTGAAAGGCAAGGTTTAGGAAAGGAACTTAATGAGAACATCGTTTTTGGGCTATTAATTTGAATAAACTGCAGTAATTTGGGATTCTGATTTGGGATGCAAGTAACTAAATGGGAAATGTTGTGTTGCACACTCTACATTCACTTTAACGGCATGGTTTTAGGGTTACTTATTTTGGGATTATGAACACCCCCTTCTCTACAAAAGACATGGGGTTCAGTAAGGTAGAGTCACCCAAGTACTTTATTGTCTATACCGGCTCTAACACATAGGGCATGAACTTAGTTACTTTCGAACTCTAACAGCACTCATCCCATGATTTTCTATATGGGAATTAATTGATTTGACTTCAATTCAATGTGCTAATGATCTATACAGCTTCACCCCTCCCCACAATATAATGGACAAGACTAAGGCAGGCAGTTCCCAACACAATTGAATGTAAATGGATAGGGTGATTTTCTATAGTGAAATTAGTTTCAGTTAGATTTAATAAAATGTGCCAAGGGTCTTCCCAGTTCCATCCCCTACATGCTATGCAAAATGGAGATTAAGGCTTGCAGATTATTCCCCACAATTTTGTTGTGGTTTGAATGAATCTACTTACATGGGAGGCCTTGGTTCTGGAGCATCCAGGGAAACAGCAGGGCTCCTCTGAGGACAGCATAGATCTGGTCAAAGGCTTCGGTCAAGGGTAGTCCCCAGCACCCAGAATTCCTCTGGCTCCTCAATCGGCAGGCCCAGCTAGCTTCTAGATTCCCATGTTTTTGTCTCCCATGCAATTTTAAGCCCTTGGTAGCTCTCCCTGCCTTTCTGCTATTGTTCCTTGCAAGAGTCCAGAAGTAGACTACCTCCAGCAATAGAGAGGGAAAGTCAAGGGATAAATCAAAAGTCCAGAGAATGGTCCCAAAAGTCAAAATGTCAAAGAAAAGTCAAAGCAAGTCCCTCACAGATTGAAAACAGATCTCTTATAGGGCTGGTGATACTCCATTTTTATCATAATTCCCATGCTGCGATTAGCCAGCTCTCTCCCTCCCTCTCCTCCAATACACCCACTTCCAGCTGATAGGACAATGACTTGGGATGTGTAGATGATGGTGGCTGAGGGAGTAGAAAGATTCATCATCCAAAAATGACATGGGAGTTTAACGTTTTTATTGTCCTTTAAATTTCTATAACATGGCATCTACCCTAATTTTTCAGATAACTGCAGGCACATACATATATCTGAGTTCTATATTTTATGGTGAGTCTGAAAATACTATTATATCTCGGCAGGCCCTTTAATTTACTCCTGAGACGAAACAGTCACAACTCTAACCCTTCAAGATTCAAACCTTACTTCCATAGCCTATCACCACACCAACTTTCCATTCCCTCGGAATTATGAGCAGGCCAGAATCATAATTGCCTTTACAACTCAACTTGCACACATCACACAGGATTCATATTTACATGATACCGACGTGCTTCTTATCCCCTTCAATATGAGTCTGAGATGAGCTCACTGGGACATATGATTCTCTTTTTAATTAAAGAAAAGGCATCTCAATGTTAATCATATAGCAAGGCATCACATGTGTTCCTTATTTTTACACTAGCTACAAACATTTTTTAAAGATTATTTCTGATCTTGTGACCTGCCACTAACATCTGCTTATCAGCAAGGTCTGTTTCATACAGAGTGTTTGATCATTCATTAGTGGGTCTGACACCATTTATTGAGGTCAAATCAGCCCTGAAAAGGTCATTTCTTTGTGCCACTAATGCACAGCTAATGGGGAGACCTGGCATTAAAGGTCATCTCTGCTAGCGTGTTATCTACAGCTCCCATAATTTAGATAACATGTTTGTTATCTAAACAAGTAAGCCTTTCCATTTGAATGTCAGTTTATTTGTGAAAAATAAGTGTCTTTCTCCAAAATATGTCACTTTGCTTCCCTTCTTAAATGGACTTTTCACATGCCTACCATTTCAATGTATCTTTTCCCATATGTACTGCTGCAGTTTTGAATCTGTCAAAAGGTGCAATTTTCCAGTTTGCACAAAGTCAGCATCTGCAGCACCCCAGGCCTTTTCCCATTTATTAAGCACTGTTAGCAATATTACCGTTCTGAGTCACACTCTCCTTCAGCGGAGTTCCTTTAAAAATTGATAAAGTTGAGTGGCCTAATTTTGGAAATCAATGTTTTGTACTGGCTTTTATATTTCAATGAGACTCCACATTAGCCAGCTTCACTATCACAATAAGGGCCTAGCATGGCCTCCCTATCTCTGTCCCTCTGACTCTGTATTTTCACCCCACAGAGAGCACCAGCTGCTCCTTTACAGTGTTTTGGACGTAGGTGAAAGTGCACACACCTCTAAGGAGAGTATGACAAAAACTAATAGAGTAGTCATGTTTTTACTGCTCATGTGTTCTTTTTTCCTGCCAGACACACCATGGGTGCAGCTTCAGGGCACTTGGCAATGATGGCAGAAGGTTAGGTAGAACTACTTACTTGCTAGCATTCACTAGAGGAAAGATGAATGTGTATTCATTTTCTGCGCACGTTGATTGGATTCCTTTTCATTTAATGCAAGTCCAGACAGGGTATTTTCCAAGACAAGAGGAGCAGAATTAAAAAGGGTGAATTATTTTATAACTAATCTTTTGGGGTCAGTCTCGGGAAAATAATATTTGCACTGGAACCATCTTTGTTTCCAACAGTGCAATTTAGCTATTCTTTATATGTGCAATACCACTCTTGCAAGATTCAAATAATTGGTCTTGGAAACTGGAAATAATGGAGAACGGGCATGTTTAATTTGTGCATGGTTTAACGTCACTGAGAAACAAACAAAAATGAACTCCAAGGGTTGTGTGGGGTATTGGGTAGGAATATTTGTTGGAAAAGCCTGCTCTTTCTGGATAATGTTGCTTTAAGTACACTCCAAATTAATCTCCCCTTTGTGTGGCCTATATCAGTCTCTTATAGGAAACGGTGGGCTTTGTGAAACAGGCAGGTAAGGGTATTTGACGGATGAACAACCACGGATAACATCTTGGTTGGACCATATGTCGGCTACAGTGATTTCATCTTGGGTTTTATAAAACAGACAATATTTTGAAGTGGCAAATTCTCTTCAAGCACACAATTCCAAATAGCAATCTCTGCAAGAGTGTATGTCTGGTTTATGCATAGCAATGCGTTTCTTTTATTAAATTAAAATCTCGGGGGCACAAACAAGAAATTCCAGTCGGACACATACACCATCTGATGTATGGGGGCACACAGTCAAGTTGGGCACCAGCCACAAAATAATTATGAGCAAAATGAAATCAAAACACATTTTGAAACCCCTTTGTAATCAGATGACAACAGGGATCTCACTTTAAGCAATATTGATGTCACATGACTTTCACTTGAAGGTGTTCGTTATCTGAATTTAGAAATGTATACAGAAAAAAATAATATGTTAGACACAATCAAGCAGCACAGCCACATATTTGGTCATGTAGCATTCACGCACAGTTCAGCTCCATATACTACTGAGTGTAGTGTTTGCTTAAATACACTAGCATCCAACGCAATGCATTTTTGAGTGCTTCCGCTGATAATATATTTAAGCACACACCAATATTCAGGTGTATATGTCTCTGCGCCCTGCCGGCCGAGGGCAACAGGCTGTGCACAAAAAGGATCTGCACGCAAGGGGCCTCGTCGAAACAACCTGCATCAAACACAGCATAGCGGCACAAAAGAAGGATGATGGACTTGCTGTATGTCTTTCTAGTGTGATGGGCCTATGAAGAGACGCATTCCTTACCTTTTCCATTATATATAAATGTGGATTGCATACTGGAAACAAACAAAGGGAATAATAAGAATACTGCCCAATACCTCACTCAGAAGTGGCACCCACTTGTGGATCCAATATAATTCTTTATAAAATAAATATATGTCTACAAACGGTCGAAAAATTGAATGTGTCTTAAAGCATCAATTTGTTTGAAACAGTTTTTAGAGAAGACTGGCTAACTATTAAGACCAAAAAATCGATTAACTTGCATGTGCGAAGTGAAGGACGTAGAGACCAGGTGGATCCTGTGTTGTCGCACCCTTAACCACCCCCAGGCAGTGATTCACTGATCCACCTCTGCCATTCGCAAAGATGGATATAAATGCTGATCCGATGAGATAACACTGAGGCACAGTCAGGCCTCTCTCCAGTATTTCCACTGCGGGCATCGAGCAGATGCCACTATTCCTCAGGCTGCGACTGTTAATGTGAGCCTTCATCCTTCCGCTCTTTCACATTTCCGAGAACCCCCCAATCTCTACTCCATGGACACATCACAATGAAAATGGCCATACAAAGTTGTCAGTTGAGGAAACACAAGGATGAACAACTATACCATCATCCCAGGACAAGCTTAAAACAAGTGAAGGTGTCAAAATCCAAACTGTACAACTCCAGTCGGCAAACATTCATCCAAGAACCTACACTTCTCAGAACTAGTTGAAATCTACACTGCAGAAGCGGGACAGTTTTGCTTCAAACTATAAAGAACAAGTAGAAAATACAACAAATTATGCCTTTTTCCAGACAATTTTAAGAAATGTTGTGTTTCTAAAATTCCGGACATTTAGTGCCTAATTCAAAGAAGTGTTTTATAAGAAGTGTTTTATAAGAATTGCGTGGAATTTAGGGCAATTGTGCAGAAGGTAGAGATCACGCGCAAGAAACACAGGGAGGTGCTCGAAACCCCTAACATAATCACCCCTTAAACCAGGGAGGCCTTCACAACCTCTCATACCATCAAACCGCAAAAGCTACCGACGAAAGCCACCACCCTACACAGTGCCTGTCCATTAACTGCCACATTATACCCAACAGACAAGACGGACTGAGATGATGGGCAAATCCAAAGCAACGAGTTAAGAAACATCCTTGCTAACCCAACTCCAAAGCCTCAATTTCCAGATACACTTCTTCAGCACAAACATACACAACCACATCTCTGCACAGCATTCCACACGCACCTCACCATATTGCAACAACAAAAACAAACAACACATAGCCATGTATCACAGCACATGGGAATTGTACTGGCCCGGAAGTCACACTTAAGCTTAGCAAACGGTGTAAACCAAACTCAGGCTGTCAACAGTACGTCACACTTCACTCTACCTATTCCCGTTATACCCCACCACACCCTCCTTTCAGATCTGCCAGAGCACCAGGGAACCATTCCGATGGTGATAGTGCACACTACAAGTGTCCTTTAACATTACTGGGAACTACCCGGACGCCTACGGACCACCAGCACAGAATCTGCTAGCCAGCATCGAACCAGCACCCTACTCAGGGTCCTTCTATCCTTGTTCCAATGGGAGCCCCCACTCAAACTCCAATGCCTTGAGGAATATTTCGGTTGAAACGCGCGTCGGCTGTTTTTTCCTACTGTTATGGTTCACCAACCTGGTAAATTGTACCCCAGGTGTCATGCTGCACTTGAAACAATAAATATTCATGCACATACAAAAACTCTGGATTGAATTGTGTAATACCTAGTAACAACACAGGGTTACCAACCCTCCTGCCAGCGCCACCAACCAACTAGGTTTTGTCAACCCACCCTTTTCTCCTCAATTCCTGGGAACCATGGAGTCTGGTTCCCTGACAAAACCATGTGCCGGGCTGCAGGCTTAACCTTGAACTTCGACGACGTGTTGCGCAAGGGACCTGGCTGTCCCGACACCGAGCCCCCTCACCCCTTGCAAACAGTCCTTTAACATTAACATTTATTTTAGATTTGTTTCTGCATCTTTAGATAATCTGACATTACTGTCAGTGAACAATAAACTGGTTTCTAATGCTCGGATTGTATGGGTAGAGTCCAAAGCGAATAAAGTTTTTTCACCAAGTAGGGGCCACATCATTTTTCTACTCATTTAAAATCATAATAATAATAAATGAAACCGTGATTAGGACCTAAAACTAGTCTAAAGTTCTGCATTCAATAAAAATGTTCATGGGAGATTCTAATCCTGGAATTCCGTAATGAACTGCACTTTTTTAAAGTCATTATTATTTGGAACAATTTCACTGAGTTTCCATGTCTCAGTCACCCAGGCTGGGAGTTGTTTGGGTCAAAGTGGTCAAATGTTTTGGCCAATTTGGCCCAGTTTGATGTGTTGCTTCACTATGCGGCTAGTAGATTTGACGACTGTTGCTGAATAAATATTCTTTAAATTGCACAATTTGCATCACAGTTTCTCGAAAACCTCCCCCTTGGTTACTATTCAAACATTCTGGAACAAAAGGAATGAATTCCCATTTGCAACTGTGGGCCACTCTTTCATTGGTGCCCGAGACAATTGTATGCCACAATTGGACCCTGCATTCACAGGACACTTCTTAAACAATTGTTTCCTCTTTCTAAGGTTTTCTTCAAAATTCATACTCGTGGAAATAAACATATCATGGTGCTGTCGCTTTTATTTCGAGTGAGATTCGGCAAGTTTCATGCACCATCTGCAAAGCAGCCTTGTCCTCAAAGGGCTCTGGGATTTTCGTACACTTTTATTAACCAGCACATCATCTGATATCCTAGTTTTAGGCTTTTCTTAGAGGTCCGTGCGGAAGCTAAATTAATTTTACACCTGCATACCTTTGCAGATCTGTGCACCCTTCTGGAATATAAATGGGTGGTTAATTTAATGAAAAATATCGGAAGCTCTGCACAGAAGACAGCTGTCCGTTCAGGAATAATGAAACCCCGCAGAAGGGCAGCTTTAAACTAATAACCCAAGCATTTTATTGCCTTTATTATTATGTCGATTTGCTTTGTGACGCAGCTGCCTCCCGCTCTCACATTTCTGTGGCACATGGGATCAGCAGTCATGGAAGCTGGAAAGACAGCCGTTCGGCCAGGAATATGACCGACCGTAAAGTGATAAGTGACAGCGTGGAGGAGAGGGGGGAAGAGTTCATTGTGCGGGTGGTGGGCATTTTAATACACACCGTATTTGCAATTCCATCTCTTTCCAACATCAAACTTCAACATGATGCAAGATTTCGGGAATACGGCTTGAAGTAAATACCTCATTAATATGAGGTGGAATAGCTAAAGCACACACCACATATGTTTGCCTTCTCGGAAAAGATGGAGGTACGAAACCCCCAAACCACCTCCTTAAGTCCTTCTCACTGCTAGCATGTGCAATGAACAGAAGGATCAGAATCTCATTTACCCTCTTGGAATAGTAATGACAGGAAACAGTACTCTCACAAATGCAGTCCTGTCCCACAGAATAAGGAGGACATGCATTTCAAATTGTACACATGAAGACCATGTGGTGTTTCTAAACTAGTGCACACAGCATTTCAGAAATACCACACTGTAGGCATGACTTTAACACCATAACGGTGGCAATGTTACAATGTGCTTATTCTCTCGGCCACGTGCAATCGCTCTAATTACTGTGGGTGGTCTTGATGCCTGGAATGCCACAAACCTCATAATGAATCATCGCATCTAGCAAGATCGATCATAGGATTGGTGCCGATGTGGATATCAGCATACTAATACACACTCCGACTGATGCCGTTGAGGGCAACACTCATGCCAATATCTAAAACCAGCATCCAGATGCACACTGCAACAACTTCCACTCAAGCACTCTCAACCCTCCTCAGAGCTTGACCACCACAACAGAATTCCCTAGGAGAGGATGAACACGTCTAGATCATGTTAAGGATATGGGAAATGGGATAGTTGAAATAAACGCAAGAAAATCTTTCTTCCAATCAGGTGGAGGTTCTGTCAACCCTACAGCAAGACCCAAGCGAGGATGGGGTGCAAATATGTGCATCAACATGAGTTGCATCTGAAAGCAGGAGGCTGGTACCTCTGCAGCTTCGATTGTGCAGGCCCAAGGGATGAGTGAGTCCAAAGATACTGGCCAATGGCATTGTCCTCCTCTCATCCACCATCAAGAGTATTGACTGCATGATGTCATTCGCCCAAGTGCAGTGGCAGAGGCTGATGTAATAACAAACAGGGTAAGCTGGTGTGAGCTAGAAAACACGGGCAAGCCGCTGAAATCCTTTTAACCGTTAACAGGATGAACGTGGTATCACAAAAACAACGGTTTTTTAGGAAAAGGGTGATTCAGCTGTTTCTGTAAATCAGAGAACTACATATAAAAAATTGCTCAGACTCAAAAGGCGGGGGTGGGGTGGTTGGGTTGGGGTAACCCAACTAAGCGTACCTTGCCCTAGGGAAGAACACCCTGTCCTTAACGGGAGTGCCTATCCCTAGGTAGCGTGTGTGGTAATGCCTATCTAATAGTGATAGAGGAGAGGACTAGCCCTAGCCTTCTATACTGGTGGTATCCGTTTGTTTCAGAGCAAAACAATCACACAAAAGACATATATTTCTAATACTCAATCATAAGTATTGTAGCCAATTCCAATTTGGTATTTGCAGCAATGTCCAGAACTGTAAATTAGATTCTGTAGCTGCCTGGGTTTAGTTGAAACAACCTGAAGACAGGTCAACTGTTCGTATTTCATATCATGTGTCAATCTTTAATTTGTGCCCATAGGTCGCATAAATAGGAAATACGGGCAGTTCAAAGTTTGGGAAGGCCTAAAAACAGGCGAGGTAAAAAGGCCATGGGGCCGTGGGATTTAAGAAAGGCTCTTATAAAACTGATCACTCTCTCCATATGAGTGTGCACGAGAGCAATATTTTGTAACAATATCTTTTTCCTCTTATTGGAGATATTTGTTGTTAGTCATGAGAGCCCTCATGACCACTAGGGTCGACCGGTTTCAATGGCGTGCGTAGGTAAGGCCACCTTCGTCAGGACCGTGATTACATTGTTAGACCAAATCAGAAAGTTCAGGATGGCTGAACTTGGTCAGGCTTCTCCTGTAGGGAGACAGAAGGTGTGGGGGGATGGAAGAACAACATTGTGTTAGGCTAAAACTGCTAGCCTTACGGCAAAAAAGGTGAACATCCTTAAACTCCAGATGAGAAAGAGAACAGATGAGCCTGCCTCCACTACTGGCTTAACGCCATGCTTTTCAGCATCCCAGAGCCTGCAACCAGGCTCTGACAGGACTGCGTGTCTTCTGCCATGTCGTACAGATGGCATGAGCAGAGGGACTGAGAAAATGAGTAGTTTTTAGTTTGTACGTTTTTGTTTTTGTGTGGTGTTGGAGTAGGGAGTGAGTGGGCATGGTTGGTTGTTTGTGTGCAGATGAATACCTAGCGTTAATCACATTCAAACACACCTGTGGTTCTGTCTGCACCGTGGCACTCGTGGCAGATGAAACATAGGAGAATGAGTTATAGGGAATGCAACGTTTTGCCTGTCGTTGTACTTGTTCTGAGAGGTGTATGCACAAGCATGTCTTGCAGGTAAAGGGATCCAGGACATCCACCAAATAGGACAGGTCAATGTCTCAAAACAGCATTATTTTGCTTGCACTTAGACTGTGTGGTATCCATCGTATACACTGGCAATGCAAGCTAAACCCATATGCTGGGTGGCAGACTGTTGACAATGTGCTCTTTGTAGCCTTTCCAGGTCCATATATGTATGTTGATATACATGGCCATCTGACAGTCTTTGTTTATGGTATGAATTTCTCAAACCTATATCATCTGGTTATGCTCCTCATGAACTGACAAGGAGGAGGCGTAGAAGAGGTGTTGGCAGCTGTCTGGGGGGGTCTCAGTGTAGCCAGCAATACACCAATGCAGTCAAGATGTTTATCCTGCATGCATTATTTGCTTCCTGTGATGTGTATCAACAGTATACGTGTCATTGATTGATATTTTATTTCTATCACGCTCGTACACAAGTGTTTCAGAGTGCGACAAGGCAAGGGAGGGGAACAGGGGAGAACAAAACAGCGATCTTACTAGGCCCAGTGACATTGAGAACGTGCAAGTGCATGGGAGAGGGGGGAGAGGAAAAGTGCATGGAAGGGGGGGAGAGCTGGAAAGTGCGAAGCAGAGGAGAAACAGATAAATAACAATAAATAAATAATAAAGGCAACAAACAGTGGTAATGCAGCCAGCAATTTGCAAGTGCTAGGTTTAAGGCAGCAGACAGGGTAGGTCTGATAAGTAGAGGAAGAAAAAGGGGGGGGCTGTATGGGTACAGATACAGACCCCAGTGCAAGGGGGGCCCGGAGCCAGTGTGGGAGGGTGGCAGGATGAGCAGGTACCTGGGCCCAAAAGACAGAGTGATTCCAGGTGCACAGTGCCAAGAGAGAACAGATCAGCAGGGGAGAGAGGGAGCAAAGGCAGAAGAAAAGAGGAAGGTTTTGAGGTGCTTCCGGAACCGGAGATGGTTCTTCTCAAGTTTTAGAGTGGCAGGGAGGCTGTTCCAGAGGGAGGCCCCAGCTGAAGACAGAGATCTACCCCAAGCTTGTTTCTTAGAATAACGACTGACCCTGAGTGAGTTGGAGGTAGAGCTCGAGAGGGTAGGTATTTGCAGAGGGCTAACTGAAGGTATTTTGGACCCAGGCACCAGAAAGCCTTGTGGACCATGCAGAGGGTTTTGAATTTATCCTTGCATCCACTGGGAGCCAGTGGAGAGATTTCAGAGCTGGAGAGATACGATCCCAGGGCTTGAGGCCAAGGACAAGTCTCGCAGTCCTGTTCTGGCTTAGTTGCAGAGGGCGGAGAGTAGAGGCAGGTAGATTTAGAAAGAGGCTGTTACAATAGTCCAAGCTAGAGAGAACCAGAGCTTGCGATACCATGAGCTTCTGGGGGAAGTAGAGGAAAGGCAGAGTACCTTTGAGGAGGGGCAGTCAGAAATTTGGCTTTTTGGAGACATCACAGATGTGGGCGGAGAAGGAAAGGGTGGAGTCAAAGATGACCCCAAGGTTCTTAGCCTCGCAGGAGGGGGTAGGAGGAGGGCCAAGGGAGGCCGGCCAGAGAGTGAGGGGAAAGGATGGTGAAGGTGTGCCGATTAGGAGGATCTCTGTCTTGCTGGCATTCAGACAAATATCATTGGCGGCACACCAATCTTGAATGGCAGTTAGGCAAGCAGAGATGAGAGAGGGAGAGGAGGTGGCAGAGGGCAGCCTGAAAATGAGTTGAGTGTCGTCAGCGTAGCACTGGAAATTTGAGCAGAAAATAGCAATACATTGGGTGAGAGTTGCCAGGTATTGGTTGAAAAGCCAGAGCGAGAGGTTAGACCCGTGGGGAACACCACAGGTAGAGAGGAAGATAGATGAAAGGAAGGACCCAAGTTGGACCTGGGAGGGTCGATCTGAGAGGAAAGAGGTCAGCCAGGCCAGAGCCTGATCAGTGATACCCAGGTTTTCATGGAGACAGTTGAGCAGGATGGTATGGTTGACCGGGTCGAAGGCAGAAGAGAGATCGAGGAGGATGAGGACAGATGGAATGTTAGAGTCAAGGTTGGTGAGCAGATCTTCACGGATGTTTAGGAGAGCAGTTTCTGTGGTTCTGGCAGCTCTGAAGCCAGACTGGTGGTCACGGAGACAGCCAACAGAATTGGAATGAACGTTAAGCTGAGAGATGGCCAACTTTTCCAGGAGTTTGCCAAAAAAGGGAGTAATGGAAATTGGGCGATAGTTAGCTGGACAAGAAGGATCCGCTGTGAGTTTCTTGAGAAGAGGATGCACAAATGAGTGCTTCAGAGGTGAGGGGAAGGATCCAGAGACAAAGGAGTGGTTGCAAAAATCAACAAGGGCCGGAGCAAGGGTGTCAATGTGGTCCTTGACGGTTTTAGAGGAACAGGGATGAACCTGTTTTGAAGAGGCTTTCATAGATCGGACTTGTCTAGCAACCTCGTCAGGGGTGAAAAGAGGAAAGGACGAGAAGGATAGTGGGAGGGTGGATAAAGGAGGGTCAGCAAGCACAGATGGAGATGGAAGAGGAGGAGTGTGGGTGGAGAGGGTGGACAGGATGTCCTGGGTTTTTTAAATGAAGTGAGAGGCAAGGGCATTGCAAAGAGCCTGGGAGGCAACAGGAGGGGTAGAGACTGCAGCAGGGTTGGCCAGCTCCTTGCAGATTTTAAAGAGTTCGACCGAGTTGTTAGATGCCGCAGAGACACAAGCTTAAATGTGGACTCTCTTCTTGGTGAGGACAGAGAGTCGGTATTGCTTTAGTTGCAGGCGACAGGCCAGTTTGTCAGAGGATGATAAGGAAGTCCTCCATTTCCTCTCAGCTGCCCTACACTTACGTTTAAGTGTAGCTAGGTCAGAGTCATACCAGGAATTGGACTTGGCTTTGGACTTCAAACAGATCCTCATACAGGGGCAAGAGCATCAACCGTATTAGAAATTGAAGAGTAGAGCAGAGACAGGGCTGTATCAGGATGAGAGACAGCCAAAGGTGGAGGGGGGGGGGGGAAGTGGCGGCAAAAGCCTCAACTGACACACGCTTCATGGGCCGGATGTCCGAGAAGGCAGGTGGCAGTGTTGGGGTAGGCTTGGCTTGGGGGGAAGAGAGGGAGAGATGAGATGAGAGGAGGGAGTGATCGCTCCAGGAGAGAGGAGTGGTCAGAGGGATGGAGAGGGGGAGGTCAGAGGAGATCAAGACATCGAGTGTGTGCCCTGCAGAGTGAGTCTGGCCAGAGGGGAGGATGGACAGGGAGAGGGAGTCGCAGAGGTCACGGAAGAGTACAGAGGAGGAGCAAGGAGAGTCTAAATGTATATTTAGGTAACCGAGGAGGAGGAGTTGAGTGGTAGAGGCCAGGAGGGAGGAGGAGAGGTCTGCCCACTCAGAGAGAAATGAGGTGATTTGACCAGGAGGCCAGTAGATGGTAACCACAGTAAGAGAATGGGTAGGCGAGAGAGAAAGCCTACAGACAAGGCATTCAAAAGAGAAGTAGGTCTGAGTGGGAATGATATAGGCAGGAATCCACTCAGGAAAGATCAGGGCTACCCCCCCACTGGACTGCGAGGATTTGGGTGGTGAGAGGATCTTGTAGCCATCAGGGAGGAGAGTGTCAAAGCTTGTGACAGAGCTGGCCATGAACCATGTCTCAAGGAGGTGGAAGATGTCAGAGGAGTGTTTGATGGCAGAGCGAGAGTTGAGAGTGGCAATATGAAGAAGGTTGCCAGCCTTAAAGACCTTCCGGGAGGGGTACAGATCAGAGGAACGCCCTGTGGAGGACAAGGTAGCCAAGGGGGGAGAGGAGGGGACAGCTGGAGATGAGAGGAAATTGATGAGGCGAGGGAAGCGCCTATCAAAGAGGAGGAGATTGGACCATGACAGTGCCATTTAGGTAGACATTAATGATGACTTTAGGGGAGTCGAAGGAAGCCATGAGAACTTCCCAGTGAGTGCCACCATTAATGGGAGAGGAGAAGATAGGGCAGAGCACAGAGACCATATGAGGAGTCCATAGATCTGGCGAAGGAACGACAAAGAGGATGTCGGTAAGGGTCTGTCTGGCGGAAGTATTGGAGTAGGTGTCGGCGAAAGGAAGACCAGGATTAGAGGCCAAGATATCCTTTTTGAACTTCTTCCTACCGAAGGGCCTCATCACGACTTTGGCGGTAACCCTTAAATCCGGCAGTAGCGCTATTATCGCCGGATTTAAGGGTCCGCCAAATCAGGACTTTGGCGGATTTCGCCCCAGCTCTGAGTTGGGGGGAAATCCACCGAAAATTTGCGCTCATACCACCGGTGGGAAATCCGCCGGCGGTATTAGCACAAAATTTCCCCATTGAGCCCAATGGGGACTAGGGCATTCCCGAATGGGCTCAATGGGGAATGGGGATTAACATTACCGCCAAACTCGTGATCCGGCGCTATTAGCGCCGGGGAGTTCAGTGGTAGGGCAGATAGCACTGGCGCTAATAGCGCTGGCGTTACCACCCAAGTCGTGATGAGGCATAGTGAGAAGGGAAGGATAGTCAATGAAGAAGCGGTTGGAGAAGATAGGAGAAACAGAAAGCGCCATTGGGGTGGAAGTAAGGAGAGGATGGAGATACTGGGGGGGGGGGGCTAAGGCAGGTAGGTGTGAGACAAGAGTGGTGAGGTCACTGGGCTGGCAAGTTACAGAGAAGAAAAAGTATACAAGCAAAATACAGAGAATTTCGCAATGGGCACCAAGATATGACTTTGTAGCACAAAGCAAAAACAGCAAGATTTGACTTTGTAGCACGAAGCAAAACAGCAAGATTTGACTTTGTAGCACAAAGCAAAAACAGCAAGATTTGACTTTTTAGCACAAAGCAAAAACAGCAAGATTTGACTTTTTAGCACAACGCAAAAACAGCAAGATTTGACTTTTTAGCATAAAGCAAAAACAGCAAGATTTGACTTTTTCAATCTTAGACTCGGATGTTAGGAAAGGGCTTTAGGGAGCACTGCACAGCAGGATTACAACATGGGAGCAACAAGCAGAAAGAAGAGTGATAGTCAAAGGCAGTAGAAGTGCCGTCATGATGGTTGGGTGGGATATGTACTGTTGTCTACCTTGTGCCAAGAAGTCACTGATTCATCTTACAAATGGGGCTCTGATTGTTCAGGAGCATATGTTATCCAGGTACAGGACTTTTGTTTACTGCATGGACTCAACTAAGTGCCACGTCCTTCCGACTATTGTGCCACCATGGTCCCCATAACCTAGTGTTTGTTTGTTTGTTTGTGTGTTTGTTTGTTTGAACCATGTTTTAAGAGGTTATTGTTGGTGAGTTTCAACATAATGTGGTGATATCCATGTCATGTTGAGATTGTGCAGTACATTGGGAGATAAGGATAGGAATTTCGTCAATTGATGCACGTGTTAGCACCTGCCTTTTTTCGGGGCGACATGTGACCTCTTGCACTGTTTGTCCTGCAGCCTGATATCCTTGACCTGCTTGCTGACTACCCACACCTGTCAATGTAACACTTGCTCACCATATCATTTAATCTGGAACACTATTGCCGACGTGCAGGGGATAGGATGCATCCATGACTGTGGATGAGATATGCTGTTCGTGTGCGTGCTTGTTCCTCAAGAGGAGGCCTAACTCAGACACGTGTGAAGGGATGACATGTGGCATACATGTGTCTTCGTGCGTGTTTGCATGGGACAGGAGGGGAATGGCTGTGTGGGTGGGGATCGAGTATAGGGTGAGCTGTAACGCCAAGTGTACATTATAGCTGCATGACTTAGTTTATGGCTGCAAAAGGTTTGGGTCAATGTGCCCTCACACTTCGGAACGCCCTGCCACTTAACATCCAAAATTAGCCCTCCTAGCCTATGCATTGTTACCACTCTACTAAGTATGTACTATGTCATGATTGTACTGTAGCCATTCTACAAGGATGTCCTAGCGCCGGTGCTATCAACAAATTAGATAAATACATAAATAATAGTTTGGGCATGAACAGAATCAGTGTTTTTTTCTGTTTTTAATTATGTCCGAACAGTGATTTTAAAGTCATCCTCATTATGGTCTTGGACCAGTAGAGATGCAGTTATGGCATTGCATGTTCTATGATATCAGAATGGGAATATATCATACCCTAGAGATTCCCCAGTGAACACATCCTTGAAAGTCTGTTTAACTTCCTGTTCTATTATCATGGCACCCAGGAATTCCAAGTCATTAGCATCTAGGGTGGGAAGGTAGAGATGACCCATATTATCACAATCCTGACCTATTAGGGAAGTATGAAGTGCTAGGAAAAAATGCAAATATGTTCGGTATGTCTGTGGGGGCAGACAAGTGTTCCATTATCTGTCGGAAGAAATTAGACTACCTCGGACGCCTGAAATGTCTTTAGTTGCAGAGTTTAAAGACGGCCTGACTATCTTCACTGGGCAATATGTTTTGCTTAAGTGAAATGAGGACAATTCTTCCAGGTCAGAAAAGAAAAGGTTTAAGTCATAGTTTCCTCTTATTAGCTAATTCACCCAGGAATTTTAGGGTGAGCATCGTGCATTGTTGAGTGAGATCTTTGTTTGGTCTAAAGTATCAAATTGTTCTCACAGCTGACCTCGTATAGAGGCAAAAGAGTCCTGTACCATCATGGTTACCTCCGGACTTGGAATGAGGCCCATAGTTTATTGTGGAAGCGCCATTCCCACAGACACGAGTAAAGGCACGTAGTGAGTCACCAGCGCATAGGACACTTAGACTTGTGGCACCACACGATTTAAGCATAGTGTTGCAAATGCGAGTTTGAGGCTTGATTGTTTTATTTTTCACAGGAGAGGATGGTATCTGAGTCGCCAATGAGCTATCACTGATGTCAATGTCAGCGTTGAAATTGCCTATTAGAAAGAAAGGCCTCTATTCTGTATTTGTATCTAAGATATTTTTTACACTTAATTCATTCTGTTTAGTGGTTTGCCAATTTGGAGGGTCATAGACATTAATTAAGGTGAAGGACATCTCGACACAAGATATTCGTACCCCCAGGACGAAGTTAATGGAGCTCTGTAATTCTGAAATCTGCCATGAATCGCAGACTGATATTATAAGGCTGCCTTTCATGCCTCCTATGGGGCCTTTAGTGTAGTATAGGTGTATTTGAGTCACAGGAATAATAGGTCCAGGAGTAGCTGCATTAGATTGTACCGAACCCACAGTAATGCCTGATACACTGTTTGAAATGTGGGGGCGGGAAGGTCTCAGGGGCAACAGTGGGCAATTGCGTTTAGTGGAAACACCATGTTTTTCAGATAATATATAAACTATTTTACACGTGTATCCTAACCTATAGAGCTCTGTTTCACAGTTCATGACATAGTCAAGGGTTGCATCAGCATCACACCATATGTTAGATATACTCGTGGTAATCTGTTCTATCTGGTCCGCGTTTTCAATATCGTCTGATAGAATCACCCGCAATGCTACCACCTTGTGAAATGTGCTTAGTATCCTTGTACAATTAAGGGGGGTATATGATCTTTACTAAAAACTGGCTGAATTTGTAGTGCTTTCACAGAAGGAATGAGTGGAGAGTTAGAAGTAGTATCAGTAGCAGTAGTGACAGTTGCTGACAATAGATCATCAGGAACCTTTGTTACCCGGTGGTCTAAAAGGGTAGGTTGGGTTAACTTGTCTTAAGTATGGAGAATACTATTCGTTTGTAAATTGGGTACATTTAAAGTATGGCACAACCTGTTGAAAGAGAGCAGACCTGGGTGAGAGGTTATTTCGACAGGTGGTCCCTCAAACACAGGGGGCCTCATTACGACCCAGGCGGTAAGTTACCGCCTGGGCCGTGACTTTACCACCATGGCGTAAACTACGTTTACGCCATGGTGGTTGGCGGACTTACCGCCCCATTCTGAGGTTGGCGGGGGCGGTAAGTCCCCAATCCCCATTTACCCTTCCCCATTCCCATTTTT
This sequence comes from Ambystoma mexicanum, assembly GCF_040938575.1. NCBI lineage: Eukaryota > Metazoa > Chordata > Amphibia > Caudata > Ambystomatidae > Ambystoma > Ambystoma mexicanum. Next base: position 1,056,821,273 of record NC_090932.1, read on the forward strand.
GCCCCATAGGGCATAATGGGAGTGGGGAAGGCGTTAATTACGCCACCTTAAATTACGGTGGCGTAATTAACTCCATGGTCCCTTAGCGCCATGGTTTTTAACACCTGCTAAAAGCAGGTGTTAAAACCTCCATGGCGCTAAGGCACCTGGTACTCAGGCGGTAAGGGTCGGCGCTGTTTACGCTGCCATTAACCCCTTACCGCCTGAGTCGTAATGAGGCCCAGGGAGTTTTACAGCATATTTGAAACTTGAGGCAATGTAAGCGCTATGTCCATCAGATGCCCACATTTCGTAATACTGATTGGAGGATCTTCGGAGGGAGCAATCGATGGAACACATTGGGCTGGCATTACACAGGCCTTTTTCCTAAGTTTTCTTTTAGCATACATGAATGCCTGTGATCGTGGTTTAACTTTCTTCTTAGTTAACAAACATTTAGAACAAAAGGGGAGTCCATGCAGTGGATTGCTAGCATTTGAACACAGAGGTTTTGTAGTCTAGGCGTAGGTGTGACTGGGTGATATCTGGATAGTACATTATTATTTCCCTGATCTTTTACTGACTTTTGACTCCTATGTATGCTTTTGTGGAGCAAAAAAGATTGTACATCGATTTTATTTTCTATGTTCTCGCATTTGGAGATTAATATGGTCAGCAAATTTTCAAAAGCGAGAAAAATATAATTTGAAGACATGCTGGAAGAGCTTATGTCATTGAGCTCAGGTTGCTGTGGGGAGCCTGTGATTATGTTGCCAAAAGTTTCCGAGATGATACTTTGTTCGTTTTCAAAATGTGCCTCAGCGTCGTTGTCATCGTGACATGGTTGGAGGCTATCAATGAGCTCCACGGGCACAGAACATTTGTCATAAAAAATCTGGGGATCAATAAGAGAGGAGTCTATGGAATTCGAGGTATTCATCAAGTTGCCAAGGTTTCAACCTCAGGCATAGCACACTCAATGTCTTGATTTAACCCATATTTTGTTGGTAGCCTTCCCGGGAGCAAGCTATGAATCATTGCAGATACCAATGTCATAGAGGTCAGGGTTGCAGAAAGCTGAGGAGGGGAGTGGAAGGATGATGCAGCTGTCGTGAGATATACTTATATATCATTAGAGACTGGTTTGATTATTTGCTCAACAACCACCATACTACCAGTATTGGTGGTGTGAGATGTACTGGGTACATTTTGTATTGTCTCAGATAGGATAGTTGCATGCACAGCATGAGCGTCCAACCCTACACTCAAAACATCAGCTATTACAGGAGTAGAGGAGTCATGGCCAGTGATGATTGTCTCAATTAATTTAGTGCCTAAACATCCTATTGATATGTTTAATTCCTCAACTAGTTCGAACTTCCTCTTCGATACTTGCCATTTTAGGAGCCTTAGGGAAATATGTTATAAGTTTATTGCATTGAAGGGCTGATGCAGCCGCGGCAGTGGCTCTGGTGATTACTTGCGGTGGCCGAGTATGACGAGCCTTCTTTACAGATGACAATGGAGGTGTAACCATTAGGGGAACTATAAGGGCTTCCGTCGACGTCGTGACAGTAGGGCAAAGGGGGCCTGTGACTGCTAGGACTTGAGTGTTGCTAGACATGAGTTCATCAATCACAATGTCACAAATATAGCGTTAAACCAATCACATCGTTCAGCGTCCACTCTAGAGTACTGTTTCAGTATCGCAAGATATGCAGGATTTATATTAAGTGAAAAGTATGCTCTCAGTTATGAGATCACATTCCATTGCTCTATACTTGTATACTTGTCGAACGCGAAAGTAGCGGTTCACTTTATCTAAAAACGGCTATCGGGACAAAAAGGGCAAGCCTGATGTCAACTTTAGGATGGTTATATTAACGCACGTTAGATTGTCTCATAAAAAAGAGGGTTTTGCAATTTAGTGCAAGTATCATGCACAAGCACAGGCACAGCTAACAGTTAGACAGTGTAGACAGCGCACTTCAACAGTACACTTCCTCATGGGCACGCGCCAATTTCACGTGGTCTCAGGGTTATATGGAACCTCCGGTTCTTATCAGCAAGGCTTGTAGTGAGGGTATTAGAGTCCAAAACAAGGTTTGAAAGATATCCAACAGCGTGGCAGCGTTTCCAGCGTAGGCAGCAAACTTCAACAGTGCACTTCCTGATGCACGTGCCATGGCTTTTCAAATGTGACAGCTGAAAGTGCAGGGCTTTTTATTTTAGTCATTCTTAACATATATTTTTAATTATCTGCAGTTTTTTTTTTCTGCTGAAACGTGGGTCTGCAGCACATTTTGATGAGTGGCAGTTTCACTGAAAAATGCAGCTTTTAAATTGGACCTTTTCTTTTGTAATGAAAGATAGGCCTTTCAATTTCCAATACTTGTCCATTCAAATAGCTCTTCCTTATGTTACCTGCAGAAACCCACACAGTCTGCCTTAAAAGGCTAATTTTTAGTGTGAGGGTGTTTGAAGACTGGGATGCCATTTTTCCAGAGGGCCTTTCAGTTATGATTGTTTGGTCCTTTGATTAAAACCACTGTTCCAGGTGGTTCATCCAGGGAAGTTAGAGTTCACCCAGGGTACAAATGTAAGGCCCTCCAAGGCAACACAGTATGCTTGTATCCTCCTCATGGCCCTATAATATGTCCAACTGCCCAAATGCAGTAGAGCTTGGCAGGACCCTTCAGTGCAGTTGTACACCTACAATAGATTTCTATTTCCAGTGCTTTTAGCTGGAAATAGAAGACAAGATTGAATTATTCTTGGGGATCTGGGAGAGAGGTGAAAGGCCATTCAGAACAAGGAGGTTGGGCTGAGAGGATTAAAAGAATGCTTGTGGGGGGACTGGGGCGCTGGTCAGTCTTCACACTCCAAAAATGATCTGCATATATTTGCGGGTCACCAAATCTTTGCCCCTGTGAATGTCAAAAATGTGCTGGTCCCTTTGTGAAGTTCTTCCAGCATTTGGCTTAATGATGTAAGAGGACCCACCATGATAGAAGTGGCAACAAACCACATCATAAGGCCAACGCAAAGGTACACCATGACAAGGTGATTGGCAACAGATGAACGCTGAGTTTCTGTTCTTTCACTGACTTCCAAAGAGCAAGCTTTTTCTACAGTGTGATTATTCTTGATGGGGGAAGTCTAAGAGTCCATTGGATGCAAAGGACATTGTCACCTATCACAATGTTTCTGCTCGAAGAAGCAATCCCATGTGTCATACTTCTATCTAGCGGGTTCAGTGCCTGGTCTTGGTGTGTACCTATTAATTCTATGAATTCCCTATCTGTCACCTTGAGGTAGCATTTTTATGATTGGGTCAATAAACTACATGGCAGTGAAAGCTCTAATTGGATGAATCAGGGTGTGTCCCAGCATTACAAGGGAATTATTGAACTGACCTTCTCGGTATACAAACCTGTTGATGTCCTGCTGGGCTCTTTCCCATGCGGTTATGACTCATGTCATGAAGCTGATTGGACTCCACAAATGACATAACTCTTTGGTACAATTTAACACAGTTTTAAGGATTATATTTTTAATGAGGCAACTCAAAACCTGGTTCAGAATGGCACTTGTTTTATTTGTGGAAAAGAAAACAGCTTTCAAGCAGTTTCTACACATCTTGGCCACATGTCATTCACAGAATCTGTTAGGCAGGTTACAAGATGTGGTCATTGATTCATCCAAGGTTTGTTGATTCTTTGGTAGGTGGGAAGCTCCTTTTAGGAAAATAAGATTCGTAGTGTTCTGGCCGCTCCAAACTTCCACTTCGAGCTGAGCCATTGTGCTCATTCTGATCCACAGCTTCTCGCAGTGCTGAGATTGCGGTAAAGGCTCACTAGTCTTTTAACTAGGCTTTTGACCCCCTCCCTGTCCAAAGATCCTGATCATATTTACCGCAAGCCCATCCCACCTCATTGATTAAACATGTCCTGTCACCCGTGTTCTCTTTCCTTTCTGCTTGTACACATGCTTCTTCCTCTTCCCACCTTGTTCACACAACCTGTACCTTTAGGTTACATATGTACCTCAATGTAGTTTATCCTTCTTCACTAAACTCTCTGTTTCTCTATGCTGTTGTGTCTTTGAACAACTCTGTGTCTCTGCTTGTGTCTATAAACTGCACTTCTTCCTCTTTTCTGTTACCCTCACCTCTTGATGTCCTGAAATCCCTCCTCCTCTCTCTGTTCACGTTTCCACCTCTCCTTCCCAATCCACAATCTCCATGCTTTCCTAATCCAAATCTCCCATCTCTCACATCCTCACCTTACTTCCAGCCTCTGTGTGTCCCATCCTCTGCTCTGTTCCTCTTACTCTCCAACATCAGACATTTTGACTTTTGATTCCCTATGTTGTACAGCCCCCACCCCTCATTCCCCTCCCACTCTGTATGTCTAGGCCTTTCCCATTCGTTGTCATTGGTGTTTGATTTGCTTCTCAAGTCCATGATTGCTCATGGCTTAATTGTTATGTTACTACTGGCGAGAGCATGCAAACATCATCCTATAACGGGCCAGTTCATCATGTTTCTTTGAAGAGTGATCCCTTGCATGCTCTCAGCAGTGTGGGCAAATTGGTGCTCGAGCAGGGCATTGGCAGCATTCTCTGCAACTCTCTCCCGCTAGTTTCACAGTCAGGCAGGGGACATCGTAACACTACAATTGCTTCTGAAATTGTCCAAATACAATTTCTAGTATTGACAATATGATACACACAACATATCTACGTTATGGAGCCCAGTTTTGTACATTTTTGATGAGGGTGACTCTCAAATATTTCGGACTAACTTTTCCCAAAGTTCTCATGGTATGTGAAGTATTCATTCCACAGTTGTACTTGGCTTAGCATTACATAATTGGGCAAACATGTGCAAATCTGTCTTGATTTTAACCAGGAACAGTCGGCCCGAAAATGCTAACGTCTTTCAGTAAGCAATATTAGCACACAGAGATCATTATTGATCTCCTTTCAGCCAATCAGAATGCTTAGAGTTCAAACAATAAATACTGGTACTGACTGCATTCTGAACATTCTTCTCTGGGACAACCTTTTTTGTTGTTGCAGCAAAATGCTATTTAACACAGGAAATAGAAAGCTAACACACTGGAAAATGCTTTCAATTTCTTACAGAGAAAGCGTTTGCTTTTACATGATACTTAATGGATGCCCCTGTTAACACTCTTGCAGTTCAACCAAATTGCAATTCAAATGCTTAACTTATGAAGACTTCCATGCTATTTAGATAATACAAAATAAAACCATGTCTAATTTACTAACTCAAATATATTTACCCACTCTTAAGGTAACATTTCTTACTTCCCAAACAATGCTCCAAAACATATATTGCTACTAGCCCCAATTACTAATAGCCCTATAGACCTCAGTTGGGGTACTTAACGGTTGGGATATGGCCCTTACCCAACTTATGCCCCTCAGCTTTGCATCAAGCCATAACTTGGTGGTACGTCACTATCCCGCAAAAATGACTCCTCCCTGACTCTCTAAGGCTATATGATATCTAGCGAAATAATGTTGTCAACGAGGGGTGGAATACAGTTAGAAAACGTATTGTGAGAAAAGGAAACGTGAATATAGAAAAAGGTCCTGGGTCTTTAATAGAGAATAACGTAATCAGATATTGCTGATGAAGAGAATGATTGTTACCACATCTGAAGTTGCACTAGGACGTTGATGGATGCTGAATGCAAGTTTAACCTGTTCCAGGCCTTGCAGGTGCTTACAGCCGTCATCTTTGTGCTGACTGTTGTTGGCTTCCTAGTCGACTGAACACATTTAGCTGCATATTTTACAACACCTTGTTCTTTGCCAGTCACACGGCATTTCGTTCTCAAGCGCCACAGGATTTTCCTTGCGATCCATCTCGTCAGTTTATTTCTTTTCAGGCTCTTGCCAAACTGTCTTGCTTCTTTTTTCATGGACAAGCACTTTTTAGACTTCTATGAATACAGGTTTGCACCAGATACATTTAGTATTGACATCCAATCCAATGTGTGGAACCTGTTAGGTTTGGAATCCTTTACTGTGTATCTATACATTCCACAAACATTGTATTTTTAATGAACATTGACACTGTGTTTGTGCAGAATATTGAAGCACACAGTAATATCACAACGCGCTTTAAGGGAATGTTATGCAGTCGCAAATTAATTGTATATTTCTCAGGTGTTTGCAGCTAACAGAGCATTCTTTGGGAACTGAAGGAGAAAGGTAATGGAAGGTTTATTGGAAAGGGGTGGAAAAGGCAGATTGCCAACAGAGCTGGCTCGCAGCAGCATGGGAGCCAGGTCTTCCTTGCGGCATGTCATCTTTAATTCTTCAACACAGAGAGAGCCATTTGAGTAATGGGCGTGGAAGCTTTATGTTTCTGTGCAGTGCTTCTCATCGGAGTTGCATTCACAGAGGTGTGTGTAAAGCAATGTGAAACTGCATGTAAAAAAGAAACTTCCAAAGCCAGAATGCACTCATTATCTAAAAAGTGGGAATGATGCGTTGGAAGAATGCAAACACATAGTCTTAGATGCTGACTTTCAGGGAGTTGCGTTGCTAATTTGTTTGACCGTCTGTCATTTTTAATCCTCAGCAATGTTTCGAAGCTTGAACGAATTCTCAAGGGAACAGGCTTGGCTTTTCCCCTGCCTTCTCCCTGCTCTTTTCTCTTTCCTTGGGTATCGAGTAGTCTGATCGTTTTCTTATTCCATTGTATTTTCTTTCTAGTTCTTCGCATCCAGTCAGACAGCCTACTGTTTCGACCTGTCTTGTCATTATTCCTACATATGTATTCCATACTGCTCTTGGCATTGCTGCTTCTCAATCAACTTGTTGCAATGAAACACATATACTTTTTGACACATTTTATGAATCTATTTCTGAATCAGTTAATACTTTAGCCCCCTTTGCTCTGGGACAACACAGGAAAGACACATCTAGGCCCTGGTATTGATCAAAACTCATTTAAAATAAGAGGCTAATTCATAGAATCCAGCGCACAAGTAGCGCACGCGGCTGGCGCACAGCGTGCGCCTGCGATAGTCTGCGCCAGGCACGTGCGCTAAAACAGATTTCCGCGCACAGCGTATTCATGGATTTCAAGCTCCCAAACCAGCCGTGGCGCAGAGAATCGCAGCGAGCCTGCAGCAGCGCCAGTAACGCCCCCAAGAACGCCCTCGCGCAAGGAAAAGCCATCAAAATCGCTAAATCATCGCTAAGGGCTGCGCTAACCCTGGACCACTTCACAGGGCAGGCAAACAAGGAAAGAAAAGCGGGCAATCTTCAAATCAGGAGTACGCGGGAAGTACTACACGCGACTAGGCAGGGAACGTGAATTACAGGGGTACGCGGGAATCATCACACGCGAACAGCCAGGGTGCGTGTATTACAGGGGTAGCGGGAAGTTCAACACGCGATTGGCCAGGGTACGTGTATTACAGGGGTACGCGTGAAGTAGAACACGCGATAGGCCAGGGAACGTGTATTACAGGGGTACGCGGGAATTATCACACGCGAACAGCCAGGGTGCGTGTATTACAGGGGTAGCGGGAAGTTCAACACGCGATTGGCCAGGGAACGTGTATTACAGGGGGACGCGTGAAGTAGAACACGCGATAGGCCAGGGAACGTGTATCACAGGGGTACGCGGGAATTATCACACGCGAACAGCCAGGGTGCGTGTATTACAGGGGTAGCGGGAAGTTCAACACGCGATTGGCCAGGGAACGTGTATTACAGGGGGACGCGTGAAGTAGAACACGCGATAGGCCAGGGAACGTGTATCACAGGGGTACGCGGGAATTATCACACGCGAACTGCCAGGGTGCGTGTATTACAGGGGTAGCGGGAAGTTCAACACGCGATTGGCCAGGGTACGTGTATCACAGGGGTGCATGGGAATTATCACATGCGAATAGGCTGGGTGGGCCCTCACAGGTGTACCCTGTACACCCTCCACGGCCCCTGCAGGCAGCCCACAAAACAGTGGACTACCCTGCACACCTGCTCATGTCCCCCTGCACCCCCATCCACCAGGGGCACCCTCCACCAGGCCCCCACCCATGTCTCCCACCACCCCCACCCCCCAGCAGTGCAGGGGCACCTGCCATCAGGCCCCCATCCATGTCTCCCACCACCCCCACCCCCCATCCACCAGGGGCACCCTCCACCAGGCCCCCACCCATGTCTCCCACCACCCCCACCCCCCAGCAGTGCAGGGGCACCTGCCATCAGGCCCCCATCCATGTCTCCCACCACCCCCACCCCCCATCCACCAGGGGCACCCTCCACCAGGCCCCCACCCATGTCTCCCACCACCCCCACCCACCAGCACTGTGGGGCACGTGGCCAGCAGGCAGTCAGGCAGCAGCCGATGGCAGGTGGGAGCGTGCTCAGGGCTCTGGGGGACTTAAATTTGGCCTCCTGGCCAGGAGCCTGGTCTTTCGTGTTTGAACGCGTGGACAGCCTGATAGGGAGTGATTTTGCACGTGAAAACCCCACACTCAGCGAATCGCGCGAAAACCCGTCACCAGCATATGTGCGTCAATAGTTACCTGCACGTGCAGTGTCAAAGCGTGTGATTGGTGAAAATGGATCTACACGCAGGAGTGACAAAGCGTGTGATTGGTGAAAAGTGAGCTACACGCAGGAGTGTCAAAGCGTGTGATTGGTGAAAAAGGATCCACACGCAGGAGTGACAAAGCGTGTGATTGGTGAACATGGGCCAAGCACGTACACGCCGTAAGTGACGCTGTACGTGTGGGCCTGTATAAAAGGTAGTGTTGAACACCATTTCCTTGTACGTGCTTTTCGTGGAGAGCGAGTGGGTGAATTCTGTACTTCTTGTCGTTTCACACGCGATTTACTTAACGGCGTTTCCAGTTCGTACTCCCTGTTACCTCTGATAGCTTTTTCTCTTTTTCCTCTAGTACTGGTTTACCTGGGCCTGTTCCCTCAAACAGTGTCCCCTTCTACTGTTGTCCTGTCTCCTCAGACAGCGTACACATCTTCTTTTGGCGGGGGTGTTGCCAACCAAAAGCGCTCATTTTTCACGCTCTTTTACCTGGCAGACGGTGAGTCACGCACGTATCTAACATCTGTGCTTGCCCCGTGTGTAGCCTACCCCTTCAGAGGTCAATCTAGGCTGCGTGTGACACGCATACGTTCATTGTGTTACTGGATGCCACAGCGTAGTGCAGGGTTTTCCATCAGCACACGTGGTCTAGGAGGGGTATTGTGCACGTTCCTTAACTTTTTTGGGGTGCCTGTGCGTTGCGTGACCCGTCATCTTTCCCCAGGGGTGTCATATAGCCTTGCCACTGCACTAGGGTACGAATACCATCTGGTACCCAACCCCTTTGACACCCAATTGCCCAGGACAATTGTGCACACCGACTCCCATACGCACAATACCATCAGTGCCATGGTTGTGAGGCGTGCAAGCCGTAAGGGTGGCAAAGGTGGCCGAGCCACACGTGGTGGCCGTGGAGGATCCACTAGGGGACGTGGTTGTGACTTGCAGGGTGCCCCTGTCCCCCCCAGTCTGGAGGACCAGTCAGGGACACCCATGCCCCCCCCCAGTTGAGAGTCATGTGGCTGATACCAACCCTGATCAGCCCTTGTCGGACCAGGCCATTGTGGCACCAGACCTGTCCGAGGGTGATCCCATCGCTGACATCCAGGTCAGCAGGTCCACTGCACGTGCACCGGTGCACATTGGTATCATCAGGGCACGCGCATCTATGCCAGATAGGTCATCTGCTGGCCCCCGTAGCCAGGGTGTGGCTCCATCCACCCCACCTCTCATACACCCTGCCAAGACTGTGTCGGTCCTAGTTCATGCACCTCAGATCAGGCCTGACCCCATCCCACTACCCCCAATGCCTGCACCTACTCCCACGCTGAGTGGGCAATCCCACACACCCAGTACTGAGTCCACCACGACTCCTGCCCCTAGTGTCCACAGCGGCGTAGGACACTCTGGATCCCCACCCCCTTCCAAGCGCAAGAGGAAGAGTGCACGTCCGGCACAGGCTGATGCCCCAGGCACGGCTGCACAGTCCGGCCCATCAAGGAAGCCAAGCTTCACAGACGCCGAACTGAATGCACTTGTTCAGTATGTGTCAGATCATGATAGGGAAATGGTCATCGTTGCAGGGTCCAAGACCACACATGCCAGACGCCAGGCACACTGGCAGACCATTGCTGACAGAATAAGTGCCCTTGGAGTAGTGAGGCGCACAGCTAGTGATTGCCAGAAGCGCTGGAATGACCTTAAGCGCAGGGCAAAGGATAAGCTGGCCTCAAGTCATGCCGCAACCTTGGTGACTGGAGGTGGGTCCCCAGCACAGGATATAGAACTCACACCACACGAGTCTGTAGCTGGATCCTACGTCACCGAGGGACAACTCCAAGGTGTGGGAGACCTCCCTGATTACGAGGCATCATCCGGTGAGTGCACATGCATGTGTGTATTATCCATGTGCATGGTGTGTGTGTGAAGCATTCATGTTGGGTGCCTGTCAAGGGGGTGTGTGGCAGAGTTGATAGTGGCACCCATGTGCCTCATCCAGTATGTTCAGTGCAACACCATCTGGCCACAGCACTATCCCTACTGGCAACAGTGCACATATGGGCCGACACCATGGAAGTTGCCCTTGAATTGTCATTTTGTCACTACATTGTTGCTCATACTCCCCTGTCTATTCATCTGATGTCTTACATACCATTCCTATCCTTTCCCCCAGCCATTAAAGTTTCATCTTCACATGCCTGACATGCAATGATACCACATGCTAATGCGTCCTCTGTATATAAATGCCAACCAACATGCTGTCATACTGTGGATGTTGCCTTGACATCCACCTCCTACCTGTGGGCTTTGGTACCGTCTGGTTTCGAGCCCCATTCCCTCACACTCCATGCTGCTCTTCATGGTCTATCTTCCATGACTCCTACAGTTCAGACCATCGTGCCCTACTCACGACACCTGCTTGCCAAAAGTCAAATGAGGGCACCCTGCCCTCCAATGCGACCCACCCTATTGCTGACCAGTGCATCTGAGCCTACTCTAAGCTAACTCTCACTGACATCTGCTCATACATGCCTTTGCCTGTCCCATAGACCCTTCACATGGTCCCTGTCCTCTCTCCTTGCTCCTCTTCCACCATCATTGGTGGGACCCGTTGGGGTGTACTCCTGGCCTCCTTCCAATCCTCAGAGGCCACTATTGATGTGCATGGTAATGGGAGCGTCTCAGTCCAAGTCCCTTAGGCCAACCTCAATCTCCTTGAGAAATGCTACCCACATCTCATCAACTTCCTTACCTCTCCTGCTGTCCCCCCTCCTCTCTCCTCATCAATCCTGCACTGCCTCCCTGCACCCTCCCATGAACCTTCTCCGCCTCCCACTCCAACTCCTACACATGCTGCACCTCTGATCTCTAGCACTCCCCGTAAGTCCTCCAAGGCTGTCAACCTCCTCCACAATTACACTCCTTTCACTGCGGCTGCATCAGGCATTCCTCCGATATCTGTCACTTACATGAGGTTATGCACCTTGACATCCTTGGTCTCATGGAAACATGTCTGACGGCCAGCTCTGTCTGCATCCTTGACCCTCTCCTTGGCCCGCCACTACTGTGCAGGGGGGGTGTGCCCTTGGCTTCCCTGAGGGTATTCCTGCCACTGTCACTCCTACTTAGACCTACTCCACTCTGGAATGGCTTGTGTGAGGTCTCTCTCCACCACACCTTGACATTCTCAAACAGTGCGTACTGTGTCTGGGAAAACTGGTCAAATGTACTACTTCCTTTCTGAGTGTCCTCACCTCTCCTCCTCACTCATGTCCCCAGACACAGAAATCCTCATCCTTGGTGCTGTACGCATCCACCTGCATGCTTGTTGACGCCCCCACGTGACCTTTCTGTGACCTCAGCAACTCCCTCTCACCCTCTAGACTCCCGTCTGTCCCTACTCATTCTGCAGGGCACACTCTTGATGCTCTGATCTCATCTGACTTTCCCCTCTCCGTCCATCTCTGCACTCCTCTCTCCTGGAGTGATCACATTCTCCTCTCCTCCCAGCTCACCCTCACCACCCCACAGGCAAAGCCACCCTCACCACTGTCACACACCTTCTTGGTATTCCGACCCATGAAGTGTGTGTCAGTCGAGGCTCATGCAGCCAAAATCTCCCCCCCATCCAGCTCCCCCTTAGGCTCACTCCCATCCTGACAGGGCCCACTCCATGCTCCACTCCATGTCAGGTACACTGGATGTCTTTGCCACGGTCATGACCACCTGTCTGAAGCCCCATGCCAATGCAGAGTCCTGGCATGACTCGGATCTTGTGAACCCAAACCACAGGTGCCGGGTGGCAGAGAGGGAATGTCCTGCATCATGGCCATCCTCTGGCAAACTGGCCTGCCACATGCTCCAAAGGCAATAGCGCCTCACCCTTTTCACCAAGATGAGATCCCCAATCCAAGGGCACATATCTGCGGCATGTGACAACTCTGCAGGACACATAGAAATCTGAAAGGACCTTGCCGAGCCAGAAGCAGTGTGTACCTCCCCTGTCCCCTCCGAGCCCACAGCACTGCATGATTGTCTCTGTACCCCTATAGGCCACCCCCCCAGCACTTGTCTGCGCCTAACACCATCTGCCCTTGACGTCAAGTCCTACTTACCTTGTACAGCACTTCCAGCCGCCACTTCCCCTTGCACTTCATTGTGCCACCCACCCCTGCACTTGCGTGACATGAATGACACCAGCACCAGTAGGATTGTTGACTGGCATCCCCTTCTGCCCCACCACCCCTCAGTGCTCCGCTGTACCTTCATACATTACTTGACCGGTGCTTCACGAATGCAATATGAATCCTTTACAGGTGATGGGGAGGTGGAATCACATTGTTTACTGCATTTTGTTGATGTAGACAAGGCACTGTGCATCGTTGCCAATTCGGACTAGCAGATCCATGTACAACATGTATACTTATGGATGTGACGATGCAATGTCAGGACCAGAGTGGTTGAAATCCAAAAAAGTAGCCCTCCTCTCCCTCTTCACTTGGTGGCTATGTCACATGCCATGTGTGTGATGGCATGTGCCTTTGACATGCCAATCACCGGCCAATGTGTGATGGCAGTGCTAGGCAGCAAGGTGAGCAGGCGTTGCTCTCCAATCTGTACATTGTATGCCCTGAGCCTCCCCTACAGACCCAGTGATGGTGAATGCATAGGAGGTCTCCCAGTCATGTTGGACATGTGTCGTAGAACTACTGCCTCTGTTGTTCATCAGCCCTTGGTGCATGCCATGGTGCTAATGCCTGTTTCCATTTTTCTCTTTCATGTCTTTGCAGGGGACGAAGCACTTGTTGATGCTGGGTATGTGGTGGTGGAGCCGTCCCAGGAGGGCAACCCGGGCCGACCTACCACAAGTGAGGGACATGGTGTGTTTGTGGGTGAAAACCCACAAGTGCTGCAGGCCGTGCTGTCGAGGGGTGTCTCTGGGGGTTCCTCCCCCGAGCAGTATTCAGGTGTAGACTCGGAGGATGACACCTATGTGCAGTCGCAGGTGAGTGTTCTTGGGAGAGAATCTCCTCTGTCCGACCCACCTGCAGCCGGGCCATTGCCCTCAATGGGGATGTCAGTGTCGGCAGATCAGCCTCCGGTGGTTACGGATGCAGGGCCACACCACCCAATCTCTGATCCTGTTCCTGGGGCTGCAGATCAGAGAGGGAATGCAGTCCTGCAGCCTGAGGCCTTGCCGGCACAGCAAGGCGCAGTCCGCCTTGCCCCAGGCAGGTGTGGTGCCCGTCAACGTGGTGGCCGTATGCCACCTGGCAATACCGTTTGGGAGCAATCCATCTACGGTATGGCCACCCAACAGGCAGCATCATCCGAGATGATTGCACAGGCCATGGATAGGGTGGCCACTTCCATTGTCCCCCCAGAAAGGCTGATGGAGCGACTGGAGCAGGCTACAGAGTCCATCTGCCAGGCACACAGGGAGGATATGTTGGCGTCCAACATGGACAGGCGGGCGGCACTGGCGACTCTGCGGGAATCACTTTCCATGGAGTCCCAGCGCCACAGGGAAGGCCTGAGGGAAGAACTCCGTCACCTCAGGTCGACCCTGTTAGAGCTTGAGGCTTCATCCCATAGAAGGACAGAGGAGCAGCTGGAGCGTCTGACACGGACGCTCTCGGCCGAGATGCAGGCAACTCGTGCGGAGGTCAGGTCATCCCGGGAGTTACTGCATGGGGACCTCCGCATGATTATAACCCAGAACCAGAACTACCAGACCCGCCTGCTTGCAGCCATGGAGGAGCAAACTCGTGCTTTGCGTGGGCTGCCTCCCATTGTCACACCATCTTCTGAGGCAGCTCCCCCACCTCCAGAGTCAGCTGCAGGGTCTGGCCAGAGCCATAGCGACTCATCTCCCACAACAGAGTAGCCGTGTGGGCCACGAGCCTATGGGGTGTTTTCCTTTCCCATGATCCACACAGGTGGATTGTGGCGTGCATCCTGTCCTCGGACCTCATAGGTGGCCCCCCCCCCGCCGGCCCTTTCATGGCCATTTTTTCTCGTTTTTATTTTTATTCTGCAAGAGTGTTGCCTTGTGTGGGTACCTGGGCATACACTGTATTGTGGCTGGGCACATGCAGGCTTGTCCTGAGTTTGGTTTCGATGCTTGGGTAGCAGACATCCACACCCCTCCTGCTTCCGTTTCCATGGGCTTGCAAAGGGTGTGCCCAAGTGACAGCAAATTACACGGTGACATTGGACTCCCATGAGCTGTTGGCCAGTCCATAGTCAATACTGTGTAGACATTCATAGTGTTCATTGTTGTTGCACCTAACTATGCATGATGGTTTGATATGTGCCTCTACTTACATATGTTGCTCATGTTTTGCAGGTATTTCACACAGATCTTCACAAGGGCATACTCTCTGGAGTCAGACTACATGTCGGTAGATGTGCACTGACACTTTTGCATGGCGCCATCACTGTACATCTGGACGGTGAGGACATACCAGCAGAATCAGGTAATGAGACTACCATTGATTACATGCAATGTGTCTTGTTTGGGTGGGCTTCAGGGTGGGTTGGTGTGTAATTTGATTGAAAATACTCTTACACAGGTGTGTAGTAGTGGCTCCAGGGCGGTTAGCTGCTCAAGTGCGGCTATTTTCCATTTGGGGCACTGCTATTTGTGACACTGGTGTCATGTTGTGATGGCCAGTTTGTTTGCTGTCACATACCATGACATGGTGTCCTCAGTGGCGGGACTGTGAAGGGAATGGTTGACATGGCAATGTTGTCATGTAGTGAATCGCCTGTGGCAATGCATATTAGATTGATGGAGTTGTGTCTTTGCGTTGTGATGCATTGCTGGTGTATGTGTAGCTAGGGGTGCACACATATTGACACTTCCATGTTAACAATCTCAGGCTGATGTGTATCTGACTGTTTATTGTCAAGTAATTTTCAGACATTGTCAGGTAGTGTCATCATTGATTGTCAGATGGTATGTGCCAGAGCAGTGTGCACTAGCCAGCACTGTGATTCCTAGGTGAAGAAGTTGGCCACCAGTTGCGTACGGGCTGCCTCCCCCCGTGCCCTTTCCCCTCCCATGCGCAGCGGCCGTGCATGTGGTTGTGGATGTGGGGGCACCACCATGTCCACGGGCAGGCCCCGGCGTGTTGCAACGTTGTGCAGGACACATGCTGCCACTATGATCCTGCACACTATTCGGGGAGCATATAACAGCTGCCCGCCAGAACGGTCAAGGGAGCGAAAGCGTGACTTCAGCACTCCGAATGTGCGCTCCACTATGCCCCGTGTTGCAATGTGGGCTGTGTTGTACCTTACCTGGGGTGGCGTGGTGGGGTTCCGGATTGGGGTCATCATGTGGGGGCTGATAGGGTAGGCACTGTCCCCTGCGGAGGTGGTGATGGGTATCATTAGTGGTGTTGTGTCATGACCCAGTATCTGACATGCATGCATGTGCAGTGGCATTCATGCTCACCAAGCAGCCATGTATCTCCATGCTGGCCAGCCTCTAGGTCCCGGCATAGGGTAGACATTCTGTAGATGAAGCTGTCGTGGGTGCACCCTGGATAGTTGGCATATACTGATGTGATGATTCCCTTGGCATTGCATACAACTTGCACGTTGATGGAATGCCAGTGCTTGCGGTTTCTATAGATGTG
Organism: Ambystoma mexicanum; assembly: GCF_040938575.1. Taxonomy (NCBI): domain Eukaryota; kingdom Metazoa; phylum Chordata; class Amphibia; order Caudata; family Ambystomatidae; genus Ambystoma; species Ambystoma mexicanum. The sequence goes on from NC_090932.1 coordinate 1,056,837,497, forward strand.
CTCTGTTGCCCTGGGTGGACGTAGAGCCACATGTGTGCAGTCAATTGCACCAAGCACTTTGGGGAATTGAGCCACACCATAGAATTCCTGGATGCACGTCCGCCTTTCTGCATGAGTCCTGGGGAGATATATGTGCCTGCGGACTGATGGCCGTGCAGTGATGATGTTCAAGACCTGGTGTAGGCAGCGTGACTGCGTGGCCTGTGACACACCACCCACTATGGCACTTGTCCGCTGAAAGGATCCAGTGGCCAAGAAGTGCAGTACATTCAGGACCTTCTGCAGGGGGCTGAGTGCTTGGGAGCACAGGGTGGGTGATGTGAGGTCATCCTCCCACTCACTGACCAGGTCCAGTATGATGTGTGCTGGAAACCTGTACCTCCCATACACCTGGTCATCAGGCATCCCGAATAGGCTGGTTCTGGGTGTGAATATTCTGGCCCTGACTCTCCTCCTCCTCCTCCTTTGGTAGCCCACTGCCACTGCTGCTAGGAACGGTATGTTCATCCTGGCATCTGGCTTGTTTATTGAAAAGTGCGCAGAATAATGCCTTGCGCGTGTTGTAGGCGAGCGTGTGAGCCTCGCACCCCTGGAATCGAGTTCCCACTCCAATCGCGTGTGGAAATTCCCACGCAGCAGGCATACAGGTGCGCTGACGTACTTGCTTGTGTAAGTGGCCGCGCGCCCCTGAAATACACGTAGCCGGCCTTTTCGCGTGTGCTACTTCCCTCGCACCCCTGTAATCCACGTACCCTGCCATATCGCGTGTGGAACTTCCCGCGCAGCCCTGTAATCCACGTAGCCGGCCATATCGCGTGTGGAACTTCCCGCGCACCCCTGTAATCCACGTAGCCGGCCATATCGCGTGTGCAACTTCCCGCGCACCCCTGAAATCCACGTAGCCGGCCTTTTCGCGTGTGCTACTTCCCTCGCACCCCTGTAATCCACGTACCCTGCCATATCGCGTGTGGAACTTCCCGCGCACCCCTGTAATCCACGTAGCCGGCCATATCGCGTGTGGAACTTCCCGCGCACCCCTGAAATCCACGTACCCGGCCATATCGCGTGTGCAACTTACCGCGCACCCCGGTATGCACGCACACGTTTATTTTTTCTCTCTGCGCGTGTGTGTGTTTGTGGGTACCCCTTTGTACGTCTTTTGTCCTGGAGGGCCACAGTATTGGACATTGATCATGTCTGTATATAGGTGCTATTTGTTGGCGCACCTTTTAGCGCACATTTCTTGCAGGCGCAGAGACGCTACCGCCTGCTTTCTTGTGGCGGTCGTGTTTGTGCCTGTTTGTGCCTGTGCGCTGCTTTGAGCGTGCGCTTTTTTGCCCTATTCTATTCCATGAATACGTGTTGTATGCGAGCGTGTGGGCGTTCCGCGCACTTGCCTCCTAAACTTTCCCCGTGCCGCCCACATTCTTCCCCATTCCGAGTGTTGTGCCCCATTTTATTCCCCATTCCGAGTGTCCCGCCCTGTGTCCCGCCTACTTTAGAGCTGTGCGCTGCGCTGGGAGTGATGGCGCAGTGGCCGTGGCGCACGACGTTGGTTGACCTGTGCGCCGGCCTGCGCCGCGCGTTTTTTCCGCGCACGTCCTCTGCTTTTCTTGCGCAGGGACTTCCATGAATCGACGTGCGCTGGTTTCCCTGCGCTTTGCGCTGATTTTCGGCGCAGCGCACGTATTGGCCCCTCTGCGCCGGGATTTTCGGCGCACATTTATTCCATGAATCGGCCTGTAAATGTTTAGTTAGGCCTCTTGAAAACAATGGAAACACGAGTGATCAGAAGACAACAGACCAAATAAGCTAAGCCAGGCAAACACATAAACACATTATTGTATCTGCTAAAGCTGTCTATATAAACTATTTTGGATCATTTTCCTCACTCTAAGTTTTTGTTCAAAACTCGTTGCCATTGTCTTCAGCCACATCCAGGGGCGTTGCTAGGGGGGGGCTAAGGGGGCTATAGCCCCTGATGTTTTGGTTGTAGCCCCTGATAGAATCTCAGGAGCTACAGCCAAAAGACTAGCTAGCCCCCAGTCCCAACAGTTCCAACATAAGCTTAGCCCCGGGTCTTTTTCAGACCTAGCAACTCCCCTGGCCACATCCAATCCAACTTCTTTAGTTTTTAAGAACTGTTGTGGTAGTATTAACAAATGTGTTTGTTGAAATGATATGTAATATTCAAAATGAGCTTTATTGTAACGTATCTGTTCCATCTTCTCGTCTCTACATTTCACTCCACATGAAGTGCAGTCTTGTAATGTTGTTTTTCTTCCTACAGTGGATGATTTAGCTCTGATTCTTAAATCACTGATGCCTATGTTTTATTCAGATGATATCATTAGTGCTCAGTTTGTGCAAACCCTACGTTTTACAGCTCCTCCCGTGCGCTGAAATTTGGTCTGCTCCTCCTTCACGCCTCAAAAATGTTGCTCGATCTGGATGTCCTCTCTAATTCTTGCCTCACTGCTAGTGTTTCCTTTCTGGGAAAAAAGGTTGGTGAAAGTGGTCATAATGTGTCTAACAGATCATGTTGATAAACCTCATATGTTATGTCCTTACCAATCAGTTTTTAGTCATTTGTTTCGGGATCATATCTGCAACTTTTCACATTCGTGACGAGATTCTGCATAACACATTTATTGGCTTCATTCGACACAAATTCTCACAAACGCCTTTTGTCTATTCATGCCTCTTGAATGGCTCTTGAGGGATCTCTCGATTTCAATGTGCCAAATCCAATCTTTGCAATTCTTTCCCATTGCTGTTACTGCTGGTTTTCTATGGGGTTCAATCCTGTCCCCAGTTCTTTTCAATACTCATGTTGAACAACTGTGAGACATGGCTTCTAAATTTGAAATGAAAATTCATCAGTACCCAGATTTCACCCGACATTATCTTAGAGAATCATTTACTGAAATCATTTAGAAGGTAGGTGCCTACTTAAATGAGTTGTGCAATTGGATGACCTCAATGATTCTCAAATGGAATTCCTCAAAAAGAGAAGGAGTCTCATTCTAAATTTGGTGGTATCCCGCCGGTATATCCGTCAGGATACCACCAAAGGGTAATACCATTACTGGGAGGTGATCTGCCAGAAGTACAGGCAGATTACAGGTGCCAGTAATTGCCAGTATTACCAGCACTGGTAGTCCCACTGCTGGTAATATCAGCTGTATTTTGAGGGTGGGGTGCCTAAGTTACATTCAGCTCTTGACTGGATGTAAATCAGACCACCTGGCCAGCAAGCTTGTAGTAATCTGGACCGGAAATGTGCTAGTAAACTGAATTACTGACACATTAATTCCAGATCCGGCATGCTTGTTATGAGGCCAAATGTCTCCTGTTTGCATATCCCAGCCAGGAAGCCTGCCCAGCTTTCTTTCTCAGAATAGAGTCTCTTCCACACTGACTCCAGCTTTTAAATCACTTAACTTCTCTAGTGACAATAAACTGTCCGTGAAACATTATGCTGATATAAAGTCAACATCTCTAATTACTAACTTATCCATCTGCACACAATCAAACCATTCATATATCCTCTACTTTTCAATTGAAAGTTTAGCCTCTTGTGAGTTCACATGTTGATGGTGGACAAACTATTTTGATGGGAGAATCTGTGAGAAATTGCCATCTGGTAAGGGTGCAAAGCACTGGCTTTAAAGAAAGATAATATTAGTACATGAAATGGTACGGGTGATTCCTTCTCCAAAAGGGTACTCTGCTACCGAGATCCCCCTTTGTCACAACTCCATGCAAAAAGCATAGAATCCCTGTTCCCTGCGCCTCATTAGCCTGATCCACAGCACTCACTGTGATTGTGGCACAGATCAGGTTCCAAAGTCACAAGTTACCCACTCAACCACTGCAGAGACAGCAAAGTCACTGCAGCACAGGGGTGACATTTAACCTATGTCCCCTTTACCTAAATTATGATTATCATGAGTACCCCATGCTGGTGGCAGGGCAATCTCTGAGAATATGCTGTGCCTGAGTTTAGACATAGTTCATGGCAATACTCATGATCATGGCCGTCTCGTCCCAATTGGTATTGCACTTGAGTCAGCTCTGCTGTGGAAGAGATTGTGTATTCAAGTCAAACTCGACAGACAATACTGCCACCCAGCAGGGCAGTAACAGAGATGCCCCAGCTACTCATAGATTCTCTTTGTGAGGGCCGGTAACTCACTCCCCCAGGACAGCCACACATGAGGCAGCTGTCCTGGGCCCAGGTATTTAAGAGTTCCACCCATTCAGGAGGAGTAGCCTCACACTAGGGGGTGGGAGTAGGATAGGCAGGAGCTCTCTGGACACTAAAAGAAGCTTTCCACCATCTTGTTTCTCACCATATCTCTTTCACTTTCCTGTCTCCTCCACTTCATCTGGGGCAAAGCACTTTGGCTGCATGATCAACAGGGTAACATCCCCTTCAGCCAGGAGCAGGCATTGGTCCCCTACAGCAGGCTATCTTTCGATCACCTGAGCACAAAGCCTTTAAAAGAAGGAGGCTTGCACCCCTTCAACAGAATTCCCTCAGTTCTTCGAGGAACCTTTAAGGCTGAAGAGAAATCCACCTGAAGGTTCTCAGCTAGATTTCCTTTAGGACTGTTGCACAGTCCAAAGCTCTCCACCAGATGTGAACAAGGAAATGCCAAGACAGGAGGAAGATCTGCTCTCTAAACACTCCCAGGGAACATTGAGAGTGAGCAGTATTGTGGACCAGGGCCAAATATTCTGCAACAGATCTCCTGTGCTAGAACAGCAGGCCCTGAATTGGAGTAATCTGTCCTTGAAACCTTTGTGAAAGCCTTACAGCAGCTGGAGAGCTAGGCCAGCAGAAGCTGCATGTTCTATTGCACTGAACTGGTCGCTCTGTGCTCTCCGCATGCCTCCAACCAGGTGAACTACTGCACTGCATTTAAACCAGCTCAACACTGCATTGTATCCTAGCGAAGCACGTCACCTGCTAGGCCCGAAGTATCTGCATTTCACTTGTCGACTCTAACCAGGGGTTACAATCAAGATTCAAGGTTGCTAGCCTTAGAACAGTGACATCATTGACTGCACATTGACACTCCCTCGATCACCACTTCATGATCCTCGCCCACCGACTGGAACCTCTGGATTATCACTCCCCGACTGCTCCAGCCCGACTCAGCCTGGACTACTGTGAAGCATCCTTGAGACCACCCCAACCTGCATCTTTGAACCGCTGCTGTTCAACTGTACAGAGACTCCATAGTGGACCCTACTCGACAACCGCTTGCTGCCAGGACCTCCACAATCTTACATGCCCAACTGAGCCTGATCAGCTCTCATCATCGTTCGAATCTGGGCCTGATGCGCCAGCCCACCAAGAAATGAATCTAGGTACTGTGAAACTGAACTGACCCCTCATTCCACTTGATCCCTAGAGACTGGTTAGGTCTAGTTTGCTCTTGTTTTCAACCCAAAAGCTTTTTTATGGTATTACTTAACTACCACCCCTGGAACTATGCTCAGAGTGCTACTTTCTCCGGTCCGTTGCATCTTCTGTGTTCTTTGGGGTGGGTATATGTACAATAATCTAATTTTGTTCTAATTGCAGATGGTGTGTTTTATTAAAGAGTTTACCTGTTTATAGAACCTTGATTGGACATTCCCTTTTTTTTGGACAGTGATACTGTGTTGTTTGAGTCACTAGTGTTTCACCGTTACACCCCTCTTACGAGTATAAACTTGTTGTAACTTTATGATTGTGTAGTGTTTCAGTTTGTAGAAGTGTGAGGGCAGAGTGGTTCATTTTATCCATACTCGTCCTTGTATCCCTTCAAGACAGAATCCAATTTGTCAAACTGGTGGCAGCAGTGGTATTTAAAACAGACTATTCTTACAGCTCTGCCAGTCAAATAAGTGGGTGCAGTTAACGTTATTATTTACTGCTTAGGTATTTTTTTACAACCAAGAAAGAATAAGGAGCATTGGCACAGGGTGTTCAAGGATGAAAAGATTAGGGATGCACCTTTTTCTTGACATGCTAGCTGAGACATATACATTCAAGTCAAGAGACTTTTGTTCTAATTCGCAGAATCTTTTTATAATGACAAAACCCCATTGGATAACGCTCTCTGAATCAGGGCCTTCATGAAGCCCGGTGAACATATGATTACTCTAACTAGAGGACTAGATCACCAGAGGTGATCGAAATAAAGACATCTGGATGAACATTGCTGCCAGACTGAATCAGCCTAGTCCCCAGACCAGTTACAGGGGGAAAAGGAACAATGATATGTATAGACTTGAAAATAACTTACATTGATCAACCCAAAATATCTTACCACAAAATGCAGGCTCTAATAAATGATAAAAGAAACAATGAAGGAAAATGTATTTGGGATTATTAGGACCGCAGACCTGAATGTTTTAAAATCAATCGAAAATTCTGGAGTGATATTCCACAATGGACAGCATTTTGATTGGGGTGCAGAAGTAATCGCTTATAGACCAGACACTTGAATAAACCACTGAGGCATAAAACCTAATCACTAAAAACATTAATTGATTTCCCATGTTCATGCGTAACAACTAATAATACCCAACCCGGAAAAAAGTACAACACCACAATAAAATGTAAAGGAATCCGCTGAGGGGGCTCAAACAGTCTCTGCTGCCAATGTATTAAGGTCTAAAACGAGTAAGGGACCTACAGTAACCAAGAATACAATGTGTTTTGTCACTACTGCATAAAGGAAATCACAGAGGGACTTTGGAAATGGGGAAACATTAGTCTAAAGAATCAAACAAAAGTGAGTAAAACGTTTTTAACTGTCTAGTGATATATCTGAAATCCATGTTGAAGCCCTCTTATAAGTGTTCTAATTATTCTTAGTGGTCTAGTTTAGGGGATGTCTCCTTCAATAGCGTCTCATGAACATACTTTACATTAAATGAAATGTGTTAACCAGATTTCATTGACATCATTTCAACAATGTATACATGTAGTTTTGTAATTTATTTTATGCATGGACTTTTAAGCTGGCACACAAGGTTCATGGAGCTGAAGGTTTATAAATACAGTTGAAAGAAATCCCAAAGGTTTTGGAGGAGTGAAGCATTAAACAATTTGCCATCAAGTGATGCATCACAGAGTGATACGCAAAAACATATACAGGCAGTTAGGATGCCATCGAGGTATGTGATCTAGGAGCAGAAGATATTCTTTTATGTGAGAAGAAGAGGGGTGTCTACTGTTTACATTATTTACAGTGGCTTCAATTCATTTTTGCTTAGAGGAGGCAGTTACAATGGAAGGACCATGGACTCTGAGCAACATGTAGAAGTGGTAAAGTATGAAAGAGATTTTGGTGGTCAAGTGTGAGCAGGAAGTAAACTGAAAGGCAGAAAGGACTGTGTAATAGTGCAGACCCACACAGCAACAAGACAGGATAATCAGACTTCAGCCTGATAGTAGGCCAAGAAGTGTTGTTTGAATTTAGTTTTGTAGATGGTCAGGTTTGATGGGAGAGATAGGGGCACAGAAATGCTGAAAAGGAGGAATGTGTGGTCTAAGGAAGAGGGGTTCATAGTGTGATTACATGTGGCAGTGAGGATGAGAGGAAGGTAAAAACATTCACACTTATTGCCATCTGCCTTGTTTCTCTATCTATACCTCTTGCCCATGCTTTCTCTCCCCTATCTTATCCCCTCCTGCAAGGTAACTGCTTCGCCACATCCTTCCATGTGCAGCAATACAGGTAATGGTGTGAAGGATCAATAACAGGACATGACAGTTAGTCTGGAGGGACCTGCTGTTGGGTAGGTCCCTGGAACTTTTGTTCCAATTGTAGTTGCATTCATCCTTCAATAAAACAGCAACACTACCTGAAATGTGCCCATCAATGGCTTTTACTTGAACAATCCTTTAAGACATAATATTGATTGATGAGAATGGGCAGGATCCTGTCTACATTTCCTGCAGGCTAATGTGAATGGCAAAATAATGTTGATGAATATGACTTTCATGCCCCTGTGAGGTGGGGTGGAAATGGCATATAACAGCCAGCCAGCCTGAGACATGGATGGACGGAGTGAAGCGTGGGCCTCGGCTCAGACTGCGGGCCTTTACCGGCCATGTTCGCCTGGCTGACAGAGCGTGAAAGCCATTTGCACCCTGAGGTTCCTATGGGGTGCACTTGTTTAATTTTCACCCTTGGTAATTTGGCTGCTTGCGCAGCTAATCTCCAGAGGGAAGATAAAATATTATTAAAAGAGTGAGTTCCTTTTCCATTTCTATGGTGGCCGGGAATGGAAGAGTGTGGGACCAGAGCTAAAAGCTCTGGTCCCTCAGGTAAGTTGGGAGAGCCTGGCCGGGGGTGGAGATGGTGCTTAGTTTGTTTTGGGTGTGATGGGGAGGCGAGGAGGCAACAGGAAGAGGCCTCAAATCATAAAAATAAGTTTACAAAATGGCGCCACCCAGGGAAGGCCGTTGGGTTACTGGAACAGCGGGCATAGAATGTATATTCTCGCCCACTGTTCCAGCCATCTGATTGGCCAATGACACTTGCCTCGGTGCTAATGAGGAGTACTTGTCAGCTCAGAGAAAGATGGATAAGTGTATTTAATGGAATGAGTGCTCTATGTGTGTGTCAGTTTGGGGGCTGAGCTGTTGTGAGTGAATAGGACAGTGGGTTGTCCTTGTTCATATTGCCCTGAAATGCTTTAACTAATACTGCTACCTATGCGTCAATGGCAATAAAGCATTCTAAAACTATCTTTCTGCCTAATGTACATACAATTGGTCAATTGTAAAGATGGGTCCTGGGCAATGATGACTCTGACATCCTGGGATGTACCAGTTACTCATTTAATACGTTCCTTGTACATTACATCAGGTACATAAGGTCAGGTACACATAAATTAAGGGCAACATGCACCAGCATTCTCTCTCAGGGGTCTACATCTCCAACTGACTCTCACAGATCACCACTCATACATCAACATTCTCTCAGGCTGCATTCTCTGCCACTCACTCCAGCATTCCATGCATTCTAGTCAGGGTCCAGGGGAAGATTAGTCACTACATATCCCCCCCTTAATAACAACACCTACCACCAAAAGACACACACTCACAAACGCACATCATCCAATGTATGTGCATCTCTTATCTCAGAAAACATGAACACTCTACGCATACACACACATCCTAAGACCATCCTCATCCTGTGGGACAATTACTTCTCCAAACAATGTCTCTCCCCTTTTCTACACAGTAAAGAAGAAACACCCTCAACATCAACAATGATACCCTTCCAAACTCCTAAACATTATCAGGCATACCAGCCCTTCCACAAGTTATATCATCTCACAGCGCACAACATCACATCATTCACCGGCTCCCTATCAACCCTCTCCATACCACAACTCACTGGCTGAACACAACACATTGTCCATTCAACCAGGCTGGAAATTCCGAATACCTGGATAGCCAACACCACAACACTCAGTGTCACTATCCCACATGTGCCCGTGTTGAAAAACACCTTCTACACACACCTCTTCAACTACAGGGAGCTCTTCATAACACCACTCACCACCTCATACAACTATTCATCATACCACAGGACATAAGTCAACCATTTTCTTCACTAACACTTCAACATGTCATACACTTTCATTGCATTTCTACCAACAATGAGTTCTTTTCTTAAACTTCCAAGTTCTCTACCATGAATAAAAGTCCCACCTGTAAAAGCAAAATCATTAGTGTGGCACAATTCAACAAATCACGTTTCCGAACTCCATTTACTGCAAAACTAACCAGTCCACACTGGCTATTAATCTTTAAAGTCCATCTGTGGGAAAAAACTGTTAAACATAACTTTTACTATTAACTCACAAATATCCACTTCACTACTGTGCATTCCTAATAGAGGCCACGACTCCCAAACTCATCCAGTGCACACAAAATCAGTTGCACTCACCATCTCATCACATTCATCATAGAATATCTACAGGCCTCACATCACTACTACTATAACTAGTATCCTGGCCAAAACAAATAAACCAATTTGTTTTCATTGCTGCTACTCCTGTCAGCATCAATTTAAAACAAAAGTACCTCTGGGGACACGGCCCCTCTTCCCACTGTTCTTTTGACTAGCCCATTCCCAATAACTGTGCCCGTACTCTTCTGTGAATGCCCAGCATACTGCAGTTGTTTTCCGGCATTTGCTTAATTTTCTACATCTTCTGCATTGCCCAACACCCTAGCAGTGCCGCCCACGAGCAGCACCCACAATGAGGTAAGGCTTCCTCTCAGCTCACCCCTTAAGCCTCACAGTACTGAATCAACAACGCTGTGCTTTACTCCTGTAGTGCTTTCATTCCTCAGCAAAGTCACATTTTGAGCTTCTGAGCCTCTCCAACTTGCTGCTATAAGCTCCAAGCCCCTACAAGTGCTCTGCTAGAGGACATATAAGCCCCTTCAAAGCAATGGAATGGCTCCAAGCCCCTTCATTACTGCAACTGAGCTCCAAGCCCCTTCAATGGGCAGCAATCGGCTCCATGCCCCTTCATGTTATGGGGCCTCACCCCACCCAGGCACTAATTTATCACAGCTTAGCCTATGTCCCTTTTGCCAGCTGGCTGGCACCTCGCTGGCGCCTTGCCCTGGCGCTGCCCTCTACATCCAGCGCATCCAGCGCTGGCCTTCTCTGCACCTTCTAGCAAACAGCGCTGCCCCTACCTGAGAGAGGATCTTCTTCTTTGGTTGGTGGTGGTGCATCGCCCTTCCTTTGTGCTGTCCCTCCAGCACAGCCAGCATCCTCATCACCATTGTAAAGATGGGTCCTGGCCAATGATGACTCTGACATCCTGGGATGTACCAGTGACTCCTTTAATAAGTTCCTAGTACATTACATTAGGTACATAAGGTCAGGTACACATAAGTTAAGGGAAACATGCACCGCATCCTCTCTCAGGGGTCTACATCTACAACTGACTATCACAGATCGCCACTCATACATCAACATTCTCTCAAGCTGCATTCTCTGTCACTCACTCCAACATTGCATGCATTCTACTCTGTGTCCAGGGGAAGCTTAGTCACTACATCAAACTTTGAAATGCAACAATCAAGCAATGGGCCCCTAAGCACTTCATAGGATTCTCACCTGCACCACACAATCAATATTCTTACAAGCCTGGCAAAACCTCACAATGCCTTCCACATCAAGTTCAAACCCTGGCCCTAAGTACTCACAATTCCAGAGACCCTTGGTCTTCTGAATCCCAAGAGGTCCCTTGTGTGCCAGTTGTACAGCCTGACCTCTGATTGCACAGGAGGAGCTGCCTTACATCTGATATGGACCATGTGTCCTTCTACACACAACTCATATTTCACCATCCTGAATTATTTCACCCTCACATCTGTAGCCTGGGGCAATCTGCAACTTGCATATGCACGCTGGACAATGAAAGAGTAAACGGCATCATCTTTCCATGCTTTGAAAACTTTGCATGACACACAAATTCTAACAGCAAAAGCCTTTTCATCCACAACATCCTCGCTCTTTTTGTCCTACCCTGCTGTTGTCACACCACAACTTTGTCTGCATCAGAACCACCCAGCTGTTGTCACACCACAACTTTGTCTGCATCAGAAACACATCTGATTTCCATATTGAGGCTTTGCATGAAGATGACCCATTTGACCACTCTAAGAGAGAAGCCATCACGTTTTTTTCTATTGAAGGTGACCCTTAATGAATTGGGATGTGCTCTTATTATGCATTCCCTCCCCCGCAAATTGGTCTTGCTTTAACCTGCCAAATGTTAACAAAGTGTCAGGTGCCTCATTTGTCTTGTATCAACTGTCAAATAATCATCCATACAGACTCATAAATTGTCAACCCAAGTCTATATATCCAAACTGTATATGTTTGTGAAAACAACCAGAATGTTTATTTCATCCAAGAAATTGAATATGGGGCATTGTTGATTTGAACCAACTATGTACATGAATTTAAATCAATGTGTCAATGTGAGAGAACTGTCTATTGTATGCTTCAACACAGCAGAGACATATATTGTAAAACCCTGCTGGGCACCAGTGATTACGAGAGATGCATTGTGCTGTGGTACTGAAACTGCACTGAACTACTTAATTTCATAGGGTCACAAGCTACCTTAGAAACATGTGTGGGTTTCCAATTCATGGCACACACATATAACACAATGATGTCCTTACAGCCCTTGCTGTTTGCAGAGGCTGCTGGTGAATGTTTTCTTTGTAGAGGTGCACATATTTCCCATGAATGCATAATAGTGACTGAGAATAACGAGGAAGTCACATTCAACAAGGGTTGAATGGCAAAGTTCTCCTTCTGAGAAATTGTTTAAAACAATTAGATAAAATGGTGCTTTTACAAAAACATGTTTTGCAAAAAAGCGGATGAAATGCAATGCAATTTACAATAGCTTTTATCAGGACATTTGTTTCTCCAACTATGCGGACGATATGTACTGCATAATCCCTTTTCCAGGAACTATAGAGAGGATACGCTTGCTATCAATAAGATATATGATCTCATCGACATGAGGATGAGAGATAATGGGCTTGTTTTAAACAATGAGAAAAATGAATTTACGGGACCAGCCCCAGAATATCGAAATTAGGAGATGACTACTTTGAGTTCCAAATAGCTGAGAGAAATAATTTGGGGCTAAAACTCCTGGAGTATTCGTTGATCAAAATGTGAATATTGAAGCGCAAATTAACAGTCTTGTAGCTTCATCCTCCTATTTTATAAGACTACTATCTAATATATTCACATTCCTTTCCAAAAAGAGCAGTGATAAGGTAGCTAGAGTGATTATAGGCTCCAAGATAGATCACTGCGCAGCCTTTTGAAAGGAGACAATAAGCGGGAAATTGCAACACTTCAAGTCATACAAAACAGTGCCATCAAAGCCATAGTAAAACATATCTCAGAGAATAGGAAAGGCTTACATAAGCTCTGTGTGGAGGCTAGGATGCACTTTTGACACTCCTCTCTGCTCACTATTGTGTATAAATGCCTGGAGGGCTCATATTTGCAGTACTAGGCAGATAGGATAGTTCAGAAGTCTGTTGTCAACATTTGAGATCAGACAACACCAATATACTGGTGGTGCCAAGAGCAAAGTTGTCACTAACTAATAAAGATGTGTTTTGTAAAGCAGCTCCCAGACTCTGGAACTCTATCCACCCGGACCTTAGAAGTGAACAATCTTTAGGGTTGTTTAGGAAGAAATTGAAGACCTTTCTCTTTAAGTAATCCTGAGAAGTAGCAAGTATGCCCACCTGGAAGCGCCAGCATGTCCCGGAATAGTTTGCTATGTTGTATGTGTTTTTTTTTGTATTCCACTCTTGATAGAATGGTGTCCTCTGAATGTACATTAAATCATCAGACACCTGTGGTAGCAGCGATAACCATGATGTAAGTATGTCAAAATCGACTGTCTCAAAAGTTGCCGACAAGTCAAGCATGACAAGCATTCTAACATCACCCTCGTCGGCAGCCTCTTGACGGTCATCCCATATGGCAATAAGCGCTGTCTCAGTGCCTTCACCTGGTCTAAAACCTGATTGATTCTTCCACAAAGCTCTGAAACTGCATAGTAACCCTCTTTTCCAAAATCTTAGCAGGCTACAAAAGACCAGCAATTGGACAGTAATTTGTGGTCCAAAGTTGTTCTTTTAAAAGAGGGTTGAGATAAGGCTTTTTCAAATATGGTGGACCAGATTCCTGTGCTAATCGGGCTTTTACAACGGATTGGACAATCCCACTAAGAGCATGTGCGTGCTTCATGGCCAGATAAGCTAGAATGGGATCATAGTTAAAATTGGTGGGTTTAATTTTATCAAATGCATAACGACTTCTAGGTTTACTGGCGAAAATGCTAATTTAGGGGGGATTGATCACATCACTATATTTGTTTCTTCAATTTCCAAACAAAGCTGTTGATCAGAAGTTTGAGAATCAATGTTAGTCCTAATGAGGTTGATTTTTTCCAAGAAATAGACATTGAATTCATTGGCCATTTTAAGTGCCATTGTTGGGTTAGCAATAGTATAAGTAGCGGTAGTAACATTTCTAATCGCCATAAACAGTGCTTTAGGTCGATTGTCAGCAATATTTATATGCTTCTGTGAGCATGAATTTGCAAGAATAATTTTATTTTTATATGCCTTTGGGGTCAAGTTATCCTCATAGTGCCATTAGTATTTCTAGTCTTAAACCATCTTGTTTCTTTCTTTCGGTAGTACTTATTCGGTATTACTAACTACTTATTAGTAGTTAGTTTTACCATTGAATATTTCTCCTTATAGGCTTGTTGATACCTTTGATGCGAGCAATTGTATATAATTCCACTACGTTTCAACACAGTTGGCATCAGATTGTTTAGGAATTAGATGATCCAGTCATTTTTAGCTAGAAATTAGATGAAGGTATTTTTCTCAGCAAGACAGTTGTATGCTGGTAGTCATGACTTTTCTTCATGATACATAACCAGCTAATATGGTGACATTCACAAAACATGATCTGACAAACTCACTGGAGTGTCTTGTTTGTTGATGGTTAAGGCGTATGCCTCTAAATAATATAAGGTCCAAACAATGACCACCAATGTGGGTCACTGAATCAGACAAGAGTTGGAGATTATGAGATTGCAAAATATCTTTAAGATGCATAAAATGTGCATCTTCGGATTTGTTGCATCAGATATTAAAGTCTTTGGGTGGCAGAGTGCATCTGTACCAAAATATGCCTCAAAAGTGTCTAAAAAGGAGCTGGGCGTCCCCGGGGATCTGTAGCAGAGGAGTAACTGACATGATTTATTTGGGGATAAATGATATGTAAAGGCAAATATCTATGACAAAATATCACCGTTTAAAGTATGAAAGTTTAGCAACTCCAAGGAGGATCTAGATATAATAGCAACCCACCTCCTCTGTGGGTCTCCCTGCTAAGCCACTTCATTTTGAAATGTTCTGGCACCAATAAATGGAAAGGAACAGTAGAGCGTACTGTAAACCAGGATTCAGTTATGAAGAGGATGTCTAGTTCAGAGGTGGAAATTATGTCATTAATGGCAACGGCATTTTTAATGGCTAACCTTCCATTGATCAGGGCAGTCTTTAATAATGGTGCCATAGTATTTAGTTGAACATTGGGTTTGTCACAGATAATATGATGCAGTCAAAGTGGAACACTCTATGTTACGACAAAAGTGTAAATACTCACTAGTATTTTCTAGTGCCATCTGTACACTTCAAAGTACAGTAATCAAAAATGATTAGAGATTAACTCGTGTTCAGAAGGTCTATATATTTAATATGTGTATGTAAAAAAGGTTCACACAGTAAAAAAAGACTTACTGTTACTACTAATGGGAAAAAAAAGCCAAAGCATCCTTCACAGATGCCCTAGACCTCCACAGACCGGCTCGTTGTCACACACCGGCATTCACGCACCAGTCAGCAAACAAATAAGCACACAAACTACAATAGTCCTGGGTATTGTAGTTATGGTGTGTTCAAGGAGATTTGGAGTCAGCAGTTACTTTAAACGGATTCCAACAGACAAAAAAAGTATTTTAAAATAATAACACTGGTTTCACTAAAAATACTAAAATCTTACCAAATTTAAGATAAAATTATTTTGGAAACACAATAATATATAAATGAAAATCAGGGTCTAAAATGTGCAAATGAACAATTACAGCCACAGTTTAGCAAATGGTTTTTTAGTGAGTCTATTATCTCTTTCATACCGGCACAGACTAGCTTGTTCAAGCGGATCGGCGCACACACACCGGTCAGCAAACAAATAAGCATGCAAACTACAATATTCCTGGGTATTGAAGTTCAGGCGTGTTCAAGGTGATCTGGAGGGACAGCAGTTACTTCAAATGGATTCTAACAGACAGAATAAGTATTTTAAACTAATATTTTAAACTAACAACTAAAATCTTAAAAAATGTAAGAAAAAATTATTTTGGTAACACAATGCAGCATAAATGAAACTAGGGGTCTACAATGTGCAAATTAACAATTTATAGCATCATTATAAATGTAAAGTTGAGTCTTTATTTCTAGGTTGACAATGTATGAGTCTGTATGGAACAGTATTTGACTATTGATACAAGACAAATGCGGACCAACACCTTTTTAACCTCTGGCTGGTTAAAGCAAAACATATTTGTGGGGACAGAAATGTATGCTGAAAGCAAATTAGAAATCATTGATTGGAGCATTTGCCATAAAAAAGCTTGATGGCTTCTCCCGTAGAATGGTCAGATTGATAGGTTCCATTCAAAGCCACAATATGGAAATCAGAAGTGTTTTTGATAAGACAATGTTGTGGCTGACACGTTGTCTAGTTGTGTGACAACAAAGGGGCAGGACGTGAAAAAGGAGGGTGGTGAGGATGAACAGACTTTTGTTGTTAGAATCTGTGTCATGACTAGCTTTCAAAGCATGGAGAGAGGATGCAGTTTATGTGTTCTTTGTCCAGCGCACAAATGCAAGTTGCAGATTGAAGCACTATGCAGATGTGAGGAGGTTGAACAAACTCAGGATGATGAAAATAAGTTATGTGTAGAAGAAGCAATGGTCCTAAGGAGATCTAAGGTGTCTACTCCTGAGGAATCAGAGGCCACCTTGTTAAACTGGCACATGAGGGACCTCTTGGGATTCCTAGGACCTAGAGTCTCTGCACTGTGGCTCCTGAGGGTTATGGTTTGAACTTGATTTGGAAGGTATTGTGACGTTTTACAAGGCTTGTAAGAATAGTGCCTTTGTGGTGCAGGTGAGAATCCCATGAAGTCCTCAAGGGCCCAAGTAGGAGGTGGTGTTTGATTGTTGCACTTGAAAGGTTGCAACAAATGCTACAGGGTCCTTACCAGCAGCAAGTCCTCCAGACTAACTGTCATCTTCTGGAATTGAACCTCCACACCATCACCTGAATTGAGGCACATGAAAGGATGTAGGGAAGCAATGACCTGGCAGGAGGGGATACAATAGGGGAGAGAAAGCATGGGTAAGAGTGATAGAGAAACAGGGTAGACAGAAATAAGTGGTTGGTCCGTATATTTTCAATATAGGGTCATGTGATACTCTCCTTGGTTAGAGTTTCACTGCTAAGTGCACAATATGAATCGTCTATTCTTAAGCCATGCCCTATTTCAGAGAACTATTGAAGATTTAGAAAGCTGGTTTTCATGTCTCCCACCACCCATCATTTTGCAAACATTATTTATGTTTCTTATACTGCTTAATGAATCACTTCGCTCATGGTATGTTCAACCTTGATGCATAAATGTGTTGCTACTCTTAAATCAATCTGTTTTCCTTACAGTAAGTGCTTATCACACGAATGTATCAATAATTCTAATGACTCTGTTAAATATTTATTATGTTATAAAATGGCGATTACCTGTGTTGGATTGGTTTTAAGGTATGTATTTCTGAAAAATAATTAAGGTTATGGTATTTTTCATTAGCCATTAAGGAATTAAGCCATCCTAATACTTCCATAGGTTTGCTGTGTGCAGTTTGTGGATACAAAGTATACATGCCAACAATTTTAAACAATAAAAACAGTGTCAAAGACTTATTGGATTGAGTCACAAAATCATTACCAAACATACAATATGAGACAAAAAAGAGTAGTGTCTATTTTGAGAGTCACAAAATAACTGATTACAGCCTCCTAATTAGAACGAAACACTAACTTCCAGCGCTTCTTTGCAAAATGAACTTTAAAGTGGAAATGGGCGCCGGATTCTTATATATCGTTAAGCAACCCATGGCAGGGGGAGGGGTGGATTGGTCAATAATGGCCCACTACCGTCAGCTGTGGTGGACCAGAGTGAACCGATCGCCCCGACAAGCACTTAGGGCCATTAGCAGCCAAGCCTGTACCCCCTAAAAACAGTGCAGGGAATGGGCCGGAACAAGACGCAGCAGCGCTCTGGCAGAAAATGTCTTGTCGGAGTGCCGCTCCATCCCCCAGACCCAGGGACCAGCACACGACTCAACTATGGGCCACCATATGTCTCTGCCAGGACCTGCACCTTAACGAGCAGACCACTTTCAGAAGACTTGCACCTAGCACTGTCTTATCTTTTAAAAGCAGTCTAAGCTCAGGTTAGGTCTGCTATAACTCCACCGTGTGCTGCTCACTACTGGGTGCCGATGGTGGTGTTGTCACAGAAAATCAGGTGTGCGATGGGAGTGAAAGTCTGATTCCCTGTTGAAAAAAGAAAAAAACAGGTTGGTCCCTATGCAATCTTGAAAGCAACATAAGTCCTTTCCCTATGTTGATGGAGGGCATTGGGTTGGGAAGGAGCAGTAGTGAGGGACCGTAGTGGATATGTTGGGGAAGGGGGGGGTGACGTGAGTTCAGGGTGAAGGGGATGGAGATATTTATTTATTTATTTGAATTTATAAAGCGCCCAGCTGCCTGGGGGCTTAGGGATAAGTTAGCTGTTACGGGAAGATAGGGAGGAGGAAGTTGATACGGCGACAATCAGTGGCTGGAAGAAAAAAAACAGCACCCCAGGAATAGTGCAGGATGCTGAAAAGGAACATGTGAATATAGGGTAGGTGCAAGCCTGCATTCCTAGCATTCTGATTGGTGTGCATGACTCTCCGAGGTGGTAACATGGGAGAGAGAGGGGATTAGGAAGTGTGGCACTTTGTATCAATTCTCTATTCTGAGAATGATGGTCAGCTGTGTTGTTTAACTAGCAAGGACTGAGTTTCTCTGTACATATGCTTTCCTCACAGGGACTTCTTTTCCGCCAGCAATCTTTTGATTGCAAACATAACTGACGAAATGTATCATTCTGCCAAAATTTAAAAGAGACCCTTCATAGTATCCACATTTTAAGCAAGTATTGTCAAAATCAATACATCTTTTTTTATATAGTGACGTTGTTTCTTGCTCCAAGGCATTATCATCATGATCCCAGATACTCTCATCACAGGAAATCAGGGTATTTAAATAAGATGGTCACATACTCATATCAAATACACAGGTACTTGCATCATGTGCTTGCTTTTCTCATTAAATATCTGCTTATTCACATTTTATGCCAGGTGTGACTATGAAATATCAAGGTACTCTCCATCACAGGAGAAGAACTCGCCCTATGTGACAGCTATTGTTTTTCCAAATTAAAGATGTGTTATTTACCAAATGCATTTTACTCTGTTGATTAACTGTGGAAGAATGAAGATGTATGTTTGGCCTGGGGCTTGAAACAGTGACTTCAGGTGGGGCGCAGATGGAGTTCTTACTGTCCAAGGACACTCCACACCATGTCCATGAGTGCCTCTGTTACCCAATGCTCTTCGAGGTATGCAGCAATGTTGTGACTCTGATTATGGCTAGGTAAAGGCAGATCAATTCGTGTGTTTTATTTGATACGTGTGTGCAAGGTTAGAGCAGCTCAACGTTGGACAAAGCTATCACGTTTGACGGGCTCTATAAATTGCAACCAACATCATTATGCAAACTACTTTTTCTCGGTTTACTATCCTGGGGGAGATGAAAACTCGTGTGGCATGTACCAGGATTCAAAACTGTGACTGGCAGCTGCAGGGGCTTGTCAGAGAGAAAGGCTTTATTCTCGCAGACACGTTTAAAGAATGCCCTGGCACTTTAACTGCTTTACAGGTTATGCGGAAAGTGTGCTACTTATGTTATGTTTGATTGGAGGTCAGACCTACACAGTAAGAGGTGGATGCATATATTGGTCGATATGTGTGTCCAATATCACGTCAGCGAATCACCTTTCTTCTTATTTTACGAGCGTGAGTTTATGGGAGTCCAGGGCGTGAGGGGGCACGTGGCATTATGCAGGGATCACCGTTCCTTTATTTTGTTAAATCATTGTGCAGCATGAGAAAGAACCATCATGTTGAAGCACTATATGAACATGTCATATGTTGTTACTTAGATCAGTCTCCTAGCCCTGAAATAATCCATACACATGTTTACTCAAATCGATGGTATTCAATGTATTAACTTTGGAAAATGAAGGCTCTCGAGCTGTGCCTGCAAGGTGCACGCAGACAGGGAGACCAGGACCGCTATACTGCAAATAATGCAGAACTGCTTGCCCCTTACGGACTGGGCTTAGTGGCAGGTCGAGTGGGACAGTAGCAATATACCCCGCCGCGTGTGAACAAAGAAATAACATACATTCAAACTGTAGCAAAATACTAATAGATGATTGGGATAAAATTGTGATTTTATTCCTGCGAAAGTGATTTCATAATTAACGAAGAGGAAACAATATGTAAAACTATGTGTAATCCGAAGTTCAGGTTGCAAGAAACACAGACGATGATAGTGTAGAGAACGCTTGGGTGAGAAAGGAGTGGGATGTGCGGGCACCATTTGAACAATACATTAATAAATAAATAGATAAAGGGAAAAGCACACATTCTCACTTAAAATGGAAACTGAAGGGGCTGGCATCTCAAATGGCAAATAATACGTGGGCCTTATTTACAAGCGCATTTTAGAATGTGGCGGCCCCACTGAAAAACACTTTGTAAATCAGGTCCCTTTGAGTTTTAGGCGTGGAAAGATTCACACAGTTCGCAAGAGGATATATGTTTGGGTTCACAGAAGTCTGTCTACCCTTTCCAACTTCCATGGCATCAGTTTTCAGCTCAAACCAAGGTGCACTTTGCCCTCATAATTAAATACAATTTGAGCAATGCTGGCAGCCTCAGAAATGTTTCATAAGGTCCGTTTAGTGAAAAGGCTTAGTAATGTGACATGCAATTGGTCACTACTACCAACTCCACTTAGGCCGCCATGGAAACAGGAGAGGGAGTGCTAGAACGTTTTGATTTTCTATTTGTAGGCAGAGAAGAACAAGGAGCAGAGTAAATGATTTAACACAGTAACGGAAAACTGTTAAGGTAAGTTTTGAGTATAAAAACAAAAACAGAAAACAAAGCTGGAGAAAACAGGAGGAGAATGGGAACTCAATGGAAGGAACCTATGATCAGAAAGCTCAGAACAGAGACTTGTACCATTGGATACAACTTATGTTCTGAGTAGTTTCATTGGACTATGGGATGCCCATGGGGCTAATCTTGCCTAATTAACATGTCTTGAGGCATAATGGTCAAATATGTTCATTTTGGACCTGATTACGAGTTTCACAGTAGTGTTAAAAAACATCCTATAATTTCCATTACCAGGCATTTTACCACTTCAGTAAATTCCAAGTTTCTTTTCTGAAACATGCATTTCTGCCTGCTTTTGTGTGTAGTTGCTTACCACCACACAAAAGCATTACATCATGCAGTAATTACCACATGCAGTGATGACGGAACCTCATGGAGTCCTAGAGTATTTCAAAACAAGGAATGATAGAAATGACTGTATTTCTTGGAGTCATGTGGAACTTTCTGGGAACCCGGTAATTACTGTATGTGGTAATAGTAAATGAGTTAGGCCCTATTACCAGAGCTCCAATATTTCTGAGATATAGTTCTATTAAGTTCCAAAAATACTATTGCTTATGGTAGTGCAGTAAATGGCATTTCAATTCAGGGAAAAAGGTAGCTTCAAGAGAAATCGGTTTGAGTGAACATTGTGAAATATGATTAGGAGTGAATAAAAATACACCATTTACAACCTTTGAAGAGTTGAACTAAGATTATGTTGACTGGTGGCTTAAATACTGGCCTGAATACGTGATAAAAGAGTTGTCAAGGGTTAAAGAGAGGAGGGAGAACGATGGGGGATATGTGTCACCACTTTTCAGGATGTGTGAAAATCAATAAGTGCATTGATAAGTTGTTCAGGATGATACACTGAATGGCTCAGATGGCCAGAATATCCCAGGCCTTTCTGAAAGCCTTATATTGATGTTATGTGGAACCAATTGTCTACAAAACTTCATTGACGAGGCACATATGTCATATAATGAGACACTTTTATAGCACCTATAGAGTCTGTAGCCCGGTGGAATCCAGTTGGAGCCATCAGGAATCAAAGTGGTAATGTTAACTCCCCACTCACTCTGCAGGCATGACTTGTACCTTAAGGGTGATCTATAATCAGGCATTAAAGGATGAATATTTGGAAATATTCAATTGCCTGATAATTCCTGCACACAGTAAATTCATATAGTTACTAGAGTTTGATGAAATAATCTTCTTAATAGGTTTTATTCAAATGTTGTAATTGTTAAATTCAGCAACTCAAAAACAGCATCCAAGCCATCATTTTTGTTTTAGAGTCTGCATCTGGGTACTCAGACAGAATAATTGTTTGTGATTTTATTGCGTGCATATTGTGATTTTTACCACTAAATGAGAACCTGCTTTATGGAAACATTTAGTTATTTTTAAGTCTACACTGTTCTTATTTGAGACTTCCTTGACCTTACAAACTGTAATGTTTTATATCAATCACTATTTTTTGGAAGATTGTGTATCAATCACTCTTTTTTGGAAGATTGTGGATCCTTGGGGAAATTTGGATTAGTTCAGGTAAAAACGATAGGCCACACAGTTTGGTAAATTCTTGCAGCAGTAGACTTCCAAACAAGTGTGAACATAGTTGATACTGAATTCAAGCCATTACTTGGTATTGTAGTTAGGTATCCTTAACAAGCAATTGTATTATTTATAGACATTTTGTTTTGGCAGGAAACACTATCAGGCTGCATTTAGCACAGTCATGTCCTACCAAATCCAACCTGTTTTCCATGCAACCTGACTGGCTTGCACCTCCCCTCAGGGTGCTGATCAGTTATAATCTATCGTAGTATCCAGATCAATGGAGGGATTTTGGCATGTAGGTTCATTTATAATTCTGTGATGGAAGTTGGCATCTCATACCATTACCGGTTCTATTGTATGCTGGGACTTCAATCTCTTCAGAAAGTATGGCAATACAATCTCTGAAGATCAATAAGAACATTACAATCAAACCAGCAGACAACAGAGGATCATTTGTCATAAACCTGTGACTATATGTAGGAGGCACAGAGGCAACATTTGGACACAAAATATTACAAAAAGCTGCAGGAAAACCTAACAAAATTATTTAAAGTAGAACTAAAACAACATCACAAAGAAACTTCTGAGTGACTTCCAGCGACACATTCAATGTCTACTACCAGATAACATAATAGCTGGTAATTTCTACATGCTGCCCAAAATACAAAAAGGAAACTGCCATAGATGCCTAGTAATCTGCATATAAAGCACACTTACTGAGAACATCTCTGTCTGTGTTGAGAACATTTTGAAGTCACTGGTAATATAGACAACCAGCTACATCCAGGACACCACTGATCTTTTCAACCAACTGGATGATATAGACCCCCTCCAAAGGGGCACATTACTGGCAACCACGGATGTGGAAACACTCTACACAAACATTCCCCACATCAAAGGCACTGAGGTATGTAAGAATGCTCTTGGAGATCATAACTCACTTTCTGACACTATAGTGAAGCGCATAGAATTCATCTTGACCGACAAATATTTCACATTTGGTACTACTACTTATCTCAAAATGATGGGGCTGTCCACTGGTACTCGAATGGTGCCCCAGTATGCACACTTATCCATAGCACAATTACTGACTGATTTGTTTGCCACCTGTGACTACAGATCTTTGAGATACATGTGCTACGTCAATGATATCCTCCTAATTATGAATGCTGGGGAACATGATTACCTAGACACACACAGAAGATTTAATGAATTCCACACACCCGTCAACATCAGACTCTACTACTCTCCTGGAAAAAGTGCATTGCCTCACCACCACCATAAAGATTAAAGATGACCAGCTACAGATCGCAGCACATCAAAAACAATCTAACACAGCTAGCTATTTGCAGTGAGAGCTTCCAGCCAGTGCAAACAAAACCCACTACAACATTCTGCCAAGCATAAGCTGTTAATTCTCTGACTCAAATGCACATTAATACTAAAATGTAACCTTGACGTAGAACAAGTTTTAGCCAATGGAGCAATTGGTACAGTTGTTTGCTTCCAAACATATGCAAATGAAAACCGTATCCAGTTTGTCATCATCCACTTTGACAAACTTGCAGAAACTAAAACAATCGCCCGCACAATAGCACATTACCTTCCTTTTAAAGACATGTAAGTGCGCAGAGAAACATTCTTTCTTTCTCTTGCCTATGCTGTCACTTTTCACAAGTCACAAGGTTTAACTTTCGACCACACACGAGTTGACATTATCAGCACAATACCCAAAGAAGGAATGAGTTACGTAGCACTTTCACATCTGCGTACACTCAATGGTTTATTATTCTTAATCAACTTTGAGACAAGGCTGTCATTCCTTGCATCCTAGACTGCAACAGGCTGAGTGCACTGGTCAATCCACATCTGGATATGAACTAGGTACCTCAAAATACAAAATCTTTTAAAAGACAACTAGAAAAAAAAACAGAAGGCACAGCAGATCTCCCTGCAATCCCAACCAAAAAGGAGAGAAAACCTTCAGGCCCATCAAAGGATACAGAGGCAGAAATCTCTGGTCCGTTTAAATTCCACAAAGTAACTGGAGTAAATTACTATTCAAATATAACAATCAATCTTCTCTTCCAATTGCCACCAATTGGTGAGAAGATTTACTTAAAAGGATCAAATCATTTGTGTTTGCAAATGTTCTTTCTCCACTGAAATGCCACAAACAATCCTGACAGCACCCGGAGTGTCCCGGATATAACGCATGAAATGGACCACTGGATGGAAACGATTCAATTCACCATAAACACACAGGAAGATACACAATAATTCCTAATGTACTTACTACAAGTACTAGAAACAAAGACCATCCCTATAAATGAAATCTTCCGGATTTCATGTACTTGCATGCTTGCAAACATGGTTCAGATGAGCACATACCTAATGAACAAAGCGTGCATGTATCCATATCAAATTGTGAATCCTTTCCCTTTCTCTGCAAAATGCAAATCATGGCATATTATGCTCTTTTTTGCACTTCAGACAATCAATCCTGCACACAAATAGATTCACATGGCCAATGTGTGATACTAAAGCATTTAAGGTAAAATGCAGATGGTACCAAAAATAACTGTAAACTCACTAGCTTCACACACGGCCAAGTATCTCTTTACAAGAAAACCTTCCAAACAGTAGGCATAATACACCACACTGGTGCCACAGCCACTTCAGGGAGCTATACTGCATATGTGCAAATAGAAGTGGTTGGTTTGAATAAAAAAACACTTGTGTTGCACAAACACATAGATTACCACCAAATCTAACAAATGTCTAATTAATATTCCTTAATCCTAAATTCGCTCATGAAAGTACACTGAACAATCTTAATGGTTACAGTACACAGTTAGGGTATGAAAATGGGTATCTAACTACTTTAAACATACCCTTAATTATAATACACTTAAAACATGCCATCACACATATAATTACATAATACATCCATAGCAGTGCAATAGTACTTTTCAAATCCCATACAGTTAGAATACGCCAATGGGTATCTAATTATTTCAAACACACACACATATATTGTGTAACCAGTACATTTTAAAGCCATGTACGTTCCAGAAACTGTAACTGTATACAATGTTGTTTTTGTTTTCTTTAATGCACCATGGATGTTGTTACCCAATGATTACAACATATTAATATTCAATCAGATGTCCATGTCCAGTATCAATTACTGTGGGCATATAACTGTAGCCATAATGACTGAGGGAAAAATGATTGTGGCCATGGCCAGTGTTCAGATATTTATATTGCAGCCTTCTTACCATATTCAACTAAGTGCCCATGGCCAGGATCAATTAATGTGGGCATGTCACTGTGGTCATAAACACTGAGTACACATTATTGTAGCCATAGCCAGTGTCCAGATTCATGGGAGCATAGCCTGCAGCCAAGCCCACAGGTATCTGAACACTAACCATGTCCACTATAATACCCTTCAACCATGTTATTAATACTGTACACACTTCAATTATACATGTCAACCATGTTACACATAATGTTAACCTCTCTATAATAGCCATAATTGCTGTGCACATATTACTGTGGCCATGTCCACACTCCCCACATAAATGTTTCCATGGGAAAAAAGGTTCCATGGGGAAACCTCCTGTCTTAGCTTAAAAAAATAATTAAAAACAAATTAGTCTTGTAGACTCCATCTATTTTACATGGATGCTCAAAGTAGTGTGGGGTGTATTTAAATGCCCCCAACAGAAGTCTCTTACACATGAATAGCAAGATTTTAAACAAGGAAACAAAAAACGGCCTGACCTTTATTTTTGTTTTTCAAGTAAAATTAAAGTGCCATGTGGAAAGGGGTCTACATATCATTATCAATGGATAAGCATCATTTTAATTTACAAAAAAAGGCTGAATCAAAGATCCCTGTCACATGGAAAACAGGATTATTAAACATTGAAAACAATAACGGCCTACATGTGTGTGTGCAAATAAATACAGTTTGAAAAAGTAAAAGTGAAAAAATAATCACTGCTCACAAAAAAATGGCAGGAAAACAAAACATGATGTGCGGGTTGACCAACAGCAATGTATATTATGTTTCACCTACAAAACTCCAGTGACGTTTGAAGAGCCATTTTGTCTTCATGGAAAATGTCAGCCTAAGACAGTCCCTTTTGCTGGCTGTGGGCAAAACTTCACAATGACATACATCTGCCACTTCCAGCCTTTATGTCACATCTTCCATCTGAAGACCAACCACAATAAAAATATCCTGCTAAAGGTGCCGAAATTCAGTGGTCTTCAGACCTGCTGGCTCTGAAAGCATTGACATTTAGAAAAGTTACCCTTTGGCTGGAGCAAGACTAATATGTGTGAAAATGGGAGCACCCACTTCAAAGAGCAATCTTCTAGCAAATAGGAGACTGATAAAAGAAAAAACTCCGGGCACAGGCTGACCAGTGAAAACAAATGGCCGGAAGGCAGGAGTCAGGGCCATTTGTCCCACATTTATGACCTTTTCTCAGCCATCATAAGGCAGATGGATTTCATTTATGTACCATTTTTTAATGTCATTTCCAGGCGATTTTGGGGATATAAAATTCATCCAGGAGCGACTCATGGAAATGTAATGGCTATCTAAGATGTGTTTCTGGCTGATCTGAACATGTTCCAAATGTGAGAGTTGGTGAGGGTGTGGAAAATGAAATTAGGGATATGCTTAATAACTTACATATTCATAACTGCTGTGCTTTTTATGGAAACGGGAGAAAGGTGCCACATTGCCCTGCTACATGATACAGATTTGGTGGTCGGCTTATCTAATTCCCATGATTAGCTGAAAAAGAAAATACGTTTAGTATGGCAGTTGCTAGGAAAATTATGTTGTGAAACATAACTCATTTTTGCCAAACGTTGAAAGGAGAACAAAGGGCGATTACAAATAGGAATTGCCATATGTTGCTCCAGACCCTTAAACCAACCCTGATTTGAAAGCTGGGTTTGGGAGGAGAGAGAAGGGTAACTGTCCAATCCTAGTGACAGGGATTATTGCAGGGTAAATCCCCAAGATTGTAAAATTGGTGGTGTCATCGCTGCTATATAATGGGAGCTGCACTAGGGACACACACAAAAACCAGACAGAAAAAGGTCAGAAAAAGGGGAAAGTCAGGAGGACAGATAGAAGAGTCAGATCATCAGGAAGGCTGCTGAAACCTACCATCTGAAAGCTTTAAGGAGACACCAGAGGAGATTGCTGAGAGTGCATCTGTGTGGATCATTTTAAAATATCAATTTACAAGTGGCTTTGGGGAATTGCTGTCTTCCCAGTCTAAGTGTCTACCATATTACACATCTGTAGTAACCCCCTTCATCACTTTGCCCACTTCCTCTGACGTTAAAAGTTTATTTCTTTGAACTTCTCCTACACGTTCTCTGCAGTAACTGGAACCATCAAGTAGTCTAAAGGATCAGGCTTACAAAAGAAAAGGAAAGCAGTTGCAACAGGCCAGATGTCTCTTTCAGTTTAAGCACAATTTTCTATCTTCGATACTGGATGAACATCTTAGAATGTGTATGGGTTTTTTCAATCCTGCTTCAATGTTTTCCTAATGACCTAATGATTGCTACATGTGAAGACAACAGTGTACCACAAACAAATGTTGTATCGAACATAGTGCATATGATGTACCACTTATGAGGGGCAAACTAATTAAACATATGTGTACAACTGTAAATAACTGTATTTCATGAAGTATGTTATGTAACCAATGACATGTTCTTTTCTTTAAAGACAAAAACAAAACAAATTATACCTTTCTGACAATATCCAACTAAATACCCATACGTAATATCAATGTTCATATTCATTACATAATCACTGTACACATGTACACATATTACTGTGGCCATGTACAGTATCCAGGTGTGGGCATGGTCTACGGCCATGAATCTGGACACTGACCATGGTCACAACTATACGACTATGCCCACAAGAATCTGCACAGTGGCCATGGTCACAGCTATACCCTTTAGCCATGGTATAACCACTTTACTCACTTCAGTAACAGGTGACATTATTCAATTAACAATGTTCATATTCATTACATTATCACTGTACACATATTACTGTGGCCATGTACAGTATCCAGATTATTGTGGGCATGGTCTACGGCCATGAATCTGGACACTGACCATGGCCACAACTATGTGACTATGCCTGCAAGAATCTGCACAGTGGTCATGGTCACAACTATACTCTTTAGCCATGGTATAACCACTTTATACACTTCAGTAACAGGTGACATATGTATTTTTATTCCAAACACATTCATATATATATTCAGTAAAAAAAAATTTGTTAAAAGGGACGTTATGGTTCCAAGTAAAACCGAAAAAGCCTTGAAATTCGGCAGTCATGGTAAACTCAGCAAACATAACTTGCGACACCCCCGTGCACTGCTAAGACTAACACTCAAGACATCAAAGATGACATCACAAATGTCATTGATGACATCACTGATGACATCACATGTGCATTTGCTTTTCATGAAAAGTCTGTACAAGGGATTCTTATAGTAATGTTGATAAAAAAGTGTGAAGGATTATTGGAATAAATATCAAGAGGTACGTAGTGCATTAAGTAATGCATTGATACAAATACCATTCTGTTATCAGGTTCTTTCTAGTATACTAAGCTACTCATGTAGAAACATAGGCATTGTGTGCAACATACATGATGGATGTACAATATTATTAATCTTACCGTGTTGAATAGTAAAATGATAAATGCTTTTTATTATGGCTTTGTCTACTGTGCAACATAATAACTAGCTAATTAAAGCCTCTTACTACATAATTGCATTATTTGAAACAAAACACAAATAACAACAACAAATACAAATATGAGGATATACAGGAAAAATGAAGTAAACAACAGTATTACCAGCCAATCTTCATACCCCAACTGATTAACTTTATACACAGAAATGATCGCTCTGCTTCAAAGCTACTATTTTGCTATGTATAACTATCATACAATGTGACTGGACCCTAAGGAGAGTAGTGTGCATACAATGTATACAAATATGAGCATTTCCAGGAAAGTAAAGTAATAAAAAAGGGCAGAACTATAAGAAAGTGTTGATAACCTTGCTGATACTTCATACACACAAATCATTACTGTTTTCCAAAACTGTTTTCCGCAATGTATATGTTTCATATGCTGTGAGTGAACCCCAAGTGAATTACTGTAAGAACATATTTGAAGTATAACTCTACAAATATAGTACTTGAATATGAATTATGAGTATATGAATTTGTAGTTCCTGACTGTTACTGGCATAGATATGTCAGTAAAGGAAAAAAGAGGGAGCCATACATGTGATATCATCAGTGATGTCATCAATGACATTTGTGATGTCATCTTTGATGTCCTGAGAGTTAGTATTAGCAGTGCACAGTGGTGGCATGAGTTATGGTTGCTGAGCTTACCATAACTGGCGGATTTCAAGGGTTTTTCGGTTTTACTTGGAACCATAGAGTCCCTTTAACAGTTTTTTTTCACTGAATTTCATAGGTTTTTAGAAGCGCAACTTAACCATAATGTCCCTTTAACAAAATGTTTTCACTGAATATAGATGTAGATAATTAAATGTTATAAATGTTTGCTAAGACTCCCAAAGCTTACATACATATAACATAGAAAATACTGAACCCCCCTGCCCCGCTAGTGATTTTGATGCCCGCAGACCGTACGCATGACCGCGGATGGACGCGGTCAACATCAAGACTGCAAAAACTCAGGAGGTATCTTACATTATTGTATCATACAATAAAAACACCAAACATGTTCAAAAAGCACCACATAAATACATTACATTTAATAATAAATAAGAAGTGGAAACTGTATATATAAGACCAAACCATCCACTGAAATAGCGTTTGCAATATAATGGAATATACCAAGAAAGAAAATATATGTCTCCAACAGAATTACCTCACAGAAACTGCACAGCCGAAAGCAAGAGCATACCTACACAGCAGTAACAGCAAAAGTTTGTAAGAAACTAGTAAGTACACTACGTTTATTTTATGTATTTATAAATTTTCTGTGATTAGATACACTAAAACTATTATTTATTTTTACACATAAATTTCCCATGAGATGAAATGAGTGAAGACAATGATACTAATGGTAGACACAACATTTCTGCCAATTAATAACCATTACTTTATCTGTACTTAACACATTTTTCTAACAGACCATACAGAAAATAAATATAGTATACCAAAAGAGACATTAGAAGATTGTGGGATGTTTTTACTCATGCATCCGAGCCCTACTACAAAAACTGTGCCTTACTGGCATTGAAAACATCACGATGGCCAGAACTTCCCAGAAAATGCAAAGGGAAATGCATGAAGAATAGGCTGCCACCCAGTTTTGCCTATGTTGTGGGCACAGAAGGTCACTGCCTAAAACCACCATTGGGCTACACACAGTAGCCTGAAACCATTGCAAAAGGGGCAATGCTGATTGCCAAAAGCAACCCATAACTATTGGGAATTCATTTTCTTCAGGTCAAATATGGCTGAATTATGGGCACAAAATTATTTTACTGCAGAACCACACCAGTGCCATGTGCTGAACCTGGATAATATACTTCCATGTAAAATCTCTTGTTTGAAATGCATTAATTCAAGACTGATCCAAAAAAAAATGCATGCAGTACCCGCTTTGGACTCAAGGCGGCGCTAGCGGTTTAAACTCTGACAGGAGAACTGCTACTTCAGAAGCTAATCAGCCTTCTGTGACAATTGGGACTTCAAAAGACTGTGGGTTAATTAGAAATCTAACCACCTGCTGTTCCCAGAGACAATCTGATTTGATTAACAGGCCAAAAGGCTGGGAAACCTTCTCACCTCAGAAAGCCCAGGATATCACATGGTCATGCTAACCAAATGCAAAGTGGCCCCCTGGTCTGTTGACCTCAGCTTGCTGGAGCCCACACAAAAGACATTTTCCCTTGAATAGGATATGGTGATTTTGACTGTTTCCTGTCAACAAAGTTCTGCCAGCCAGGAGAGACATGTGATCACTGTCATCCCCAAACTTTGGGGGCGGACTCAAACACTGCAGTACTTTGAATTGAAAGCAAATATATATTTACAGAAATACTGATAACTCTTGGCAACCAGATGACAGAAATGTGAAATTTGGGGATCCTTTAAATGAAAACTTTGCCCACAATTCAAGCCCAAACTCCAATTTGTGTGATGTTCTGGGGCAAAACCCCGCTATTTATTGATACTACAGAATCTGTGTTTAAGCTAGAGACATGGGATTTTACTGGAGTATGTATGGACAGGCCGTGTATATGTGTATAATTTCTAATGAAAAACCAATGTTGCATAACCCACTAAAATCGAAAATAAGCTGCCATTTCTTTACCCAAGCTCCTAGAAACGCCAGAGTCGGAACAGTGCCTACCTCATGTGATATATGATGTGTGTAGGTGATGTAAAAACAACTGTGTAGTTGAGAAAATATGTATTTGGATCAAATATAGATTTGGGTGTAAAGATGACAGGGGAGGGCCCTCTGGCCATAAAATCTACCTCATCACTCTGACTCACAACTCAGTTCCCCCAATCAAGGGAGAAAGGAAAGCTTGGCCAATGATAAATTGAGAGAGAGGCTGGCTTAGTGATGCTGCGCACACACCCACTTTCTAAACACATGAAAGCAGACAGTGCAGGACAAGTGGAGATCCTTTTTTTCACTTTCCGCGGGACGCTCTGCCGGGAGACTTCAGACTTCAATCTATCAATCTACAGAGACCAAGACTTTACTTCAGAATTTGTAAAGAACAAAGAACAGGCCTAACCCACTAGCTGAGTTCTCTTCAGCAGGCCTCAAAATCATTTGCAGACTATTCACAGCCGGGCTGAGCTGTTGATTCTGGCCTGAAACCCTGAGCCAGAAAGATCCAGAAGCAGTGCTGGACCCAGAGAAAGCAGAGACACCCAGTAAGCAGACCAGAGATCCAGAGAACCACAGGCTGCTGTATCCGGGGAGCTGACCCAGACGCTGTGAGCAGAACCGGTGCCTGACAGACCCAGCAGAGCGGAGCTGACCCAGGCGCTGCGCTCAGAGACCGTCCGTGGCGAGGGAACCGCAGCCAATCCTGACCCGATCCGTGGCGAGGTCCAGTCCTTTCAAAGCTAGGAGTGAGTACTTAGATCAGATTGTCACAGAAATAAGCTCTTAGTTAAAATAATTTAATCCAACTATTTTAATCTGATTAGAACTGTCTCCTAGAAATCGTGTCACCTGTCATTTTCAAAGCTGTCACCTGTCAATTTGAGTTACTTTAAATCCGAAAAAAAACAACCTTTACAAAATCGTTCATATCTCTGGAACCGTTTGTCCCTTGGTTTAACTTTCCTCTGAAAGCTTAGAATCTCTGCTTTCCAACGAACCTAGAACCAAGTATCTCTCACTCACCCTGAACCTCCTAAAGGGAATTAAAAGCATTTTCAACATATTTCTCACTTCATTGCCACCCCATTCAAAGCACTTGGGCCTGTGGTTTAAAACTCATACCTGTTTTCTCTAAGCTTGCTGGGGTGGGAATTGAATTTCATATTGTATTTGATTGCATTCCTGAGAACTGTGTGTGTTACTTCCATCTCCTTGCATTGCATATAGGGGGGGGAGGTGAATTGCCACCAGGGGAATAGTGAACATATGATATCTTGTGAAACCATATTAGTTAGTTTCTGTACTGCATTTCATTCAACATTGCATCCATTTGAAACCATAAACATATTTTCGCTGCCTTATCCATCCTACACCAACTCCTCATTGATTATAAAGAAGTGTGCTAGTGTCAGATTACCCATTGTTGATTAACATTATATTTATAAGGGCGATATCGAATATTAATTTATTATAAAAGCGTGGTATCTATATTTTGTTTT
The DNA here is from genome assembly GCF_040938575.1 of Ambystoma mexicanum. NCBI lineage: Eukaryota > Metazoa > Chordata > Amphibia > Caudata > Ambystomatidae > Ambystoma > Ambystoma mexicanum. The sequence goes on from NC_090932.1 coordinate 1,056,871,029, forward strand.
ATTTCTCAAATAAACCTTTTAACTTGCAAAACAGAACTACTTCTTGGCTCAGTGGGGTCAGGGGGATTCTAAGAGAGGGGTGTTATATAGGGGTAGTCATCCAGAACTCATGAACTGGACATAAAGATATATCAATAAGGGTTTCCATTCAGTATCCCAGACTAGGCATTGACTTAGCTGTAGTGTTGATTGAATATCGCTTACAAAGTGGGGGCTCGTCTGGGATATTCTGGGTTAGATTTACCATTTGTGCAGATTAATACAGTGTGCCAGCTGACCAGATACACATATCCGGTTAGATCACCATGCTGTTTTACACTGTGAAAGCACCCCTCAAAGGAACGCTCTAAGGAAACGGTCTGTTTTGCAAAATAAAATACAAACTTCTGTAAGTCAGGAAGGAACTCCAATTCCAGAATGACGACCTTGGTAGATATGAAAATAGCCAGAGAGCACTTCTTACATAAGCTATTTGTGAGAGGTGAGTGGACGGTCTGGCTGCAGGCAATCGCGCAACAGGTCACTGAAACAGCGTCAGATAAATGGAGAGATCAGGGTCCATTACATGTGGCCCTGAGTGAATTATACATGGCTCCTAAAGTTAAAGATGAACACGACAAGATGGTTAGGATAGCGCCATATTTGTATCTATATATGGGAGCCATGCAGGACAAATGTGCTGAAGGCCAAGATCTGGCAAGTAGGCAACAGCTGGCATTCGAAAAAACCCAATCTGACCTGGTCTCTTCTGAGCAGAGGCTGCAGAGGAGCCAGGAGTCAGAAAATGATAGTAGGCAGTATATCATTAAAATAAAAGAGGACATGGATATACTGCAACAGGAGAAGGCTGACCATGATACCAGATTTCTGGCCTTGCAGAAGGAGTACCGAGAAGGTTTGGACTCCCTTCAACAGAGCCAGAAAAAGCTGGAGCAACAACTGGACTTCAACAGGGCATGCACAGAGCAGATAGCCACCCTGCAAATTCGATTAGACAAAGAGAAAGAGGAAAGCAATAAATTGATTCTGAAAGACCTGGATACCCAGGCAGAGTTTGATCAGGAGCGCCAGAAAGCTGGTGCCTTCCAAAGGCAAAATGACGACCTGGCGGCACAGATGCAGGCTCTTAGTCAGGAAAGGGATACCTTAGGCCAGGAAGTCTGCCACTTAAAAAGGAAAATGGAAGAAAATCACCTGTCCCTCCAGGGTCTGGGTGACCTCCAAAAAGAACACCAGAACTTGTTAGAGCACACCAGGAGGGTGGAGGATGCTATGGCAAGAAAGGAGCAGGCCAATAGGGACACAGCTCAGGAGGTAACCCTCCTGCAGCAGAGACTGGCCCAGTACTCCAGGACCAATCAGGAGGCACAGAGAGAAAATGAGGCTCTCTGTCAGCACAATGATAGGCTCCAGCAACAGGTAGCGATGCAGGAGAGACTGATAGAGTCTAGTAAGGCCTTAACTGAGGAACTGAAAGCGCTGGCTCTTGCATTGCAACAGGAAGCAGGGGCGGATAGAGATGAGGTTCGCTGGGAAAGAGAAACTCCTGAGCATAACCTCAGGAGCCCTAGTACCAGAGGCCTTCATCTTTCCCAGTCCCTGGACTCTGCCACCCCCATGTCCCCTCGCGCACATGAGCCCAGGGCCACGGGGATGGCAGATTACTATCCAGCTAGAAGTATGGGGCTCATAGGCCAGTACCTCCCAGGAATGGATGGGCGGGTATCCGGGTATGGGCACCCAAGCACAGTGCAATTTAGTGGGGAACCCCAGGAGAGTAGGCCCATTAAGGGCATCCTGGAAACCTCTGCCCAGTTAGGTCAGTGGGGGGGATACCCAGCAAATCCTGGTAGCAAGGAGAGATCTGAAGACTCCTCTGAGTGTCACAGGACACAGGAGACCAGGTCCCTACATTCTGCCAGCCATTCCCAGGCTCGCAGAATCCGGGAAAACCTGGAAGATCAGACGGGCACCTCTGGGAGCAGCGCTTCTGAGTCGGAGGATGAATGGACCAGGGTTACCCGAACCAAAAAGGCCAATAAGGCAAAAAGGGCCTTGCTCAAGGACCCATTAAAACAAATAAAGGCAATAAGGAGTGTCATCACGCCTTATCATAAGAAAGCCAAGTATTCTGTTTGGGAACACTTGGAGCTCTATGAGCAAATGATGGAGACTTTCCATTTGAAGGACAACCAAAGCTGTATTCAATATGAATTCTCACCAGAATACTCCAGTTTCTTTGCGGGGCTGGAGGATCAAAACCATTGAAGGTGGTCCACATACAGGGCGACCATCTTGAAACATTTTTCTGTGCACAGAAATCCTCAAGAGGCTCGCAAGGCAGCCTACAATTTGCAATGTGGGGAGGATCAGGCCCCACAAGAGTTTGTGCAAGAATTAAAACGTGCTTTTGAGCAGACCACCAGAAGGGTGCGCACGGATAGCAGAGAATTTATCAATACGTTTTTCCATGCCTTACCCAAATACATAATGACCCAGCTCGTGAGAGATTTTCATGAGAAAAGATCTTTAGACTGGGTCATTGAACAGGCTCCCCGGATCTATGAGGTGCAGAAGCCCATCGAAAATAAAAATAACGCGCCGAAAAACCCCAAAACAAACAGCACCCCGGCTGCTGCCAAGGTGGCAGAGGTAAAGGTTGCCCCAGTTTTAGATTTGGAGATGGGAGGGCCTAAAAACCTGCCTGCACCAAATAATTGACAGCCCAGAAGGCCCTCGGGCCAGTCACAGACAGGGAGTCGAGGAGGTAGTCCCACAAATGGGGTCCCCCGCCCCCCTGACTATGAAAGTCCCCGCTACAAAGGAAACCAACCCATCCTGGGTTATGTGTGGACTCCTCCAGCCCAAGGGGGGGATCCAGCCAAGCACCTGGCCCAGGGAACTTCCCTCCTAACTTCCACCAGGAGGGCAGAAATTCACCAAATCCTGGGCAGAACTTTTTTCCCAGGTATCCACCCAATTTCCAACCCCAAAACCATCCATTCTTCTTTCCCCAATTCCCTGAGCCCAAACAACCTAATCCGGGAGAGGGGAGGCCAAGGGTGGAGGGGTACCCAAATCTTCCCAATCCGGGGTATTACCAGAGAAGGGATAGCTACCCTTCCCGGGATCAGGCCAGGGGAGAAAATAGAGCCCCGTATCAGCCTGAGCGGGTTTCACAATTTGAGCGCCAGGTCCAAAATATGGCACGGGATCTGGGTCACATACTGAGGGCTCAACAGAACCCTCAGATGAGCATGCCACCGCAGAATGCCCCAAACTCTGGACCTGGTGCTCCAGAACAATGACGGGGGCAGCACCCCGATAACCCACCGGTTCCCAGGGAGGAGGCACAAGGGTGTCGGGGAGAAGCTGGATCCCCCCCCCGAGGGCAGTGGGGGGCCAGCAGCCATACCCTCACCAGCTATGGGAGGCCCCAACACCTCCGATATGGCCCCCAGAAATGCAACAGAGTCCCAAGCAGGCAGCAGCATGTTTCAAACTGCTTTATTTCTAGGCAAAGAAAAAAGAAAAAAGCCAAAGAAAAGCACAGAGCATCGTGCATCGCAAGTTCAGGCGCCGTCTCCCCCGGGGCTGTCTTGCAAGTAAGTTTTATAATCACACTGCAGGCTGACCTCACAGAATTGGATCAGCTCCCAGAAACCTATCTCCTCCTGTTATTGGCTGCAAAGTGGTGGGTTACATATGTAGCCCTTATAGAGAGCCTGATAATTGGATATTAACCTCCTGCATCAGTGGGTTGATTTAGCTGTGCCAGCCCCCATTACCTAATTCTAATCTTGTTGCAATGTGACTTTGTTCCCATAACTTTTAGCTGAACAAGCAGTTCGCACCTGGGCTCTGGCTTGTTACAAGTTATGTTTCAATGTTGTGCGAGTCCTTGAGAAAATGTCTTTCTTTCCCAGAAAGAAAAAAAAAAGCACACTGGGTTGCCGTGATTTATTCGCATTTGTGGATAATTAAAAAATGTCTGTCTGCAGAAAGCAATTTTATCTTGAATTTGCGGCCTTGGCAGGTCGGACTGTTTTGCGAGGAATGTTGATAAGGCTCCCGCAGCCAGTGTTCAGTGAGTGAAATGAACTTAGCTGTAATTTTCCTGAAACATAGCTTTACACTGTGCATTTAGACCATGTTAATTCATATAGGCATTTGCAAGCCTTTAAACAGGGATTTTTTTGTTTGTAGATTCTGATATTGCAGCATTGATTCTAATGTAGCATGGAAGTTGCACTGTTGGTGAAGTGGGTGTGTTTCAGCATATTTGTCACCCATGGGTGCGCTGGGCCCTGGTTCAAATGATAAGTGCGCTCCTTGTTCTTCCTGTTGTTCTTCTATGTATGCGCTTGGGGTGCGGGGGCATGGATTTGGTCTCGATTTTCCCTCTTCAGTCCCCCATCTGGTCGACTTTGTCGACCACACCACCAAGCAACATTCACCTCCTTCCGGTCTGCATATCCTTGCCAATTCCTTGAAGTGTCCATAATTTTCTGCATTGTTGTTGATCAACAGTACATATAGGAGTGTTCTCCTTCTGTGTTCCACCATACTCACTTCCCTTCGTACTTCCTCTGATCACAGGGAGTGGCCACCTTTATTACTGCTGGAACCATGTTGCACACCGCTATCTTCTCCCTTAGTCCGGCTCTTCCTTTCACCATGTCTCTTATTTGCATTCCGATAACTTCTTCTGTTGTTCTCTTGCAATGTATCTCTTTCTTGCACAATGGTGCTGTGCTCGGTACTCTTCCTTCCGTTATCACCTTCAATCAACCAGGCAGACATGATGTCATCCATTACCATGCAAGCACTAGCTAGTTCTTTGCTTTCTCTTTTCAGATGCATTTTTTGCTGATCATTCTTTGGTATGCTGGTACTTCACCCACTCATCCTTCTGTCTCGCTCGAGAAGTAATTCCCCCCTCTTTTTACTTCTCTGTCTGTTTCTCATCTTCCGTTGTTTTCCATCTTTGTTAATGTGTCACTCTTCACATCTTCCTTGGTCATCACCAACAAGGGCATGCTGATGCGCACCAATGAACACTCTCCTCCCCAATTCAGTGGTAGTTTCTCTTGATCTTTGGATGCATGTGCTCAATACTAGTCCATAAGCAGTGATGTTCCTGCTCTCATCTCGCAACTTCTCTCAACCTTCTTGCATCCAGCATGATTGTCCACTTCTTGTCACTGTTGTGCTGGTAACATAACGTTGGTACCTTAACAGTATACGTCCTTCTTCAGTGACCATCTTTGCTCTTTTCTCTCACTCCGTTAGGCACTTATCATATTTTTGTCTCTTATTATTTTATTTTTTCTTCTCTCCTTTTGTTTTCTTTCTTTTATTATTTATTTATTTATTTATTTATTATTTTTTTTTCAATCTCAATGTTGCTGTCTTCCCTTGCAATCTTCTTCGCACCTTGTCATACATGGGCGTCATGCTCTGCTGTAGTAATTTCTGTTGTAATCAATTCTCTTCCGGCATATGTTAAAGAACAGTCAGGACAGCTCTCTCCAGTGGTGTCCCTACCAATTGTGTACATGTGTGCATGTTGTTGGTCACTTCTGATATGTGTGTTATGTGTATGTTTTACTCCCCTTGTGTCTGCCTTTAACTCTCCTTACTTTAGCAGCAGCTTTTCCTTACCCACTGACGCCGTAACTCTTCCTGCTTAGGTTAGGTAATGTTAGCAGGGGATACAGCGGTAATGCTCATTATTACAAATAATTTTCAAAGTACCACCCCCATAATTTCGTTCATCATTAATAGTCCCATCGTGAAGGTAAAAGTCCTTATTTGCGTGCCCATAACCACTTACGCTGCTGGGTCCTTGCAGCTGATGAGATGATAAAGTTGCCCGCCTGAAAATCGCAAGAAAAGCGTTAATACGTTAGTACATGTTAGTAACATCAAGCTCCGCGAACTAAACAATCACTAAGGGCAAAATCAAACCTCCCCCTGGACATTTCGTGTTTTCAAAATTTCTCAATATGGGTAGGGAAAATCTTGGGCTGTTTATTCAATGGAAGCAAGGAAATATACTTCAGGGAAACATGCTCTAATGGGTCTGAGGTTCTTGATAGGGTGGGCAATTGAGTGGGGAATGCTTCACAATGTTTTACTCAGTAGACCTCACAGTTTCTAATGGAAGATAACATTAAGGAAATTTCCTACACATTTCTAACAGCATACATACGCAACAACCTGCATGTGCGGGGAAAAGAGAAGAAACAAAACAGTGTTACAGCTGTAGGTGCACAAAATGTAATATGAAACTCAATTAAACTTTGGAAATGCGTGTGTCTGTCCCTATTCTAGTTGCTAGTGTGCGTTGGACCATGGGATGGCCATGTTTCCCTAACTCGGGAGAGTTTGTGCTATTTTGCAGTTCATGAAAATCTCTTGCGTTAGCCCTGTTGATCGTTGCTCCCTCGTTGCCAGGGTGGCCACCGCTTTGTAGGGCTTGACGCCTTACACTTCTGACAAAGTCTGTCAGGAGGGGAAAATGTCCCACTGTAGTCCATAGCCATTGGGTGTTGGTTGTCCGTTGTCTTCAGGCCTGCCCTGGGTCCTTTGTATCTGGCGAGAAATGAAATGGAAGCGCTTGAGACCTGAGAATTTACATATTCTTCAATTTCTTGACCTAACCTCTCTGCACTACTCTCACACTATTCAGTGTCCTAGTGGGAGGAGCCAATGGTACACCTATGCACCATCCTGTCACCACCTGGTGGCGTTCAATGGCGGTCTGACTGTAAATTATTACACAATTCGGAATGTACCCAGAAAATGGGTAGGCACTTAATTTATATGAAGATACTCATTACACACTTGGATCATATATATGCAATTTGGGTGCTAGTGTACAAATGGGCCTTTGGATCTTTGTATTTACTGTGCTTTTGTTATAAGTTATGTATAGTGTGTGCCTTTGTCCCGTGGGGCATCAGGCACTGACAAGCTAAATAGGGAAACATCAGGGTGGTAAATTTGTCATATAGGGTGGCTGTGTTTCTAAATTAAGTGCACCATGTTACTTAGTTAAAATAATCGCAGGGTTTTTAAATCCTTTTTTTTTTTTTTTTTCTATGGCTCCTCTCACACTTCTCAGGGCGTGCCTCGCAGTGAACTGCAGGCACTTTAAGCTGGTACTAATGAAATCCGCTACCAATTTACTCCCATTCTCTCTATCCCACCCCATGTCCACTTTTTAAAGCCTACCTACTCTGTTAATGATTAGTCTAGTTTTTTATTACTCCACTACTGTAATTACTGTTACATTTAAACAATATATATTTCTCCCCCCAATATCTGCTCTCAATTTTAATACAACCATTATTCTCCAGTTCGTGCAGCAATGACCTCTTTCCCTATGTGTGTTGGCTAATGCATTTGTGCCAGTGCTATTTTCAAAAGCGCTAGTGGCATTACCACTTGCACTGTCATTTTGTCGCCAAATTAATTCTGTTGGGAACATGGATCATCCACCCTTTACCCCTATTTCTCTCCTCCTGTGGTGAACTGTCAATGAAATGTAGGCCTCCCCCCTCAAGTGCACCTTCTTCCACCTTGTGTGTCTCATTTAATTGTTCTGTGTTAATCGTGTATTCATGAGCCCAGTCTCCTCACTGAAAGATGTGTGCTCAAAATGTAGCTAAATGTACTCTCTTGTGATGCGCTATCATTATGCACCCTCCTCTTACCGTGCACCCCCATTATTCTTAAACAATCTTCCTTACTTTCAACATGTGTATGCCTGGTGTTTAACAAGTTATGGATTTCTCTGTTAATAAGGTGGTCATATCCACATTGCTCATGATGTCACAAATCTCTCTTCCCTAATGCATGGCCTAGTCGCCCCACTGTCACCCAGAAAAGAAAATGTTTTGATACCTATCACCACCCCTATGCAATTGTCCTCTGCATTATTGAGTGTGCGTGAGTGTGTGTGTCGGCGCGCGTCTCGCCCGCTCTGTCGGGGAGGTGGAGCATGAGTGTGTGTGGCAGAGTCAGTCAAATCAAGGTTGTCTTGGGCTGTCCTATTAGCTGTATAATGTCAATCTATGTCCTTTGAAAGGTTTGTTCCCCATCAGGAAGACCCCTCCCAGTCATGCAACCGGTACCATTGCTATTGTGTCAGTGTTCTGTATGGGTGCTGGCTGCTGTGCAGTGCCCCTGTGTTGTTATTCTAGTCAGTCCTGGGGCAGTGGTGCTGTCATTTGTTGTGTCTGTACATGTAGTGGTGACAGTACCTGCATTGGTGCTTGTGGTGTCTGCTGAAATGATCCCATCCTGCCCCATGTATCCTCCCCACATGGGCGGTGCATATTGTGGTGATTGTTGACACTGCTATTGTGATTCTTGTGCGTGTGTGTTGAAGCTGTTTTTAACTGCCCCTCCCATCACATGCTTGAATCATTTATTTTGTGCCTACTTGTCCTCATCTGTCTTTCTCTGCCCCTGTGTCATCAAATATTACACTCCCGGAGGTTCAGAAGGGTGAGTCCCCTCTTCCCTATGCCCGCGCTGGTTCAGCATCAGCTGACCCCTCGCATTTTCCCTTTCCTTTGTGCACACAGTTCAACTGTAGCCATGTGCTTTTAAAGCTATTCCCGTGTAAGTGCTGTGTATGTGTGTCCTTAGCGATTGCTGCACGCTTCTGGAGAAGCCGCCTATGAGCAGCCATGGTCTTTTTAATTTACCTTCAGTACTTTTGAATCTTTGCACACTATGTTTTACTGACTTATTTCAGCATGGAAGCTATGTGCTACACAACAAGTGAAGGGGAGTCATTTCTGTATTGTGTGATACATTTTACCTCTATTCAATTCGAAAATTTCGATAGTCCGCTGTTCAGGGAGCAAAAGTTAGAAGATAATTGAACATTTTTTCAACTTCTGTGAGCCTTCTTTGCTCCGCACCTTAGCCAGTGCACTCCATGTGCAATCCATCTTCACCAAACCATTGCCTTCTCCGGCACACCCCCACAATCTTGCGCATGTGTCTTCCACACAACGCCTCTGGGTCACCTATTCTCCAAATCCAAAACCACACCACTATCTCCTCACCATCAAAACTTTGTGTCCTTATGCATCAATCTGAAGGTGACGTCACCAAACTAAAAACACAATGCAAATGAAAAGACAAATGTGCATACACAGAACAATAACCCATTTCTCCCAACCCCACAAAAATCCCAAAATAAAACCCCACAATCCCCACAGCTGTCTTCCTGTCTCAACTGGAACAAGGTAAACCACAATAAACTCTTATAATTGGACTGCACACACTGCGTCGCCTAGTGTGTGATACGCTCCTCACCAGGGGACCTTAACCAGCCAACTATCTTCCACTCACTGAACTAAACGCTCAATTAGCAGGGAACCTCATCTACTCATTGATCTATAACGTCAATTCATAGGAAATCCAGACCCCGTACATGAAATCACCATCCAGACCAATCAGCGCGGCACTCCTGTTCTAGACCAATCAGCGCGGCACTCCTGTTCTATGTGTAGGGAGTCACTACCCCACCCAATATGCTCAAAAACACAAGAAGGGACCACTGCCACCACCCCAGTCCCAACTACAATTCACGTGCCGATCACTACCAATGCGCTGAATTTTGCGACAATGTACAATCACCCACCACCCAATTTACAATCCCTCCCTCATTTTCTACCCAAAAAAAAACACTTTAACATTTCTACTTTAAAAATTTCCCCCCCTCAGAGCCCATGTTGCTGGTTTACTTACATTTTCCTATGCTGCACTGGCAGTTGCACCGCTGCTGGACACACCCTCAATGCGCTTCACCGGACCCCTTCTCCTGCAGGGCTCTCACCCGCCCTCAAGCGGGGTATTTCCAAGTGGCCCCCGAAGCCTTTAGCCGGTTACGCGTTTTCCGGTGGTCTTCAGGTGCAGGCGAGGGTCCCACAGCTTCCTTGAGTCGGCGGCAGGGAGCTCAGTCCACCGCAGGGCCTGCACAGGCAGAGCTCATTCACCCATGTTACAATGAGCAATGAGCCTCACAGAGGGCACCAACTTGTCGGGGAGAAGCTGGACCCCCCCCCCAGGGCAGTGGGGGGCCAGCAGCCATACCCTCACCAGCTATGGGAGGCCCCAACACCTCCCATATGGCCCCCAGAAATGCAACAGAGTCCCAAGCAGGCAGCAGCATGTTTCAAACTGCTTTATTTCTAGGCAAAGAAAAAAGAAAAAAGCCAAAGAAAAGCACAGAGCATCGTGCATCGCAAGTTCAGGCGCCGTCTCCCCCGGGGCTGTCTTGCAAGTAAGTTTTATAATCACACTGCAGGCTGACCTCACAGAATTGGATCAGCTCCCAGAAACCTATCTCCTCCTGTTATTGGCTGCAAAGTGGTGGGTTACATATGTAGCCCTTATAGAGAGCCTGATAATTGGATATTAACCTCCTGCTTCAGTGGGTTGATTTAGCTGTGCCAGCCCCCATTACCTAATTCTAATCTTGTTGCAATGTGACTTTGTTCCCATAACTTTTAGCTGAACAAGCAGTTCGCACCTGGGCTCTGGCTTGTTACAAGTTATGTTTCAATGTTGTGTGAGTCCTTGAGAAAATGTCTTTCTTTCCCAGAAAGAAAAAAAAAAGCACACTGGGTTGCTGTGATTTATTCGCATTTGTGGATAATTAAAAAATGTCTGTCTGCAGAAAGCAATTTTATCTTGAATTTGCGGCCTTGGCAGGTCGGACTGTTTTGCGAGGAATGTTGATAAGGCTCCCGCAGCCAGTGTTCAGTGAGTGAAATGAACTTAGCTGTAATTTTCCTGAAACATAGCTTTACACTGTGCATTTAGACCATGTTAATTCATGTAGGCATTTGCAAGCCTTTAAACAGGGATTTTTGTGTTTGTAGATTCTGATATTGCAGCATTGATTCTAATGTAGCATGGAAGTTGCACTGTTGGTGAAGTGGGTGTGTTTCAGCATATTTGTCACCCATGGGTGCGCTGGGGCCTGGTTCAAATGATAAGTGCGCTCCTTGTTCTTCCTGTTGTTCTTCTATGTATGCGCTTGGGGTGCGAGGGCATGGATTTGGTCTCGATTTTCCCTCTTCAAGGGGAAGGGGTGTGTAAAGCCTTGGAGGAAACTTCCTTCCCAACTTGTTAACAGCCCCTGGAAAACCAGGAACCGGAAACAAAATCTCCTGCCCCTGAAAGCCTGCCTCCCAAGGAGCAGAGGGAGGGTAGGAGAAACAAAGGACCTAAACAGACCCACTTTCTGGAGGAGGTACAGGTCTTCCAATTTGAGGGAGAGGGATCCTCATAAGATCCTGGGAAAAGGATCTTCTCCTTCAGAGATGGGGGAACTCCTCCCAAGGAAAAATGGGTCCCAAGGGATGCCAATTCAGACTGGGGAGATGTGGAGACTGAGCTACCGCCGCCCATCATCTCATCCCAGAACCGACAATACCAAAATCCCATGGGTCAAACCCATCCTAATGACTGCCTCCAAAAAGGGGGGGGTGGCCCAGAACCCGAAACCATTTCCAGTTGCCAACTTTTTCTTTCAGATTCCCCAGTCTCTCCACAGAATTCTGGCCAAATCTCTTCTCTAGCAATGTCCAAAACCAGAAAATTAGCCCACCAGTTGTCCAAAAATGTGCATTATCTGTGCCCCCTTGAGGAGAAGGAGGGAAGATATTATGCCCCGGTACAAGCACAGGGGCAGGGTACAATTTTGGCACTGGTGGACACTGGATCCCAAGCCACCCTTCTGTCCAAAAGGGCCTTTGATTAACTAAATGCAGGAAGGGGGGAGAATTACCGTATTCCTCTCACCTCTCTTCTTAGACAACTGCAGAACTTTGACGGGAAGGAAATTCCTGTCGAGGGGACTGCAGATTTGGACATCAAAATTGGGGGACACAAGGTGAAACACCCGGTCATAGTAGTGACTCCAGAGGGCACCCCTTGTTTACTAGGGAATGACCTCCTGAGAAGGTTGTCACCCCTAATAGATTGCATAAACAAGGTTCTCTGGACCCAGACTAGCCGACCAATAAAATTAAAACAGAGTGTCAACCATTTTAGTTTAAACGGCACATGCCACATGGTTGATCAAAAATCTGACCAAGTAGAATTTCACTTCCAGAACAACCAAATTCCAGACGTGACAGTAATAGCAGTAGGACAACAGACTGGTGATGGGGGGTCCTCTCTATCTCTGAAAATCAACCTTCCTTCCAGTTTAAGGTGGTATTCCACACTGGACGGAAACACTCTGAAATTCTTTACTAATCCACAATCAGAAACTCCCACTCCTATAGTCCAGAAAGATGTGAAATCAGCTCAGAGCCTGGCTGATATTCAGCAAAGTGGAGAGCAGTTGTTTATCCCTGTTCAGTTAAATGATGGGAATGACTCTGTTCTCGCTCGAGTGTGTGTGAACAACGGTAAGAGCTTCATCAGCGAAGCCATGTTCCGCCAACTCCCAAAAGATCCAGCCATTCCCACATTCAAACTGCTAGACAAATGGGAAATGGACCTGGAAGCACCTAATTCCAAACATCTCCTGCCAAGCAGGTGTATGCTCAAAATCTCCATTGGCAACAAGAGCATAGTCCATAATTGTTCGGTCGTGCGAGACGTCACTGCCACCTTTTACTTAGGCAGTGACATTCTCAATCGCTTTGCCATTAGTTTGGACCTAATAAACTTCAAAGCTTGGTCCCGATTAGCGGATAATCCCATGGGCTTTGATGATCCAGAAAAAGCATTTAGGTCAGCTCAATTGCTACCTTATGCAGTTGAAATTCAGATCAAAGAGGAAGTCACCATCCCAGAAAGGACCCGACAATTCTCCCTGGAAGTGAAAGTTAAAAGAGGGCAAAAATTGAAAAACCCTGATGCTTATATCCATCTAAATGCTCCTCTCCAACAGCAAGGGTTAGGGGTAAACCCAACACCATTAGTCAACATAGAACATGACACCATTCCAATAGAGGTGGATAACAGCGACTTTAAGAGTATTACTCTAGCCGCAGGCACCATTATTGGAATGGCGATTGATGACCGACATTTCTCCATTGATTTAGGAAATTAACTGTTAGGACCAATCCCCAAGGACTGTTTTGACAGTGACAGTGAGGACAATACAACACCAGACAGGATTTTCACCCGGAATGGGGGGAACTTCCTGGTGTACACTTCTTGCCCTTATGGTAAGAAAGATGTGACTTGTGACTTCAGGAGGGATGAGGTGATTTTCCAGGTCCATGAGGGCTGCCTTTCCCACCTGAAGCCTCCAGTCCAAATCAGCACTCTGACCAGGGACTTCTCCACCCAGCTGGAGGAGACCGCTGAGATAGCCAAACCAGAAGTCTTTCCAGGCTTCAGGCAGATGGTGGAAGAGAGAGTCAACCTAGATGATGCCTGTGTGACTCTGGAACAGAAGCAAGAGTTGAAACAGGTTTTCTTGGATTTCCAAGATCTCTTTGCGGTAGACTCATATGACTGCGGTTGCACCGACATCCACACCACAACAATTCCCACGGACCCTGGAATGACTCCAGTGTTTGTGAAGCAATATCGCTTGCCTCTCGCATCCATGGAGTCCCTTACTGAAATAATTAAGAACCTTGAGTCCCGGGGAATAATCCGTCCAGTCCACAGCACTTTCAATAATCCGGTGCTGGGAATATTGAAGCCAAACGGCCAGTGGAGACTCTGCGCCAACCTTAGGGAGCTCAACAAACGGGTCTATCCTTCCCGATGGCCTCTGCCCTACATTGACCAAGGGCTGGCCCAGATTCAGGGGTTACAGGTATTCACAGCAATAGACCTGACCAATGGATACTGGACCGTGCCTGTCAGTAGGGAGGACCAATACAAACTGGCTTTTACCTTTTGGGGCCAGCAGTACACATGGACCCGGACTCCCTTCGGATACCTCAACTCCGGCAATGAATTCAACATTTTCCTACATAAGGCCATGCCCGACCTGGGTGCGAGGGGTAACCTGGCTTATGTAGATGATGTCCTCATCAAAAGTTCATCTGTGGAGGAACACATAGCAGAGATCTGTTATGTTCTGACACAGTTGAGGGCCGCCGGAGCAAAACTTTCCTTTCAGAAAGCACAGTGGTGTAGAACCCGTGTTAATTTCTTGGGGCATGAGATTACTCCTCAGGGTCTCTGTCCCCAAGAAAAGAAAGTGGAAGCACTCCAGAAACTGAAAGACCCCACAACTCTGGGGGAACTAAGGAGCCTCCTTGGACTGACTAATTACATCAGAAAGTTCATTGAAGGCTACGCAGAGTTCACTAGACCCCTGATTCATCTCTTGAAGGGGGGGGGTCAAGTGGGAATGGGGTCCAGAACAATCCGAGGCGGTAAGACAACTCAAAAGAAGCCTCTCACAAGCGCCTTGCCTAGCTTAAACTGTCAGAAACAAGGAGTTCTTCCTGGAGATGGGGTTCTCTAATACGTGCTTGACGGCAGTATTATACCAAAAGCATGACAAGGTCAATAAAGTAATCTCCTATGCGAGCAAAACTTTATCCTATGTGGAGGAAAAATTCAACGATTGTGAGAAGGCACTCCTGGCAACGGTGTGGGCATTGAAGAATTACCGCCTGTTTATCCAGGGGGAACACATCATAGTGGAGACTCCACACCAGCCTCTGCAATATCTCCAAAGTGACAGAATCCGGGCCGGAACTGTGAGTAATTCCCGAATTACTCCCTGGATTCTGTCAATGCAAGGCTTTCCTGTGGAGGTCAGAAATGGCCAGAACAAGAACAGTCCCCTCGCGCAAGGTCTGGCTGACTTGCATGATTGTGCCAGAGAAAATTGTCTCGAGGACGAAAGTCTAAAAATCAAGGACAACATGGAGGCATACCTTAATTCCCCACACAAAGTCTTTGAAGAAGACAAGTGTGAGGGAATGCCCACTGTCTATGTGGATGGATGCTCTTACCATGTTGACAACGACGGGGAGAAAGAACTGGTGACCTCCGTAGGGAATGCATGGGTGAAGGAGTTCCCAGAACCCTCCGCTGGATACAAAATTGGTCCCCGAAGTAGTCAGGTGGCAGAATTGATGGATGTGCATCAGGCCATCCTCACTGCTGTCCAGCATCAACTCCACGAACTGGTCATAATCACAGATTCGGATTATGTACGGAACGGGTTTGTGGAGCACCTGGTCAACTGGAAAACCAGAGGCATGTTATGCGCTAATAACAAACCCCTGAAACATGGGAAGTTAATCCAAAATATTGATGATCTGGTCACATCGAATGGGATGACCATCTACTGGAAAAGATCAAGGGTCATTCCAAAGTAGAGGGACCAGACAAAACTGGAAATGACTTAGCTGATCAGCTGCCCAAAACTGGGGCCATCCAAGGGGATCTAATCGAAATAGAGTCCCTGTTGGGGGAAATCCAGGTCACTGCTATCACTAGGTCCCAGACAAATGCTCACAATGATCTTTCATCTGCCCAATGGAGCAAGGAGACCCCTGATGCTGATTTGATTACAGCTCAGAAGGGGGATCCAATTATTGGTAAGTTTTACCAACACCTTGAGGACCCTGAGAACTTTCCCCTGACGGATACCGATTACATTGGGAAAGAGGACCTAAGAGTGTTGAGCAAATGTCCAAAAAGGTTCCGAATCCAAAACGGTTTGTTGGTAAGGAAATCCCAAGCTGGCCATGATCAGTGGGTGGTCCCTACCTCATTCCAAAGCCTGACGTTAAGTCACGCATATGACGCGGCCACCGCCGGTCATAGGGGGTTTCACACAACACTGGAAATCTTAAGAGAGGTTTCATACTGGCCACACATGGGGCAGGACCTCGACCAATACTTGAAGGGGTGTCTTGTGTGTGCACAATTTCAGCCATCATCCCTCACACACCGTGCGCCTCTCCAAAAGAGGGGGATGACACTGCCATGGTCAGATTTGCAAATCGACTTTGTAGGCCCTGTGATTCGCTCGTCTAGAGGAAACAAGTACATGTTGACCGTTACATGCTTGTTTACCAAGTGGGTGGAATGTCTCCCAGCCCCAAACTGCAAGGCAGAAACAGCAGCTGCCCTGATGATTAACCACATCTTTTCCCGTTTTGGTCTACCTCAAAGGATTGAGTCAGACAGAGGTAGCCACTTCACCAGTGAAGTAATGACAAAGATGTGGGAGATACTGGGGGTCAAAAGAAAGCTACATATTGCTTACAGGCCAGCTTCTTCTGGAGCAGTGGAGAGATATAACCGAACCATTGTGAGCATCTTAAAAAAGTTTGTGGCAGATTCTGGGCCAAGTTGGGATATCCGATTACCTCTGGTCCTAATGGCCATCAGATCTACCCCTTCATCTGCAACCAAAATGTCACCATTTGAGTTGATGACTGGACGCAAGATGGTGCTTCCCCAGCATTTGCTCTACAGAACCCAAGAGCAAACGTTGATAAATGCCTCCACAACTCATGAGTATGTGGAGAATTTAAGGAAACACCTTCAGCATGCTTTTGCCTATGCTCAGCGGAATCTAGAAAGAGCAGCCGAGAGCATGAAGACCCACTATGATTTAAAAACTACCCGAAAGGAATATAAGGTGGGTGATCGGGTCTAGCTATACAATTTCCAAAGGAACCAGGCCAAACAGCGAAAATTCTTGCCTACATGGAAGGGACCATTTGAAATTATAGACAAGATCTCCCCTGTTGCCTATAAGATCTGCATCCCCAAAGGCAGTCTGGCGGAAGGGGAAGACAAGTGGGTCCATATTAACCAGCTAAAGTGTTGCCATCCCAGGCACACTTTGCAGCAACTGGAGGAGTCCTCTGCAATACCAGAGGGGACCGCTCCAGATTAATTCAGTTCAAACCCTAAAATATCCCACATATAGTCTAAAAAATATTATACTCTTGTAAGCCACTGTCCTTGAATGATAACTTGTATCTCAAAAGTAAAATGTTAGGTATATTAAAGTATAAAATGTATATGTCTGCCACACCATTAATAGTGATGGAAAAATGTCTACGAATAGGTATTGCCGCTTTTCCTTTGTCGTCCTAGGAGAAAGAAAACCTGGAGACTGACCAAGGAGGACGACCGGGGACCGGGAGCAGAGACCCAAGGGGCCCACGGTACCGCCCAATATTCCCATCTGGACCGGCGAGGAGAACCGATCGATCTAACCGGATGGGGGAAAAGATGCTGAACTGTGCCATCTACCGGAAGAAGAGGAGGAGAACATCCCAGATCTTGCGAGTTCCATCTGCGAAGGATCAGAATGGCCATCGCAAGAAGGGGGGGCTTGTGGGATGTTTTTACCCATGCATCCGAGCCCCACCACAAAAACTGTGCCTTACTGGCATTGAAAACATCATGATGGCCAGAACTTCCCAGAAAATGCACAGAGAAATGCATGAAGAATAGGCTGCCACCCAGTTTTGCCTATGTTGTGGGCACAGAAGGGCACTGCCTAAAACCACCATTGGGCTACAAACAGTAGCCTGAAACCATTGCAAAAAGGGGCAATGCTGATTGCCAAAAGCAACCCATAACTATTGGGAATTCATTTTCTTCAGGTCAAATATGGCTGAATTATGGGCACAAAATTATTTTACTGCAGAACCACACCAGTGCCATGTGCTGAACCTGGATAATATATTTCCATGTAAAATCTCTTGTTTGAAATGCATTCATTCAAGACGGATCCAAAAAAAAATGCATGCAGTACCCGCTTTGGACTCAAGGCGGCGCTAGCGGTTTAAACTCTGACAGGAGAACTGCTACTTCAGGTACACCCCCTTTTGGCGCAGCCGTTTCGCCGCGGGCCGGTTCGGCGCGGCCAGTTGGCTGCAGCGGCCAGTTCGCTGCACCCATTTCGGCGCGGGAGCATTTCTGGCGCCGCCGATTTGGCGCGAGGGACATTTGGACGTGGCTGACACATCTAAACTCCCTCACGCCAAATTTAAAAGCATAATTATTTTCAAATGCAGCACGTTGACAGGAACTGTGCCTGTCAACTTGTATTTGAAAATAATTTGGGGTCAAGTGACTGGCGTGAAGTGTAGTATTTTTTATTGTGATTTTCCCAAATGCTTTATTACTATTTTTTTTATTTGACTGTTCAATTATGTGAGTTAAATATGCAACTTTTGCTGCCTCAGGCACAAGGCCAGTTCGGTCTTGTGGTTAAGTTCCAAGCCTCACAATCTTGCAGGCCATGGTTCGTGGCTGGGATAAAGCTTTTAATGTTATTCTATTTGAAAAAAAAAATAATGTGATATTTTGCAAATAGAATAAAATTAAAAGCTTTAGCCCAGCCACGAACCATGGCCTGCAAGATTGTGAGGCTTGGAACTTATCCACAAGACCAAACTGGCCATCTTCCTGGGGCTGCAAAAGTTACATATTTAACCCCCATGATTGAACAGTCTAATAAAAAGAAATATTAATAAAGCATTTGGGCAATTCACAATAAAAAAGAACCCTCTGCCCACTACCACCCCCTCCTCCCACCACCTGCCCACTACCACATCCCACCACCTGCCAGCTACCACCTCTCTCCTCCACCCCCTGCCCACTATCACCTACCACCTCCCACCACCTGCCAGCTACCACCTCCCACCACCTGCCAGCTACCACCTATAACCCCCTGTCAGCTACCACCTCTCTCCTCCACCCCCTGCCCACTACCACCTCCCTCCTCCCACCACCTGCCAGATACCACCTCTAACCCCCTGTCAGCTCTCTCCTCCACCCCCGCAAGATGCCACTGCCCACTACCACCTCTCGCCTCCCACCACCTGCCCACTACCACCTGTAACCCCCTGCCAGCTACCACCTCTAACCCCCTGCCAGCTACCACCTCCCCCCTCTCACCCCCTGCCCACTACCACCTCCCCCCTCCTACCACCTGCCTACTACCACCTGTAACCCCCTGTCAGATACCACCTCTCCCCTCCACCCCCGCAAGATGCCACGAACCACCTGCCCACTACCACCTCTCTCCCCATGCCAGGGATTACAGGAATTCGCTGGAGGTAGTGGCCTTGCGGTAAGTTCTCTACCCCAGAGTTTTGCAGGCCATGGTTTGTGGATAAACTGAACCTTTCTTTAATTTCCCCTTTTAAATAAAAATAATGTGATATTTTGCAAATACAATCAAATTAAAAGCTTTAGCCCAACCACGAACCATGGCCTGCAAGATTGTGAGGCTTGGAACTTAACAACAAGACCAAACTGGCCTTGTGCCTGGGGCAGCAAAAGTTACATATTTAACTCCCATGATTGAACAGTCTAAGAAAAAAAATAATAATAAAGCATTTGATATGATATGATAGTTTATTTATATAGCGCCTATACACAATGTGTTTCATGGCGCTATATAAATAAACTATCATATCATATCAAATGCTGTATTATTTTTTTTGGGCAATTCACAATACAAAATACTGAACGACGCAAAACAATGACAATTCCCAGCCCCCCTCCACCCTCAGCGCCAAAACATCCCCGCGCCCAAATGTCGCAGCGCCGAACTGGGCGCGCCAAATTGGGCGCGCCCAATTGTCTCCTGCGCCGAATCGGTCACGGCGAATCGGCCCGCGCCAAACTGGCCACGCCTAATCGTCCTGCTCCGGCTACTTCAGAAGCTAATCAGCCTTCTGTGACAATTGGGACTTCAAAAGACTGTGGGTTAATTAGAAATCTAACCGCCTGCTGTTCCCAGAGACAATCTGATTTGATTAACAGGCCAAAAGGCTGGGAAACCTTCTCACCTCAGAAAGCCCAGGATATCACATGGTCATGCTAACCAAATGCAAAGTGACCCCCTGGTCTGTTGACCTCAGCCTGCTGGAGCCCACACAAAAGATCTTTTCCCTTGAATAGGATATGGTGATTTTGACTGTTTCCTGTCAACAAAGATCTGCCAGCCAGGAGAGACATGTGATCACTGTCATCCCCAAACTTTGGGGGCGGACTCAAACACTGCAGTACTTTGAATTGAAAGCAAATATATATTTACAGAAATACTGATAACTCTTGGTAACCAGATGACAGAAATGTGAAATTTGGGGATCCTTAAAATGAAAACTTTGCCCACAATTCAAGCCCAAACTCCAATTTGTGTGATGTACTGGGGCAAAACCCCGTTATTTATTGATACTACAGACTCTGTGTTTAAGCTAGAGACATGGGAATTTACTGGAGTATGTATGGACAGGCCGTGTATATGTGTATAATTTCTAATGAAAAACCAATGTTGCATAACCCACTAAAATCGAAAATAAGCTGCCATTTCTTTACCCAAGCTCCTAGAAAGGCCAGAGTCGGAACAGTGCCTACCTCATGTGATATATGATGTGTGTAGGTGATGTAAAAACAACTGTGTAGTTGAGAAAATATGTATTTGGATCAAATATAGATTTGGGTGTAAAGATGACAGGGGAGGGCCCCCTGGCCATAAAATCTACCTCATCACTCTGACTCACAACTCAGTTCCCCCAATCAAGGGAGAAAGGAAAGCTTGGCCAATGATAAATTGAGAGAGGGGCTGGCTTAGTGATGCTGCGCACACACCCACTTTCTAAACACATAAAAGCAGACAGTGCAGGACAAGTGGAGATCCCTTTTTCACTTTCCGCGGGACGCTCTGCCGGGAGACTTCAGACTTCAATCCATCAATCTTCAGAGACCAAGACTTTACTTCAGAATTTGTAAAGAACAAAGAACAGGCCTAACCCACTAGCTGAGTTCTCTTCAGCAGGCCTCAAAATCATTTGCAGACTATTCACAGCCGGGCTGAGCTGTTGATTCTGGCCTGAAACCCTGGGCCAGAAAGATCCAGAAGCAGTGCTAGACCCAGAGAAAGCAGAGACACCCAGTAAGCAGACCAGAGATCCAGAGAACCACAGGCTGCTGTATCCGGGGAGCTGACCCAGACGCTGTGAGCAGAACCGGTGCCTGACAGACCCATCAGAGCTGAGCTGACCCAGGCGCTGCGCTCAGAGACCGTCCGTGGTGAGGGAACTGCAGCCAATCCTGACCCGATCTGTGGCGAGGTCCAGTCCTTTCAAAGCTAGGAGTGAGTACTTAGATCAGATTGTGTCAGAAATAAGCTCTTAGTTAAAATAATTTAATCCAACTATTTTAATCTGATTAGAACTGTCTCCTAGAAATCGTGTCACCTGTCATTTTCAAAGCTGTCACCTGTCAATTTGAGTTACTTTAAATCCGAAAAACGACCTTTACAAAATCGTTCATATCTCTGGAACCGTTTGTCCTATGAACTTGGTTTAACTTTCCTCTGAATGCTTAGAATCTCAGCTTTCCAACAAACCTAGAACCAACTCCTTTACTTTTGCCGTAATCGCGATTCACGCACTCCTGAATTCTTCCGCGATTTGCGATTTCTTTACCTGTAAAAAGATAGCAGCTTTTTACTTTCCTTTGCTAAAAATTCGTTTGCCTCTTAATAACCATCCCTGAATCATTGCTAAAGTGAGCCTGAGCTCATCCCAAGTATCTCTCACTCACCCTGAACCTCCTAAAGGGAATTAAAAGCATTTTCAGCATATTTCTCACTTCGTTGCCACCCCATTCAAAGCACTTGGGCCTGTCTTTTAAAACTCATACCTGTTTTCTCTAAGCTTGCTGGGGTGGGAATTGAATTTCGTATTGTATTTGATTGCATTCCTGAGAACTGTGTGTGTTACTTCCATCTCCTTGCATTGCATATAGGGGGGGGGGTGAATTGCCACCAGGGGAAAAGTGAACATATGATATCTTGTGAAACCATATTAGTTAGTTTCTGTACTGCATTTCATTTAACATTGCATCCATTTGAAACCATAAAAGTATTTTCGCTTTTTCGCTGCCTTATCCATCCTACACCAACTCCTCATTGATTATAAAGAAGTGTGCTAGTGTCAGATTACCCATTGTTGATTAACATTATATTTATAAGGGCGGTATTGATTATTAATTTATTATAAAAGCGTGGTATCTATATTTTGTTTTATTTCTCAAATAAACCTTTTAACTTGCAAAACAGAACTACTTCTTGGCTCAGTGGGGTCAGGGGGATTCTAAGAGAGGGGTGTTATATAGGGGTAGTCATCCAGAACTCATGAACTGGACATAAAGATATATCAATAAGGGTTTACATTCAGTATCCCAGACTAGGCATTGACTTAGCTGTAGTGTTGATTGAATATCGCTTACAAGATCCTCTGAAACAAATGGAACTTAAAATGGATATGTTAATGAAAAATGTAAATCTTCTAAAACAGCTTGTTGAGGACCACATTAAAGAAAAGATTAAATATCACTATCCCATACGTACCTGTTCCCCCTCTCCATGTCGAGCCACCTATCCCCAAATCCTCCCCAGCAAGCAAAACATTACGATGAGACTTCCATCACTTCCTCCCCTTCCACACATTATGTCCAAACCCCTAATTCCCCTATATTTGTTTTAGTTCCTGCTTCCCCCTCTGTTTCGTAATTTTTATACTGTTAAACAATAATAACATTTTAAGTGTGTTCTTAGTATGTGCCTGTGTCTTATTTTTTTTTTTAAAGGCAGTTAGGGTGTCCACAGACAGCACAGGTGTCCGTTATGTCCGCAATTAACCAAAATGGGGGTGTCCTAACAACAATATACCTGTTCGTACTGTTTGTAATTAAAATGGAGGTGTCCTTAGAACACACAAGATGTCCGCCTGTCCGCAATCACCCAAAATGGGGGTGTCCTAAGAACACCCACCTGTTGGTAATGTCCGCAACCAGAACGAATATATCCGTAGAACACATATCCCGTCCGCCTTTCCGCAAAGTTTTGACGCACATGTATTTTATTCAGGGACTTAAACACTGTTCCTAGAACACCTGCGCATATGCGCATCACACACTTGGGTCCTACAAACATCGCGCCTGTCTGCAACTGTCCGCTGCATGTGTGTCGCACTTTTAATTAGTTTGGGGACTCGAACATTGTCCGTAGAACACCCGCACCCATGCGCACAACCGTCCCTCTGCATTTGGTGTCCTGCGGACAGCGTCCCATTCACGAACGTGTCCGCGACGTCATCATGTGACTGCACCCGCGCTGAGCATGTGTCCTTATTTACGGACACTGTCCGGGCCCCTGAACATTTAAACAGTGCTTTTTTGAACAATCCAATGTATTTTACAGTAAACATTCACCATTGCACATGTCCAAGACAATGGCCCTGCCGATCTACATAATTTTTGGAACTTTTTGAGCCCTTTCTTGATGTTCGATGTATCCGCGACCAGCGCAGGTATCCGCAAAGTGCGCACCTGCCATCTATAAAAGGCCACACCCCAGAGCTGAACCTCATTCTGCTTATGGATTTTCAAGATTTACAACAGGACAATTGTGCAGGTTGCTGTTCTTGGTTCCTGGCTATTAACCATCCATATGGCATCCCAATTTGCTTCTGCTGCTACTGCCTCGGCATCACCACCCCCACCCCATCCATCACCACCACGTCCCCAAGGGCCTGCAGAGGGGAAAAGGCGTGAAGATGCAGAGGAGAGGGATGAAAAGGATGAAGAGAATGAGGTAGTGGAAATCCCTACTACTAGCACTCATCGTGAGTCTTGGGTGTGGTGCTAATTTACCACAGTTGATGGAAAGGCAAAAACTGATGCAAGCAAGGTGATCTGCACTCAGTGCCACATGGTGCTGAGCCGTAGCAAGCCTGGTTCATATAGCTACGGTACTACATCGATGAAGCAACACCTAAAGTTGTTCCACGATGGGCTATTCTTAAGGTTGTACCTTGCGATAAATGTTGTAGATTGAGTTCCTCTACAGCATCCTCCATTTCCACTCCAGTCATCACAAAAAACACTCGTGTGGGACAGCGCATCCCTCCAGCTGCCTCACAGGCCATCCATGATGCTGTTGACACTTCCCTTTCGAAGGTCACAATATTGTGTATGTACTGTAATGCAGTACTCTGCAGGGGGGAGAACCTTTGGAGTGCTTTCAAGACTACGGTCAAGGAACATGAGAAGGTCTGCGACCTACCTTAATAAGGCCCACCCTACATCTTCCTCTCTCCACCTGCCCTTTCTAATCCCTGTGGTTGGTGTCCCTTCCTTACCCTCCTTTCCCTTCCTTTCCTTGTGTGTCGTGTTTAAAAAAACAAAATAAATATAAAACAACAAAAACTTAAATAAAAAGGCTCTTTTC
The DNA here is from genome assembly GCF_040938575.1 of Ambystoma mexicanum. Lineage (NCBI taxonomy): Eukaryota > Metazoa > Chordata > Amphibia > Caudata > Ambystomatidae > Ambystoma > Ambystoma mexicanum. The sequence goes on from NC_090932.1 coordinate 1,056,895,273, forward strand.
ATAGCCGCCATTCACAGTTTAAAAATACAAGTGACAAATACATAGTGCAGTGCCATGTGCATTTTTTAGAAGTCCGCGGACAGTCTGCGGACATTTATTTTCTGGGGGTGTGCTGCCCTATTAGAACCATTGAACTTTTTTATGGGAGGAAGTAGTGGCTCTGAAAAGAGTCTTTTTGTGGTGTTTTTTATGTTTCAAAAACTTGAAATGGTCAACACCTACTGCAAAATGGATTGCTGTAATTCCCAAAAAGGTTCCAATGCATTTTGTATATTTCTGAGAAAAATCTGATTGCCGGCATAAGTAAGATGTACTCCATCTCTGCGAAAAAAGTGTGTGCTACAAAACATAGGGGGTAATTCATAGATTCGACGCACAAGTGGCGCATGCGGCTGGCACACAGGGTGCGTGTGCGGCAGTCTGCACCAGCTGCATGCGCCAAAACCCATTTCAGCGCACATGGTATTCATGGATTTTAACATACATAACCAGCCGTGGCGCAGAGTGGCGCAGTGACTATGCAGCAGTGCCAGTTACGCCCCTAACCCCGCCTCGTGCACCATGAACAGCGCACAAATCCAGTACATGGTGCAAAGGCCAGTGGACCAGCATACAGCCCCCCAACCACAAAAACATGTTTAAAACTCGCCGTGCACCCCTTTGAATACACGTACCCCTCTCGCGCTAGCGAAATCGCGTGTAGGACTCCCCCTGCACTCCTCAGTATACACGTACCCCTCTCGCGCCAGCGAAAGCGCATGTAAAACTCCAAGCACACCCATCAGAATACATATACCCCACTCGCACAGGACCTATCGCGTGTGAAACTCCCTGCGTACCCCACAAATATACGTACCCCGCTCGCACAGGGCCTATCATTTGTGAAACTCCCGATGTACCCCACAAATACACGTAGCCCATTCGCACAGGGCCTATCGCAAGTGAAACTCCCTGCGTAGTCTGACGGTAAGTTGCACATGCTATTATTCCCACTGCGGGTGCCCCTGTGTATCGCTACCCGTTTTAGAGGTCATAGTAGCCTGCGTGTCCCACGCATATGTGTTTTTTGTGGCCCTGGGTGCCACCGCATACTGCGGGAGGTTAATTCCACACACATGGGCTACCGGGGGTCGCGTGCATGGTTTTACTGCAGTTTTGGGGTGCCTGAGCGTTGCGGGACCTGTCACTTTATCATCAGGGTCACATACAGCCTTGCAGGTGCAGAGGTGCTGTTAACATCTTGTATCCCACCCTCTTCACCCCAATTGCCCAGGACAATTGTTGTGTACACCTCCCTTTGGCACTACTACATCTGTGCCGACACTACTCCTTCTGTGCCATGGCTGAGAGGCCACGAAAGGTGAGGGGCGCCTCAGCTGGACGTACTCCATGTGGTGGGCGTGGTCATGGATGTTGCCGGGTCAACCAGGGAGTAGGAGGACTCCAGGGTGTCCAGGGTGGCTGCAGAGGGGGAAGAGGCAAGGGTGTGCCAGCTCAGCACGATGTTGTGCCACGTGTTGGTGCAGTCATGCCAACACCCCATGCGGCTCCAAAAGATGAAGTTCTTGCATCTGGCACGGGCACCCATGTGACCCGGCAGTCCATTTCATCGACTGCCACGGGCCCAAGGGTAGTGGTAGCTGCAGGTGCAGCTGTGGACACCACCATCCACGCTCAGGGTCTGCCAGCGCAGGCAGTGTTGGCACTTGAAGAGTCCATGGAAGATTTCCAGGAGGTCAGGAGGCACAACGTAGGTGCACGCAGGGCTGCCCTGACCAAGAAACATGTGCCTAGGGCAGTAATGTCATCTGCTGCCCCGACCAGCCGGGTGCATGGGCAGATGTAGCGACACCACCCCGGTTGTGAGTCTACCAACCAGGACTGTCCCGGTCAATGACCCTGGCACAGCAGATGTTGCTGCTCAGGGTCCATTCCAGGGTACCCAGCAGCCACTGACGCAAGTCAGGGCTTCCGTCCATGTTCCACCTGCAACTACCTAGGCTCATTCTACCAGCGCCACTGCCTATACTGATCAGGGCGGCATTTGCCAGCCAGGGTCCGGACTAGCGTCCAAGAGGAAGAAGGTTCCACCTGCAGTACAGGCTGGGACCCCAGACACAGCTACGGCCTCTGGCACGTCGAGGAATAAGCCTTTCTGCGTGCAGGAACTGGATTTCCTTGTGGACTACGTGCGGGAACACAACCGTGACATGCTAGTGGGGCTAAATTGTCAAACTACGGCTGCCCATCGTAATACCCACTGGAAGCAAGTTGCGGATCACGTGAGTGCATTCGGCCATGAGGTGCGCACAGCTCAAGAGTGCAAAAAGCGTTGGGATGACCTCAAAAACAGCACTAAGGCAAAGTGTGCCTCTAATTACAACATGACTCTGGTGACTGACAGTGGGCCACCACCTGAGGAGGAAGACCTCACTCCGCACGAGTCAGTCATTGCAGAGTTCATACCAACAGGAATGGTCCAAGGAGTGGGAGAGATGCTGGACTTTGATGCCCCCTCCAGTGAGTGGTGTCATGTGTTTGTCGAGGCCATGTGTGTTTTGCTTATGTGATGTGTTGTGCTTGACTGCCACTACATGTCATGTGTACATTGTTCTCATGTTTCACTGATGTGTGCCTGCTGTGCAGGATAGTGGACATGTAGAGCAGACGGGGACTGTCCTCATCACCTCATCACCACATTTGCTTCTGCTGCTACTGCCTCGGCATCAGCACCCCCACCCCATCCATCACCACCATGTCCCCAAGGGCCTGCAGAGGGGAAAAGGCGTGAAAATGCAGAGGAGAGGGATGAAAAGGATGAAGAGAATGAGGTAGTGGAAATCCCTACTACTAGCACTCATCGTGAGTCTTGGGTGTGGTGGTTATTTACCACAGTTGATGGAAAGGCAAAAACTGATGCAAGCAAGGTGATCTGCACTCAGTGCCACATGGTGCTGAGCCGTAGCAAGCCTGGTTCATATAGCTACGGTACTACATCGATGAAGCAACACCTAAAGTTGTTCCACGATGGGCTATTCTTAAGGTTGTACCTTGCGATAAATGTTGTAGATTGAGTTCCTCTACAGCATCCTCAATTTCCACTCCAGTCATCACAAAAAACACTTGTGTGGGACAGCGCATCCCTCCAGCTGCCTCACAGGCCATCCATGATGCTGTTGACACTTCCCTTTCGAAGGTCACAATATTGTGTATGTACTGTAATGCAGTACTCTGCAGGGGGAGAACCTTTGGAGTGCTTTCAAGACTACGGTCAAGGAACATGAGAAGGTCTGCGACCTACCTTAATAAGGCCCACCCTACATCTTCCTCTCTCCACCTGCCCTTTCTAATCCCTGTGGTTGGTGTCCCTTCCTTACCCTCCTTTCCCTTCCTTTCCTTGTGTGTCGTGTTTAAAAAAACAAAATAAATATAAAACAACAAAAACTTAAATAAAAAGGCTCTTTTCATAGCCGCCATTCACAGTTTAAAAATACAAGTGACAAATACATAGTGCAGTGCCATGTGCATTTTTTAGACGTCCGCGGACAGTCTGCGGACATTTATTTTTTGGGGGTGCTGCCCTATCAGAACCATTGAACTTTTCTATGGGAGGAAGTAGTGGCTCTGAAAAGAGTCTTTTTGTGGTGTTTTTTATGTTTCAAAAACTTGAAATGGTCAACACCTACTGCAAAATGGATTGCTGTAATTCCCAAAAAGGTTCCAATGCATTTTGTATATTTCGGAGAAAAATCTGATTGCCAGCATAAGTAAGATGTACTCCATCTCTGCGAAAAAAGTGTGTGCTACAAAACATAGGGGGTAATTCATAGATTCGACGCACAAGTGGCGCATGCGGCTGGCGCACAGTGTGTGTGTGCGGCAGTCTGCACCAGCTGCATGCGCCAAAACCCATTTCAGCGCACATGGTATTCATGGATTTTAACATACATAACCAGCCGTGGCGCAGAGTGGCGCAGTGACTATGCAGCAGTGCCAGTTACGCCCCTAACCCCGCCTCGTGCACCATGAACAGCGCACAAATCCAGTACATGGTGCAAAGGCCAGTGGACCAGCATACAGCCCCCCAACCACAAAAACACGTTTAAAACTCGCCGTGCACCCCTTTGAATACACGTACCCCTCTCGCGCTAGCGAAATCGCGTGTAGGACTCCCCCTGCACTCCTCAGTATATACGTACCCCTCTCGCGCCAGCGAAATCGCGTGTAAAACTCCAAGCGCACCCATCAGAATACACATACCCCACTCGCACAGGACCTATCGCGTGTGAAACTCCCTGCGTACCCCACAAATATACGTACCCCGCTCGCACAGGGCCTATCATTTGTGAAACTCCCGATGTACCCCACAAATACACGTAGCCCACTCGCACAGGGCCTATCGCGTGTGAAACTCCCTGCGTAGTCTGACGGTAAGTTGCACATGCTGTTATTCCCACTGCGGGTGCCCCTGTGTATCGCTACCCGTTTTAGAGGTCATAGTAGCCTGCGTGTCCCACGCATATGTGTTTTTTCTGGCCCTGGGTGCCACCGCATACTGCGGGAGGTTAATTCCACACACATGGGCTACCGGGGGTCGCGTGCATGGTTTTACTGCAGTTTTGGGGTGCCTGAGCGTTGCGGGACCTGTCACTTTATCATCAGGGTCACATACAGCCTTGCAGGTGCAGAGGTGCTGTTAACATCTTGTATCCCACCCTCTTCACCCCAATTGCCCAGGACAATTGTTGTGTACACCTCCCTTTGGCACTACTACATCTGTGCCGACACTACTCCTTCTGTGCCATGGCTGAGAGGCCACGAAAGGTGAGCGGCGCCTCAGCTGGACGTACTCCATGTGGTGGGCGTGGTCAGGGATGTTGCCGGGTCAACCAGGGAGTAGGGGGACTCCAGGGTGTCCAGGGTGGCTGCAGAGGGGGAAGAGGCAAGGGTGTGCCAGCTCAGCACGATGTTGTGCCACGTGTGGGTGCAGTCATGCCAACACCCCATGCGGCTCCAAAATATGAAGTTCTTGCATCTGGCACGGGCACCCATGTGACCCGGCAGTCCGTTTCATCGACTGCCACGGGCCCAAGGGTAGTGGTAGCTGCAGGTGCAGCTGTGGACACCACCATCCACGCTCAGGGTCTGCCAGCGCAGGCAGTGTTGGCACTTGAAGAGTCCATGGAAGATTTCCAGGAGGTCAGGAGGCACAACGTAGGTGCACGCAGGGCTGCCCTGACCAAGGAACATGTCCCTAGGGCAGTAATGTCATCTTGTAACGCTCACCTGATTCCCGTAGAGGCGCCGGTCTTGACTGGGCGTATACTGTATCTTCAAAGGTGATGTGTAACACACGGCTGGCTCTTTGGGCTGGACCTCTGTGCACTGTATGTCTGACTTGAAGGGTAAGATGTCTGCAGATAGAAAATATGGGATTAAAGAACTGGGTTATTGAATGTCTCTCTCTTCTTCCCTTTCTCTTCTCCTGTAGAACCCTAAAGGTTAACGCTCTCACCTTAGGTAAGTGAACGCCGTGCTCTCCATCTGCCTCGGGGCAGGGTGCTGTAACCAGTTTCTTCACTGGATAAGGGGAGCAGGCCTCTTGACTTCAGAGGACTACTGTCCGTCGTTTACTGCACGAACGGTAAGTTTCGAGTAATTATTCTAATGTCTTTAAAGTCTTTAGTAATGATTTTTCTTGTTTTGCAGGGTTCCGGCGATGGCGGATGACGGGCTGAAGTGAGTTGAAGATGAAGCCCGTGTGATGAATAGAAGCGCCTGGAAGCACGTAAGTAAGCGCTTGTTGCCTGCTTCACGATGCGCTCTAACTGTCTTTTTATTTTGCAGGTACAAGTTCGGAGCGGCTGCAGGGTGCCGGAATACCCACTGGGTTAGATGTGGAAAGGAGTAATGGCACGTGAGTATTAAAGTTCCCCAATGTCTTTAAACGCACCTTGTTTTGGCTTTCAGATGCGGGATGCAGCGCCGAAGGCCTCCGGAGCGTGCAAAGAGTTGGTAAGCTTTTGTCTTTCAGATGCCGGAATGCAGTGTGAAGACCTCCGGAGCGCACGAAGAGTAGGTAAGCCTTTGTCTTTCAGATGCCGGAATGCATCGCGAGGCCTTGGTGACAGCCGATGGACCAGGTAAGTGAAGAGCTGTCACTGAAGACCGTAATGCTAACCTGTTCTTTCTTGTCTTTATAGGTGTTGCTGAAGACTGGATTCAGGATGGTAAGCCTTTTTCCTTAGGCCCAGGATCAGATGCAGAAGACACGATGAGCGTTCTGCTGCAGAGGATGCAGAATAACGCAAAGCAAGATTCATCCATCGGGTGTGGTTTAAATAGCCTCCTGTAGTGCTTAGGTGTCTCCTTCCACAGCCACGCCTAGGTAAGAAAAGAGTTCCTGCTTTCCAGAAGAGTTCCAGTGTTCTGAATCTAGGGAGTGGCTCCTGCCCCACCCAACAGGAAAAGTAGTTCCAAACAGAAGAGGATCAGAGGCTCAACTGGCAGGCAAGTAAGCAGCATGGTCTGCTGCAGGTAAGTCCACCCAAGCATTATGAGCCCGGCGCTTCCAGCGCTGGGACTGGGCATATTTATGAGCCTGGTGCCACTGGCGCCAGGACTGGGTCCAAAAGGTCCCAATTGGGACTGGTTGGCACTTGGAACCTGGGTTATGGATCTGCTTCCAAGGGAGTTGGGAAAACCCTGACCTTTTGGAAGCAGAGATCATGACAGTACCCCCCCTCAAGGCCCCTCCCAAACCGGGCTCCTCCGGGGGTTTTGGCTTGTCAGGAAATGTTCGGTGAAATCTTTTGATTAGGCGAGGAGCGTGGACATATTCAGCAGGTTCCCAGGATCTCTCTTGGGGGCCGTAGCCTTTCCAGTCAATTAGGTAAAATAGTTTAGATTTGGAGATCTTGGAGTCCAGAATGCTTTTGACTTCAAACTCGAGTTCTCCATCAACTAGGATAGGTTTTGGAGATTTAGTTAGTCGGGTTTGAGGTTGCACGGGTTTTAATAGAGAGACATGGAAGACCGGATGTATCTTCATGTGCGGGGGCAAGTCCAACTTGACCGCTACTGGGTTTACTATGGTAGTGATGGAATAGGGACCAAGGTATCTTGGGTTGAATGTGCGTGGCCCTTTTAGAGGTAGATATTTGGTGGATAACCAGACTTGATCCCCTACTTGATATTGAGGGACTTCCTTCCGATGTTGATCTGCTCCTTTCTTGTATTGTTCTTTAGCCCTTTGAAGGTGAGAAACAGCTTCCTTAAAGGCTTGGGTGATTGTAGAATGCAGGTAGTCTACTGCTGGTGTTTCAAGATCTTGGAGGGGATCCAACTCCGAGGTTCGAGGGTGCTGCCGTACAAAAGAAAAAACGGGGTTTTCCCAGTTCCCGAATGGACAGAGTTATTGTAGGCATATTCGGCTATCCAAAGGATGTCTTTCCAAGTTTTTTCAGTTTGTTGCAGCATGCAGCGTAAATACTGTTCCAGAGTTTGATTGGTCCTCTCGGTTTGTCCGTCGGTCTGAGGGTGGTGACTGGTCGATAGTCTCACATCAATTTGAGCCGACCGACAGCAACTTCGCCAAAAATGAGAAATAAATTGACTACCTCGATCCGAAATTAGAACCGAAGGAAAACCGTGCAGTCGGACGATGTTTTTGAGAAATTCTCGGGCCAGAGTTGCTGCTGTTGGCAAGCCTTTGAGCGGAATGAAATGCGCCATCTTGGAGAATAAGTCCACGATTACTAGAATCGTATTGTATCCGGAGCATGGAGGTAGATCGGTGATGAAGTCCATAGAAAGCGTATGCCAAGGGCGAGGTGGGATGTCAATAGGGCGTAAGAGGCCTGCTGGTCTTTCCTTTTGACTCTTGTTTTGGGCGCATACTCCACAGGACATTATAAAGTCTCTGATATCTTTTTTCCAAGACGGCCACCAGAAGTAGCGCTTGATCTTTTCTGAGGTCTTGGCCATACCGGGATGTCCTTCCATTAAAGAATCGTGATAACAAGAGATTACTTTTTTCTGTAAATCTGTGCTGGGTAGGTATAATCGTTCTTGGAAATACAATAAGTTGTCCTTTACTGCAAAGTCCTTTCCCTGCAGATGCCAATTCTGTATGTCTGCTGGAGTTACAAGTTGCCTGGCTTTATCCTTAACTTCCTCTATGGATTCTGTGGCGATTACACCCAGAATTCTTTGTTCGGGAATGATTGGTACAGGTTTAGGGTTGATCAAGTGTTCTTCCACTCCCATCCGAGAAAGGGCATCAGCTTTACCGTTCTTTGTACTAGGTCGATAGGTAATTATGAAGTCAAACTCAGCAAAGAATAATGCCCAACGGAGTTGTCTAGAGGATTGGGCTTTTGCGGTTTTCAAATATTGCAGGTTTCGGTGATCCGTAATCACAGTAACGGTGTGTCGGGCCCCCAGCAGATAATGCCGCCAAGCCTTAAAGGCAGACTTGATAGCCAGAAGTTCCTTGTCAGTAATCGTGTAATTGATTTCAGGAGGCGAGAATTTGCGGGACCAAAATGCCACGGGATGCAACTGATTGGTTACCGGGTCCTTTTGTGATAGAACTGCCCCCATGGCAAGGCTTGAAGCATCAGTTTCCACGATGTAGGGGAGTTCGGGGCGAGGGTGTTTTAAGATTGGTGCAGAGATAAATTTAGTCTTCAAATCCTGGAAAGCCTGTTCCGCCTCGGTAGACCATTCAAAACGTTTGTTTTTCTTTAACAAGGCAGTGATGGGCTGGACTATTCGAGAGAATTCGGGGATGAACCTGCGGTAAAAGTTAGCGAAGCCTAACATGCTTTGCACACCTTTTACGGAGGATGGTGATGGCCATTTGAGAACTGCATCGACCTTCTTTGAATCCATATGCACTCCGCCAGGTGATAATATGAATCCCAAGAATTCAACTTCAGTCACGTTGAAAACACATTTTTCCAACTTAGCGAAAAGTTTGTGTTGACGCAATCTTTCGAGGACCATTTTCACGTGTTTCCGATGAAGAATAAACGAGGATGTCGTCAATGTAAACAACAACACACACATCTATGAGCTCTCTGAGGACATCGTTCATAAAATATTGAAAGGCGGCTGGGGCATTGCAAAGTCCGAAGGGCATGACCTGATATTCAAATAGCCCATACTTGGTGCGGAAGGCCGTCTTCCATTCATCGCCCTCTTTTACTCGTACCAAGTGGTAAGCTCCTCTAAGATCCAGCTTTGTATATATGCATGCTTTCTGACTTGGTCCAGGAGTTCAGGGATCAAAGGTAACGGATATCTATTCTTAACGGTGATCTGGTTCAGGGAGCGATAATCTATACAAGTTCTAAGGTCTCCTTCCTTTTTTGGAATGAAGAACAAAGCTGAAGAAGCAGGGGACTTGGAAGGACGAATAAACCCATTTGCCAGGTATTGATCCAGGTATTGTCGAAGGTGAAGGTTCTCAGGCTCGGTGAGGGCATAAATTCTACTACAAGGAGGAGTAGATCCAGGTATCAGGTCTATCTGGCAGTCATAAGACCTATGAGGAGGTAGAGAGTTAGCCTGATCCTTGCGGAAAACATCTTGGTATTCTAGGTATTCGGGAGGTAACTGGGGAGTCTCTGAAGAAATTGCTGCCAGTGCAACACCAGGTGGAGGGTGACAAGTAGAGACACATTCTGGAAACTGGACCGTTCTTGCTCGCCAATCGATCAGAGGATTGTGTTTCTCTAACCAAGGTATTCCTAGAATAATCTGAAACTGAGGGGCCTTGATCACATCGAACACGATCTTCTCATGGTGTCCATCTTGACTTACTAGCGTCACCTCTTGAGTGGTATGCGTTACTGGCCCGGAGGCTATCTCCGTACCATCCACCCTAGTAATGACGTCCTTTACAGCCTTGGGACAAAGAGTTAGATTCATCCTCAAAACCATTTCATGATCCACATAATTGCCGATGGCACCGCTGTCGACGTAAGCTTCAATTGCATGTAATCGATCCGGATTATCAGGGCTAATGAGGACCATAGGTATCACGAAATGCGAGGTCACGGAACTGGTTTTCACGCTCGGCAAGAGGACCTCTATTCTTGTCGGGCGAGGTCGTTTCGCTGCTCAGAGTTTGTAACTTTGGTAACTGCAGCACCTACTGCCTTCTTGGCAGGTTTCACCGGACAGTCTCGAAGAAAGTGCCCTGAGTTTCCGCAATAGAGGCATAATTGCAACTGTTTTCTCCTTTCCCGCTCCTTTTGTGTTAGAGGACCTTTCAGACCCCCTATTTGCATGGGTTCCCCGGAGTCTACTCCTTTGGAAGGAGTTGGCGGTTTGGAAAATACTCGAGCATCAAACTTGGAACGATCGGCCTTCCTGTTCTGCAGTCTGTGATCTATTTGAACGACTAAGTCTATATAGTCCGAACAATCTTGTGGGGGATTCACTACTTGGGCTAACACATCTTTGAGCTCTCCACGTAGACCTCTATAAAACAGCGTAATCCTTTTGTCCTCAGGCCATTGAGTTTCCACTATCAGTCTGTTGAAAGACGCAATATAAGCCAAAAGGTCTTGATTACCTTGTCGCAACGAAAGAAGCTCATTGTCCAAGGCCTGCCCCTGTGAATGTCTTGCGAACAGTTTTTCCATACTGAGCTGAAAAGCTTGAAAATCATGGAGGACTGGATCATCTTGATTTACTAGAGGGATCGACCAGTCTGCCGCATTGGCACTAAGGTACGAAAGCACGAAAGCTACTTTAGCTTGATCAGTTGGAAAGGCTGCTGGCCGGCATAAGAAATGCAACCGGCACTGATTGATAAATACTGCAAACCTCTTTGGGTCACCAGAAAATCGTTCGGGCGGAGCCAGAGGTACATTCCCAGGTAGGTTGATCTGCACTGGATTCATAGAGGATGTAGAAGGAAGATTTCCCCCAGATGCGGGTAACGGGGTCTGTCCAGCTTGTGACTGTAGCAATTGTCTAGCAAGATCATCTGTTCGCTCCTTGGAAATAATCAGTTCCCTTCTTAGAGCATTTGTTTCCTGATGGGCTGCATGCACTTCTGCCCTTAGTTCCCCAAGTAACTGGGCTAGCTGGTCGGTATCCGAGGTTTCCATAGCGCCTGGACGGGAGTTTTGTGGTAGGCTTTGCGTTCTGTAACGCTCACCTGATTCCCGTAGAGGCGCCGGTCTTGACTGGGCGTATACTGTATCTTCAAAGGTGATGTGTAACACACGGCTGGCTCTTTGGGCTGGACCTCTGTGCACTGTATGTCTGACTTGAAGGGTAAGATGTCTGCAGATAGAAAATATGGGATTAAGGAACTGGGTTATTGAATGTCTCTCTCTTCTTCCCTTTCTCTTCTCCTGTAGAACCCCAAAGGTTAACGCTCTCACCTTAGGTAAGTGAACGCCATGCTCTCCATCTGCCTCGGGGCAGGGTGCTGTAACCAGTTTCTTCACTGGATAAGGGGAGCAGGCCTCTTGACTTCAGAGGACTACTGTCCGTCGTTTACTGCACGAACGGTAAGTTTCGAGTAATTATTCTAATGTCTTTAAAGTCTTTAGTAATGATGTTTCTTGTTTTGCAGGGTTCCGGCGATGGTGGATGACGGGCTGAAGTGAGTTGAAGATGAAGCCCGTGTGATGAATAGAAGCGCCTGGAAGCACGTAAGTAAGCGCTTGTTGCCTGCTTGACGATGCGCTCGAACTGTCTTTTTATTTTGCAGGTACAAGTTCGGAGCGGCTGCAGGGTGCCGGAATACCCACTGGGTTAGATGTGGAAAGGAGTAATGGCACATGAGTATTAAAGTTCCCCAATGTCTTTAAACGCACCTTGTTTTGTCTTTCAGATGCGGGATGCAGCGCCGAAGGCCTCCGGAGCGTGCAAAGAGTTGGTAAGCTTTTGTCTTTCAGATGCCGGAATGCAGTGTGAAGACCTCCGAAGCGCACGAAGAGTAGGTAAGCCTTTGTCTTTCAGATGCCGGAATGCAGCGCGAGGCGTTGGTGACAGCCGATGGACCAGGTAAGTGAAGAGCTGTCACTGAAGACCGTAATGCTAACCTGTTCTTTCTTGTCTTTATAGGTGTTGCTGAAGACTGGATTCAGGATGGTAAGCCTTTTTCCTTAGGCCCAGGATCAGATGCAGAAGACACGATGAGCGTTCTGCTGCAGAGGATCCAGAATAATGCAAAGCAAGATTCATCCATCAGGTGTGGTTTAAATAGCCTCCTGTAGTGCTTAGGTGTCTCCTTCCACAGCCACGCCTAGGTAAGAAAAGAGTTCCTGCTTTCCAGAAGAGTTCCAGTGTTCTGAATCTAGGGAGTGGCTCCTGCCCCACCCAACAGGAAAAGTAGTTCCAAACAGAAGAGGATCAGAGGCTCAACTGGCAGGCAAGTAAGCAGCATGGTCTGCTGCAGGTAAGTCCACCCAAGCATTATGAGCCCGGCGCTTCCAGCGCTGGGACTGGGCATATTTATGAGCCTGGTGCCACTGGCGCCAGGACTGGGTCCAAAAGGTCCCAATTGGGATTGGTTGGCACTCGGAACCTGGGTTATGGATCTGCTTCCAAGGGAGTTGGGAAAACCCTGACCTTTTGGAAGCAGAGATCATGACACATCTGCTGCCCCGACCAGCCGGGTGCATGGGCAGATGTAGCGACACCACCCCGGTTGTGAGTCTACCAACCAGGACTGTCCCGGTCAATGACCCTGGCACAGCAGATGTTGCTGCGCAGGGTCCATTCCAGGGTACCCAGCAGCCACTGACGCAAGTCAGGGCTTCCGTCCATGTTCCACCTGCAACTACCTAGGCTCATTCTACCAGCGCCACTGCCTATACTGATCAGGGCGGCATTTGCCAGCCAGGGTCCTGACCAGCGTCCAAGAGGAAGAAGGTTCCACCTGCAGTACAGGCTGGGACCCCAGACACAGCTACGGCCTCCGGCACGTCGAGGAAAAAGCCTTTCTGCGTGCAGGAACTGGATTTCCTTGTGGACTACGTGCGGGAACACAACCGTGACATGCTAGTGGGGCTAAATTGTCAAACTACGGCTGCCCATCGTAATACCCACTGGAAGCAAGTTGCGGATCACGTGAGTGCATTCGGCCATGAGGTGCGCACAGCTCAAGAGTGCAAAAAGCGTTGGGATGACCTCAAAAACAGCACTAAGGCAAAGTGTGCCTCTAATTACAACATGACTCTGGTGACTGACAGTGGGCCACCACCTGAGGAGGAAGACCTCACTCCGCACGAGTCAGTCATTGCAGAGTTCATACCAACAGGAATGGTCCAAGGAGTGGGAGAGATGCTGGACTTTGATGCCCCCTCCAGTGAGTGTTGTCATGTGTTTGTCGAGGCCATGTGTGTTTTGCTTATGTGATGTGTTGTGCTTGACTGCCACTACATGTAATGTGTACATTGTTCTCATGTTTCACTGATGTGTGCCTGCTGTGCAGGATAGTGGACATGTAGAGCAGACAGGGACTGTCCTCATCACCTCATCACCACACTTGCACCCTACTCACATGCTAGTCACCCGGCTGCCCCTTCAGTCCATGTTCCAGCTCACTGGCCCTTCTGCATGTAGCCTGGGGTGTATTTCCTCTCAGCACTGGGACTATGTCATTGCATGGCTGAAGTGCATATGTGTTCGGCCTGCATGCGGGTACTCCACGTAGGCATGCTCCCTTGTCCCTCCCCCCTGCACCACCATTTCACCATGGCACTGGTGTGCATCATGTTGGCGTACTGCAATGGCCTGTTCAAGGCTCCAGTGTACATGCAAACTTCCACCAGCCAACCTGCCCGACACATGCAGTGGGGTACATCCTCTGTCCTTGATGCAGGGTGTCTCACTTGGACTGTGCAGATGGCAGATGCTCAACAGGAACATGAGTGCCCATTCATGCACCATGTGCATTTCATGCATGCCCCTATCTGTCCTTGACCGGATTATCATAGTAGTACTTGTCCAGGCTGACCTACATTTCATGGCATATGATCAACAATTCCATGCCCACTCTGGCTCAGGCCAGCATCACACAAAAGTTTAGGGTGTCACAGTCTTTGTGGGGCACAGGCCTCAGCCTGTTTCTGGCTCACTGACTCTGTTCAACTGGTGTAGTGGCTTCTGCACATATGGGTGTACTACTGAGGGTTCATCATGTGTTCTGCTTACTGTCCCATCATCATCTGCTGTGTTGTCAGTTGACTCTGATGATGCAATTGACGCTAGTCAACACTGTCTGGCAATAAACAGGTGTCTGGCCACCCTTTCGCTGCCATGGATTGCCTCCCTGTATTTTCACTTAGGTGGTTGAGGGGTTTGCCTGTAACCATGCAACCAATTCCATACACATTGCACGTGATGCCTGAACTTGCCCTTGCATTGCCTATACGTGTATAAGTAGACTTCATAATGTACTTGTTCATGTAGATAGTGGGGCACGTACACATGTTCTGCACTGCATCAACCCACTTCTGAGCTGGGTTACACCCTTCTACATGACTACTCACTGATGCTATGTCAAAATCACCTGGCATGTATGGACTGTTTTTCATCCCTTCTCTGTCATGTATGTGACGGGCACAGGTGCATCCTGTGACACATGTACTCAGTGTTAGGACTACCTAGTGGTTGTTTAGATTAGTTTATTGGTCAATGTGCGGCCTATGCCAACTGGCATAGGGCACTGATTGGATGTATCCTGCCAATTGGGTTGTGATGACTGTGGAGCATCCTTCACGTGTGTATCTGTGCTCTTCCACATACATCTAAGCAAGCAGCGTTATAGCTGCTTGCTTTGGTGTATTTGATGCTGGTCATGTTCACAATACAGGTGTATGGCAAAATGTGTGTTTTTGAACGCTTCCACATGTACATATGCAAGCAGCGTCAACGTTGTGTGGTGCAACTATGCGAGTACTCACTTATGTGTGTTTGAAAGTGTCCATTTACACATGTGTCTTCCGCAGCTTTAATGTTGACTGACTAATATGTAGTTGATTTATGTTTATGCTGGTGAGATTTCGGCATTGCGCACGTTATGTGGAACTGGCATAATCCCGAAGGTTCTCTGTTGTGCAGTATGTGTATGCCCAGGCCCACTTAGCTACTGTGTTGGGTTCTGGGTGTGTAACTTTCCACAGGGAATGATGCAATAGGGCACATTCATAGCCCAATGTGGACAATCAGGTCGAGAGGGGTGTTGTGGAGGCCTCATGTCCTGCAGCTCAGACGGTACAGGGCGTTATGGTCACTCATGCCTGGTTGCAGGCCCTTGCTTTGCTTGTGACATTCACTATTTCTACATGCCCCATGCCACCCGGTACGGGGCGAGCTGCATATGGATGTAGCTATTTTGATGATGATGCTTCATTGATGCATGGCTACATGCATGTTACCTGTGTCATTGTGTGTTTGGGTTCACTTGCAGCAGTGGTCAATTTGCAGTTCAGGCATTCTTATGGTGTGTTGCATCTCTTAGCTGCCATCTGTCTTTTCTGCCTCTGACATGTGCCTGAAAGAGGTGGTGTCTGATGGAGTTCATATAGTACATTTTGTAATAGTGTAGGCTTTGCTATTTACACACATCCATTTCTGCTTTTGGGATGTGTTTGCATATCAAGGCCACTGGATACATGCCAGGTTCTCATTTGTGTGTGACATGTCTGCTTCATGTGTTGGCTGTGTATGTGATGTCTATGTGTGTGTGTTTCATGTGCTTTTGACATTTGTACTAATGTTCATATTTTCTCCCCTTTCCAGATGATGACGCAATGGAGCCAGAGGATGGGGTTGCCATGCCAGACACAGGGTTGCTATCACACCAGCAATCCAGCACAAGTGGGGGTCATGGGGTGGTAGGCCACGAGAATGCACTTGTGTTCCAGACCATCTTGTCTAGGGCTGGCAATGAGTCTAGCTCAGATGATCACTCTGACGACAATGTCGAGTTGGATGTGCATCGGGTCCATTCGTCAGGGGAGAGTGATTCTGATGTGGACACTCCTCTGTCCACGACACCTGCACTGAGGGGCCAGACGGTTGTGGGACCTCTGCCTGTGGTGTATCGGGACGCAGGGTCACCCTCCATTCAAGTTGCTGATGTTCCTGGGGCATCAGGTCAACGGAGGAATGTAGTCCTGCATCAGTGGGTGGTGCCAACCCAACAAAGACGTCAGCTCCTTGGGCCCCGCAGGTGTCAAGCCCAGCAATGCGGTGTCCGCGTGCCACTGGGGTATACTGAGTGGGAGCAAGCAATGGTTGCCAATTCAGAACACCAGGGGGCAGTAATTGATAACATTGCTGAGAGCATGGAGTGTGTGGCCCAAACCGTGCTACCCCCTGCTAGGCAGGTGGAACTCCAGCAGCGGGAGGCACAGTCCACGGCCCGCTCTCTCAGGCTGGGCATGGCGGCCTCAGACAGGGCATGCCGGGCTGAAATGGTATCTTTGTGTCAAGCAATTGCTGCTGACACACAGGCACACATGGATGCCATGAGGGTTGGGTATGATTCCCACAGTACTACTCTGGGTGTGCTCTTGATGCCCCAGAGGAAACGGTCAGAGGAGAGGTAGGAGCAGCTACAGAGTACCATCTCGGCTGAGCTACGTGCTTGCCGGGAGGTATAACAGTTGTCCAGCCAGGCAATGCAGGAAGAACTCTGTGTTACATGTGCTACCTTGCAAGAGGAAGCATGCGTATCATGCGAGGTTCTACATGCTGACCTACGTTTCATCACCGCACAGAACCAGGCTCACCCGTCCCGCAGACTTATTGCCGACGAGGGGCAAGCTGCACCTAGGTGTGGTCAGGGTACTGTGCCACGTCAACCTTTTCAGCCAGAGGGTGATTCGGATGATGAGATATTTCCCACACAGGTCGAGCTGAGCAGGCGTTGAGCCCATTGAGGATTTTATTTTGGCTCAACATCATCGCATATGGGTGTTGAGGTGCACCATGTGCCTCCCCCCTCCTGGGTGCCTTCCCCCCCAGGTCGTATATGGCCATTTTTGATGTTTCTTCTTAGTTTAGTTAGTTAATATGGTTTTTGATAGTTAGTTTAATTAGTTAATATAGTTTAAAATTGCTTGTCTATTGTGCATTCATGTGACAGTGTGGTGCTTTGTGGCTTTTGAAAGCATCCACTATCTGTTCCAGCTGTCTCGTGTATGTGTTTGCAGCTTGGGGTCCTCACTCACATAGGCCTCTCCTGCTTCCCTTATCCATGGGCTTGCAAGGATGGTTCGGTGTAACAAACATTTACACAAGGGCTTTGGACTGTCATATCTGTGGCGTGTCTGCTGCTGTACTACTTGTGTTACCACCCCTAGTGGGGATTGTGATGTATGTTATTTTCTTTCCTGTATATGTGCTTGATGCACTTCATGTTGTAGACAGTAGCCTGCACCCTTTGCCTGTCAAAGTCACACTGATGGTGGGAGGAGTTCTGATGTAGGTCTCTATTATGGCCCAGTGACAATCAGCATGAAGACACACACACAGGGAACTTCCAAGTGTTATTTATATGTTTTATGCCCTTTCTGCAGGACAATGAGGCTCCAGACCACCTTTGCCAGCAGACACAGGGCGAAGTACTACAGAAACCTGGCTACGTTCAGTGGTGCAGACATGTGGATGTGTGCGCAAGCAGTAGCACAGGGCTTGTGCTCAGACGTCCAACAGAAGCAGACGTGTTTCCAGGAGCTCCAAGCAAGGTGAGCAGCACAAGAGGGCCACACCACAGCTAACCTTCCACCAGGCCACTTGCACATGCATGCTAAGTAGCACCACTGATGGGGAGCTGGCCAGATATTGTTGTAGAAGCACACAGTAGGGCTAAGATGCGTTGAGGGACAAATGCCAAGTAGCTTTACAAGTTGTCAGGGGCACACGCAGGGGCCATCGCACATATCCTCCAGTCCCCCCTGCTCCATAGAAGCTGAGTTACTAACGCAGTAGCGTTCCGAGCCAGAAATGTATACAGCACACAGGGACACCCAGCAAGGCACAGACTTGTGTGCAGTGCATATCATTTGCATGTGCAAATTGCCACTTGCATTACCTATTGTAATCCACGGCTTCCAGAATACGACTTGTACTGAAGTCGCACCTCGCTATATGCGTCTAGCAGGTCACCCAGGAACCATTCTATCATGTGTGATTCTTGATGCATTGGTCTTCCATTTACTGTGCGCCCATGTGCGCCTGCCTTACTGCATTGACAGTGTATGTATGAACCATCACAGGGGCAAGCTAAAGTATACGTACATAGCAGCAGACAAGGGTGTTTGTTTGTGGAGAAGTCACTTAATTTATAGCAGGAATGTTGTGTGTGTGTTGTAAACACACACAGATTAGAAACTCATGCTCTCTTTGCAGCATTGAACAGATCCTGTTACCGGACCGGAGAGTGCGCAGGCAGGAGGCCAGCACTCACCCCAGAGATAAGTATCTCTTTGTCGTGCATTTCACTCATTTCGTACTATGTGCATGTAGAACATGGTATCTCTGATTGGGTATGTGTTATTGTCAATAGTTGTATTTTGTATTTTGCCTACTTTCCCTTGGAAATCCAACTCCCCTCTCCTGCCCCTCTTTCCGGTTATCCTGAATACCAATGCCTGTCCAACCAACCCTCTTTCCCCGCCGCGGTCTCGGATGCCTGTGTAAGTTTTACTTTGCAGGCGCCCAGACCACGGAGGGGGTGGTTGGTTCATATCACTCCTGCGCCTGGAGACCGGAGCTGTGACACTACCCATCAGTTGTTGCATCCTCATTGTATGTTGTTTCTGGAAAAAGGTACCCTTCCTGTTGAACCATTGTTTAACTGTGCTACCTTGGTAGTTTGATCATTCTGCTTGTACATGTGCCAGGACTTTTTCCACTTCGAGTAATCTACTGGAGACTCTTCCAGGTTTTTTTTTAGTGCTGAGAGGATTTGTACCTGGTTTGGGGGTTTGGCTCCTTGGTGTTATCTGCGATTTGGTATTTTTATCAGTCAAGGAGGCCTCTGAGGGGGATGGACCTTATTTACACGCAAGGTGGAACATGAAGAGCAAAGGGTAGAGGGATCCTGTAGCCAGGTAGACTAAAAGGGAGAAGGCTACATCCCCCAGACACAGTTGTTCAGAAGGTCATGGTGATGTGTAAATGAGGGAGGGCCTTTTGTTGTTGGACAGTAAGCCTGGGCTACAGTGTTTGGGCACTCTCTGACAATGTCATTGTGGGGTACTATGTACATGATGTGTTCTGCTGGTCAATGGCTGTCCCTGTGTTGTATTTACTTTTCAGGTGTCAGGGGATTTTTGTGGTTTGACATGCTGGGGTGTACACATGGGCAATTTTCACATGTGATGTGTATAGGACACTGAGGGTCACTGGATTTGACATGCATATATTGAGTGAATGTCTCTACTGACACACACAGTTGCACAATGCTCCACCACACGTACAACCACCCTTCCATGCCCACAGGTGCACACATTTTGCCTTCTCGGGCATGCTGTGTCCCTGCAGAGCATAATCAATTACCATTTGGGGATCATGGACATGCGTCAATGCGAAAATGTGTTAATTTGTCCTTTTGATGTGATGCTCAAGGTGTATCCCCAACACAATGGCTGCTCACTGTGCTCTGTGCTGAGCAGTGTGTAGCAGGAGACACACACAGCACACGGGTTTGGGAGTGGCGATTTTGCCTTGCCCAATGTGCATGTGAATAGGCATTCAGTGCTGTGTTGAAGCTACCATTGGTGTACAGCATTTTTGTATGACTTGGTATGTGTGGGAGGTTGTTGTCAGTCATTTCATCTGATTCCATGTCGGGCATTATTGTCTCAGGCCACTTTCCATTCATCATATTTCACTTCGTATATTTTTGGTCATGTGTTGGCCTTTTGCTGTTGCATGCCATGTCATGGTGTGGCAGACAAGGGTGATGTGGCTTGAGAGGGTTTGGGTGACATACCAGGGATTGTCATGGCCTGCTTTGCGGTGGGGGTGAAACACACCTTGCATGGGTTCCATTTGGTCACACGGGATTGGTTATGTTTAAGTAGCTAGGGATGCACACAATGTAGCACTCCCATGGCAACATCCTCAGGATGGTAAGGTAGTGACAGTTGACTGTCTCTTTGTCATCATCGATTGTCACCTGGTATGTGTCAGGCCTGTGTGCACTCCACAGGGGTGGGAGTTTAGGTGATAAATCTGGCCACAAGCAGGGTCCGGGCTGCCTCGCCACTTGCCCTTTCCCCTCCCATGGGCAGCACCTGTGCCTGTGGTTGGGGATGTGGGGGCACCACCATGTCCAGCGGTACGCCGTGCCGTGTTGCAACATTTTGCAGGACACATGCTTCCACAATGATCCTGCACACTACTGGGGGTGCATATAGTAGCTGGCCACCAGAGCGGTCAAGGGAGCGGAAGCGTGACTTAAGCACTCAGAATGTGCGCTCCACTATGGCCTTGGTTGCAATATGGGCAGCGTTGTATTTTACCTGGGGTGGTGTGGTGGGGTTCCGGATTGGCGTCATCATGTGGTTGCTCAGAGGGTAGGCACTGTCCCCTGGGGAGGTCGTAATGGTTGTGATTAGTTGGATTTGTGTATTTGTCTGTGTGTGACATGCATGCATGTGCACAGGCATTTGTACTCACCTACGAGCCATGTGTTGCCATACTTCCCAGTTTCCAGGGCCCGGCTCAAGGTGGACATTCTGTATATGAAACTGTCATGGGTTGATCCAGGGTAGTTTGCATAGACAGAGGTGATGATTCCCTTTGCATCGCATTCAACCTGCACGTAGATGGAATGCCAGTGCTTGTGGTTTCGATATATGTGCTCAGTGGCCCTAGGTGGAAGTAGGGCCACATGGGTGCAATCTATGGCACCGAGCACTTTGGGGACGTGTGCCACCCTGTAGAAGTCCTGGACCATGGTCTGCATTTCTGCAGGTGTTCTGGGCATGTATATGTGCCTGTGGACTGAGGGGCGCGCAGTCATGATTGCCAACAGCTGGTGTAGGCAGCGTGACTGCGTGGGCTCTGAGACCCCACCCACTATGGCAGTTGTCCACAAATGCAGGACATTGAGCACCTTCTCCAAGGGGCTCAATGCTTGGGAGCACAGGGTGGGGTATGTAAGGTCATCTTCCCACTCCCTGACCAGGTCTAGGATGATATGAGGTGGAAACCTGTACCTGCCATGGACCTGGTCATCAGGCATCCCAAAAAGGCTGGTCTGGGGCACAAAATGCGGGGCTTGGCTATTCTCCTCCTCCTGCGTGTCCCACGATCAGTGCTGCGAGAAATGGGGCATTCATCGTAGCTGTATATACGTGTTTGTTGTTGCGAACACTTTTATACTGTGCACGGGGATGCTTCCGCCTGCCTTTGTGTGGCGGACGTGTTGACGCCTGTGTGCGTCTTTCAGCGTGCACGGGTTTCGCGTATTTGAGTCCATGAATACGTGTTGTTCACGTGTGTGTGGGTATTCTGTGTATTTCCCTGCAGTACTACCCCAGTTATGCCTTCTTTTTCACGCGTTGTTCCCCATTCCGCGTGTTACGCCCCATGTCCCGCCCCCTTTTTGGTGTGTGCGCCGACGTTCGGGATGTTGGAATGACTTGTGCACACGTGTGCGCTACGCAAGGATTTGGCGCACATCCCGCAGTAAACACGCTCAGGCACTTCCATGAATCGCACGCGCACACGTGCACTTGCTTTTTCACACTTGCGCCAGATAGCACCAAGATTATTGGAGCACATTTGTTCCATGAATCGGCCCTATAATGTTTACATTCTGAAAAGAGGACATACCAACATCTCAAAAAAAGGCACAAACAGCCTTGTTAACATTGTGCCTTGCTTTCTCCATTTGTGTACCAAATGAAAAAGAAAGCAACAACATTTGTCTCTGTGGAATAGGGGGAAAAATTACTCTGGAGTTTGGATACATGTCTATGACTTTCCCAAGTCCTTCTTTCATTGCAAATTGCAAAGAGATTCCATACACATGTCCTAAACTGTTCCCTCCACAATGAATAATAATAATGTCTGAATGATGCTGTGTCCCCAAAGAAGCACAGAGAGGTACCAAATCCACCCACTTCATTCCACGCACTCCATGCCAGTGCAATTCCACATTAGAGAATCCAAGATGTGCAGCCACTCTATTCTGCATGCACCTCCAACCAATTTATCCATGAATCTCCCAAAATCCAAACAATCTGCTTTCTGAAACACACACCCATAGCTATCTGCTCTTCTCTCAGGAAAAAGACCTACTGACAAACTCTCTCCTTACTCAACACACCTAGTAAACCCTATTAACCAATCCCATGCTCTTCTAAGTCTCATTTGCATGCCTCTCAACCCCAAAATCCCTGTATGGCATACGCGTTGTCCACGGACAACCGTGGACAAAATAAAAAAATCTGAACATGGGGAACGAAAATTTAAATAGTGTGCCCCATTTCCCCTTTGAGGTTGGTCCTGAAAAGAGCCTTTTTTTTTTTTTTGCAGATGCTTCAGAAACACCTTTTATTTTGTGTTTGTTTTTTTTTCCTAACCTTGGCATTTGGAAGTATTTTCATTACTGCCTGAACAAAGAGTTCCAAATCTGCCAACAAAGTAGGGACACTGACATAGCCCAAATGCAAAGCACCACAGTGAAAACAACTACATGTGGACTGTTCACCCTGCCCATATCTCCACAAACTTGTACAATTCCCTGCACATTGAAACCAGGAATAGTGCTCTACACCACCTCCACGCCTTTAACATCAAATTTGTTTGCCACATTCCTGCATTTAGCATAAAGCTCCAAACCATGCACAAACATATCTCTAACAACCAACAACCTGACTTTCTCCACCTCTGTCATCTTCACTACACACAGCCTCTTTCAACACAAACCACAACCTCAACATCTGATTGGCTGATCCCTAAAGTCACTTTTCCATGCTGGATTTGCTAAGAAACTCCGGATGTGGCATGCCCTGTCCGTGGACAACCGTGGTTACAGCGGAGCACGTAACGCTGGGGCTGCCCTTCTACCCTTTCCACTTCACTCTCTACACCATTTCCTCATTGGCTACTGCTAAGCAGTCACACAATCATCCACCAATCACATGCAAGAACTCTACATCTAACTCTTTCATCACAGATCAGCACTTTAGATGTACTATTGATCACTCTCAGTACAATTTGGCTGTGACTGCAAAGGACCTACAGCAACAACTACTTTTAAACTCCCCAAGATCTCTACTTGCAGATTCATGCATTTCCACATATATGAACTCAGACAACAGGTATGAATATTTTCTACACAGTACATGTACAGCTCTTCTAGGAATACAATACATCCCGGTACATCCCGGTAGCATAGCTCAGCGGCAATGTGCACGCCTTGGAAGCAAGACGACACGAAGCAACACAGGTTCGATCACCGGGTCAACACTTAGAAACCTCTGGGTGTTTAAGCACATTATAAATACGCAACGAAGACAAAATAATTACGCAACTAAACAATTCCTTTAACAGTGCCTCGATGCCCACGGGCTGTGTGAGCGCTTTAAAAATGTAAAATAAATACAAATATAAACAGATTAACTGCCACTTACCCTGTATAAACTGTAAAATAAACTTACTGTCATTTCTCCAATCTGCTATGATGAAGTGTCAATTGCAAACCTTTCATCTCTCCAAATGTTTGTTTACACACACACCCATCTAAAAATCTAAAAAATATTGTTTTGTATTATAAGATGGGATAAATAACAGTATAATTATGAAAAAGACTGTCCAGTGTGTTATAAAATTACACACAGCCAGGATGAGTACATGCATCTTCATTCAAGCACACACACAGACAATATCATTAGAAAGGCTCCCAGCTCAAACAACACCACTGCCTCTATATGAAATCCTGCTTTATTTCCCACACCTTCCCAAATGCATTCATTGCATGCTTTTCTGTACAATCTCTGCCATTTACCCTGTAAAAATAGCAAAAAATGCATAAAATTATTTCTTCTATCTGCTAACATCCATTAACATAACATTAAAGAAACAAGGGTGCTCTATACGTTTACTATTATACTCATTTGTAAGACATATTCAACTAACAGATTCTAAATAACATATACAGGATGCACATAGGCAACGGAAAGTGCATGTACATACTATGCTCAGTTGTAAGAAAACACTACTACTACAAAAACAAAAAAAACAATGTTTACATTAACAAAAGTGCTATAAACACACATATTCACTAACTTCTTTCTTTTACAATTGCAGTGAAGACCACTCCCCTGAAAAGCAGCAGTGTCTGAAGTACGAACAAGGACTTAGAAGAAACCTACTCTTTCCATACAAAAAAGTAAGTACAATACTAACATAATGTTCTAACTGTTACTCAAACACACTAGCATTTTAGTATTGTAGAAAAAACAAGTGTATTAACCCTTTACCATTAGATGAAGTATTAGTGCTTCCCCTTAACAGTTGCATATTTTATATTGTCATCTGAAGCCCAGTATAGTAACACACAAATACAAGAATAGTCTTCCCAACTTGATGTAGCTGCCCATTGCACAATCAGACGCCTCCAAAATCATCCTTACTATCATACTCAGACACTCAGGCACAAAGCATGCATACACTGCACAACAGCCCAACCCACACTTTTTTTTCCAACAGAACCCAAAGAATGCCTACCAAAAAGCAAATCTGTAGGAAGCAACGCAGAAGTAGAGCAAATCAAAATAAAAGTGTCCAAAATAAGCATCCATCTCTATCAGATTGTGTACAAAATGTTCAAACAAAACAGCTAATACAGTCATTAAGCAAAACAAGGTCCAGTACAGAAACTTTCCCTCCTCTATCAAAATATAAAACGAAACAGAAAATGAATAACAAAATTTCAGCTACTACTATTGCTAACGCTGCACTTATAAATCTTGATGTAGTGGCAAGTAACCATACCAAAAATAATATTTTACAAAAAATGTTCTGCCACAGAGTCCTTCAGAACCTTATAAAAACAGGAGAAATCATGCACAACCCTTAAAACCTACCATAGAATAATCCTAGAAGCTCTCGTAGACAGTGCAGTCCTTCTCAAAAGAAAGTTATTTCTTTTAGTTTTAAACAGAATGAAACCACTAACAAAACTAACTACTAAACTACAAAAAAGACTTCTCAATAAATGGAATGTCAACAATAATAGCTTCTTAAACATCTGTGCAGGTGAATGGAGTCAAAAGCACAGAACAATATTTTAGTGAAGAAGCATATAAACAAAAGCAAACAAACCCAATTGCCGTACAAAACAGTGGATGAGGGTATGAAAAACGTAATAACACCATTATGGAACAAGAAACTCTGCTCACAAAAATATCCCCAGATAACTCAGTATCACCTCTCCATTCTACTGAACCAAACGGTCTACAATGGCCCGTGCACATTAATGTGTAACATTGCCAAAAAATCTTTCACTCTTTACGCCAGTTCCTCAATCAGTATGTAAAAAGCAAAGACAAATTCAAATGAAACTACTACAAAATATGGATGCCTGTCCAGTGCGCAAATACACAGGACTACAAGGACATACATTAGCATGCATTTCAGGACCTATTTGCAAAAGCACCTTCCATCATATCAAAATGATATCAGCAAATCATTCAACTAGAAGAAATCTGGTCCATAAACTCTACTATGCTAAAAGTCATGCTTTAGCACTAGCCAATTTAAATAACAATATTCTACATGGTAGAGCCAAAGAACTACTTGAAGAAATAGAGCATATCCAGAGCAAATATTTTGGAAGTGAAAGCCACTTACAAAATTCAATAGCTTTACAGCAAACTAGCAACTACCGTACAAATAGCAACCTTGTATTAAACACGTACAAAAAAGAAATGCTAAAGCTTAAAAGAACCTCCGCTGAAGAACCAAATCATGTGTGTGGGTGTTGCCGCAGGACTTTTTATAAAAGTAACACAAAAACTGTAGACATAACGTACAAAATAGAAGACAATGAAGATTCCAAATGGTTCCAATTAGCTCTCTAACTTATAGCAGAAAAAAATACAACATTATTGACCCTTTAATACTTTGCAATTACTGCACTGCAAAACTTGACAACAATCAAACACCTTCATGTGCTATCACAAATAACATGGAATTATTCCCACTACCAAAACCCCTGCAACAACTAAATATATATAAAAGCATCATAATTCAAACAGTGCACCAATTTCAAGCAATAATACACCTTCACCCAAAAACAGCAAAATTACCTCCCTCTGAATTAGTGAAAGGCATTTGTGGCAAAGTAGTTTACTCTAGGAGTGCAAGGGCCAATAGATCAATCTTTGATTGTACCTACTAAAGACAAACATTTTTTGAAAGAACTCATGTATTTATATAAAGTTAGACAAGCCGTGCAATATCTAAAAAACAACAATCAATACTACAAAGAAATTAATATTGAAGAAAACCTGAGAGAAACCATTGAAATAATTCAAGAGTCACCAGAAACTGGTCAATGTCAACTTTTAAATCCTGCTACAGAATCCAATCTTTTAGACCATTATACAATTGATACTTTACATTCTAAAGACACTATAGATGATGCACTGGAAATGTACCAAATGCGACAAGGCAAAGTATCTCCAATCAGCATATGGGAAAAAAGTATAGAAGCATGTGCCTTTCTCTACTAGGTACGATGATAGACCCACACAGATAACAGCATCAGAATATCGCTCTCTACGAATGTATTCTGACGACCCCAGATTCAGACAAAACGTGGAAAACATATTCCATCTTCTCTTTGAAAGTGAACTAGCAACTCTATGCTACGGAGTTGCACACATATTAAAATCAGGTACCCATTTAAAAAATATGTCAGCTATGCAATTATTACAAAAAGTGCAAGAAAAAGATGAGGTTTTACAATCAAGTATTACAAATCTTTTAGCAAACATATGTGGTACAAAAGAATACTGGTTCCGATGTCACGGATATGTTCGCTGTATGATAGGAAACCTTGCCCCACCCACTTGGTTTGTTACATTAAGTCGTTCAGAATATGCATGGGAATATTTACACGATTTCCAATGCATAGCAAACAAAAACAAAACAAACAAAAATAGATATAAAAAGACCAGGAGAACTCTGCTCTCTAGATCCTGTAAATGTATCAAGATATTTCCACCATCGCTTCATTGATATGCTACACTTTATTTGTAATAAGACTGTTCCTCCCCTCTGAGAATTTCAACACTTCTTTTGGAGAAAAGAATACCAAGCGAGAGGAGCACCAAACATCCCCATGACATTATGGATTAAAGATGCTCCTAAATTTGGTCAGGACAGTGATGCCACTGTTTTGCAGTTCATCCAAAAATATGTCACTTGTGAAATCCCTTCACAAACAACACATAGTGACCTTCATGCAAACATTTTATAATTTCAAAGACAAAAAGTGGGAAATATTGTTGTCACACATATTTAAAAAAAAGGGAAATACTACACCAAATGCTGCTTTGGTTTCCCTAGACCAGTTCAGCAAGAGGACAAGTAAAGAATTTCATGTATTCAGTCAGACATAGTGTCAAAGGTAAATCACCTAAGAACACATATTACAGAAAAATAACAGAAGAATCAAAATAAATCAATGATTACAATGCAATCATTGCCCTCCTATGGAATGCAAACATAGATGTGCATTATATTGCAGACAATTCCACTGCAGTTGCACAATATGTCACAGCCTACCTAACAAAAGAAGAGGAAACAGAGCTTTAGGACCTCTGGGATGACAAATCATCTGACAAAACACTATCACAGAAATTGTACAGCTTAGGCATAAAACATTTCTCTCATAGAGAATGTGGCTGCTATGAATCTGTAAACTGTTTAACTGGTACTGCCTTGTCTGGAAAATCTGACAATATAGTATGGCTAAGTCTTGGTCCTGCTAAATGTAGAAAAAGAGTTCTCAAATCATATGAGGACATAGAAACAATAGCCAAAAATGATCCCAAAAGTCAAGACATTTTGAAAAACAATTTTCTAGACACATACTACCCAAACAGGAGTACCACTTTGGAAACCATGGGCCTCATTACGACTCAGGCGGTAAGGGGTTTACGGCGGCGTAAACAGCGCCGACCCTTACCGCCTGATTCCGAGGTCCCTTAGCGCCATGGAGGTTTTAACACCTGCTTTTAGCAGGTGTTAAAATCCATGGCGCTAAGGGACCTTGATGTTAATTACGCCACCGTAATTTACGGTGGTGTAATTAACGCCTTCCCCACTCCCATTATGCCCTATGGGGCAAAAATGGGAATGGGGAAAGGTAAATGGGGATTGGGGACTTACCGCCCCGCCAACCTCGGAATGGGGCGGTAAGTCCGCCAACCACCATGGCGTTAACATAGTTTACGCCATGGTGGTAAAGGTACGACCCAGGCGGTAACTTACCGCCTGGGTCGTAATGAGGCCCCATGTGTCTCTACCACGTAGCCCAAAACTTCACATCCAAAAACTATATTAAACCAGATGAAAAGAAAGGTAGATACAGAGTTGTAAATTGTGAAGAAAGCTTAGTGAAACGTACCTCATATAAATATGTCATTAAAAACTCCTCAACACAAAGAAATGTATTACATGTCCCTGCTACAACTTTTTAACCCATCGAGAAAAGAAGAAGAGCTACTGGATACATATGACTCTTATGAAGATGCTTTTAAAGCAAATGAAAGCACTATAACAGACGTAAACTTTACACAGTGCCAAACAATGTTGCCCAATGAACAGCAACATGAAGAAGAACTCCAGGCCCAACTACAAGTGGACACTCCCGACAGTAGTCAACCTTCTACAACAGGATGCCAAGAACCAATTGGACAGCCACTAATAGCAAATGAGACAGAATCAGCAATGACAGAAGTAGAAAACACAATGTCTCAGTATGAACAAGCTACAGAAAACTACTCGTACTGAAATCACAACTGAACAATGAGCAGCGTAGCATTTTTCAACAAATAACAAAAAAAACTGAACATGGTGTGCAACATGAAAATAAAAACTGTACGTGCCAAGACTACAAACCTATACTGCTATACTTGTCTGGTGAAGCTGGTTCAGGCAAAACATTCTTAATCAAAATCATCAGCAAGTTGCTTCGACAATTGACAAACAACAAACTGTCAGCTGTTGTAACTGCCCCCACAGGTTTAGCTGCCTACAACATAGATGGTGTCTCTTTACACCGATTACTACTCCTTCCAGTAGAACACCAAAATAAATTAGACTATTACAAACTTTCCACAGAAGCTGCAATGGAACTACGCAGAGTTTTCAAACAAATGAAAATGCTGCTAATAGAAGAGGTAAGCATGGACTCCAACCTTATGTTAGCTTTGATTCACCACAGATTACAAGAGGTCCTCAAAACAGGCTCAAAGAGCTCTTTGGAGGAAAACACATTATTGTTTTCGGAGATCTTCAATTGACACCAGTGAAAGCTGAACCTATTGTTAAAACCTTAGTGCGCAAACTGTGCCATAAAACTATAGGCAGCATAGGAAATGTCAACCTTTGGCAACATTTCCAATGCAGAGATTTAACAGAAAACATGTGCCAGTCTGCAGACCTCACATACCCCAACATTTTAAAAAGTATTGGAGTAGGTGTACTATCTCAAGAAGCACAATCAGTATTAAAAACCAGGCACATCCATGCACTCTCTGGCCATGACTGATGGGCTACTGCTGTCATGGAACAATTAGCACACACAAATGTCAATTGTATGTCCTTGATGCCAACTCTTGCAAGCTGTTCAAAATTCAATGAACCAATGTTGAAAAAAGAAATGCAACCAATAATTGAAATTTGCTCCACAGATAAACTGGACATACATGTTATGACACTATCCATGTGTCAACAAGACTAAATACCTTAGAAAACTCTATCTCCAATGCAGCTGGTTTGGAGAAAAACTTAAAATTATCTTTAAACTGTAGAGTAATGCTTAAACGTAACCTTGACATGGAGGAAGGACTAGCTAATGGAGCACTTGGTAAAGTTGTTGGCTTTCAAACATACCCACGTGACAACAACATTCAGTTTGTCAATATTCTCTTTGACAAACTATCAGAAGTTAAAAGGATAGGACGCTCAACAGCCCGATTCCTTCTTTTCAAAGACATTTATGTACGCAGAGAACAATTTTCTCTTACTCTAGCATACACAGTCAACATTCACAAATCACAAGGTTTTACCCTAGATAAAGCATTATAGATATTGGTAGCACAGTCTTTAAAGAAGGCATGAGCTATATAGCACTATCATGCTTACTTACACTTGACGGGCTATTTCTAATCAACTTTGATGCAGGTAAAGTAAATATAGATATTCCTTGTATTCTAGAATACAGTAGGCTGCGGTCACTCTACACCCCCTTCTAAAATTCTATCCTGTTCCACAAAAAGCAAAACGTTGTGAAAGAAAACTACTTCAAGCTGCAAAGATACAGGATATCACAGCAATTCCACCAAAGAAAGAAATAGAAACTAATACTTCATCAAGTACCACAACCAAAGAAGAATCTACTGGTCAAAGTAACTCAACTACTTCTTCAAAGACGCAAAACACACTCTGAACAAATGACTTTGACACAGAACTGTCAGGTCCATTCATATTTTCAAATATAACTGCTGTAAATTGCTACGCAAATGTAGCAATACATATTATATTCCAATTGCCACCAATGATTGTGAACATTTACTTAAACAGTACAGACCAATTATGTTTGCAAATGTTAGTCATTCATAGAAATGAAACCAACAATCCTGACAACTCTTACAATGTTCATGGAATAAGACAAGAATTGGACTACTGTGCTGAAATGGTGAAATTCACTATAAACTCACAAGAAGATCCACAATAATTTCTAATGTACTTACTACAAGTACTGGAAAACAAAAAAACATACCTATAAATTAAATCTTCCAGATTTCATACATGTGGAAACATGCATGCACTCGCTGCAGCCATGTGGCACAGGAACAAGTCCCTAATGAACGTTTTGTTTATGTATCCATACCTAACTGTGAATCCATTCCATTTCAGCAACTTGTACAAAATGCAAACCATTGCAGATTATGTACTACCTGCAATTCAGATAATTGCTCCACCTTACAAATACAGACAGATAGTAAATACGTAATAGTAATGCTTTTACGTTACAATGCAGATGGTACCAAAAACAACTGTAAGCTGACTGGATTCACACATGGTCAAGTATCACTTGGTAAGAAAACCTTCACAACAATAGGTATAATCTACCACGCAGGATCCACAACCAATGCAGGTCACTACACTGCATATAAAAAAAAGAATTGTAGATAGTTCGAATGTTGTGATAGTACCATTACTACCATTACTATGAAGCAGAGATTACCAGTAAATCTTGTAAGCACTTACTTAATATTCTTAAAACCAAAATTTTATACGTAATCTGTGTATGAACATAAGCAAAACTTCAACTTCAAATCTGTGCACAGTTAGAATACGCCAACATGTATCCAACTTCCTCAAGATTCTGCAACAAGCAAACAGATAAATAAATACCACTAAAATGTAACAAGAAATACACAGTTAGAATACGCCAACAGGTATCTAACTGCCCCAAGATTCTGCAACAAGCAAACCGATACCACTAAAATCAAATAAAAAATATACAGTTAGAATACGACAACAGATATCTAACTGCCCCAAAAAATCTGCAACAACACAACAGATAGAAGATTAGCAATAAACAAGAAATAAACAGTACAACAATGAAAGAAATATATTGTACCACAACATAGAAGTTATTTTTTTAATCCAGCATGGATTTTTTTTTCCCACAGACCCAATGATTTAGAAAACAAACACAAAAACTGAGAACATTGCGCAGTACACTGGTTTGAACTATAGTACTTGTAAAGAACTAAATATGAGGGTAAAAAAAAAATACAGAAATGTCTATTATGCAATGCAATAACTCTAACATATGATCTTTTCTTTTATCACAGAGATCGAAAAAGTATGTCTGGTCTAGTTACCCATGTCATGAAAAAACTGCATACAACCACAAACAACTCAACCAGTAAGTATAAAATAAGTAGACTCACAAACACCACTGCATAACACACTCATTCAAGCAAAAATCTAACCATACACGACAATCCAAAATGTTAACTTCTAAGGGTATTTTATGATGCAGTCCTTCTCACAAACTCTCCAATCTTAACTGCATAGCCTAGCCAAAACTTCACATACAAACTCTACAAATGAAACAGTACACAAACTTTTAGGTATAGGATATTTGATGGGTGTTTGATTTTGATTCTATGGGTGTTATGCTGCGGTGGATGTGGCCAGGGCCTAGAGCCTTGGGTGCATTGCCTATGGCCTACGGCGTTCAGCCATGCATCCAAGACTCTAGGCCCTGGCCACAACCAATGCAGCATAACACACCTATGCTACCTAACATTTTGACTGTGGTATGTGGGCTGCTTATAGGGGATATTAATTACAATCAATGATCTACTAACAACCCAAAACCAACATCATACTAAAGTAAAATAGCTACTAGTGCATTTATTATGTCCGCGGACAACCGCGAAGACCGCGGCATGGCAAACACATCAGGGGCACCTGCCACCTAAACAAATACAGTATTTGACACATCTCTTACTCCCCAACCCTCCCCAAGCACTCCAGCACACCAACACACTCCCCAAAATTGGATTTTGCCTCTGTTCGCAACTGTGCTGTGATACAAGATGGCGGGCACATCGAAACAATTTGACGCACCTCACGCCTCATTCCAGCCAATCGCGGACCCATTGAATGTCCGCGGACATGATGCAAGTCGATTAGCTAATCGGTGTCCTGTCCGCGGAGTGAACAGGAAGTGTGTCCGCTGAGCGGACATAGAAATCACAAATTGTTTTGCCTTACATTTTGGTCAGTTAAAAAAAAAACTACTGGACTGATTTACACCAAATTAACAAAAGCACACTTTCGGGACTAAGCCACCGCTCCTGCTGCAAATTTGGTGGAAATCCATCCACCGGTTTGAGCTGTAGGCATGTGCAAAGTTCTTTCCCAAAATGTCTAAGGGAAAAAAAAATGTTGGGACCCCCCCCTTATAACTTTGCCCCCCTGGACCAAACCTCACCAACATTTGCATAAGAATTCAGAGTGGGCCATATACTTATTTTGCAAAGATTGGCGAGAATTCGTCCAGGGAAAGCAAAGTTATAAGCCGCCTAAAAAGTGCACTTCCTATGGGATTAGCAACTTAACCATAACTACACAGCCGCTACCACGGGCTGTGTAATATATATATATATATATATATATATATATATATATATATATATATATATATATATATATATATATATATATATATATATATTACTCACACTAACTACTTTCATGAAATATGTTTAAATATAAGAAACAGAACACCTCCCAGTCCAAATAATGTAGATGGACAGATGTTGTGTTTGCAGCTCGGAATACGGTTGCAGACAGTAAAATGACATCATCACTGTGTACATATTAATGTGGCCTTGGGCAGTGTCCAGATGATTGGGGGTATGGCTTAGGGCCATGCCCCCAAGAATATGGACAATGGGCATGGTCACACCTATACCCTTTAGCCATGCTATAACCTCACCACAACTTTACTCTTAGTCGTTGTATAAACACTTTACACACCACTTCAGTAACAACTGTCATAAACACAAATATATCACTCACATTCACAACTTGAAATATGCATGAATATACCAAGACACTGAACACCTTCCAGTCCAAATGATGTCCACAGACAGAGGTTCGTGTTCGCAGCATGGAATATGGTTGCAGACAGTAAAATTGACCGCAGGCTTGGTGGTAATCACACAGCCATTTACCAACTATAACAATGGCTCCATTTTAACCTTTTTACACGCCTGACCCTTCCCAGACACTCTCTCCTCCACAAAATAACCCCAAATGTATTTTGCAGAGGTTTGTTCTGCTGTGCTGTCCACGGACCAAGTCTGTGGTTCACGGGATCCAAAATGGTGACCGTTTCAGAAAGTTTGACACAGCACACATTTTTGAATAACCAATCAGCATGCACTTTTGATGTTCGTGAAAGTCACACAACTCCCTGATTGGTTCAGAGGTATCAGCAGATACAGGAAATGAGTCTGCGGATCGGAAGGAGATAACACTAATTTTATTTTGACATACTTTCTGGCCATTTGGAAAAAATCTACAGGACAGATCTACTGGACAGATTGACATAAAATGTCTAAAGCATGCTTTCAAGATCAGGCCACCACACCTCACCCACGTTTGGTTCAGATCTGTTCAGGGGTTTAGTTTGTAGGCGTGAGCAAAACTTTTTTCAATGTATGTCTATCTAGATTTCAAATACTTTGGGAGTCCCCCTAAAAATCCCATCCCGCTTGATGAAAACACACCAAACTTCGGAAAACATTTGAAAGTGGCCATATACTTGTATTGCAAGGTTTGGTGAGGAATTGTCAAACGGCACCAAAGTTATAAGCCACTCAAAACTATTCTTTCTATGGTTTGAGCAACTTAATCATAACTACCGGGTTTACAAATTCCTAAATAAATTGCCAGTGAACCAGGAATACATTTGTCTGTGTTATTATTGTATTTTTGGACTTTATAGATATACTAGGCCTCATTATGAGTATTGAGGTAGCCATGGTGCTACTAGCGCCATGGCTGCCTCCATACCAGGCTCCAATACCGGGTTCCTTCAATGGGGAATAACCAGGTCATTCCAACATTGGAGGACCTGGTAATTCCTCCTTGAAGGAACCATTCCCATTCCCATTTGAGCCCCCATAGGGCTCAATGGAAATGGGGAGGGAGCTAATAACGGGCACGTTGATAACGACCGTTATTAGCTCCCTGATCCCCTCGCGGGACTCGGAAAGGACGTCTGGTTTTACCAGACGTCTGTTCCAGGTCCCGCAAAGGGAACCTCGTAATAGGCGCTCCCATAATGAAGGGTGGCTGTCCCATACCGGCACCCTTCATTACGGGACCGCCAGGGTCGTAATGGGGCCCACTGTCTTTATATTTTTCTCATATGCCATTCATTTGCATTCAGTCCAGTTTTGATAACCATGCAGTGTAGACCCACTTTGATGGGGTTGTGCTGTCATGGTCTAAAGGAAAGGGCACGTGGGTGTTGGGTTAGCATGACTGCCCATGAACTGTATTAAGTTATTGATTCTAGGGCGCTCTGTGTTCATTTAAATAGGAGGAAGGGTGTGTTTACTGCCTTATTATCAAATAAGGTTCAGGAAAAGGGGCGGCTGAGTCATCCATTGTAGACCTCTTTTCAGAGGAGGAGGAGGAAGCTCCTCTAGAAAAGGATGTTTGGCAGTACAACTTTATTTTCTTTGTTAATACCTCCCTTTACCAGGCAGTTAACGAGAGCTTTGAACAGAAACAGGGCCTCATCACGAGTTGAGTGGTGGCCCTTAAATGCTATTACCGCTGCATTTAAGGGTCCGCCCAATCTCGGACTGTTTGCATTTACCTCCAGCTCTAAGGGGTAAATGCACAGCAAAAATGCTGATTTTCGGTGCAATTACCACACGGTAATAGCGCCAGCGTTAATTGCACCGAAAATTCCCCATCGGGTCCAGTGGACCCAATTGTGAATCGGGAATTACAGTTACGGCCCAACCCGTGATCCAGTGGTAATAAATCCGGAGGGTTGGGCGGTAATGCAGATACAGTTCGGTGGTATTCCATTCAGGATACCGCCCAACTCATGATGAGGCTGGCAGTCTTTCTTTACTTTTCCCAGACCATCCAGTCTTCTACGACCAAGCTTCAATTTTGAGGGGTCCAAATTCTTCACGTTCCTTTTCTGGGGGCAGGGCAATGTAATGCAGGGTTGTGGCCATCCAAAGCCCCTTGCAAAAGGAACTTTCAGGAATAGCCCACCTGTGGTATCTTCCCTTAACCTGGTAACTTCAGGGCTGGGATATTTATTGCACCATTCATGATGGAGGCCTGGAGGATGGACAATATCAGGTCAAGAAACCCAGAGTCTTAGCTCTAGACTCATCACTCCTGGACTCTAATGTAGGTTGAGACCTTGGCTGTGGTTTGAATATACTGGGTGATGATCAGAGGAGAGGAAATCGTAGGACCCAGGGGAGGATAGCTGAGGGACAACACGCTTGTCTTGGAAGTAAGACCACGCTGAGCAACAGAGGTTCTTATCCTGGATCTGTGCTTAGAAACCAATCTCGGGTATGGTATTAGGCGCGTTATAAAAACAAAAATACAAAAAATAAAATTCAGTATCCAGGATACAAGGGGGGAATCCTGTGTTCTGTCCCAAGCATTTGTTTCACCATATCCTTAGAGAGTAGAATCCCTCTCAGATTTCAGAAAACTGTGCCTATTCTTTCCTGAGCCATAAATCTGCCAGGAGGAAAAGGAGGGCTTAATAGCCATGCTTTCTCTTCCACTCAATATGAAATTTACTCTGGTCTTGGACCCCAAGATTTTTACCTTTATTTCTAAGTATGTCTGGGACAGTTCTAAGGGGGTGTTTAGGGTTTGGCAGTCTTGCCAGGGTACGTTATTAAATACATTTAGTCCCTTGATATAGATTACTGATCTTGCAGACAGGACTAAGGAAGGGGATGGGGTAGTCTCTGGAACCTATGGAGCTGAGTGGATGGGCCCAGTGGACAGTGTGTTTTTTGGGCATGTTAATATCTCCATCCTCTAAGTAACGAAGGAAGGGTATACTTCTAAAAATCATTTCTAAATTGGGTGAGTCTAGCAAACAAGAGACGGGCTGAGACCACAGGTCATCTTTTATTTTGGATGATTTTGTAAAGTAATTTAGCAGTTACTTAGGGACATATACCTCCTCAGAGAAGGCCCAGTCTTCCATTAGAAATACATTCTCTCTGCGGGTCGCTCCCAGAGGGAGGGCTGGCCACAGAGCAACTCAACCAGCCTGACAATCTAAACAGGGTCCAACGCAGGTACTGTCACCACTACATGTACAGACACAACAGATGACAGCACCACTACCCCAGGACTGACTAGAATGACAACACAGGGGCACTGCACAGCAGCCAGCACCCATACAGAACACTGACACAATTGCAATTGTACCGGTTACATGACTGGGAGGGGTCTTCCTGACGGGGAACAAACTTTTCAAAGGACATAGATTGACATTATACCGCTAATAGGACAGCCCAAGACAAACTTGATTTGACTCACTCTGCCACACACACTTATGTTCCACCTCCCCGACAGAGCGGGTGAGACGCGCGCCGACACACACACTCACGCACACTCAATAATGCAGAGGACAATTGCATAGGGGTGGTGATAGGTATCAAAACATTTTCTTTTCTGGGTGACAGTGGGGCGACTAGGCCATGCACTAGGGAAGAGACATTTGTGACATCATGAGCGATGTGGATATGACCACCTTATTAACAGAGAAATCCATAACTTGTTAAACACCAGACATACACATGTTGAAAGTAAGGAAGATTGTTTAAGCATAATGGGGGTGCACGGTACAGAGGGGGGGTGCATAATGATAGCGCATCACAAGAGAGTACATTTAGCTACATTTTGAGCACACATCTTTCAGTGAGGAGACTGGGCTCATGAATACACGATTAACACAGAACAATTAAATGAGACACACAAGGTGGAAGAAGGTGCACTTGAGGGGGGAGGCCTACATTTCATTGACAGTTCACCACAGGAGGAGAGAAATAGGGGTAAGGGGTGGATGATCCATGTTCCCAACAGAATTTATTTGGCGACAAAATGACAGTGCAAGTGGTAATGCCACTAGCGCTTTTGAAAATAGCACTGGCACAAATGCATTAGCCAACACACATAGGGAAAGAGGTCATTGCTGCACGAACTGGAGAATGATGGTTGTATTAAAAATTGAGAGCAGATATTGGGGGGAGAAATATATTGTTTAAATGTAACAGTAATTACAGTAGTGGAGTAATAAAATACTAGACTAAATGAGTAATTAACAGAGTAGGTAGGGTTTAAAAAGTGGACATGGGGTGGGATAGAGAGAGTGGGAGTAAATTGTGAGGGTTGGGTTTGAAAGAAAAGAGGAAATAAATAAATAAATAACTAAATAAATACAAAAGAGGGGGGAGAGACAGGTAGCGAATAATTGGTAGCGGATTTCATTAGTACCAGCTTAAAGTGCCTGCAGTTCACTGCGAGGCACGCCCTGAGAAGTGAGAGAGGAGCCATAGAAAAAAAAAAGATTTAAAAACCCTGCGATTATCTGAACTAAGTAACATGGTGCACTTAATTTAGAAACACAGCCACCCTATATGACAAATTTACCACCCTGATGTTTCCCTATTTAGCTTGTCAGTGCCTGATGCCCCACGGGCAAAGGCACGCACTATAAATAGCTTACAACAAAAGCACAGTAAATATAAAGATCCAAAGGCCCATTTGTACACTAGCACCTAAATTGCGTATATATGATCCGAGTGTGCAATGAGTATCTTCACATAAATTAAGTGCCTACCCATTTTCTGGGTACATTTCGAATTGTGTAACAATTTACAGTCAGACCGCCATTGAACGCCACCACGTGGTGACAGGATGGTGCATAGGTGTACCATTGGCTCCTCCCACTAGGGCACTGAATAGTGTGAGAGTAGTGAAGAGAGGTTAGGTCAAGAAATTGAAGAATATGTAAATTCTCAGGTCTCAAGCGCTTCCATTTCATTTCTCGCCAGATATAAAGGACCCAGGGCAGGCCTGAAGACAACGGACAACAAACACCCAATGGCTATGGACTACAGTGGGACATTTTCCCCTCCTGACAGACTTTGTTAGAAGCGTAAGGCGTCAAGCCCTACAAAGCGTTGGCCACCCTGGCAACGAGGGAGCAACGATCAACAGGGCCAACGCAAGAGATTTTCATGAACTGCAAAATAGCACAAACACTCCCGAGTTAGGGAAACATGGCCATCCTATGGTCCAACGCACACTAGCAACTAGAATAGGGACTGACACACGCATTTCCAAAGTTTAATTGAGTTTCATATTAAATTTTGTGCACCTACAGCTGTAACACTGTTTTGTTCCTTCTCTTTTCCCCGCGCATGCAGGTCGTTGCGTATGTATGCTGTTAGAAATGTTATCTTCCATTAGAAATTGTGAGGCCTACTGATTAAAACATCGTGAAGCATTCCCCACTCAATTGCCCACCCTATCAAGAACCTCAGACCCCTTAGAGCATGTTTCCCTGAAGTATATTTCCTTGCTTCCATTGAATAAACAGCCCAAGATTTTCCCTACCCATATTGAGAAATTTTGAAAACAGGAAATGTCCAGGGGGAGGTTTGATTTTTGCCCTTAGTGATTGTTTAGTTCGCGGAGCTTGAGGTTACTAACAAGTACTAACTATTAACGCCTTTCTTGCGATTTTCAGGCGGGCAACTTTATCATCTCATCAGCTGCAAGGACCCAGCAGCGTAAGTGGTTATGGGCACGCAAATAAGGACTTTTACCTTCACGATGGGACTATTAATGATGAACGAAATAATGGGGGTGGTACTTTGAAAATTATATGTAATAGTGAGCATTACCGCTGTATCCCCTGCTAACATTCCCTAACCTAAGCAGGAAGAGTTACAGCGTCAGTGGTTAAGGAAAAGCTGCTGCTAAAGTAAAGAGAGCTAAGGGCAGACACAAAGGGAGTAAAACATACACATAACACACATAGCAGAAGTGACCAACAACATGCACACATGTACAAAATTGGTAGGGACACCACTGGAGAGAGCTGTCCTTACTGTTCTTTAACATATGCCGTAAGAGAATTGATTACAACAGAAATTACTACAGCAGAGCACGACGCCCATGTATGACAAGGTGCGAAGAAGATTGCAAGGGAAGACAGCAACATTGAGATTGAAAAAAAAAAAAGGGGTAATCGCCTATGAAAGATGATTACATAAAGCAGCTAATTGGAGAACAACTGTATGTGGAAAGTGACCAGAGAGAGAAGAAACAACGAGCAAATGCACAAGTGAGCAAGCTGCAAGAGAAAAAATAAATAAATAAATAAATAATAAAAGAAGAAAGAAAAACAAAAAGAGAGAAGAAAAAATAAAATAAAAGAGACAAAAATATGATAAGTGCCTAACGGAGTGAGACAAAAGAGCAAAGATGGTCACTTGGGTGGAGAATGAAGAAGGACGTATACTGTTAAGGTACCAACGTTATGTTACCAGCACAACAGTGACAAGAAGTGGACAATCATTCTGGATGCAAGAAGGTTGAGAGAAGTTGCGAGATGAGAGCAGGAATATCACTGCTTATGGACTAATATTGAGCACATGCATCTAAAGATCAAGAGAAACTACCACTGAATTGGGGAGGAGAGTGTTCATTGGTGCGCATCAGCATGCCCTTGTTGGTGATGACCAAGGAAGATGTGAAGAGTGACACATTCACCAAGATGGAAAACAACGGAAGAAGAGAAACAGACAGAGGAGTAAAAAGAGGGGGGAATTACTTCTCGAGCGAGACAGAAGAATGATTGGGTGAAGTACCAGCATACTAAAGAATGATCAGTAGAAAATGCATCTGAAAAGAGAAAGCAAAGAACTAGCTAGTGCTTGCATGGTAATGGAGGACATCATGACTGCCTGGTTGATTGAAGGTGATAACGGAAGGACGAGTACCGAGCACAGCACCATTGTGCAAGATAGAGATACATTGCAAGAGAACAACAGAAGAAGTTATCGGAATGCAAATAAGAGACATGGTGAAAGGAAGAGCCGGACTAAGATAGCGGTGTGCAACATGGTTCCAGCAGTAATAAAGGTGGCCACTCCCTGTGATCAGAGGAAGTACGAAGGGAAGTGAATGTGGTGGAACACAGAAGGAGAACACTCCTATATGTACTGTTCATCAACAACAATGCATAAAATTATGGACACTTCAAGGAATTGACAAAGATATGCAGACCGGAAGGAGGTGAATGTTGCTTGGTGGTGTGGTCGACAAAGTCGACCAGAGGGGGGACTGAAGACGGAAAATCGAGACCAAACCCATGCCCCCTCACCCCAAGGGCATATATAGAAGAACAGCAGGAAGAACAAGGAGCGCACTTATCATTTGAACCAGGCCCCAGCGCACCCATGGGTGACAAATATGCTGAAACACACCCACTTCACCAACAGTGCAACTTCCATGCTACATTAGAATCAATGCTGCAATATCAGAATCTACAAACATAAAAATCCCTGTTTAAAGGCTTGCAAATGCCTATATGAATTAACATGGTCTAATTGCACAGTGTAAAGCCATGTTTCAGGAAAATTACAGCCAAGTTCATTTCACTCACTGAACACTGGCTGCGGGAGCCTTCAGCAATGTTCCTCGCAAAACATCCGACCTGCCAAGGCCGCACATTCAAGATAAAATTGCTTTCTGCAGACAAACATTCCTCGCAAAACCCCCGAACTGCCAAGGCCACACATTCAAATAAGACTGCCACAAATGCGAATA
Source organism: Ambystoma mexicanum (assembly GCF_040938575.1). Lineage (NCBI taxonomy): Eukaryota > Metazoa > Chordata > Amphibia > Caudata > Ambystomatidae > Ambystoma > Ambystoma mexicanum. Next base: position 1,056,936,952 of record NC_090932.1, read on the forward strand.
AATCACGGCAACCCAGTGTGCTTTTTTTTTCTTTCTGGGAAAGAAAGACATTTTCTCAAGGACTCGCACAACATTTGAAACATAAATTGTAACAAGAATGGCGCAGCCCGGCGCCCAGAGCCCAGGTGCGAACTGCTTGTTCAGCTAAAAAGTTATGGGAACAAGGTCATATTGCAACAAGGTAGAATTAGGTAATGGGGGCTGGCACAGCTAAATCAACCCACTGACACAAAAGGTTAATATCCAATTGTCAGTCTCACTATAAGGGCTACATAGGTAACCTACCACTTAGCAGCCAATAGCAGGAGGAGATAGGTTTCTGGGAGCTGATCCAATTCTGTGAGGTCAGCCTGCAGTGTGATTACAAAGCTGGCTTGCAAGCCAGCCCCGGGGAAGACGGCGCCTGAACTCGCGATGTGCACGATGCTCTGTGTGTTTTTTTTCTTTTTTGCTGCCCAGAAATAAATGCAGTTTGGAACATGCTGCTGCCTGCTTGGGACTCTGTTGCATTTCTGGGGGTCATATGGTAGGTGTTGGGGTCTCCCATAGCTGGTGAGGGTATGGCTGCTGGCCCCCCACTGCCATGGGGGGGGAGTGGGTCCAGCTTCTCCCCAACAAGTGCATCAAGGGAACAGGTCAATTTGCATGCCAATTAATGTGTCTCTTATACAGGCCCTAGGGTCTGCTATCAATTACCTGAAAACTAAGCCGATCTCGTCCCAGTGCATTCAATTCCTCGGTTTCTGGGAGATTCAAGGTCAGCCATCCTCCGATAGTCCAAGGATCGCGTAAGCATCCTGTAAGAGGAGCTGCAGCTAACATTCTCCATGGTAGTCATCTCAGTTTTACATTTGGTTCACATTATAGGGCTTCTATTTCCTTAGTTGCTGGCAGTTTTTCTGGGTCCTCTTCCTTATAGGGCTTTGCAGAGGTTAAGGATTTAGGCATTATGCAAAGGGTTAAGCTACTCAAGCTGCATCTCATTATCCACCAAAACAACAGAAATGTGGCTCTGGTCAGAGATGTCTTAATGGGAGGGCAAAAGGGGCACATTCCCCGGGCCCCCACCTTTGAGGAGAGGAAGCTCTAATATGTCTCATCAAAATAAGTCAGTTTCCATTAGCATGTCAAAACATTTCATGGAATGCTGCTGAGACTCCAAACCACATGCATGTCTGTTGTTGACAAGCACATTCTGCTCTGATTATTTACCCGTGTGATGCTTTCTGAGCTCACTGTGGTTTACGGAGTGTGGGGTTTCAAAACAGCACACATCCTGCAGCTTTCTCACCTTACTGTGGAGATTATACTGATAATGTGCAATAGCCAAAGTTAAAATACATGTTGATTAATGTGAGTGCCTCGATGGTGCAGAAGATAACTCAGTGTGATAAACCCTCTTTTCAGAGATTTGTCATCACATGCAAGATTACAATAACTAATTCCTGCAAGTCTGACTTAGCCATTCCTATGACTGAAGTTGATAAACGTGCATGCGTATGTAATTTGGTATGTAGAAGAATAGGTGCTAATATCACCAAAGTATCTGCACTAGATATTGGTTGCTCTAAAAACTGGAACATCATCAGACTAGTGAAGGTCTAGAAATGACTTCCTTCATTTGGTGGTTATAGACCCTAGGCAGCCACCCCAATGATTACCATAAAGTATTAATCTGGAGAAGTGATTAGGTACCAACAATCAATCCTGGGGAACGCAGGCTTTCCTTCTGATAGCCTGGCTTTGCTAGCAGATGATACAGTGATTTGCCCAAATAATATTATATCACTGACAGTACTGTATTGTCTTCTGTGAAATGGGTTTGCTTTCCCACATGATGGAGGCATTGTTTAGCCCTGTACCTGCTCTTTCTTTTTATGTTGGTCATTTAAGTGGAAGGGGTTCCAGACCGAAGAGTTAAGATGGGATATCACAGGCTTCTGGCCAGCATATATTAAGCTCAGCTTATTTGACACCAACAACTGTTTGCTTTTTTGCACAATTCAAAGGATCTTCTGCACATCATGAATAACAAACCACAGGCGCTTTGGGTGTATTGAAAGCCTTAAAACACAAAAGTGAAACCTAGATGAAAAATGTTATGATCACATCAATTAGCATGCTGGCCCTTGTATACTTCCCTTGGTGATGAATACAATGCAGATCAAATCATTGCAAGTTTGCACAAAATACAACTATAAAGATTTGTTTAAAAAAATGGTCATGATGTTGTTATTGTACTTTCCATGGTTATGATGTTGTTATTGTACTTTCCAATTCAATTCTATGAAATTGGATTATTTTAGTCCATGGAAGTCAAACATTAACACATAAGTGTACCTTGCTTATGGTTAGAAAGTAGTAAAGTGCAGACATAGCCGAATGGCCACACCCCCTGCTGCACTTCATAACCAATGTGTCTATACTGGGCATCTCATTTCATCTTGTATTCCCTTACCTGTCAAAATTGCCACTCCCTTAACCTTTGAAAAGGTGTGACCCTTCAGAGTGATTTTATTCTTAACGTTTGATATTCAAAACAGCCTCACTCATGGTTTCACTGGCTAGGGTGCTGCTTCGTCTATAATAATAGAGAGCATTGATGTATTGCACACTACATCCACTTGCTCCTTTGTTCCCTCATGGCAATACCACTTGAAAACAATGCCCCTCTTCTAATCTCAGCTTGTTCGGATATGGGCACTTTCCTGGTAGCTTCTAATTTGCTTCCTCTAGCTGTATGTGTAGATTTCTCCTTACTTACAGTTGGTCACCACTATGGCATGGTTCGGAACTTTTGCATTCTGCGAGGCTGGAAATCTGAGCGCCCTGTCTTTCCTGTGTTATGTGCACCTTTTCATTTGCTCTATAGTCTGCATTTTTTACTGCAGCCTGTATACCTTCTTTGTGGCTGATATTGATAAAATATTTTCCTTTACCTTTGCTTGAACATGCATAAGCTAGTCGTGGACTGATAAAGTTGCCCTTGAAATGCTACTTGTTTATTATTCTGATAACACCAAAAATGAAGATAGCAAGGGGTCTGAAACAGAGTACCCTGAGGCAGCATATCAAGCTATAGGTTAGGGTTGTGACTAAGGGAGCAGGACCACATATTCTGGATCCCTTAATTTCTTTGGTTTGGTGGGGGGAGCAAAGTTGTCTGTGCCGCAGGTCCCAAAAGTAGTGAAGATGGCCCTGGTTCTGGAGGGAAAGAGACCTAGATGCCTGGAATGGCAGGCTTTTCTTTCCTTCTTCACCTAGTCTGCAATTAGAGTTTGGGCTGTTTGGAGTGGATCGTTCTTGACTGTAGCGCCATGGTCACCCACAAAATAATTTTGACACATTAACTATTTACACTGCTTGCTAGTTCTTTTGCAGTCGTAAACTTCATTGGCAGATTCTCCAACTGTGTTGTTTGTCTAATAATTGATAACAGAACAGCTGCCTAACTCACCATTGATCATCAAGTTTGGAGTTACCCAGTCCCACTCTTGGTGAAACTGGCAAAGGCCTTATTGGAATTTTGTCTCAGGCATTGGATCAAGGTTCATGCCGAGTACCTTCTGGGTGCGTTCAATCTGGCAATGGAGTGGTGTTCCCGCCAACATTGGGGGCTGTGTAGACAATTGCCATTCCCTCCATTCTACATGATGGAGGAGACTGTTCTGCAGGCCAAATTGTAGGGCACTGTTTTACTGCTGATCACTCCCATAAGCAATACCAGCCTTGGTTCCCTAGTCTCTTCCACGTAACCATGGCAACTCTGTTACATCTTCGCGAATCCCAGAAACTCTTGCCATATTCAGACCATAGTCCTTATATGTTGCACTGCAGGACTCCCTTCAGTTGGTAACACGGCTCATTTTCGGGTTTTCTGGTCTTCAGAGGAAACTTCACAGTCAGTTGAGAAACTCATTTAGAGTTACTGGGCTCCCAGTATGCTTAGATTTTATGATGTGTCTTAAAAGGCATGGGTGCAATGGTGCAGTTCACAGAGCCTGGGTTGCATTCATGCAGGGGGCGCTCAGGTCACAAATCTCCTTACAAGCTTGGTCAGTAATCTGCCATATTGTATTGTCACTATGTACTGTCAGGTGGGGGATGTTAGAGAAATAGTCCTTTCAGGATGTATTTTTGTTCAGAAGGGGTTTGGTTTAGTTTTTGATGGCAGACTATGTATAGATTCAGGATTATTACTGTTTCCTCTTTTTCAGCATTCCCTCAGCTTTGTGTGGTTCTGTGTCTGCATGAGTATACGTCCAGGATGGCCTGCATCAGGGTGTCCTTAGGCTAGCACTTTCTGTTTTCTCATAAACGCTTTCACCATGACTCCTCTTCTGCTCTTGCTAGATGGGTTCATTGGGTAATGGAGAGGGCAGCGTTGGAGGTTCTGGTTTCCTTGTTTAGGGTTCATTAAGCAGGGGTGCTATAGCCTCGGAATTGTTTTGGTCTGTGGCACAACGGGAAGGATTATCTGGTCAGCTAATTAGGTCAATAAAAGCATGATTTTTGCCAATTCTATTGGGAGCCCATTGTGCACACTTTGAGAGTCATCCTGGACAGACTTTGAAAGTGCATATTAGGAAGCCTCAATGCCAAGCATTAGAATGTTGAATACTCCTAGGGCCGAATTCATGGAATTTTTTGCATGGAAAATAGCGACTTTGAGCACCAAACCACGTGCAAAATCCCATTTGTCGATTCATGGAATTGATAGTGCAGTCATTTTTCATACTTTGTTGGGACTTCACACAGGTTTGGCATGTCTGCGAACAGCCGCATCCTTTGCATGAGACACCACACAGAGCATGGCCGTGGCTTGCGCAGGGGGCATACTTGGGGGTGATACTCAGAAAATGAGGAAGAACAAGTGAAAATATAGGCATTATGAGAAACAGCCTGCAGGCAGTCCATTGCACGCCCACAAATGCACGGAATGAGATGTATTCATGGAACCGACCGCACAACTTCTCGTCGGGTAAATAGCCATGCAAAGCTGCCTGAAGGCAGGCATACAGACACTTGCGCATCAGATTGACTGCGCAGACGTGAGATTGCATGTTTGATTCAGGGGTGCATGTATGCAGGCGGGGTTCTGATCTAACTTAAGGGTGTGCATACACAGTGTATCGGGTGCAGGAATGGTTACAGAAATGTGTACGCATGTTGTCTGTGTTGCCGGAAACAGTTACGGGGGATGCCACGCAGTGTCCCCGAGGTGCAGACCTGATTTTTGGGGGGCCCCGCACACTGTTTCAAGGGTGCATTTGTTTGTGCCCGAGGAGCATGCAAAGGTAGCTGTTTCTGGCTTTTTTTGCTTTGCGTGGGGGCATGTCAGAGGCGTTACATCAGCGACTTGCATTTACGGTTACTTTGCCTGAACAATTCAATGAAAATGCAGAATGCGCATGAAAACTTCGAGTCGTTCTCAGTGTGCAGGCTTTGCTGGATCTCGGCGCACTTTCCTTTAATCCTAATATGTGACCGAGAGTCAGTGCTCGGTTAATGGCATGAAGGCAAGTATTATCCCAACCTTCATTTTCTCCTGTTTTTCCCTGTAAAATGGATTCTTTGCCGGACATCATTCTATTGACCTGGAGTCTGGAGGGTTCGAATGACGGCAATGAATCTGGACTGTGTTGGTGTTTCTCCTGTTTCTCCCACGTGGATCATTGGTGGATGGCTGGAAGTTGCAGTGGTGAAAAGCCGAGGGTCTGCACGGGGAGGAAGTCTGTATACCAGTTCCTACTATGATGTCATGAAGGGATTATGGTTGTGGTATTTATCCACTATATTATTTTGTTTTCTTATTGCCGTGCAGAAACAAAATGAGAGCTTGATGCATAATACTCAGATCCATGTCATTAATAGAATTACGACTCTCCATTGCAGGCTAGGAGCAACCTAAATTTTGATTTTTTATATAATAAAGATATTTAACCATGAGGAACCACGAGGATACACATCATCGTTTGTGGGACAACAGTCACAAAGAAGACTGGGACGACATTTAACCAAGGTTACCGGTAAGCAGTTAGTTAGTTAGGTGGAAGTGGTGCGCAAGTGGTGTTGACGGTGAGCGACCCCTGTCAGTTGCACAGTGAACTATTCATCATTTGAAAACATTTGGAACTTTGCTGTTTTTTTTACTCGGATTTGCCGTGCTGTGCAGTGAGCCTGTCCCCTTCAGGCTAGAGAGGCGGAGTCTGAGGCTGCCTAACTCACCATTCAAACGCACCTACTTCCGCATCAGCTGAGCGGAAGTGGTGCGCAAGTGGTGTTGACAGTGGGAGACCCCTGCAGTTGCACAGTGAACACTTCATCATTTGAAAACATTTGGAACTTTGCTGTTTTTTTTACTCGGATTTGCCGTGCTGTGCAGTGAGCCTGTCCCCTTCAGGCTAGAGAGGCGGAGTCTGAGGCTGCCTAACTCACCATTCAAAAGCACCTACTTCCGCATCAGCGGAGCGGAAGTGGTGCGCAAGTGGTGTTGACAGTGGGAGACCCCTGCAGTTGCACAGTGAACACTTCATCATTTGAAAACATTTGGAACTTTGCTGTTTTTTTCCCTCGGATTTGCCATGCTCTGTATTGAGCCTGTCCGCTTAAGGCTACGGAGGAGGAGTCTGAGGCTGCCTAACTCACCATTCAAAAGCACCTACTTCCACATCAGTGGAGCGGAAGTGGTGCGCAAGTGGTGTTGACAGTGTTGCTGGTGGAGTGGAGTGGCGGCGGCCGCTACCCAGGCCACTTAAAGACAATGACACTCACCGCCTACAACTCATTTGTCCCTTTTTCTACACAGAGAGGAGCTGCACAACGAGGGATATGGGTCGCCTAAAGAGCGACTCAACGGACCCGGGTGCAGCCGAGAGATTGAAAACCAGACAACAGGTAAGGCAGCAAGTAGCATCCTATCCGGCCCCTGCCGGGGGTTTATCACAGGCTATGGGATGCCCTAACAAAGGTCCGCTGCCTTTGATACAAAGCCGACTTGCCTTTTCAAGTAAAACCCAGGCCATGGAGTCACCTTTAACATCCATGTCAGACTCTGCAGGAGACTTACCCATACATGCAGGGGACAGGGGTTCAGAGTCTGATACACCCCCCCCTCCCCGTAGTAAGTGAGCCAGCGACACGTCCAGCTGCGGACAGGATCCAGGCAGACTTAAGTCACCATACTCCATCGAAGGACACAAGGGAAAAGCCGAACTTGCATAGGCTACCAGAGGGGAATGACGACCCGCAGGACCTCACCCATTTTAGGGGAGACCAGGCAGGAGGGTTGACCTGCCTCCCGGAAGAAATGCATCTGCTGGACTCGACCAATAAGCCGCAAAGCCCGGATGCCATGACAACCAAACATTTGGCTGGAAAGCCTGTAGGTGGGGAACTGCAAATTCAGGAACCACCGGCAGCAAGTGCAGCCACAAAGGACCTGATGGATTCGGAAGAACTCTCAGCACAACCTGAGGGAAGGATGGATGAGTCCCTTCTGAAAGACCAGTAGATGGGGAAGGTAATAGAAACTCCTAGCATAGAGAGATGCCTGCCAAAGATGCAACCTGCTATCCAGGATAACTACCTGGACCCCCGAGAAGATAAGGAACAGTGCCATTTAAAGCCATCCACGGCACTGCAAAATAACTCAGGTGCATCAGACACCTCTAACAACATGGATGAAAGTGCAGACGATTCTTGGGAGAAGAGGAGCCGGTCCCTGGCAGTGGAAATAACAACTGCCTCCCAAAAAGGGGCTCAAGGACACATTTCACGAAAACCCAAGTAATGCAAGCCTTGCTTCCAAATTCATTCAGGACATCTCAAACCTTACGGGTAAAATTGTAAGGGCAAAAAGGAGAAGTATCTCATTTATTAAGGATAAATTGGCAGCACTGGACGATGAGGACCCAATAGATCCCACTGACTCAAACCCAATACGTTCATGGGGTCAAGTACAAAAAAAAACAAGTCCCAGACAGATGGATTACAGAAGCTGCCTCCCCCTAGCAGACCCTAAGGAGGCCAAGAAGCTGGGGATTGAGGACATCACCCTGGGGAAAATAAGCGACTTGTGCAGTAAGGGTAGGATGGACGATTTTGTCCATACCCAGAATGTGGTGATGGCAGCATTGAGCATCACGCTTGCCCCTTTTCTGAAACTTTACGAACCCATCAATGAAACCCTGCAGTTACTTTACACACTAACCCTGAAAACGGACGAGGGGCGGGGCGAAATGGTAAGCTTCACGAAACAGCAGAAGGAGTCAGACCTGTCTCACCAATGGCAGAATCGCCTGCGTGACCTGGCGCTTCAAGAATCGAACGACAAGCAACTCCTGATGGAAGCGATTACTCAAGACCATGAGTGGATAAGAAAACTCAATCAGCAAGCCTCTTTGATCACAGACCCTAAACAGAACCCCAGAAGAAGTCAAGACCTCGAATTCCGGAGGATAAAGCAACTGGAAACGGAGAAAGGGAAGCAAAGATCGGGTGGCCCTCTAATACTGGGGAAGAGCACAAAGGCCCCCAGGGCTACTAACTCAGATTGCTTGTTGATTGTGGACGAGGACGAGCTAAAAGCAAGCCATGCGATTTTCCAGGACCCTACTCAGCAACCTAAGAAAATGACGACTAGCCTGGGGGACACTATACAGAAATAGGGTAAGAAAAAACACAAAAGAAAACAAAAAACAGGCAATCAAGCGAAAGGCAAATGGTTCCAGAGCCTTTTTAAGAAACATCAAATTGCACACAAAGGAGGTCTAGAACCTTTATCAAAAAAACCTAGGAGAGAAATAAACGTGTCCAATGTGAAGAAGGAGAAAGTCATAAACAAATCTAACCCAATAGAATAGTTGGATTCGGAAACAGATAATGAAAAAGAACTGGACATAAGTGACTGCCTGAGTGACCTCATAGAAACAATTGAAACATATAAAGAGGATGAGCTTTGGGACAACATTAGCTTATCAGATCGGCAAGTAATAGATAAGCATTCAGGTAGAGCCCCCACAGGAGAAAGAGGAACATCAAAGGCAGTCCACCACAATAAAAAGACTGTGGTAAATACAAAGAAAAATGAAGAGGGCAAGCAGGCATTTCAACACTCTCAACACCCAAGAGATGAAAGAGTGAACTGTAAAAGGAGTACACTGGTGAGGAACCGAAAAAATACACCACAACGGAGATCCAAATCTTGTGAACATTTGCAAAAAGATCAGCGAGATATAATAAGAGACTCCAAGAACCAAGATCCCCGAACTACGAGTTCAGACAAAAGCAGGACCCGGTATAGGTCCACCAAAAGTCCAGATCTCCTAAGACAGCTAGAAGCCAGACGAAGAGCAAGACTCCACACGAGTGCTGAACACTCACAGAACTTGCAACGGCATAAGAACTGAAGATACAGGAACATAAAGAAGCCAAATATGGATTGCCAGCAAAGGGCGAGTTGGGAAGAGAAGGGATCGCCTAGTCAATTCTTTACATTAAAACTGGAACGGACATGGGTAACCAAAAAAAGGATCTTGCTGTACAGGAACAGGCTGATGGCAATCCTTAATGACCTTCCCCCGACCTTAAAGATCCACAGTGATGACCTGGTAATCGTCGAGTTCAACGGATGCAATCCTACTACATCTAAGAACAAAAAAAAAATCAAAGAGAGACTGTGGCGTGCAAGGAGCATGCTAGCGGATTGGGGTTTTAGGCTCGCCGATCAAGAGACAAAAAAGGGATGGCGAGAGACAAGGAGCCCCAGACCTGCAGAAGGGAGGCGGGCAATAACCAGGAAAACAACGGAAGGAGATTCTACCAAGGCTCGGCAGGGTGCAAGGTCAAACCAAAAGTCAAAAAGCAATCAACAACAGGTGGCAAAAGAAGAACCCAGTAAGGAGCAAGCGAACAAAATAAAAGGTCACCAGAAACCGACAGATAATCGGTTATCAAACCTGAGATTTACGGTTGACAACTCGAGCCAGAAGGCTAAAGGGGGAGTTCATAGTGAGAAGATCCAAAAGAAATGCGAAACGCGCCCCCGTACTCCCAGCATCAGGCCAGAGAAAAAGAGACAATAGATTGCTGTAAGTGGAGATGGGAATAAATCTTTCCTGGCCTGATGGAACACACAGGGATTTGGCAACCTTTACTCTGGAGGAAGTAAATTCCTGGGAAAATTTGAAAAAATGTGTTTACAAGAGAGCTGGATCAGAACAACCCCGTTGTGCGAAGGTTACCAGGTTTACATTAACCCAGCGGAGAAAGGACCCCTGGGGAGACCACGTGCCGGGCTTGTGACCTTAGTTAAAGATGACTGCCAATTACAAGTCCTGGAACATCGGACTCAGAATCCTCTTGTACAGATAATCAAAATAGTTAAAAATAGAGGACGGCATGAAAGCAGATTACTAATAATTAATACATACTGGTGCACTAAAGCCTCAGAAACCAGAAAATACCTGGCGGACATTATGGCGGCCATTGATGCCTCAATGTCAGAGGACAGGAACCAACTAATCATCATCTGTGGTGATTTGAACATCAAACTATTGGATAATAATGGCCTGTTGAAAAGAAGAACTACCCTGGTAGCCAATGAAAAACGTTGGCTACTTGAAATGGATACCAGAGAGATGTTAATGCTGAATGCCAAATAACAGGTGATCTCCCAGGGTCCATGACCTGGGCCGCAAATTCAACAAGAGCCTGTCTGGATTACTGCATTGTTGCTAGTAATACCTTAGCATGGATCAACCCTCTAAAAGTAATCCCTCATAAAGCTAGTGATCATGCTCTACTAGAAGTGGAACTTCATTGGATGAGTGAAGAGCAGAGGTACCGAGCCGTCCCAGCAATGGAATTAACATGGGGAAGGAACAGGATAAAAATAAAAGCACAGGCCATTCCTGAACTAGCAAACCGGTTCAAACATAACCTTAATCATAACCACTAAACAGTAGACTATGGTTGGCTACTAAAGGAGTTTGAAGTCAAGAGTCGTACAAATAAAAACAATGAATTGGTGAGGAAACATGCAAATAACAAAGACCTGGTGGAAAAAAGGAGGGAACACAAACAGTCTTATAAGAACTCGTTAAAATCCTCTAGGGTGTGGAGAACACAAGCAGATGCCGAATCAATGCTGGCAGCAATAAGTACATCGAATACTAGATCCCTATAGGAGATAATTAATAAAGGAGAGGACTTCCAGTCAGCCCTAACATCAAGTCATGTTTCAAAGGACCAATGGGTAATATTCTAGACGGACCGCTTTCAGGAAAAAAGCAATCATGATAAAGCAAAGATCTAGAAGCCCGTGGCTCATCGACATTGACAGGGATGACATATTATCAAGGATTAAAAAGTTGAGCTCTTCAAGAGCGGCAGGACCAGGTGGTATATCGAACTGTATGCTGAAGGAAAATTGGGAAGAGTGGGCAGATTTCATCTTAGTATTATTTCAATAGATACTAAAAACAAGAACAATCCCTCAATCCTGGAAGGAGGCCCTAATTGTGCCGATCTATAAGAAATGGGACCGTACAAATCCCAGGAACTACAGGCCAATCGCTCTCCTTGATTCCATCGGAAAGCTGTTCCCCTCTATCATTTTGAGAGATCTAAAAAGATGGGCAATAAGGACCGGAATCTTAGACAAATGACAAACAGCATTCATGAGTAGCGTCGGTTCATCACTGAACTTATTCATCCTGAATATGTTAAAACTCCGGCACTGGAAAAGAAAAAGAACATATATGTGGGTTTCATTGATCTCGAACAGGCCTTCGACGGAATCAGTAGAGAACTGCTCTGGGCCAAGTTATGAAAATGGAACTGTCCGGAACACCTGCTCGAGGCCATTCAAGAACTATATACTAACACCTCAATCCAAATACTGGTCTCCAAAGGCGGAGATGTGACAAAAATAATCTTGACGTCGAAAGGTATAAAGCAAGGTTGTGCCTTGGCACCCTTTATGTTCATTCTCTATCTAGCAGACATGCAGGAACACCAGGCACATATTTGAGTTTTTCCACCAATGTTTCAGGATGAGGCCCTGTCATGGATTCTATATGCCAACGATGTCGTATTCATGGACCAAACCCCCATAGGTCTACAAAGATGCATGGTGGAATTTAAGATCTACCTAAACAAAAAAAATCTGAAGATCAATGTTAAAAAATCAATGATCTTAATAATGCAGTCGGCATGAGGGCACAGGGCCTAAAAAAAAAACGCATTCACTTGGTCACTGGATAACCACCCTCTGGACATAGTTGATTCTACTGTCTATCTTGGGGTCCGAATTAACAAAAATATCAACAAACAGGCTCAACAGAGTTTTATTAGAGAGAAGCTCATAAAACTATCAAACCAACCCAGTGCTCTCCTTTGGCGTTATGGATCATTTTCAATGATGCCATTAATCCTATTTTACAAACAAAAGGTTGCGGCGATCTTGACCTATGGAGCCGAATCACTGCTAAATCTCCATTGGAAGACTTGGGGAGTGTTCAAGGCCCTTTTTTGGAGAAGGGTTCTTAGGCTCCCCAACTGTCTCTCAGCATCAACAATAAGGCACGAACTGAGGTTGCAATCTCTGGAGTCTATAGTGTTGTGGAAGACACTCTCGCTATTTCGGAAGTGTATCCTGGATAAACCTCCTATCTCATTAGAACTGTTGGCTAATAAAGACGTTAGGAACACAGATCCTAATCTCGAGACTTTGAAACAGAATTGTCTAGAAATCCTAGAGCATCATAACATTAAAATGGATACGTTGAAACAAAACCCAGACAAAGTAAAGAAAACCCTCCGTAGAAAGGACTGGGAAGAAACGGATATCCTAAAGAGGCAGAATACAAACTGCCACAACATCATTTGGGAACAAAAGGCTCTGAATGATCCTCCACCATATCTGCGAAGATTCCCTTCGCCTAGACATAGGGATCTTCTGATGAGATGCAGGCTAAACATCTTGCCAACCAGGGAGGTACAATACCTAAGAAAACAAATTCCAGCTGAAGAGGCTAGATGTCGTTATTGTAACAACCCAGACATCCTGGAATCAATAATACATTGGATGTTATCATGCCCAGTATTGGCAAGCCAAAGGAGCCTGTTCTTGGGAGAGTGGGTGGCTAATATAAACACGTCAACGGAAGAGGACTATTGGGAGAGAATATTGACGGTACAAAAAATTGGGCCCACCTTGGAAGCCCTACGGTTCATAGAACTAATCCTAAAGGGACTAAGGGTGGACAAGGAAGAACTCAGAGGGCGGCGGGGGGTTTGGACTGAAAATGATCTGGACCTAACTGTTAAAGATTTAAATGTTTTATTTAACCAATAAAACAAACAAAAAAAAAGATACACATACTTCCCATACTCCATCCCTGCCTGTGTGTGTTGAAATAAGCCCTCTTTTGAAACCAAAATAAAAAAAAATGGAAGTTGTTAAAGCATTGAACACAGTTTTCGTGTTATGTCTACAAAATGCTGCAAACAAATTAAAGAATACCTTGGTAGACCTATTAAGGTGACATGTAGTCAGCACCAGAAAGTGTATGAAGGTAGATGAAAGATGTACATGTGTGTAGCATAGAACACAAACGTGGTGTGATATGGTGTTGTGATTAAGGGAGAACTGTAATAGCCATGTGATCAACAAATGTTCATGAATACTATTCAGAAAATAATAAAAATAAACATATTCGAGCAGAAAGCAGATTTTGAATTGAGGATCATGAGGGAGCTGGCCATGGGTGTTGCTAGGTCTGGAAAAGATCTGGGGCTTCGCTGATGTTGGAACTGTTGGCTGTAGCTCCTGAGATTCTATCTGGGGCTACAACCAAAAGACCAGGGGCTATAGCCCTCTTAGACCCCCCCCCCTAGCAACGCCTCTGCAGCTGGCCAAAGCTCAGAAATCATATAAGGAGGCACATCTTCAAAAAGAGAGATGCGTAAATACACGGAACACACCTCCATTAGGAGCAATGGGGAAACATTAGCAACTGCTTTAGAAAAATGGAGTAGGCAACAAAATAGTAATAGGGTCAAGTAAAGACAGAGCTGAAGTCTAAATATGAGCTTACATTTTCTATAAATGGACTGGTTTCTGTAAACCGTATATTCTTAACTTGTCATGGATAATTATGTTTCTGTGCTATAAAAGCTTTGCATGTTCGATGATGCAATTCATTTAATTAAATATTTTAATGTGTTATAGTTTAGAGGTAAACTTTTCATATTTAAAAAGCACAGACATTTCAATTAATTACTTTGCACAAAAATCAATATTATCACAGTAGTGCAAAACAACTAAAATACATATACATGATAATTACATGTACAATAATAGTCAGAGATGCAAAATTTCAAATATCATTTCTGACAGAATAAAATGCATAGGTCTATAATGATTTCAGTTGTCCAGTTTGAAGCATATGCATTCCAAAGTTACATCTATTTCCAATCTAGCTTGACTTTTCTGCAGAGTGTCGGCGTGGAAATGTAGAATGTATCAAATCACTGTTATATAGTTATTGCCAGGAGGTTTTCTGCCCTTTGCCAAACACTATACATCAAGATATATACCTCCATGTTACTTGTGTTGAGAAACTGTGCCCAAAAAGCCATATCCTTGATGGTGTTGAGATTATATACAGATCTCCCATAGAATCAGGTGTATGTCTCGATGAGGCTAGGGCATTCAGAGAATACATGTTTAGCCTTCTTTTCTATAATATCCTTATTCTTACATATCCTACACCATCGGTCAGGCCATAATATGTTGGTAAATGAACCAGTCACTGACAGTACTGGTAGGTGGTTCAATCTCAGTAACAGTATAAAACGTCTGAGTCTTGGGGAAGGGGAAAGATTCATGTATTGCTGAGGTTTCTCAAACGTATACAGCAGGTGGGAACCCGACTGGTACTTTTTAGAGTATTCAAATGGGCATCGTTTTCGAGCCAGTTCCAGAATTCAATGCGTCTAGCAAGGGCTTGTTTCATTTTTACAATGGCATAACCTTTCCTCTGTATCCAACATATCTCTTTAAAGAATACCTCCATACTTTTTTTTAGCTGATATGACGTCGCTTCTTTAAGTGTTTCCTGGTGGAGGGCAAGTAGCAGTCTGTTATTAGGGTCATTGCACATAGTAAGTCCATTTCTGCTCGTTTTTTCAGCACACTAACTTTAAGTGATGTCAATCCTAACTCTAGCCTTACTATTGCCATCGGTATGCAGTTTGGTAAGCCCAGTATTTTCCTCCAATATTTACCCTCTACGATTTGCAACCACTCTAGATATATAGATAGTAATGATTCCAGGCCATAGATTATCATGGGAGCTAATACCTGAATATATAGCTGCTGGGCAGCCCAAATTGTATATCCCCCATCTGAGTATCGATACACCATGGCAGTAATCTGGGCAGCTTTAATTGAGCGAGCTTGTTTACAAGCAGGGTAGCTACCCTTAACATTCAACTCAATTCCCAGATATTTAAACTTTGGTGTATACCGGATCTCTAGCTCTTTTATCAGCAGCTTACTGTGGGTGATTTTCTTTTTTGTATATACCATGAGTTGTGTTTTGTCATGATTTATAATCAACCCACTGGCCTCAGCAAACGAACAGAGTGCCTTTGTTGACCTACGAAGGCCACTAAAAATATGGTCAAGTATTACTAAGTCGTCTGCGTAGGCCAACACAGGGCAGTGAGCAGAGCCTATCATAAGCAGACAGTTATATACAGACTTTATCACTATTGGTAAATCATACACACACAGATTATAAACTAAAGGGGCTGTGACACAACCCGTTTTAACCCCTTTTTTTTGGTTTATGTACTTGGTCATGTTCCCTTGAGCATCTAGTTTCAGGGACGTGCTGGAATTGTTGTGTAATAGCCTGAGATAATATAAAAGAACCTCTGGGCAGCCCACTTGAGTTTAGTCCAAAGCTTTTCTCTAGATATAAGGTCAAACGCTGCCTTGAAGTCCACAAAAAGAGCAAAGAGTGGAGGTTTACCTTTTGATCTGGCTCTAGTATGAAGGATATCCATAACAGCCAAATTATGCGCTGTGGAATATCCTCATCTAAAGCCTGATTGAAAATGGCACAGTACCTTCGGCTTGTCCACCCATGCCTGTAATGCATCAAGCAATATGGATGCAAACAGCTTGCCCATGCAATCAAGCATGGACAGGAGTCTATAGTTGTTAGGGTCCATCCTATCTCCCTTCTTAAAAATCAGGATCGCAGTCTGGCATGTAGGAGGTATAATGCCATGATCAAGTACCTTTTCAAAAAGTATTTTTAGCAAGACTGCCCTCGATTCTGGCTGGCTCTTTAATGTTACATTAGCCAGCCCATTTGGCCCGGGTGCCCTAGTTGATTTGAACCTCTGGATCTTTGCTAATATTATTTCATAAGACACTTCTAATGGGGGTTTACTTTGCATCATGAGCGTTTATATCTGCATATCATTATTACCAGGGCGATTACGGCTTTCCAAATAATGTTCCCATTGTTGTATACCTGTCCGGTTAATCATTTAAGATTTGTCTTCACTCATTGCCTCCCCCAAAAGGGCCCAGATAGCTCTAGTATTTTTAGTACATATCAATTGTACCGTTTCTTGCCAATTACTTAGTTTGTCCAAGTATCTTTTCCCTTTAATAGAGGCTCTGTATTTCTTTTTGATTGCTAGGCACATGGTAAAAAAATCCTTGGGGGTAAGGTATGATTTCTTTGCCAATCTAATTTCACATCTTCGATCTCTTTTGGCATCCCTAATGTATTGGTCAAAAGGCTTAACTTTGCGGTGATCAATACCTATATTCCTCATTTCAACAGAGGCATGCATGTGTAATAACTTTATAATAATATAGCACTTGAAACCAAATATGTCTCTTGGCAGTTGTAAGTAACACTTACCTCTGTGATGATCAACAGTCTCGTAATAGATGAAAGAGAGAATTACCTAAAAAACCCTCTTAAACCCAGCCAAAAGGCTAGGTAGAAGTGGAATCTCCAGGGAACACCCCAATAAGGGAGAAAAACCCTGTGGGGTGTGTGGGTTCCTGCAAGCAGCTGGTGAAAACTCACACTAGTTTTTTAATGTGTCCGGATTCTTGTCAGGAAGGATTCTAATTCAAAAGAGTAGAAATGCAGATAAGTAAGAATATGGGTTCCAAAGTCTATTGAAATCGTAAAGGGTATAGAAAGGAGCTTACCCTGACAAGCCTATTCCCTACTAGGTCTTTATATCTCAGTCTGATGGTAAATGTTGGCAAAGCGCCTAATAGAATAGATAAGGAGTAAGAATATGTCCAATGTGCAAAAAGAGAAATGCAATTAGAGATTTGGATCTTACCCATAAACAGTAGACCCAGGGATGAATAGCATAGAACAGATTACGGGTCTTGAACTCGAAGGAATAGAAGGCTGAAAAGGATGTCTAATGCTGGTTCCAATGGCAGCAGGAGCGGTTGTTGAAACTAGGAGATGACTTCCTGATGATCCACAGAGCGTAGAAAAGGATCGAGAATTGGTGCACAGCGCGTCTCTGAATAGAGAAGCAACGCGTAGTACCGAAGTTCCAGTAGCCGGATATACAATTCCGGAAGTCGAGGGCGGGGCTACTCGCTCGGTCTGAGGAGTGAGAAACACTAGTGTGCTGCTTACGGTTTCGGGCTCCTCCATGTTGCGAGTCCCGATTCTGGGCAGAACCGCGGGCATAGGCGCACGGGAAAGTGAAGTAGCGAGACCCCAATGGACAGCTGTAACACAATGCTTGTAAATTGCAAGATCCAATATTCAGTTACAGACATTGCTTCAAATACTTCAAGATTGGTGATGATATCCATCTAATATCATAGGCGAGGTCAACCCCATTTCCTGAAGACAAAAGCAGGTATGAGTTATAATGAAAGACAGCGATCGATGAGCAGAAAAAGGTGAGAAAATCCCCTGCAATTCCATGACATGAAAGTACAATCTCACAATTTGTATACAATGGTTAGCAGTGCTTCTGTTAACCATTTCAGGATATTGTGTATGTCTGTCATCTGGAGTTCTTTTCCTTGTGTCAATTATGGTATAGATTGCAGGTTTTTTCTTTCCTTGTCGTTATTCAGGGGCCAGTTTAAGTCCCTTTTCTCAGGGTCTACATCTAGCTCAATATCTACTACTATCAAACTTTCTCTGTAACTACATAGCAACTGCACTGTTACTAGAAATTTACAATGAATGGCGGAGACATTGGGGTTAGGGCATTTCAAGGGTTCCACATACTCAAAGTCATCCAATTTAAGCACCCTGAGCTGTGGTACTGAGTGCAGTCTTGTAAGTAGTTCAGTTCTTGTTAACCATCTGGGTTCTTTTTCTTTGGATAAGTATTTAATTCTACAAATATGATTTCCCATTTGGTCACATAAGTTTGCTTCCTTTTCCAATATCAATGAGCCCAAGTTGGTCTCAACTGGAGGCACATCTGTATCCTTATGAGGTATGGGCACATTTATGTCCAAGTCACGTTTCTCCTGTGGTGCAGCAGATAATATACTTTCTTCTTCCTGTGGCACATTCTTTTTGTTCGTTATTCGCCAGCTAATGAGACACCTTTCCACCTTG
Source organism: Ambystoma mexicanum (assembly GCF_040938575.1). Classification (NCBI taxonomy): domain Eukaryota; kingdom Metazoa; phylum Chordata; class Amphibia; order Caudata; family Ambystomatidae; genus Ambystoma; species Ambystoma mexicanum. Next base: position 1,056,955,605 of record NC_090932.1, read on the forward strand.
GCATTATTTTTCCTTAGTCTTGCAGCTCTTTTCTTTGCTTTTTTACTCCGTTTAGTTTTGTTAGCTGTTTCAGAGAGCGGGGATGCCACACTGCATGGTCATTGGCTCATTACTTCCCTCCTTGCCAGCCTACCTTGTTTCCTTGAGTAATAAACCAGAGAGTCATCCCCTACATTCACTTCATTCTCCTCCATTAGTGCTGGCTCTTCCAGGATTCGGATGGCAGCCGATAAATCCTCTTCTAGCCCTTCTTTAGTGCAAGTGTTCACTTGCCTGTTATGATTGTGTATGAAATTAAGGAAAGCATGGAAAATGTTGGTATGTGATCAATAGTTCTTCTATGCAGTATCCACCAGAACGTCTGTACTATTTTTTTTTAAATATGTGTTCTTATACAGTGCTTCATTACAGAGTTGTCCCACATTAGTAGGTATTATTAGCCAATTCAATGGCACTGTTTTTATTGACCTCGGAAGGATGAAGCTGTGTTTGATGTGACCCGGGATTTGCCCTTGTCAGTGCAGGATGCACCCTGTCTGATGGTAGCACACCTAGGAATACACAAAGTACGTTATCATCGCTTTGTTTTTGTGCAACTAATAGCAGAGTGTGATGTATTATAAGCGCATGTTGCATATGCTCTTTTCATATGCTGTGCTTACAGTGAATGTCAAACAAACTTCACTTGATGATGGCGAGAACATATCACAGCTATGGAGCACACATCAGTCCGTTACAAAAGCAACCATCTGTTAAGTGAAAGACGCCTTAGTTGATCTGCCAAATAATATTTCGAGGCCAGAAAATGTACGGATGTTTTTACCTAAGTTGGATGCAGAATTCACTGACTAATCCACATGAACAGGTTACTCCATCATGACACGTGTTAGGACAGATCGTCACTGGGATTAATTGGTTGTTTTAAAGGTGAAGATCATAATAGATTTACCCAAAAGAACTGGAACTTGTGACCTGTGGTTTTACTTGAGTCTCTGCTGGACTGACACTAGACTGCCTAGAGTACTAATTCCACATTTCTTCGCTGCATCCCAAGTCCTAGAGTTGCTAGGAGGGTCATTGGTGATCCAATGACGTATATAGAAGATCACAAGTGATTAATAGAAGTTTCATTTCATTTTTCAAACATCTGTATGTACTTAGCAAAACGTATTGTATTTCAGTGCAATAAGTCACCATGTGGTTGCTGGAAATAGAAGAATAAATGGACTAGGCCATTTAACCCACAACTCAAATGGTCAGAGCAATATTTCGCAAACTCAAGGGTACCCACATTGGTTGATGACAGCGCCATCCTCTTAGGCAGAGGAGATACACGTGTTGAGAAGATGAACACTTATCCGGGAGGAAGGGTCCTTGGTAAAGTCACTGCGTCTCAGGTTATCATTGTGTGACTTTTTGAACTGTGGGATTTCAGTCTCAGTATATTATGTTATTTTGTGGTATGTGAATTTGAACCAGGTACTGCTTCCATGTGCATGGTCTCCAGGCACTAGCACGGATTTAAAAGGGAAAGTGGGGGTGTGGTGGTTAGGGGAGACGAGGGAAAAGACAGGCAGTGTACTTAGGTTTCGGTACATGCAGAACAAGGAGCAATTGGCATCTGTGTGGTTGTTCTTTTCTACGTGGGTTTTGGTGTGTAGAGCGGAGTTGTATGTTTTCCAGGTAGGGGGATATATAGATTTTAACTTGTCATGGTGATTAAGCCAGTTGGAGAGGTTTGCATTTTGATATAAGAGATGAACAGCTTTTGAGTGTTTAGGGAGAGGGTTTTCTCTAGCCATATGTGTCATCGCCGTTGGTGAGCACGTAGTGAGGCGTGTGGTTTGGTCAGAGGTTGTTGGTGGGTTCCTTACTGATGCTTAGCTACTCAATGCAACAGGTCACAATAGAACAATGCCATGCACCTTTCCTGGGAGGCCTTAATTTGAACAATACAGAGCACAATGTATAGGTGATGCAGACATATTAGGCATACCTACATGTTAAACAGTATGTAAAACAATGCAAGGCATTTTATTAGGATACCTATATTTGAACATCAAAGCACACATTGTAGGGCAATACACTTATACATTAGACTCCTAGGTTTGAAAACACACTAGAATACGATATAGAATAACACATTGTGCTTTTTTAGGAATTCCTACTTTTGAGAAACATTGGAGACCCGACAGGACATACTATTGTAATGCGCCTACCTGGGATACTTAGCTGTAATGTACAATTTCTGGGCAACGAGGAAGAACTTGAGCCTTACTTGGTCGTGTGGATCTGGAATGATCTGGAATGGAATAGCAAGGGGAGGGGCGGTACTTGGAGGAGTAGTGAGATAAGAATGGTGTTCTGCTTGACTATTGGTGCGTGTAGACCTAGGTGCATCTGGCGTCTGTGTGGCTTTGTTTTCAAGGTGGATTGTGATATGCAACCATGAGAACTTTTGTTTCCAGGTGGGAGACAAGGTAAGCTCTGGGGAGCATAAGTGATTAGGCCAAGGGAAGGATGAAAAGTTAAGTACAGTTTTGAATATATTGATGAGGTTTGTGGATTCTTGTTCAGCTGTTATAGGCCATCGAGTTAGTGACAGTGATGGCTGGTGATTTTTGCAAAGGGGTGCAGAGTAAATGGTAAACACCAAAGTCGCTACGGTGCGAATAATGCTTTACAAACTTTACAATTTCACAGAAACCTTTCCTAGAATCATTGGGTTTTTGGTACTTATGATGGTAAATTTGTGTAATGTGTGCAGTGTTTCTTTTTAATGCAACTAATAGTGAGGGCAGCTATTGTCCAGTACTAAAATGGGGTACATAGACAAAACAACTTAGCACTACTTCCTCCAGTTGAAACTAATTGAAGACCCCTTAGACTCTGTGCACCAATGCTCCACATGTCAGTACACCTTACATAGTCTGTGGCCTGTACGCACTCCCTCAGAAGCCACAGTCATAGTAGCATAGTAGTGTGCCATTTAAAAGGCATACCTTGCAGCACTTTAAATAGCGTACCTGTGCAGATACAAACAATCAAATACCATGCATCTAGAAGATCCCTGTGTAGCCATATCAGTGCCATGGAGGTAGCCCATGCTACTGCACCTTCCAGTTGACATCTCAGAAAATGTTTACAATGGATACGTTTTAACAAATGGGTTCAAATAATGGAACTCACCCTATACAATTGAATGAGAGTTACTGACACCCGATGAGAGCAGCTCAATGCAGTACAAACAATTTTCTAATGGCCAACTGTGATTTATTACTCAAGGGCACTTGCCTTCAGTTGAAAAGCCTGAGACAGCAGAGGGTAATTGATGCAGGTGTGGAATATTGGGCTATCATAATTGGCTTCCACTGGAACCACGTGCTGACATAGACTATACTTTCCAATCAGGTAAGCTAAGCATACACACACATGCACAATGCCAGTGCATGTTGTGTAACATCCCACAACTTGGCATGTTGCAAATTGTTATGCCAAGGCTCCACGTTATGAACTCAATAATTGAAATGTATTATGTTATGATTTTCTTCCTTCATGAATGATGACTCCACAACTGCATGTTCTTTTCTTTGTATGTTATACTCTGCACATTCAAAGGAGTTTCAGCTTACATCCACAGCCCTCCTCCTCCTTTGACCATGAACCTCGCCACAATACCTTTATTCTAGATATTCAAGCAGAACACAAGATATCCTCCTCCAATCACCAACAGATTCTCTCAATCTTACTGCATCTCCACCTTCAGCACCCTACTGAAATTCCACCATTTTGCCTCACTTGTTAACACACTGGTCTTTGTAATCTTAATAACTTTAACTGTCTTACTGAACCTAGAACAGGATATATGCAAATTGAAAGGTAACTTTATCTTAACACGGTCACCATACTTAATAACAACATAGCCTGTTCTCTTATTGGTGTCATATGCTTGCTTCATTCTTTCCCTCTTCACTTCCACCTTCTTTAAATCCACAACACATGTTACTCTCTGTAATAAATTATCCACCCAAACAGGTAAGCTGGTATCTCTATAACAATTCCCTCTCATTATCTCAAATTGATATGTATCTGTATCGGGGTGTTTTGTGACTATGTACACATGTAGCATCTTGTTCAGGACTTCATCAAGTTCTAACCATGACTCTCTGCTTATAATATTCTTCACCACCCCATTGAACCTTTCAACTAAGCCATTAGCTTGTGGATGGGATAATGGCGTAGTATTGTGTTGAATTCCTTTCTCGTTCATGAAATTTACCATATTAACAGACACAAATTGCACGCCATTGTCAGTAACAATTTCTTTTAGCATTCCTTTGGAAGATATGCTGTAAAAATATTATGACCGCCTCATCCAGCACATTCTCTTCATCCCATATTGACATCCTTGACCAACACTCTACAATCTCGTTGTGTTGCTCTTCCCTAAACTCAATCTCTTAGTTATAATCAATTAATCTTGATGCTAATCTAAACACTCTGGGACATGTTTTTTCTGCACCTCATCATTTTAATATTTAAAGCAGTGGTTTATGATCCATTCTCAAGAGAAAAGTGGGTCCCCAAATACATTGTTTATAATCCTGGAAACACCAAGCATATGCCAGGGCCTTTTTCTTTATCACAGAATATCCTCTCTCTCTTTGTGACAATGTCCTTGAAGCAAAACTAACTATCTCTTCACCAGCCTTTCCATCCTCTTGTGTGTCTACAGCCCCTATCACCCTGTTACTGGCATCAACTGGAATAACTGTGTTGCTCTTAGTGTCCAATGACGTTAGTGCTGGAGCCTTATATTGCATCCCTTCGCCCTCTCAAACGCCACTTTTTGGATTTCATTCCATTCAAACTTAATTCCTGTTTTCATTAGTGCTCTCATAAATTCTGAGGCAAAGTCTGTCATGAATGTTGTGTAAAATTGGCACAAACCTAAGAATGATAATAATTTGTGTTTATTTGATCATTCAGGATCGGCAATTATGATGTTTACTAATAATTCTTTGGGACTGATAACATGCTTAGACAATGTGTGCCAAAGATACTCCACTTCGTGTTGATATAATTTGCACTTTTGCAATATTACTGGCATTGCACAGTCCTTTAATTTGTTTAATACCTATTCCAGCCTCTCTTTATGTTGAACTTCATCTTTCATCTCAAAATGTCATCTTAAAAATACTTGACTGGCGGCAGCCCCTTAAACAGTTGTCTATTTGACTTTTTTGAAAGACTGAAGCTGCAGACGCTAATCCGAATGGCATCTAATACATTCTGAACAACCCACATTGTGTGATAAATGTTATCAGATGCTTGCTTTATCTGTTAATTTGATCTGATCATAATCACTGCGCAAATCAATGGTTGAAAATATAAAGGCTTCTCCTATATTCTTCATAATTTCTGTAATATTCAGCAGAGGATGCGTATCAACCGCTACATTGCAGTTCACACCCTTTAGATCTATGTGCAACCTAAAAGTGTTGTCTGGCTTTATGCCAATCAACAAAGAAGGCACCCATTTGGAGCTTTCTGCCTCCTCTCTGATCTTTTGCTTCATCATGTCATGCAACAGCATTTGTAGTGGACCTAACAACCTCAGTGATACTTTACTTACTTTACTTTTGATGGGTTCGTTCCCCATCTTTAGTTTAATGTGGTGTTGATTTCCTTTTGAAAGCACCGATTTATTTCTGAAAACTATTGATGAAATATCAGCCAATTGTATTTGCTTAAAATCTTGTTTTAAAACCAATACTTGTTCCTTCACTCCAGGATTTAGTTCCTGTCCAAACTGTACCTGATGTCTCCAGATCAGAATGCGTGGTCCTTTATCCACCACATTTACTTTACCCATAATTTCTCTATCCTTAAATTTCAGTTTCTCCACAAACCATCCTATCATCCTAATTGAATGATCTGAATCTATGCTATTTCATTGACTGGATTAAGTGTCTTGACTATCTCCTCCAAGTGTCCCTTATACATGCAATGTGATATTATAGTATGCAGAGAACCTGAATCAGCCATCAAATTCATGACCACTCCTGCTATTGTTATTTGACACATTGGTCTTTCAACTCTCGCAAATGCATTTGAGCGTTCATCCAGATCCCATTTCATCAGTACATCTCTTCTATGTGAGATCTCAATGCTTGTTTCTTCTCGTTCAGTCCCACATTTACTGAGTGTATTCATTAACCAAAGCCATGTCTTTCTATTCACCCATTATACTGGTTTTATAGAACTTGTTTCTACAACCATGGCATTGTGACCTTTTCTTCCAAATATGTTGCCGATTTTCACAATGACAAAGCATGACTTGGAGGTTGCTATGTGATCATGTGCACAACATCTGTAACACCTGACATTGAAATGTGTCTTCTCTGTTCCATCTTTGTGTGAATTTCTGTTACTCTCTCCTTTACTAAGTGTTGCACACAATTGCATGCTATCTGCAGTTTAGTGTTTTGAGATGTTTTACATGCCTCTGAAGACTTCTCTATGCACTTTGCAATTCGGATAACTTCTTCAAGGGAAAGTTCAGATTATTTTCAGGTTCTCTATTGTATGTGATCATTTGTTGTGTGCACCATTATTTGGTCCTGTAATACCTCATTTAGAAATTGTCAAAAGTTGCAACGTGTAGCAATGCCTCATAATGCATCTAAGAATTCTTCAATGAATCTCCTGGCAATTGATCTCCAGTATAGAATGTGTGCCTTTCTAGTATTACACTTTCCATTTTCAAATGTTGTTTTTACATCCTGGCAACTACCTCTTCGTATATATTCAGTCAATCTCCTTCCTGTGCTTCCAGGATATGTTGTAGGTGCCTGCATATTTCTTGTCCCTCACACAAATGGCTTTTTTTCTACTAGCCATTAACCCATTCCTATTTATGGCTTCAAGGTAAATGGCAAATTCAGCATTGCCTTCTCCAGGGCAGGGGAAGAAGACCAAGATGATCCAAGTGTTGTCTTATCACTGACTAAGTCGGCTTGCTTTGAGTGAAAGATGTGTGCTAATGAAATGTGTTCATCATATCTCTGCATAGATATCTAAATAACTAACTTTTACAAGGCTCCTTTGTATCAATGTCATTAGTGTTTGTAAGCGCTATGGAATCGTTCATTCAATGTTGTTTGCTTCCCCATTTGTTTCTCTTTGTCTCTGTAAGCGCTGCGTGGAAGTGTCTTGAGTTGCTGGGGAACCAATATCAGACATACGTGGAGGACGTTTACAGGTGCACAGGGTGCCTTACTCTAAAAAATGCATGTTAAGGTGCAGATTTTTATTTATCCGATAACAAGGCGTGTGCCAGAAACAGGTAACCTCAAGCCCCCAGAACGTTCTGCAGAATTAGTATTTTTCAGAGGGAGCATTCAAGGGGAATGTTATACAGTGACCTTCCTTTGTAGCATGCTTATGTTCATACAGAGGGCTCTTCTTTGAGCCGATTGAATCACAGGATCATGTGGCTGCAGACCAGGCCGAGCACTTTTCCAATCATTACGTTAGGGTTCTTTTCCTTCATGAATGATGGCTCCACAACTGCAAGTCCTTTTCTTTGTATATTTTATTGGGCACATTCAGTGATTGTAATCACAATTTCCAGCCACAGCCCTCCTCCTCACTTGACCAGGTCTCTCCCCACAATCCCCTCACTCGACAACCTCATTCTCACCACATCACCATTTTCTTATTGAAGTAGAGCACAACAAATGGAATAGTGTTTTTTTCCCACAAATTCTGTTTTTAAATCAAATAAATAAAAATGCCTCAAAGTAAGACCAGCTAATGTAGTTGTTTAGGTTTGGCTGCGGTCACAAAAAGCTTAGCTGTGGTAAATACATATTGAACTGAATACAAATATAATGTTAGAAGGGCATGTTTGAAGTTTTTTGGCATCCTCAATTAGAAGTGATGGTACTGTGCCATTAATTAATAGCCGGAATCCAAAGGTAGGATGTTTAAACAAAGAGCATGCAATGTGCATTTCTGTGAATAGATGGCAGAAGATATGTGTGCATCCATCCATCCTTGATGGTTATAAATAATTAAATAAGTTGACTTTAGATCACTCCAAGTCTGAGAAGGTAATGAAATTACCTGCTTCACTCTTAAATAAACATTGCCTAGTCCCCTATTTTACTCACTTACTTACTCATGCTTACTTGCATGTTTGCACCAATTGTGTAACTCTTGCTATGTGAATGTGTAATGGTAGCAGAGCGGTCTGATAGGGCTAGTTGTGTGTGGTCACGAAGTGCCCTTCTTGAAGTGTGCTGCCAGTGGTGTATCACAAAATGTGGGCATGGGTTGCAAAATATGGCAAGGGGTTGCTGCCTTTTCTAAAAAGAAATGTCCCATGCCTTCGAGAGCTGCTGGTGCAGTGAAACTGAATGAGAGGGTTACAAAATGAATGGAATAGCCTTTATAAATGTCCTTATGACCTCACGCTATGATAGGTGTGGCAGATTTGCACAGCTCAACTGCTACCCGAATCTGGCCTTTTCACTCCTAGGATCCATTTGGCTTCATGTGCTCAATGCCCCGAGAGTAGGTATGAGTGGCCTGTTGTAGGCTGTAATTATGGAACGTCAGATTGGCCAGTGGTCGAAGTGTATGAAAAGAAGTAGTGGAACTAAGTTCCCTGCTGGCCTGCACCCACTCCCCACAATCCCCATCACCTAGTCCTCTCCCACACACAATACGCCCCCCCCCAAACACCTGCACCTGCTGTTTAAGGGACCGTTCAGTGCAGTGCACTGAAAGTGCAAGTTTCAACTTCTTCCTAAACTTTTATTTTAAAAGGAAACCATTCCGGAACGGTTTCTTTTTAAAATAAAAGTATAGGAGCTATAAAAGGTAATTAAAAAAAGTACAGGAGCACCGCTCCCGACCGCTCCCGCTCACTTCGACCACTGAGATTGGCATATTTGTTAAATATTTTGTGAGAGAAGAGAAGGGAGCTGAAGAGAGGGTTCCCTGGAATGCCCGTCCTCACCCCCTTGAACATGACAGCCGGAAAAGTCAAAAATGCACAAATTCACTCATTATTTGGGCAGCCCCCAGGAGGGCCAGTGACATCCACATATGCAGAAAGGTACCCTCTTAGATAGCCATTCAGACCTTATACAGTAAATGTCTTTAAGGATACAGGTGCTCCAACAATAGTTATGGACCCAAATGTCGTTGATGGATGACGTTGACTAGTGCGGAGAAACCAATGTGCTGACGTCATTAGTGACACCACAATGTAGCCACGTTAGTCATAAGTACACCTGCAACCATGCACAGAGCTACACAAATATACACATGCATACACAAAGAGCATGCTTACACAGTTCTATCGAGGACAGATACATATACATTCTGTCAAACAACTTTTATAATTTTTCTCATTAGCCAAATGCAGAACTGTGGAATGCAAGACAAACAAAGAGATGCAGAGCAAGCTTGCAGATGCTTATGGCAACTGACCCACTGGAACTACAGCATCATGTAAGATGCCTGGAAGGACCATGTGCGACTAACCTATGGGAAACAGGGCAGAGTATAGATGTGTAGAAATCATAGTAAAAGTATACTAAGGATTACATGAAGCTACAAGCCGCAGGATGAGAGACGAGGGAAACAGAACCAGGCTGCACGGAACAGCAGACCAGGGCTTGCAGCCAGGGTCAGAGACACGCAGCACGTTCCAAACCTAACACGACTAGGGGCAATCTGCAGAAAACCAGAATAAATACTCATAAATTGGAGACCAGAAGAGCTTGATTTTGTGGTCCTCAAACACATGATGCAGCCAAGTTAGACAATGGTCATTCATCCACAGTGGGAAGACAAACCATTCTGAGCAACACAGCCATGAAGTGAAACATGAGGTTGGTGACAATGTTGCAATGCTGAGGGCACTCTCACAGGAAAGAGTGGTACTGCTAACAGATACATTGGGAACACAAAGTTATTCTCATCACCTTGAGAAGGTGCACAGAGTGGAAGAACAGAGCTCGGTCCCAGCCTGAGGAGAGCAGTTCCAGCCAATCAGGGATCAAAAATTCAGGGGTGGATGGCAGAGGGCAAGGGCCAATGTCAATCCTGCAACCCTGCAACAATTAGCTATGGTATATAGGGTTTTTCCATAAGGGATACCACAGAGATCACCCAACCGGGTGACGGGCCCATGTTGTGACACAAGGGAACAACAGAAAGTCCCCACACAGGCTTGCGAGCTGTTATTCAGGGAATTTTTAAGAATGTTCTGCAATCCCTGTTGGTTTGTGTAATAAACAACAGTTCTAACTTGCCCTTGGTTGAGTCCTCCATTTGTTAATGGGGGAGAGTTGTTGGGCCCTGAAAGCTGAACGGGTAAGCTCCTAGTAACCCACTGACATCTGGCATACCTAAGCAACAAGTTGGTAGCAGAGGCATGGGCAACTGCACCCATTCAGCATAAGCAGCCTATCCCGCCACAGCACCTGGAGGGCTGTGGGGCACTTTGCGGAAAGCCAGCCCAGCAGGGAAGTGCACCACTGTGCAAAGGCCATCAGGAGCCAGCTTGTAAATATCCTGGCTGCAGTCCGTGAGGAGTCCAGCAGACAAGAAGGGTGATTTGGCAGCTTCTGGGAATCGGGTAGCTGAACAGCGACAGTGAGCCAAGGAGTGTAAGTATTGACTCAGCCACACAGCAACTAAAACGAGGGTAAAGTAACAGTGGGAACGGGGTGGCAAGGAATGTTGTTGAGCAACTTTGGCCTATTGTTGTGTATTGTTCAGTAGTGTCGAACATTGTGAAGCATAGTAGGGAAAGGAGCAGAGGTAGATGATATTTCTGTGGTTAGGAAACTTTCGGTCTTGAGGTAAAAGGTTCTGGTGAATAACCTAGACTATTAACTTAAGGGCATGTATGACCAACGTCAGGTGAATATTGGAGTCCCTGTGAATTTTGCATTTTAGCTTGGGTCATAGATCATGGTATCCCAGTGTAAATGTAGCAAAGAGAGCTAGCCTAGATTGTGGAAGGTGTTTGTCTGGTTAAGTCTTGCGGAGGCGTTTTATCTACAAGGAAGCACTGTGGGTACAGAGTAAACACAAGAAATATTGGTATCCCCTGTTAGGAGGCAGGAAGACAGCTGTGGGTTCATGTCAGGGTTGTGTAAATGTTTGTGTAATGGGACATTAGAATTGCAAGCATTGTAAGAGATCTGTAGCACTCCCTTGTTTAGTGAAGTAGTGATGTCACCCATTAGGCCTGTGCATAGGACTAGGAAAGTACAAGGAGGTACAGAAGTCGGTGCTGAGAGTTTAAAATTGACGGAGCAGATTGTTTGGCAGCGGTACATGGAAGGCGCATGAAAAAGATTGGTGGATGTGCCTGAGGAGGCAGAAGGGAGGTGCGCAGTCGTGCCTGACAGGTTGTTTGGGAGCCAGAGAGGCTTGCGAAGAGTTGAACTGGTGTTTGTGAATTTAAGAAAACTGAATAGAAACCATGCCTTGTGCTTGTGTAATAACGGCAGTATCAAAAGCCTTGACTCATGGTCAAGTAAGAATAAAGCAATGTATCAAGGGAAGTGCGTGGGGGATACGCCCCTACAGCACCTATATAAGGGCCTTATGCGATATAATAAGATTTGTAAATATAGCACGGAATGGACGAAGAGCACAGGGGGTGTAAACTGACTAAGCCATGGCTACAATGTGGAAGTTTCCCCAGAAATGTGCATCAACCATTACAGACACACATACAAGGGGAAGAAGTTGGTCAATTGCATGGCAATATTTGAACTCTGGAAGATGTTCCAGGAGGACAAGGGGGAAGTTACGAGGCATCAATGTATGCTGCGCCAGCAGGAGACACGGGGTGCAGTGTCCTTGGCCCCCGCTCCCTCACTTCCTCCTGAGAACGAGAAAGAAGGGGCTGCAGTAGAAGTGCTGGGATTATACCATATAAGGGAGCTGAAGGCAGCTGAGGGGTACACAAATCCAATATTTCAGCCTCCACAACATACCAAGGAGGAGGGGCAGAAAGGGGTCGGATAGACTGATGGTGGGAGTGGAGCACACAATGGGGAACGGATGAGCACCAAGGGGGGGCTAGAAGGCATAGCTTCAAACATATGGGTAGGAGGGCAGATGCTTCTGAAATTGGATGGGAAGACAACTCGAGAATCAGCGGGGGTAAGTAAAGACATAGAGGGTCACAAGGGGAGCAGCAAAGTGCGAGACTGGGCAGAGATAATGGAAGAAGTAGAAAGCAAAGGGAATGAAGAAGAGGAGGAATGTGAGAGAGTGCGAAGAGACAAGCAAAGGGAAGCAGAGAACGAGCGGGAGCAGTGAGAGATAAGGAGGCTGTGGGAGCTGGAACAGTTAGAGAGGTGAAGGGATGAAGACAAGAAGGAATGGCAAGTTTTAGAAAGAGTGGAACAGAGGAAGTGGGAAATAGAGCGACTCGTAAGAGAGAGCAAACGCACGGAGGAGGTGAAGCATGCAGTGAGCAACATAACGACAAAGTGGGGAATGAGTCTGATAGATAACAAAGTGGGAGGAGATAGGCGAATGGAGCAAGACAGCAGCACCAGGACAGGACGGCTACACCATTGGACCGGACAGACGCGGGGTCCCCTGAGTGAAGGGGTAGTGAGAACGTCATTGACCTTTACGGGAAGCTAAGCCAAGATACTACCTCAAGGAGGCTCAGCTTCACAGATGATGTTGACAGTGAAATGGGAGACACTGAATCAGATGAGGATGCAGAAGGAAGTGAGGATGATGGAAGGGGCCACACAGGTGTCGATCGACAGGGAGAAGCAAAGATAAAAGTGTGACATGTGAAGTAGGAAAGAAGACTGGGGGATGTAGGGGTGACAAGGATGGCAAATCACAACACTTCAGGGACGCATCCCGCAGTATGGACGATCTAATCCCTTACATGCAGAGGCTTAGGGACCTTCCCGGATGCAGGAAGGGGGAATCGGCATGGGCATGTACTAACATTAAAGATGCTGCGAGATTGGATAGTCAGATCAGGCTGAAAGCAAATTTAATATATGGAAGCGAGTTAATTGATTTGAATATTGTTTGAAACCCCGGAAAGGGTCTTGTGATTGAGCTCATCCAGGAACGGAAGCTGTCCGTTCCTACTCTTTTGGATTATGACCACAGGACTAACACAGAAGACAAGTATGGGACACAAGCCTCTAGCCTAGTACAGTGGGCAATTAGACCCAGTCATGAGAGGACACTATCCGTCCAAACAGGCATTGGCTGCAGCCGCATTAACAGTGCACAAGTCAGCAAGTATTCCCATGGGAAGCAGCACCACTCTTTATGTGGAGCATGCTCTCTTTGCAATATTGGAAAGATCAAAGAGCACACTGACAACACAGAGGGCTTTGGGATACAAGATGTTACTATCTAACCCAGCTCTCAAGATAGTGAGATGCAGACTTGTCAACCTGGGGACTTTTCTCGCCTGACGTTTTACAGGATGGCGACTATGCACACGACTGCAGAGCAAAGATAGAGGAATTTGGTGACACTCGCAAAGTGCAGGAGGATGCAATTTAGGGGGAGACATGCTTTATATTGATGGCTCTTCAACAATTGACCAGATGACTGGGGAAAGGCATACTGGGACAGCAGGCTGGGAGAGGATGGGACAAGTGAGGTAGTGTTGAGCGCACGCCTGCCATCCTATTATTCAGCACAAGCAGCATAGTTAGTGGCCTTAATATTACCATTGGGGCATAGCAGGCAGAAGGAAGTGACGATTTACTCAGATTCAGCCTACGTGACATCCACAGTGCATTGCGGATGGTCACAGTGGATGAGGAGAGGCTTCAGGCATGCTGATGGGTCACAGGTGCAGCATGGACTCCTATTGGGCAGACTGATAGAGGTCATAGATCTCCCAGAATGAATAGCAATACCGAAGTGCCTAACACATACAAAAGGGGAGGATCTCATCTACAGGGGTAACGAAGCAGCAGATGAGGAAGCAAATCACGCCATCTATTTTGGGGATATTTTAGAAATGTAGGCCTCGTCCCATGCGCGTGATTATGCAAAAACTATGATACTAAAAGACAGGTATAACACAATACCAGTAACACAGATTCTGGAGCTGCAGGGATCTGCACCCAGGGAAGAAAAAGAGCTCTGGCTAAGAAGGGGTTTTACAGTGTCTCCAACAGATGCCTATGGCAGCACAACAACACAGGGAAGGTGGTAATGTCTTTCGCATTCTTACAGACAGCACTGACACAATTACACTATCCAACTCATGCAAGGAAGGAGGTGTTTGCTGCTCATACTGGAGAAACATGGTTCTGTCCTAACTTGGCCATGTTCTTTTGCACAACTTTTCCTGCAAGTAGGATGCCCCACAGTTTAAGGGCCCTCATAGAACTGGTCACTGAGAGAGCAGTAAACCTCATTGGGAAGACGAAATAGAATCACCTCAGCCACATCAAGCCCTACACAGGAGTGGATTCTCCTAGTACCGACATTGACAGGGCCAACAATTCAAAATCAGAAGAGCAGAATAATAACCTGAAATCAGCACAACCGAGTGGAGGACACCCAATGGTTACTCGCTTAGAGGCTGCAGAGTTGGGACAAGGACTCCCTACACATCCAGAGTGAGGGTACACTGTCAGTTTGCTATTTTTCTTTCCGCACACATTCATTGTGAAAGTGCAACTGTTTTTATTACATTTTGTCCATGCAGCATACTGATCCCCATTCTGAAACCTCCCAAGGCCAATTTGTCCAATTTATTAGGAGATCCAACAGAGCCCGGATATATCATCCTAATGTGTATTTCCATTTCTTCACAGTATATCTGGCCCATGTTTACACACAACTAGAAAGAAGAAACCCATCTGCCTTGCAGTACTCCGAGACCCTAGAATTAAAACTGGGTGGGAACTATTCATTTTTGCCATGGACGACTGTAATTAATACAATACTTATCCATTAGCACTTGTTTTGCACATTTGAGGCGGGCAACTGATATCTTCAAGCA
Organism: Ambystoma mexicanum; assembly: GCF_040938575.1. NCBI lineage: Eukaryota > Metazoa > Chordata > Amphibia > Caudata > Ambystomatidae > Ambystoma > Ambystoma mexicanum. Next base: position 1,056,970,654 of record NC_090932.1, read on the forward strand.
CAAGCTGCACCAGGATCCAAGCAGCACAGGTAACGGAGACAGTTATTAAAAAAATACTCATCTTGTCTTGTCTCTTATTTCCAAGTGATGATTTTGCTTTCATTTTTTGGCGAATATCCCTTGTCACTAGTGATAACGATGTATCCTCTAATAACATTACCCCAACTTCAGCGGGTGGAACGACCATGGCAGGTGGACAGAGAAGCACTGTAAGTGCAGTAAAGAGAGGTAAGTTCAGTGCTGATACAGACATGAAAGGGGTGGACCTATATGTCACTGACACAGCTCGAGTGTCAAATAACATGTGGTACAAGCACATGACAATAGTAGGTGAAAGAAACCACTTCGGAGAGCTGCTATGTTTGCTCGTTAATTCCATATGCCATGAGTGCCTCCAGAACATTTATAGCAACTGAAATACCAGCAGCAGATGCACAATGTCGTATGTACCCTATCCATGGTCACAACCTGAGGAAGATTCCAAGGGAAGACAGAAATATTGAGATGGATGCTCAAAGCAACGTTTCCCTATGAAGACAGTTACATAAAGACTATTAACATGATGAACAATTGCTGGCAATTAGGTAAGGCCATACGATACAAAACTGATGGCTTGCAGAAAGGAGATCAATCACACTGAAGGAACTGCTCTGCCCGAATAGTGGGGTCAAGGAAATAGGAGGAGAACCAGGATGGTGAAAAAGACCACAAATGCTTGTGTATGGCCAGGTAAACACAGCTGAAGGATGGACAGATGGAGTAGTAGATAGCAAGGTACAAATCCTATTATAAGCACCAGTAAACACAGTGCAAGGTGGAAATGACAGGTGCCTGAAAGAATGGGATGCTAGCACTAAGTTACTTACATGAAGAAACCAGCATTATGTTACCAGAATGACAGTGGAATAAAGGTTGGAGAAAGTACAGTGTAGGTACACATAAAAGCATTCAGCAATGAAGGTTGGCACAGCAATATTGATGGATCACTATTGGGCGTGCGGATCCAAGGCACACGAGAAGCTGCAACCCAACTCGGGAGGAATTTGCTCATTGGTACACATCAATATGTCAGCACTGGTTGTGCCACAGAAGGACATCAAGATAGATTACTTCCCTAAATTGGACACTAACACAAGAAAGGACAGTTCAGTAGAGATGGAGGACAAAGAAAGAAAGAAACGGTCAGCAGAAGTGGCTAGAGTGAAGAGAGACAACTATTTCTCATCAGAATCACAAGCATCACTAGACAATTTACCACCTGAGCACAGGTTGTTCAGAAGGATATAAATGTTTTTTTGCGTCAGTAGTTCCAGTTGTACAGAAATATACAAACACGGAATGGTTGCAGATAACAAGATGGGAGCTGATGCAGACAATAAACTCTACAGTAAAGGGCTTCAACACCATAAAAGAAGAGCTCTGAGCAGCAATGGAAGGAAGAGTTTGCGCCATGATCAGGAGTACCTGGTGCTTGTTTGTGCCTGCAAATGACGGAGAGAATGACACACTGACAGAAGCAGTGAAAAGATTGTCAATAAATGCACCCCAGAATGGAGGAAGAAGCCAAAGGAACAGGAAATGACCAGAGTTGGTTGTCATACATATGCTCATGGATTCCATCCTGGCAGGCAGATGGGCAAAAGTTACTACTAGCAAAAAGTACTACAGAGCGAAAAAGAAAGGAGGGGAAGAGGAGGAATGAAGGAAGTAAAAAGAAAGGTATGATAAAAGGTGAGAAAATAAAGACAACGCATTGAGAGGCAGAAGTAAAACAGAAAAAAGAAAAAGTCTGAGAAAAGATCAATGTTAAAGAAAGGAAGAAACACATAAGGTGTATTAAGGGATGGAAAGGGGTAGATGAAAGAAAAGAAAATGGAACGGTAAAGGGACGTAAACATGAAAATTAACAAAAGAAGAAGGGACAAGAGAAGGCAAATTAAGCACAAAAAGGTAGAAGGAAGGGAAGGCAGTGTAAGTGGTCAGAGGAGGTATGGGAAATATAGGGCCTGATTTATGGAAGTGTTTTATAATGGAACAATCCCATAGGAAAGCGTTCCACGAATCGGGCCCATAATGTGCTAAAGGGCTGATAAACGCAAAGAACGCATGGCAAGATGGGTGCAGGAGAACGAAAAAAAAAACAATGGGCCTCATTACAACTGTCCCGTTATCCTGGCAGTAAATCCGTCAGGATACCAGCAAATGCTATTACTATTTCCTGCACTCAGTATGGCGACACTACCGCCGGATTACAAGTGCTGGTGTGATTGTGTAAATCCCCATTCATGCAGACCCATAGGACTCCATGGGGGATTGCCTTCATTACCGGCACAAGCAATACCAGTGCCGGAAATAACAGCGTGTTTTGCCAATAAGGCATTTGCCTTACCTTCAGATTTTAGCTGTAGGTAACTGAGGTGCCCCACCAGCAAACCTGTAGTCACCTGGTCTGGTAAATTGCCGGTTAATACTGGTACTTTAATAATGGAACAGTGGACTCATAATGAAGCCCAATGTTTCTTATATTAATGGCTTTAACATTTTGCATACCCTCCTCGTGATTCCTTAAACATCACCATTACCAAATAATCACCCCAATTCCCTGCTAGCGCTCTCAGTAAATAAAAACAGGGATTGAATTGGCATTGGCCCTCATTACGACCCTGGCGGATTTATTCCGCCATCGGCGGACTTTTCCGCCATGGCGCAAAGTCCCTTTACGCCATGGCGGATGGCGGACTTACCGCCCCATTCCGAGGTCGGCGGGCGGTAAGTCCCCATTGACCCATTTACCCTTCCCCATTCCCATTTCGGCCCCATAGGGTATAATGGGAGTGGGGAAGGAGTTAATTACGCCACCGTAAATTACGGTGGCGTAATTAACACCAAGGTCCCAGAGCGCCATGGATTTTTCCGCCCGCAAAAAGCGGGCGGAAAAATGACCATGGCGCTCCGGGAACTCGTAGTTGGCGGTAAGGGGTCGGCGCAGCTAACGCTGGCGCAGACCCCTTAGCGCCAGGGTCGTAATGAGGCCCATTATGTCAGACACCTGCATTTTTCAATCCTTGTCAGTATTGCTGTTGCTGTAGGCATTATAGGAAGCGGGCCCGGATGTGTTGTAAATGATCGTGAGGGGACAGAAGAAATCAGTAAGAAGGTACAAATTGCTCTTCCGTTCGGGTTTGCAAATCAGGCCTACATCATATGCATCCTTAATTTCAAGCCCTTCCTTGACCACGCACAACTATCACTGTGGGAACAATCTGTATAATGACTATTCAGATACAACTGTGGGAATCGAAATAATATTGTACCTCCTATCGCATTGTTTGAATGTATGTTGGCCTATGCCAAGTTGTCTAAAAACATTGTGTACATAGATTCCGTGGCAAGGTCTTGACCTTAATGTATTTGTGTAAATCGCCATCTTGGATTTAGCTGCCATTTTAGGTTCTCTTGTAGTGTGGAAGTCACCCTGAACAACAAAATGGAGGCCGAATGACATTTCGAGTGGGATTCTGGCCGTTGTGACCTCCGCACACATGAATAAGTAATATGCCCGCAGGCCACTTGTTAGGGTCGCGAACTGAGACCTTGTCCTATCCCTGACCTATGTGTAAATGAACAACTGTATCAGCGGAACTGATCGAAAATGCATACATTATGGGATTGACCTGGCAACGAACCCTAGGTCTGGTTCTGAGAATGGTTAACCCACGAGGGGGGTTGGCCAGAGCTGGATAAAAAGTATAAAAACCCGAGTATCCCAATGTTCGGTCTCTCACACTAACACGGCGAACTACCGTTGATGGTTCGTTCTGTTACTCTGAGGGCCGAATAGCTATCCGTATGTCAATTGACTTTTGGTAATTGTTGTATCTTTGAATAAAGCGCTTTGTATGTTCTTTGTAACTTGTGTGTTTCCTTCCCGACCTCATATCAATTTTTCTGTTTCCACACAACAGGTGGATGGATGTGTTCTCAGAATTAACAAGATGTCTGAGCTCATTAGGCAAGAATATTGTCACCAAAAATGTCAAGGGTATTCCCATCTAGAGCCTGGACCACCACCTTCCTCTACCAAACTAATTTCTACTTGCCCAAGGAAGTTTTTGTTTTAATAAGGCCGATTGACAGGGAGCATTTACCAGGAAAGTTGAGAATGTATGTAAAATGGAGGCAGCCAAGGCAATAGCAGCTATGCACTTGCTAGTGGAGTTTTTTGCACATATATCTATAAGGCGGTACAAGTGATATGATATGATATATTTTATTTCTATCGCGCTCGTACACAAGTGTTTCAGAGTGTGACAAGGCAATGGAGGAGAACAGGGGAGAACAAAACGCTCTTACTAGGCCCAGTGACATTGATAACGCGCACATGCATGGGAGAGGAGAGGGGAAAAGTGCATGGAAGGGTGGGGAAGTGGAAATGCGGAGCAAAGGAGAAAAAGATAAATAATCAATAAATAAATAATACAGGCAACAAACAGTGGTAGTGCAGCAGCAATTGGTAAGTGGTGGGTTTAAGGCATCAGACAGGGTAGGTCTGATAAGTGCAGGAAGAAAAAAAAGGGGGGCTGTATGGGTACAGATACAGATCCTAGTGCAAGGGGTGTCCCAGAGGCAGTGAGGGCTGGTGGCAGGGTGAGCAGGTACCTGGGCCCGGAGGACCGAGGGTGGCCAGGTTCAAGGTGCCAAGAGAGAAAAGATCAGCGGGGGAGAGGGGGAGAGAAGGCCGAAGCAAAGAGGAAGGTCTTGAGGTGCTTCCGGAACCAGAGATGATTCTCCTCAAGTTTCAGAGTGGCAGGGAGGCTGTTCCAGTGGGAGGACCCAGCCCAGCATGGAATATAAGCCTGGATGACAGACTGCCTGTGGCAAATGGTTCTGGGTGCCTGCCTCACTATGGGTTCTCTGATGGATCTGCAGAGGGGTAGCATTTGCTTTTTTGTATTTGTATTTATGTACCAAGTACATACACCTAACGGCTGAACATAAGTAAAATAAATGTATAAAATCATGAGCGAAGTACCGAATCAATGACAAAATGGCATTAAGATGTGTCATCATTTAAATTGTTTAATTTTATAGTGCAAAGGTTTAAATAAACTATAACGCACTTAATAAACAATGGGGGGGACATTACATTAAGATAATGAAGAGAAAAGGAAAGTTTAAATTCTAGTTCAGGAAACAAATAGAGAAGAAGAAACAGGTGCAGAGAGTGTGTTTAATTTTGGTGAATATTGTATTGACATTTTGAAATAATTTAAATTGGATAAGTTTGTGAGTAGTGTGTAAAATGGCAAACGATCATTATGAACATAGCGCTTTTTCTCCTAGATTTCCTCCTCAAGCCCTGCTGTAGCATGTGCATTTGGATTGATGTCAATGCCAATTGTGTTTTGTAAAGCACACTGCTCCAATTTGTAGGTTTCTGAAAAACTGTGTAACCCAGGTGTCTCTTTGATTGAAATACAGTGGGCTGATGCATAATAATCTGCATGTGATGACTTGCAGGTGTAAATTGAGGTTGGAGGATTGCTGAAAAACAACAATGTACGTTTGTTGCTGTGGCTAACTTGGTGTGAGATAGATGCTGAGTTGTGCAGTGTGGTGCAGGCTTAGGCCCTAGCAATGAGTTTTGCGTGATTAGTTTTTTTAGAAATTAGTTTCTCCTGTTTGTGAGGGCAATGGGAATCCCTATGACTTTGGCTGTCAATTAGCAGTAACTATCTGGTAATCCACCTATTTATCAACAAACCCATATACCTTTGCTGACACTCGATACCATGGACTTACAATGGGATTATAAAAGACAGCCCAGTGGTGTCAGTCCCCATTTATGTTCGTAGGACTCCATAGGGAATTGTATTGGATTTACCTCCAGTCATGTTACTGTGTGGCAAATCTGCAGAGTTGTGGCCGTAAGTTTGATGATTTAGCTGCAGCTCTTTCCCGGAGGTAAATCTTTGTCCTTAACTCAGAACTCATAGTATAATGATGCGATAATGGAACTGCCACAACTTTACCGTCGTTTTCCCTAAACTGCCATACTCGTGAGGAGGCCATGAAGCTTACGATATGCTCTTTTTGAATTTTACATAACAAAAGGAAGTTTGTTTTTAGTGCTCAGAAGATAGATGACAAGGGGCCTCATTACGACCCTGGCGCTAAGGGGTCTGCGCCAGCGTTAGCTGCGCGGACCCCTTACCGCCAACTACGAGTTCCTGGAGCGCCATGGTCATTTTTCCGCCCGCTTTTTGCGGGCGGAAAAATCCATGGCGCTCTGGGACCTTGGTGTTAATTACGCCACCGTATTTTACGGTGGCGTAATTAACTCCTTCCCCACTCCCATTGAGCCCTATGGGGCCGAAATGGGAATGGGGAAGGGTAAATGGGTCAATGGGGACTTACCGCCCCGCCGACCTCGGAATGGGGCGGTAAGTCCGCCATCCGCCATGGCGTAAAGGGACTTTGCGCCATGGCCGGAAAGTCCGTCGATGGCGGAAAAAATCCGCCAGGGTCGTAATGAGGGCCAAGGACAATTAGCCAATAAGGTGCACATGTAAATTAGGGGCGATAAAATAAACGTGTATATCTTCGTTTTAAATTACGTGCAAATGAAAGCGAGCACAGCTGCTGTTAACACTTACACTTAGATGTCCATGGTAGTGGTCTGTATTAAGCATGGGATTCTGAGTGGTTCCTGGTTCCAGATCCCTTTTGACCACCTAACAAACATCAAAAAGATATGCCCACTGCCATGTGTATGCAGGGCAATCGATATTTGAATGGCTCCTTATGGATTTCATTGCATCTGTTGTTTACAGGTCTAACTCACATGGTAGCAGAAGTCTTTGGGATTCAAGCATCACCTCCCTCAGCAAAGTTATAAACGGGCTGAAATGCTGATGGATTTCATGCAGAAGGTCATGAGAGAGATAGAGAGGGAGAGCCGTATATAGTCTCCCTGCCATATCTCCATGGATGGAATCGTTTCAAAATAGCCTGGGTACGATTTCAAAATACAAATTTAGTTGTTATATGCAATAACAAAATGAACTTTGCCAATCTGATGAAGACCAACTGCCGCATACGCAAATGGACTACAACAGAGTCAACTATGTTTGGACGGGGTGCCGGTGAGGTCACAAATCAAAAGGTACAAATCTCAGCAAATCACTAACAACGCTCTAATATGATTACACGAAACTGGTCCACACTCTTTACAGGAATACGGGCATTTGTTTCTGGTGGTGCTTGGATCATGTTGAATAAAGCTGCTTTAAGAAAGTGAAGGGCAAAGCGAATCCTGCAGATGTACAATTGTTTTAAAGATTCGAGCTTGCTCACTTCGCTGGAAGGATCAGTTTACTGGGATACATTTGTTGGACTTGCCCACATTGAAAATAGATGGTATCCGTGTATAATATAATATAATATTAATTTCATGATCTCACAGTATCTCGCGGTAACACCTCTGCCAACACTCTCAGCCCTGGCTTGAGATCCGAACTTACCCTTCTTTATGTTATATTTTTGCATTTTTATGTAATTGCATGAATATGAAACACATACATGCAACTACAAATCGAACATATTGACGTTGCAGTTTTTAAGTGAAATGCAAGTAGAAAGTGTTTTGTTCACGTATACACAATATTTGATATCTTTAATGAATGTGCAGTTTGCTCTCTAGTTGGGTTTGTGAAAAGCGAACAAAAGAAACATAGCAAAGAAACAGCAGTGTGACAGAAGAGATATTTATAATATGCCTTTGCTCAAGTCGGTTGAGCATTCCACAACCTCACGCTATATGCCGTGGGTTCTGTAATTAATGCTGGCCATTGTAAATCAGCCGAAGTTGGGGGATACAGGCTTTGTGCAAGTATGGCCTAAAGGGTATGTGAGTGATTACTAAACCACGACTGATAAGGTGGAAGTGCATAAAACCCCTGGGAGCAGTCCAATCAAATTTCCAATTTTCAGTTCAATTTCACAGTCAGCAAACATTGCTAGGACGCAAATATGCAAGTTCAAGAACAGCTAAGGGAATTGATATAAGCAGAAGATGGGATAAACAAACAGTGAAGGAGAGGAAAGACATTATAATATTCGTTTTTTAATGTAGGGCTTGGTGCTGGTTTTTGCCCAAAACAAAGTGCCAAAATAATAGTCGTTATCTTGTTAGGTACTTTAAGTTTTCTTTCCTTTAAGTTTTTTTACTGCAGGAAAAAATATCTTTCTTTGCACTTGTTTTTAAAGGTTTGTAAAAAGCAAATAAAAAAACAAAAAACAAAAAAAAGACTTGGAATCTTCACAGGCATAGGAAAAAGGTACTATGGTAAAATGGCTACAAAAAGGGCTCTGAAAACCCCCAAACACCTACTTAAATTAAACTATCTTCAGATTTATCTTGAAGAAACATCCTGGAAAATTCTCTGTAAAGGAAATGTCAATCGTGGGAGTGCTCGAGAATGCTGTCCATGCTGGACTGTTCTCTCTCACCGTGCTCCATCTTTGGATTGCTACATTGCATCTCCTTGCTGAGATACGTGGAATAATTCTACTTGTGACTTTGATTTTTTGTTTTGTGGTAGGCTCTTTACCTTATATGTGCCCACAGTGACATTTAAATATTCTGTGAGCCTAAACAATCTATTCTTTAACTTTTAGCGGCAAAGCAAGTTCTGCCCACTTCTCCCAGCAAGACCTCATAAGCTCAGACATGTGTGCATCGCACACACGCAGCGTGGGAGTGCTCGAGAGTGCTTTTTGGCTGTTCAGCTGTCCCAGCTGACCAACCGACCCCACTACTTGAAAACACATTCCGATAGATTCTGCCTTTTTCTCTGGTGCTTGCTTGTTAATAAAGTTACATTTGATTTGTCAAGAAGACTGCCACAGCCACAAACTACAGCATGCCCCTCTATACTCTAAAAACGGCAATGCCTAGCCACACTGACAGTCTTATTGGAACGCGACAATCAGTTACAACAGCTGAACCAATCCAAGCCCTGCAAGTGACCTCTGGGAAAAAGTGTAAAGCTGATTTGAAAAAATGTAAGCGATCAAAATCTTTGAACATTGACATCAGAAATGTATGGCATCCAAATATCACGGAATCAAATCAAGCATTAACTTCTCATGCCATATACGTAGACCCTCTCGTGCCAGCCACTAAAGACCAACCTATGCTATGGGGACCTAACTGCTTGCTAAATTACCTGCTTACACATCATATCACAGATGCAGAACATTTTGCCCAGACTATGCAAGGAGACCCTATGCCCTTTACTGAGACTGATCTTCAATTGAATAGACCCCAAACTCTAAAACAACCAGAAGATATAGCGAAAGGTCATGCACAAATACATGAAAGCGACAGCGTGAATTTTCCAACGCTATATTCACATGTTCTTAAAAATGGAGCACAATTGAAACCTTCTGTGTGGGAAATGGATAACCAAGGGTTCACAAATGTCATGTTAGAAAGCCGCCTCACACGTGACAATGCTGTGAAAGATGATCTATCCCTGCAATATAATAAGCAGAACACAATACCTGAAACACAACAAGAACTGCTACCAAGGTTGCAAATGAAAAATCTATATAATTCTCCGAAAGTATACCCATAATCACTAAATACCTCTGCTATTTAATCTGTTTCTTCAGTGATATCCTCCGCAAAACCCACCCCAACATCATTCTTTGGATTAAAGCAACCTTCAATTCCAATTCACGAGACCACTTTAACAGCTATGAACAATGGTCTCTATACTATAACGAAAATGTACAAATCATTGGATAAAAAGATGGAAGCACATACGATCCTATTAAATTTTCTGTCTGACAAAATTGATTGGATAGCTGCCGTATTAATGCAAAAAAGTAAGCCCCTCTAAAGTTAAACTGCTATCGCCCCCTATACCTAATACTTGATAACAACCAATTGCAAAATTTGCAAACAAAGGAAAGAATTGGGTAGGTCCCCCGTCAGAAGAAAAACCTGTGTCAGAGATGCTAGTAGATGACACTGTACAAACTGACTTAGTTCAACAGATGCCTATAGTAGAAATTCTCGACTGTCAAGAACCAATATACAGGGTTTTTCAAATACCAAAACAAAAAAAAGAAATAAGAAAATGGTTACTCAAATGACAGTAAACAAAACATCTAAAAGCAAATCAACAAAATGAATAGAGGCACTAGCAACTCCGCCATGTCAAACAATAACGAACTCAGGACCCAAATTTAACCTAGGAGTCAGCAAAGAAAAACCTGTATTGAACAATCAGAAGTGTCCTGACTCTACTCCAAACAAAGCTCTTGAAGCAGCGCTCCTAGCGGGAGATGAAGAAATGATAGTAGAAAATGAAGATCTTATGAACTACTCATCTTACTAAACAACTACTCAACTTACTCGGTAACTTCCCTTCCAAATATCGGGCCTGAACAAGAACACTGAGACCCAGCACATTAGCTACCATGGAACAAAAAAGGGCCTTTATTGTCATGCGCAGCACTAAGGAAACTGGACCTCACAATCATAGAAAGGATACATTATTCTTGGAACCCATGAAACAGCAAGCTCCTCTAAAGAGAGATTGCTCATGCACCCCAAAAGATAGATTACATCGAAGCACTGATCTGAGAAGGCATGCATATACTTTCGAAAATGTACAAAATACTCACTTTACGACTTTTCCCATAAAAGACTCTACCAGAGTGATTGGAAAAACCTTACATCGCTTTTATACACTAAACATAACAATGAGCAAGAGACAAAGAGGAGACACTTTCCCAAATTGAGCGACCCTTCTAAACGTTTTCAAGAAAATTTGAAATTTAAAATGAATTGATTCAGAAGACATTGCAACTGTTTGCCTTGATAGAAATCGTAAAATGTGCACAGGAAGATTAACCATTCCCTCACAAATGCTTAAAGAAACAATCTTGGGGGAAAAAATACCTTAGCAAAGTTAGGTTTTACACTATAAAATCAATAAAAACTGGGATGTTACGATTGAGACACAAACTCTCAGTCGAAAATATGATAGAGAAAATACCTCTTTGAAATCACATTGAAAAACAGCACCCACCTCAGAAAATCTAGATCATCTAAATATAAACTGTGAGGGTAGCAGAGGCCAACAGACACAAGCCGTTTATTTTGATAAATCTTACCACTCTGTTTGGGAAACAACATAGGCTTGACTTAAGAAAGCGATAAAGGAGACTAAAAATAAATCAAACCATTAATGCCAACTAAACCTCACTCGACACAGTGTTAAGATGACCGTTTGGACCACTAGGGCGGTTTAAACATCTTATGAACATTACTAGTAATCACTATCTGGCAACTTACAATATCATCATATTACAGGAGAATTGGATAATGATACAAACCCTATGGCCTGATCTTAACCTATACTGGAAGTCTGCCTTCTTGAATGATGACAAATTCTTTGATTACATAAATCAGATGCTAGATCTAATTGCCAATGAAACCTATCCGTACGTAACGTTAATTGTAGAGGATTTGAATATATAATGTATTGTGCAAAACGGCATCATGCTAAAACCTAAGGCAACGAGTCGTTCAATTTAATGGAAGAAAGAGATTTTTACCATCCTTAATGGGAGTGTGGAAGGAGACATCCACCACAGCCAACATGGAAAAGAGAACAGTCAACTGCAATTTTAGATTATGCCTTTATATCATCTCAAGCAATAGCCATGGATTTTTTTTTACAATTCTACCCATGATAGATAGTGACCATAATATTTTAGAAACCACGTGGGCACAAATAGCTCTTCCTTCCAGGCAATACTACACCTCAATGTCAACTTACAGAAGGACGAAATAGAATCAAATGGACTACTCCGAAACTAAAATGTCTTCTAGAAAAGTTACAAAAATATGAACATGCCATAGCTTTTGCTTTTGTTATTTGTTGAGACTGCCTATCCCCGAGTGTGCCCTATTTTTAAATATAAACATCTGTTTGATCCTGTGATTAAGATCACCAGAGCAAAAATGAGGGCTGAATTAAAAAAATATTAAAACCTCTAATCTCAAGGTTTATAAAGAGAGAGCATCTAAATACAAAAATTCCATAATACAACATAAAGTGTTAAAAACGCAAGAAACTAATGATCAAATTATGTCAGCTTTAGCCTCAAAATAAAGTGCAAAGATATGGAAACTCCTCAATGAAGGAACCAATACTGGCACGTTGTTGTGTCTGTTGGACACAATAGCAGAAGACACATAGACAACCCATTTTTCAAATCTATGTGCTGACCCTACTATGAATTCTTTTGGGACAAACCTAGACAAAATTGAGCTTACCTCATTACAAATTGATCATACAGATATTTTGATCCAAACTAAAAACAGAGTGTATCACGAGCCCTGGGGCCAGATGGCCTCTCAAATGCTATTCTAAAAGTGCACGCTCACGAATGTGCCTCGATCCTCCATAAACACAGGACTTATCCCTGAGACACAGAATCATTGAATATTGATTCCAATATTTAAGAAACGAAATTGGAGCCTACCACCCAACTACCGCATGATTGCCCTATTTTATATTCCTGGCAAAAATGTTGCAAGACTGATATTGGAAGAGCTAAACAAATGGCTCATAGTGGCAAAAATGATAAACCCTGATCAATCTAGATTTGTTGCTGGCTTTGGCACTGCGGTCAATTTACTAATCTTAACAGCCCTGGAAAACCAAGCTTGGATATTTCAGCAACCTATATACCTAGCGTTTATAGATTTCAAACAATCTTTCGATTCGATGTCTAGGAAAGTCTTCTGGAAAAAAAAGTAATAGAAGCAGGCTGTCCAAATTACATCTTACAGGTACTACAGCGACTGTACTCGAATATATTTGTACAAGTTAAACTAAATCAAGAGGACTACTATCACAGCCCATTCCAATTTATCGGGGTCTGAAATAAGGTTGTATATTGGCTATAACTCTCTTTAATTTTTATATTATAAATATGCACGAACACCTGAAAAATATGAGAGCATTTCTGCCTAAACTCAGTGGCCACACAATTCCCCACCTCTTCTATGCTGATGATTTAGTTATAGTCGACCAGGTGCCAAATGGGCTTCAAAGGGGTTTGCCGGGGCTAATGAAACATGCAGCAGAAAACATGCTCACCATTAACATCAGTAAATCAAATATTTTGAGATTGCAATTTACCAGAAGACCCAACAAACTATCTTCCTTTAAATGGACAATAGGAACACAGAAACCTGACATTATGCACGAGTTTACAGATTTAGGCATAAACATGAATGATAACAAAGCAGACTTGCCATACAAAAATAACTTGAAGTATAAAAATGCAATCAATGTGTTCGCAAGCAAAACTAGTCCATAAGAAGTTTGGGAAATGTTCCTATTTGCCCATAATAAAATTTTACAAAGAACAAGTAATTCCTGCTATAACCTATGGAGCCCATACTAAGCTCCCAGAAAAGCACCCAGACTGGGGCTATTTAGAGGGAGTCTTTTCAAAGAATGTCCTTAGGAGATAAGCAGATCCTCATACCCCTATCTGGCAACTTTGTTGAAGACACAGCTCTAGTTAACAAGATTTACCTCATCATTCAGGCATGGATGGCCTCCCACGGCCTCTGCCTGAATGACGACAAAACTGGGATACTGATTTTGGGTTCAGACTTTAACCTAAAAAAACTCATCCCTAATTATCTTGCCTTCAATATAGATGGTGATATAATCAAAGTGGTAACCAAGGAAAAAACTCTAGGTTTCTACCTTGACTCTAGCTTATCCCTCAAAAAACAAGTTAATTTCCTGGCCTCCTCCACAGCTTATACCTGCAAATTAATCAGGGCCTGCAGAGCTTACTTGTCCAAAACCAACTGTATCACAATACCAATGCCTTAGTCATGTCCAAACTGGACTATTGCAACGCCCTATACGCGGGCGCCAATCAAACTGTCATAAACAAATTACAAATACTACAGAACAATGCTCTTAGAGCAGCCTTGGACATACCCCACAGAGCACACATTTCCAACATCAGGAAAGACCATCATTGGTTCAAAATCAGAGACATGGTTCTCCTTAAAACGCTATCGCTCACACACAAAGGACTGAAAAACACTGCGCCCCCATACATCTCAACTAGACTGATCAGAAAAACCTCTACTCACTACACAAGAGCATCCAACCACTCTCTACTTGAAATTCCTAGATTTAGACTAACTAAAGCGGGCGGAGTAAGCTTCCCTATTAGAGCTGCCTGTGCCTGGAATGCGCGCCCTACTGCACTGAGAGCCAATCTACCTTACTGTAGATTCAGACATAATGTGACAAGATGGTTTTGGATCAATGACATCTAACTACTTTGACTCCTCCATGACCTGACCACTAATGACCTCACTGCTTACAAGATGTGAGGTACAGATTTCGTGTATCTCCTGCATATCTGTATATCTGTATTGTACATATGTCATAACATATATAATGTATCTTCTGTATATATCTCTGCTATGTATGTATCCTTGCTATGTATGTAACCTAAGCTTAAGTATTCTTGCTACTGCTGCGCCTGGCTACCCCTGGGTTTGGAGCGTATTATCAAATAATAAACTAAACTAAACTGCCAATACCTAGAACCTTCCCAATTCAAATTGTTCAATATGAACTAGGGCTAATATCGATGAAAGCGAGCGTATCATGGAAAGCTAAAATGTTATATAACAAATGCATAAACAAAGACATGTTTCGTGATTCTCGTATACCAATATTAGCCATTCTTCTAGAAAATATCTCACAGGTGTCCGTAGCTTCTTGGAAACAATACTGCATTCTAAATATGATCAGAGCAGACATTGATTAGACCCTGCTGGATAACAACCATAATCGAGCAAAGCAAATATGTTGGTACACCGATTGAAATGCCACCTGGCAGGAATGTAACAAATATAAGGTCTTTACCACTCGATATTTTATTTAAAAAAATACCAAATCAGATCCCAAGGTACTTGAAGAAATTCCCTGACCAAGTATTGTGAAACCAACTAATGTGCCTAGGTTTTGATCTATGGCCTACAAATACACTAGTTACATCGAGATCGGATGACAAATCTAAATCACATGTCGATTTTACAAACTGACAAGTCATCCTGAAATGCTAGAACATCTTCTTGTCGAATGTGCTAAACTCAGCAAATTAAGGGGGGAACAGTTCCATAAATTCCTTTCTGATTATCGCTTATTGACATTCCATCAAATTTGGATAATGATTTTTAGTGCTAAACATATATCTTTAACATAAGTACAATCAGGTTTTTATCGAAATTTGACCTCTAAGAATAACTGTGTTAAAGAAATTAATTTTCCCTTGGTAGCATGTTGGATATCAGAGATCTCGGCATCTTTTTACTATGCTCTTTTATTAAAGTGATAAGCTATTAAGCCCATGCTGACAGATTTTTACCTCAACGTTATCACGGCTCGCCAGCATGTTCCTAAGGTAAAGTTCACATCTTGAAAAGTTTAGATAGGAGGAAAATGCCCCTGAATTTACCACCATGGACATGCTGATGATAATATATTTAATTATTTGAATGTTCATGCTTTAATGCCATAATTGTATTTGTTTGAAAAGTTGCATCCACAACTAAAACAAATAAAAAATAAACACAAAAAAGGAAAATGTCAATGGAACCTTGTTGGGATAAAGTCAACCCCAAAGTCACCAAATATTGAGGTGATGATACGTTTCTCCAATGAGGGTTAGGCCTTCCCTCTAACTGCTTCTGTAAAACTTTGAAATGACCTGCGGCTTATAAATTATATCTGCTGCAGGAACACCACATAGGTTTCCTGCTTGGACGACTAACCTACAAGTTTATATGGAAGCTATCCTGGCCTGAAAGTGCAAGAGAAGGACTTTCACTTTACTCAGAGACACAGTGCAGGGTCCCACAGCATCATATCTCTCATTGCATCTTCGAACCACTGCATGCTGTTCTGAGTGCCTTTAAAACACTTTGAGTTGCTGCAAACATCCTTTGGAGCTGCTCTTGTCATTTTACATTTTAAAATTGTTTCAAGCACCATTGAGCTGCATGTCTATTCCTCAGCATCTTTGAGCTGCAAGGTAATTATCACTGCATAATGGTAATGTATTGTTGGACTTGGTAGACTCATCTTGTTGTTGAAATTGAATCACCTAATTTCTGCAATCGAGTGGCTGTTGAGCCTGTGTACCAGATGGATCTGTACAACATTGATTAGTCTAAGCTTCTTCAAGCATTGAGTCTTTGGATACATATTCAGAGGCACAAGAGAGTCTCAATTTACAAGGAATTGGAATACTGCATTGCTTCATTCATTAATATTTCATACCAATGACCACAAAAATGTGCACCTGTGTGATGAGGTTAGTTATTTGCTTCCAGGAGAGACACCACCCAACAAATGGTGCAGAGTTTACCACATATCAGGAACATTACCTAATTGCAAGGTGAAAATGTCTTCAAGGCCAAAAGACTGGCTTTGGAATAACTTTAATATTCTGCTTTTTGCTACCCATAAAGAATAGAAAATGCAGATCAGAACATTATTACTATATCGTGAAAATAAAAATATAAGAAACGCTGTTAACACAGATGAAAACTTAGTTTGCATTGTGGACATTTCTATTAACCATTATTCAACCAGGAAAGCAAAACGTGCATGCAAAGTCTTCCAAATTGAGCACATAATGAAATGAGAAGATGACTTTTAGATTTGAATTACAATGTGTCTTTTCAGTAGGATATGTTCAAGAAAATGAGTGAAGTCATAGTAATGTATTTGATAAGAATGCCTTACACCCATCAACAATAGAAGTGAATAAGCTTTCATACATATGAAAACATATGGGGGTCGATTCATGGAGCAAACGTGCGCCGAAAATCCCAGCGCAAGCAGGCGCAAGTTGGCGCAAGCGAGAGAAACCCAGCTCACGCGCACGCATGCGATTCAAGGAAGACGCTGCGCGTGTTTCCCGCTGTCCGTGCGCAAATCCTGCCATGGCACACCCGGGCACACAAGGCGTGCGATATGCGCACAGCAAAAGCGCACATAGCGCAGCGCACACAACCAAAGTGGGCGGAACAGTGGGTGTAACATGCGGAATGGGGAATAACGTGTAAAAAAGAAGGCGTAACTGGGGAAGTACTGCAGGGAACTACACGGAACGCCCACACGCACGCGAACAACCCGTATTCATGGATTCGAATACGGGAAACCCGCGCACGGCAAAAGATGCACACAGGCGTCAACGCGTCCGCCACACGAAGGCAGGCAGAAGCGTCCCCGCGCACAGTATACAAGTGCGCGCAAACAACAAACACGTATATACAGCTACGATGAATGCCCCATTTGTCGCAGCACTGATCGTGGGACACGCAGGAGGAGGAGAATAGCCAGGGCACGCATTTTCGCACCACGGACAAGCCTTTTTGGGATGCCTGACGACCAGGTCTACGGCAGGTATAGGTTTCCACCCCATATCATCCTAGACCTGGTCAGGGAGTGGGAAGATGACCTTACATCCCCCACCCTTTGCTCCCAAGCATTGAGCCCCTTGGAGAAGGGGCTCAATGTCCTGCATTTTTTGGCCACTGGGTCATTTCAGCGGACTACTGCCATAGTGGGGGGTCTCACAGGCCACGCAGTCACGCTGCCTACACCAGGTACTGGCAATCATGACAGTGCGCCCCTCAGTCCGCAGCAGGGACATATACATGCCCAGAACACCCGCAGAAAGGCAGGTCGTTGTCCTGGATTTTTTCAGGGTGGCACACTTCCCCAAAGTGCTCGGTGCCATAGATTGCACCCATGTGGCCCTACGTCCACCTAGGGCCACTGAGCACATCTACCGAAACCGCAAGCACTGGCATTCCATCAATGTACAGGTGGTATGCGATGCAAAGGGAATCATCACCTCTGTCTATGCAAACTACCCTGGCTACACCCATGACAGTTTCATATACAGAATGTCCGCCCTGAGCCGGTCCCTGGAAGCTGGGCAGCATGGCGACACATGGCTCCTAGGTGAGTACAAATGCCCTTGCACATGCATGCATGTCACACACACACACACACAAATACACAAAAACCAATAATCACAACCATTTACACCTCCCCAGGGGACAGTGCCTACCCTCTGAGCAACCACATGATGATGCCAATCCGGAACCCCACCACACCACCCCAGGTAAAATACAACGCCACCCATATTGCAACCAGGGCCATAGTGGAGCGCACATTCGGAGTGCTCAAGTCATGTTTCCATTCCCTTGCCCGCTCTGGCGGGCAGCTATTCTATGCACCCCCAGTAGTGTGCAGGATCATTGTGGCAGCATGTGTCCTGCACAATGTTGCAACACGACAGGGCGTACCGGTGGACATGGTGGTGCCCCCACATCCCCAACCACAGGCACAGGCGCTGCCCATGGGAGGGGACAGGGCACGTGGCGAGAAAGCCCGGACCCAGCTTGTGGCCACATTTTTCACCTAAACTCCCACCCCTGCGGAGTGCACACAGGCCTGGCACATACCAGGTGACAATTGATGATGACAAAGAGACAGTCAACTGTCACAACCCTACCACCCTGAGATAGTTGCCATGGAAGTGCCACATTGTCTGCATCCCTAGCTACTTAAACACAAGCTATCCTGTGTGACCAAAAGGCACACATATGACATGATATGGCATTTGTAACGTGCCTATACACAAGTATTTCAAGGCGCGATGAGGCAGGGAGGGGGGAACAAGGGAAGACAGACAACGATACTACTAGGCCAGGTGTCATTTAGATTGTGCAAGTGCAGGGGTAGGGGGAAGGGAAAAGTGCAAGGGGAAGGGTAGGGGGGGAGTGCAGTACAGGGTAAGTAGACTAAAAAACAAATAAATAGGCCAGCTGGTGGCAACTGCAAAGGTAAGTGCAGACAAGTGCTGGGAAGGGGGGGCTGTAGGGATAGAGAGACAGTCCCGCAGTGCAGGGGTTGCCAGGGAGGCAGTGCAAGTGGAGAGTGGCTGGGCCAGGGACCGAGGTCAGTGAGAGTGGCCCAGATGCAGATCCAGTGCAGTTCCAGTGAAGAATCTTGCAAGGGAGAGGCAGAGAGAAAGCAGAAGCAAAGAGGAAGGTCTTGAGGTGCTTCCGGAACCGGAGATGGTTCTCCTCAAGTTCCAGTGAGGCAGGAAGGCTGTTCCAGAGGGAGGCCCCTGTCGCGGAGAAAGATCTACCACCAGCTAGTTGCTTTGAGAAGTGGATGACCCTGACATGCAAGGTGTGAATCACACACACCTGCAAAACAGGCCATGACCATCACTGTTATGTCACTCAAACCCTCCCAAACCACAACATGACATGGCAAGCAATACCCATACACCAACACAGTACCAATAAGGTACACATTGCCATGTCAAAAATGTACAGTGGCATCAGACAATGATGCCTGACATGGACTCAGATGAAATAACTGACCAACAACCTCCCACCCAAAATAAGTCATTTCCAAATGCATTACAAAAGTTGTAGACGTAACATAACAATGAATGCCTGTCTACATGCACATTGTGCATTGCAAAATCAACACTGCAGCTTCTGTGTGCTGTGTCCAACTCCTGCAACACACTGCTCAGCGCACAGCACAGTGAACAGCCATTGTGTGTGATGCACACCCTGAGCATCACATCTAAGCAACAGACCACATCAAAAAGCAAATTAGGCATGTACAGGATCCATAATTGGTCACAGAACATGTGCTGCACGGACACAGTGGGCACCAGAAGGCAAACAGAGTGTACAAGTGGATATGCAAGGGTTGTTGTACATGTAGTGCATCATAGTGCAAGTGTGTGGGTCAGTAAGGACATGCACTCAACATATGCATGTGCAATCAAGTGACCAACATTGTCCTCTACACATCACATGTGAACATTCACCATGTGTACACCCCAGCATATCAAACCACAACTATCCCCTCACACCTGAAAGGTAAACACAACACATGAACAGGCATTGATCAGCAGAACACAACATGTACATAGGATACCACCATTACAATGTCAGGGTTCCCCTCACACTGCAGGGCAAGGCAACTATCAACAACAACCCCCCCTCCCTCACAAATGAGCATGACCCACTGAACAACTGCACCTGGGTCATGGAGCCTTCAACCCTCAATTTCACCTGGCCACAGGATCACACTTCCCCTTCGTCACCATCTCCCACCTTGGCCCTCAATACAACTGAGGTGCTAAGTGCACCAACTTTACCACCATGGTGTAAACTACGTTTACACCATGGTGGATGGCGGATTTACCGCCCCATTACAAGGTGAGTGGGGCGGTAAATCCCCATTTCCCATTTTCCCTTCCCCATTCCCATTTTTGCCCCATAGGGCATAATGGGAGTGGGGAAGGCGCTAATTACGGCACCGTAAATTACGGTGCCGTAATTAGCACCAAGGTGCCTTAGCACCATGGAACTTAACGCCTGCAAAAAGCAGGCGTTAAGGTGGGAATCAGGCGTTAAGGGTTAACGGTGGCGTTAACCCTTAACGCCTGAGTTGTAATGAGGGCCCTTGTGTGTAAAAAGGTGCCTGCACCCTCAGAGTCCACCCTCATTTGCAAAATCACAAAATCCAAGCCAGAAAAACGAACCAGAACACCCTCCAGTAGATGACTTGACGTAGCAGTACCTCACAAAGGCCAAATACTACCACAATGATGTAACAACCAAGGTCGCACAGTAAAACAATGTCACAACAGGATGTGAACCATGTGTGGTACATAACATACAATGATGCACCATGAACGGATGTGTACTGTCACAGGTCCCGTGTACAGGCACGGGAGTGTCACGAAACAACCACCCCCACCGTGTCCCGGGTGCCTGCAAGGTCAAACTCACACAGGCCTCTGAGACCCTGGTGGGGAAGGAGGGTCAGGGATATGCAGTCAGGACAGGTGTTGGCACACTGGATAACTGGAATGAGTGGCAGGAGAGGGGAGGAGGAATGACACATGAAAGTAGGGAATGCACGAAAATGTACTACCTGCATGAACACATACACAATCCGAACAAACTTGGACATCATTGTCATGGCCTTCTGTAGTCCAGGTTTAGGAGTGGCACGAACCAACCACCCCCTCTAGGGTTTTGGCGCCTGCAAGTTTGGGGCTTACACAGGCATCTGCAACCCCAGCGGGGAAAGAGGGTTAGGGAACGTTGCTTGGATAGGTACGGGAAGCAGGAACACCGGGTAGAGGGTACAGGGTTTAAAATTGGATAGGACTCTGGGTGATTAGGGGAAAACAAACATACCAAATTAAATTACACATTCATCCATGCATTAGTGCACCCCCCAGCAAGCCTATGCAGAGCAGTTTGAAAGAAAAAACAACAAGACACTTAGCTCTGGTTTTGAGTGCTGGCCTCCTGCCTGCGCACTCTCAGGTCCGGTTACATGAGCACTGCAATGCTGCAAAGAGAGCCACAGTTAATAATCTGTACGTGCCCATTACACAAAAGCACACCACCAAACATGCCCCATAGCAACAAACTACTCTACAAACAGACAATCTAGTGTAGATGCTTTGTACCCATATATAACATTACCCCTGCGATGGGTCATACACAGTCAATGCAGTAAGTCAGCCGCCGGTGGGTGCGTGGCGAATGGAACCCCAATGAGTCACATTTCACACAACATGTAATGTTCGCTGGCTAAACAGACAGACCCATATAGCAAGGCATGACTTCAGAACAAGTCGTGTTCCACCATGACCGAAACAAAGTTGGCAGTGCATGTATCAAAATGTACATGGAAATGAAATGCACTGCACCCGAGTATGTCCCTTGCTGTATGTCCCTGTGAGCTGCCCCTTTCCATGTCTCAGAAGGCTACATGGTTGATACAAGTGCCTCAATGGACCTTGGTGTACCGGAGGGTATGTGCCACTGCCCCTGCAGGTGTCCCAGACAACCTTACAATCAACAGCCATCAGTCCACCAACACATCTCAGCTGCATTGTGTGCTTCAACACCAATATTCATCCAAGATCACCCTCAGTGCTGTGACTAAGCCTGCATGTGCAACTCGCCTGGTGCAAGCTTTGCTGTGTTGTGGCACCCCTGTGCTGCTCATCTTGCCTGGAGTTCCTTGGAACACGTCAGCAGTTCCAGTATGTAGGTCTGCAATCCCTGTGCCTCTGCTCATGTTGGTGCATGTGGGCACCAACAAACATGTCCAGTTGTCACGTCCTCAATCTTGCCCTCCTCCCGACACTTACCCGGCACCATCCGTTCCCATACCCACCACCTACACCAACGGGGAAGACACGGCAGGCGGGATGTCAGAGGGGGCAGAACCACCTCCTTCCGCCCATTTCCGTGTTGGTGCTTGCCCTGGCGCCTCATCCATGCCCTACGGCTCCGGGGTCGTCGGCTCCAGCTTCCTCGCACGGGAGAACCCGATCGCGTCTCGCTCAGACGATCACGTGACTAGTCATGGGTTCGTCGTCTATAGCCGACGCCGGTGTCCACATTGGACAAACACCAATCACTGATGGCGTCCGGCCTCACGTGACGCTCCTGTGCGGTCACGTGCCCTGTCACGTGATCTACCTTTCCTTCAAAAGGAGCCGAGAGGAAATACTCAGCGCTTCACAGCTGTTTCTACAGAGACCTGTTCAGCATTACCTTTTTTCGTCTAGCTACAGTTTGGAACTCGACCGCGGAACGTTACTTGGACTTGTCTTGGATTTCCCTTTGGATTCAACGTATCTTCTGGACCCTTGGAACTCTTGACCCCCCTTTCTGGCCCTGGAATTGCTCTGGATTACCATTTTGTTTTGACGAACTACGAACCACACAATTCCTGTCTATCACGCTTTGCCTCCTGAGTC
The DNA here is from genome assembly GCF_040938575.1 of Ambystoma mexicanum. NCBI lineage: Eukaryota > Metazoa > Chordata > Amphibia > Caudata > Ambystomatidae > Ambystoma > Ambystoma mexicanum. The sequence goes on from NC_090932.1 coordinate 1,056,993,625, forward strand.
ATTTGGGGTTCACCACCTGGACCTTGGATTGTCTTGCTATCTGGTCACGCTCTGGCTGCAGGTGTGAGTTGGAGGAACTGCAGTATATCCCAGCCTGCTGTTGGTCTTCCCTTGTTGTCTATTCAGGTTTCCCACCGATTCTCTCATCCCCAGGGTAGGTTTTGTCATTTTTTCCTTGTCTGCTTGCACTGCCATTCTTGTTCAAAGTATACCTGATCCTAACCTTTGCCTTACAGCACTCAGGGGTCCTTCCGGTGTTCCCGGTATCTGACTGACGACGCCACTCATAACCTGTGGCCTCAAAGATTGCTAGGGCAGTATATTTTTCCTGCCCGAGCGGTACTTGGGGACGGAGGTAGTTTATAGCTGCACGACCATCAAGGCGGATCATCAAGATCAGAACACCAGAATTCAGACATCCAATGGGCCATGTCTGCTGGCAAAGGTGCTCTGGAGGCTCATCCCCCTGCAGAAAGGGCATGAAACACATGATTAATGCTTTAAAGTCATCTGTGTGTGTCTCTTCAGGCATCTCATTACTGGACCATGTCAGAGACTTACATCAGAAATCACACCATCAGTCCGTCTTTCACATCCGAAGTGTGGAACACACTATCTACGGCATGAATTGCAACAAGCATGTGTACAGTAAAGATAAGAAACATACTACACAATGCATAGCAATGAATGTACACATTAATCATGAAACACCCCATCTAGCAAAAGCTGAACAGTGGACAATAACACCGCAATCATCCCCACTAGGGGTGTCAACACAAGTCACACAGCACCAGACATGCCACAGATATGACAGTCCAAAGCCCTTGTGTAATAGGTTGTCACACCGAACCATCCTTGCTAGCCCATGGATAAGGGAGGCAGGAGTGGCATATGTGAGTCAAGGACCCCAAGCAGCAAACACATACACAAGACAAGCCTGAAGGGCCCAGCTGGAACAGACAGTGGATGCCTTCAAAAGCCACAAAGCACCGCACCGTCACATGAAAGCACAATAGACAAGAAATTTTAAAATATATTAACTAATTACACTAACTATGAAAAACCTACATTACCTAATTAAACTATCAAACAGAAACTTACCTAACTAAACTAAAAGAAAAATCAAAAATGGCCACATACGACCCGGGGGGAGGGGAGGCACCCAGGAGAGGGGAGGTACAGGGTGCTGCTCAACACCCACCTGCGTTGATGCTGAGCCAAAAAAAAAACCTCCATGGGCTCAACGCCTGCGCAGCCCGACCTATGTGGGAGATAGATGGTCATCCGAGTCTGGCTCATCCTGGAAAGGAGGACGTGGCACAGTAGCCTGGCCACGCCTAGCCGCAGCTTGCCCCTCGTTGGCAGCAAGTCTGCCGGACGGGTGAGCCTGGTTCTGTGTTGCGATGTGACGTAGGTCTGCATGCAGAACCTCACGTGATACACGTGCTTCCTCTTGCAAGGTAGCATGTGTAACTACTGCAAGGCCTGGCTGGACAACTGCTGCACCTCCCGGCAAGCCTGTAGCTCAGCCGAGATGGTACTCTCAACCTGTGCAAACCTCTCCTCTGCCCGCTGCCTCTGGGACATCATAAGGACACCCAGAGTGGATTTGAGGGAAGCATACTCCTCCCTCAGGGCATCCATGTGCGCCTCTGCGTGAGCAGCAATTGCTTGACACAGAGACGACATTTCAGCCCGGCGTGCCCTCTCTGAGGCCGCCATGCCCAGCCTGAGCGAGCGGGCCGTGGACCGTGCAGCCTGCTGCTGGAGAAGCACCTGCCTACCAGGGGGGAGCACAGATCGGGCCACACGCTCCATGCTCTCAGCGATGTTCTCCATTGCTGCCCCCTGCCGTTCTGAATTGGCAGTCATGTCTTGCTCCAACTCAGTATACTGTGGTTGCGCGCAGCGACCGCGTTGCTGGGCTTTACCCCTGCGGGACCCAAGGACCGGGGGTCCTCGCTGTGCTGGCACCGCCCGCGGCTGCACGACTACATGCCCCGTCGATGTGATGTCCCAGGCACATCAGTGACTGGTGTGGAGGGTGACCCTGCGTCCCGATCCACCACGGGCGGAGGAACCAAGACTGTCTGATCCCTCAGTGCAGGTGTCGCAGACAGAGGAGTGTCCACATCAGAATCACTCACCCCTGACACATGGACTTGATGCTCATCCAACTCAACATGGACGTCAGAGTCGTCATCAAGGCTGGACTCATAGGCAGCCAGAGACAAGATGGACTGTAGCACTTGGTGGTTTTCGTGGCCTACCACCCCACGACCCCCACTTGTGCCGGGTTGATTTAGTGGTAACAACCCTGTGTCTGGCATGACAACACCATCCTCCGCCTCCATTGCGTCATCACCTGAAAAATAGAGAGAAAAAAGGTCACTACACATTTCAGAAGCACACAACACACACACACACCGACAACAAACGCATCAGGCAGACATGTGACACACAACATATAACCTTGCATGCATGCTGGGTCAACTTTGAATTGCTTCTGTGATCAGACCTGTTGAAAGCAGTGCAAGGTCAAATTCAGGCATCACGTGCATTGTGCATTCAATGTGTACCATATCTAGAAGCCAAGCACCCCTCCACCCCAGTACAAAAGCAGGTATGCTTAGCATGGTATCAAAAGGCTGACCATACACCTGTGTATTGACAGGCAGTGTTGACTGGCATCAACAGCTTTATGCGATTCAAGTGACAACACTGCAAATGATGATGGGACAGTAAGCAGGACACATGATGAAATCTCTGGAGGCCGCCCACGTGTGAAGAAGACACAACAACAGTTGGACAGAGTCATTGGCCATTGAACAGGCTGAGGCCTGTGAGCCACACAGATTGCCATACCCTAAACATGTGTGCAACGCAGTACTGAGCCACAGTTGACATGGGAATGCTGATGACATGCCATGCAATGTATGTCACCCAGGACTTGTATTACAGTGATCATCCAGTCAAGGACACATAGGGGCATGCGTGCAATGCACATGGAGCATGAATGGGCACTCATGTCCCTGCAGGACATCTGACCTATGCACAGTACAAGTGAGATACCCTGCATCAAGAACTAAGGCTGTACCACATGGCATATGTCTGGCAGATTGTACGCTGGAAGTTAGCATCTACACAGGACGCATGAACAGGAAAGTACACATTGGCAAGATTGAAGCAGACCAGTGCAAAGGTGGAACTGGGGTGCAGAGTGGCGGAGGAGGGGCAAGGGAGCATGCCTACATGGAGTCCCCGCATGCAGGCAGAGGAGACATGCACGTCAGTCATGCAATGACATTTTGCCTGGGCTGAGAGGAAGGTCACCCCACGCCACATGCAGAAGGGCCAGTGAGCTGGAACATGGACCGGAGGGGAATACTTGTAACCAGCATGTCAGTAGGGTGCAATAGTGGTGATGCTGACAGTCCCCGTCTGCTCCACATGTCCACCATCCAGCAGAGCAGACATGCATCACGGGAGCATTGCATTACTTACACATCAGAAACATGTACACATCACATGTAGTGGCAATCATGCACAACACATCCCACAAGTGAAACACACACGTCCTCAACAAACAAGCATCAACACTCACTGGACTGGGCATCAAAGTCCAGCATCTCTCCCACTCCTTCAACCATTTCAGGTGGTATGAACTCCGCAACGAGTGCCTCATGCGGAGTGAGCTCTTCCTCCTCTGGTGCAGGTCCACCACCAGTCACCAGAGTCAAGTTGTAATTAGAGGCACGCTTAGCCTTAGTGCTGCGTTTGATGTCATTCCAACGATTTTTGCACTCTTGCGCCATGCGCACCTCATGGCCGAATGAACTGACATGTTCCGTAACATGCTTCCAGTGGGTGTCACGTTGGGCAGCCGTAGTCTGACTATTGGCACCCACTAGCATGTCACGGCTGTAGCCCCGCACGTAGCCCACGAGGAAGTCCAGTTCCTGCTTGCAGAAAGGCTTATTCCTCGACGTGCAGGAGGTCGTGGCTGTGTGTGGGGTCCAAGCCTGTGCTGCAGGTGCAACCTTCCTCCTCTTAGACTGTGGCGGAGACCCTGGCTGGCTAATGCCGCCCTGACCAGTATGGCCAGTGGGTTCGGCGGATTGAGCCAAGGGAGTGGCAGGTGGAGGGACGACCAAAGGCCTGACTTGTGTCAGTGGCATCTGGGTGCCCTCTAATGGACCCTGCGCAGCAACATCAGCTGTGGCAGGGTCATTGACCGCAACGGTCCTGGTTGGCAGACTCACAACCGGGGTGTTGTTGGGTGCATCTGCCCCTGCACTTGCCAACACCCGGCTGTTTGGGGCAGCAGATGACATAACTGCCCCAGGGACACATGTCTTGGTCTGAGCAGCCCAGCCTGCCCCTATGGTTTCCCTCCTGGCCTGTTGGAAATCTACCAAGGGCTCCTCAAGTGCCAACGCAGCCTGCGCTGGCAGACCCTGAGCCTGGGTGGTGGTGTCCACAGCTGCACCTGCAGCTACCACTACCCTTGGGCCCGTGGCAGTCAATGAAACGGACTGCCGGGTCACACGGGCGCCAGTGCCAGATGCAGAAGCTGCATCCCCCGGAACCACAGGGGGTGGTGGCATGACTGCAACTACACATGGCACAACATTGTGCTCAAGTGGTGCACCCCTGCCTCTTCCCCCTCTGTGGCCGCCCTGGACACCCTGGAGTCCCCCTACTCCCTGGTCACCACGGCCACATCCCCGACCACGCCCACCACGAGGAGTACACCCAGCTGAGGCACCCCTCACCTTTGGTGTCCCCCCAACCATGGCACAGATGTAGTAGTGCCGGCACAGATGGAGTAGTGCCAATGGGAGGTGTACACCACAATTGACCTGGGCAATTGGGGTGGAGGGGGTGGGAAGCAAGATGTTAACAGCCCCCCTGCACCTGCAAGGCTGTATGTGACCCCGGTGATATAGTGACGGGTCACGCAACGCTCAGGCACCCCAAAACTGCAGTAAAACCGTGCACGCAACCCTGCAGCCTACGTGCGTGGATTCAACCTCCCGCAGTACGCTGTGGCACCCAGTAACACGAATAACGCGTACGCGTGGCACACGCAGGCTACTATGACATTGAAAAAGGGTGCGATACACAGGGGCACCCGCAGTGGAAAAAATAGCGTGTGGGACTCACCGTCTGACTAGCGCGATGCAGAAAAACACGCGTAGCCAATACCCCCGCCAAAAGAAGAGATACGTCCTTGATAGCTGTGAAGTTGTGATGGCGCGCGAAACAACAGGAAGCAGCAACACACGTCGGTCTCCACGAAAGGCACGTACAGCGAACTGCTGGTCCCGCTCACCTTTAATCCGTGCTGAGGTTAACACCCACACGCATCACGTCACGTACGTGCATGGGCCCTTTCCTCGGATTACACGCGGACGTGCAGTTTTTCACGTGCGCTGAAACACCCATGCACGCCGGTGCGCGTCACGTCACAGAGGCGCTTGCGCTTGAAGGGCCTTCTGTCCAATGAAATTGCGTATGCGTGCAGACGCGCTTACGCGCTAAGGGCCTTTCCTCGAATTACACGCTGACATGCAGAATTTTCACATGCCAAATCACTCCGTATCAAGCTGGCCACGCGTAAGCACACGGAAGACCACGCTCCTGCCCACAATAATCCTTTGGATTATGATTTGTGGTTTTGCATTATTTCACGGACATGCTGGTTTTTATTTTTTTAAATTCCCATTTTTGTTTGTTTATTTTTTATTCAATTTATGTTGCTTTTAATACATATTTTTTGTTCAAACTTCAATGTGTAGTATCATCTTATTGGTTTCATGCATATCATGATATGGGTTTTGAGATTCACTGACACCCATTGGGTGTATGTGAGGGACATGTGTTCATTTCCAAACTTGCAATTGGGGTTCTATCATTTCTAAGTGGGTGGATGCAATACTCGGGTGGGAGTTTGGCATTTGGAGGCTGACCATAAGGGCCAGGGATCTAGATTGTGATGACATGCTGGCTGGGGGACATTTGTGGGGGCCTGGTGGAGGGTGCCCTGCACTGCTGGGGGTGGGGGTGCTGGGGGACATGTGTGGGGGCCTGGTGGAGGGTGCCCTGCACTGCTGGGGGGTGGGGGTGCTGGGGGACATGAGTTGGACATGAGTGGGGGCCTGCTGGCAGGTGCCCCACAGTGCTGGGGGGTGGGGTTGCAGGGGGACATGAGTTGGACATGAGTGGGGGCCTGCTGGCAGGTGCCCCACAGTGCTGGGGGCTGGGGGTGCTTGGAGACATGAGTGGGGGCCTGGTGGAGGGTGCCCCACAGTGCTGGGGGGTGGGGGTGCAGGGGGAAATGAGTTGGACATGAGTGGGGGCCTGCTGGCAGGTGCCCCACAGTGCTGGGGGTGGGGGTGCTGGGAGACATGAGTGGGGGCCTGGTGGAGGGTGCCCCACAGTGTTGGGGGTGGGGGTGCAGGGGGACATGAGTTGGACATGAGTGGGGCCTGCTGGCAGGTGCCCCACAGTGCTGGGGGGTGGGGGTGCTGGGAGACATGAGTGGGGGCCTGGTGGAGGGTGCCCCACAGTGTTGGGGGTGGGGGTGCAGGGGGACATGAGTTGGACATGAGTGGGGCCTGCTGGCAGGTGCCCCACAGTTCTGGGGGTGCAGGGGGACATGAGTTGGGGGCCTGGTGGAGGGTGCCCTGCACTGCTGGGGGTGGGGGTGCTGGGGGACATGTGTGGGGGCCTGGTGGAGGGTGCCCTGCACTGCTGGGGGGTGGGGGTGCTGGGGGACATGTGTGGGGGCCTGGTGGAGGGTGCCCCTGGATGCTGGGGGGTGGGGGTGCAGGGGGACATGAGTGGGGGCCTGGTGGAGGGTGCCCCACAGTGCTGGGGGTGGGGGTGCAGGGGGACATGAGTGGGGGCTTGGTGGAGGGTGCCCCTGGATGCTGGGGGGTGGGGGTGCAGGGGGACATGAGTGGGGGCCTGGTGGAGGGAGCCCCCACAGTGCTGGGGGTCAGGGTGCAGGGGACATGAGTGGGGGCTTGGTGGAGGGTGCCCCTGGATGCTGGGGGGTGGGGGTGCAGGGGGACATGAGTGGGGGCCTGGTGGAGGGTGCCCTGCACTGCTGGGGGGTGGGGTTGCTGGGAGACATGAGTGGGGGCCTGGTGGAGGGTGCCTCTGGATGCTGGAGGGTGGGGGTGCAGGGGGACATGAGTTGGGGGCCTGGTGGAGGGTGCCCTGCACTGCTGGGGGGTGGGGGTGCTAGGGGACATGAGTGGGGGTGCAGGGTAGTCCCCCGTGGTGTGGGCTGCCTGCAGGGGCCATGGAGGTTGTAGAGCGAACACCTGGGAGGACCCACACAGCCAATTCACGTGTAGTACTCCACGGAACCCCTGAAATACACGTACCCTGCTGATATCGCGTATGAAACTTCCCGCGCACCCCGAAATACACGTACACAGGACATTTGCGTGTGGAACTTCCCGCGCACCCCTGATATACATGTACCCTGATGGAATCGCATGTGGAACTTCCCGCGCACCCCTGATATACACGTACCCTGATGGAATCGCGTGTGGAACTTCCCGCGCACCCCTGAAATACACGTACCCTGCTGATATCACATGTGAAACTTCCCACGCACCCCGAAATACACGTGCACAGGATATTCGCGTGTGGAACTTCCCGCGCACCCCTGATATACACGTACCCTGATGGAATCGCGTGTGGAACTTTCCACGCATCCCTGAAATACACGCACCCTGCTGAATTCATGTGTGTAACTTCCCGCGCACCCCGATATACACGTACCCAGGACATTTGCGTGTGGAACTTCCCGCGCACCCCTGATATACACGTACCCCGCTGAAATTTCATGTGAAACTTCCCGCGCACCCCGAAATACACGTACCCAGGACATTGGCGTGTGGAACTTCCCGCGCACCTCTGATATACACGTACCCTGAAGGAATCGCGTGTGGGACTTTCCGCGCACCCCTGAAATACACGTACCCTGATGGAATTGCGTGTGAAACTTCCCGTGCACCCCTGAAATACACGTACCCTGCTGAATTTGCGTGTGAAACTTCCCGCCCACCCCAGTAATACACGTACCACGCTCGCACAGGGCCATTCGCGTGTGAAACTTCCCGCGCACTCCAGTAATACACGTACCCAGCTGAAATCACGTGAGAAACTTCCCACGCACCCCAGTGATACACGTACCCCGCTTGCCATGCTGGTACAGGGTTAGCGCAGCCCTTTGCGCTGGATTGGGGATTTTGATGGCTTTTCCCTGCGCAAGGGGCGTAACTGGCGCTGCTGCAGGGTCGCTGCGCCACTGTGCGCCACGGCTGGTTTTGGTGGCTGGAATCCATGAATACGCTGTGCGCGGAAATGTATTTTAGCGCACGCGGCTGGCGCAGGGATTCGCACGCGCACACTGTGCGCCAGCCGCGTGCGCCACTTGTGCACTGAATTCTATGAATTTCCCCCCATGGTGTCTTTGGATGGATATCAAATGCTTATTGTTACTGTCAAACAAATGTTAAATCATGATTAAATAACATATATTTTAGTGCAGCATTTAATTCAAGAGGGGTTAGGATAAAACATACTTGGGGTAGGCGCATTGGGTCTTGGGATTCAAAATGCTTATATTGTGCCGTCTCCTCTGTCACATGTTCTACTGCAAACTTGGCCAACAAATGAAGAAACACGCACACACAAACTCCTGGAGAAGACCAATTTGTATGCATATCAAGGTGGTAAGACCTAAGTGATCCAATTCACCCAGTGAGTGGAGTGTTTCTTTAGAACTTATATGTCTTTGAAAATTAAATATACATCTTTGTTTTGGATATACAAACAGATAGTCTGAGTGAACTTGTTAGGCAACAACCCAAACCAAACCAATTTCTGGCTGCTTGAGGTCGCACAAGGTATTTGCTAGACAGGGCAGGTTGCTTCTATCACCCACAGGATCTTGTAACATGCTCAGCTGCCTCAATGGGGCCTTGACGGTTATCTTAGGCCACTGTGGTCATTAGAATAGTATGTTCCAATTTCCAATGTTCTTGCTCTAGAAATAGAAAACAAGTTTAAACTATTCCTGGCATACTGGATTGGAGAGATGTCATTGGGATCAGTTGTGGGGGCACATGCATATAAGCAATCTTTGGGCAGTAGGAGGTGCTGGTTTGCAGCCTTCAAAATGTATACACAATTATTTCCAGACCACCAAACATTTAGATCTGTGACCTAGGAATACATGTTCAACAGTTGTGGTGGAGGTCACCTCTATTTAAGTCCACTTAATGTTAACAAGACACTCTATTACTCATTTGTTCATGGTGTCTTGGGCAATTCCTGATCTAGTTATGTTTGCTGAGAATAAGGGCAGTTTTATCTTATGGTATGGGCATTGCAGTTCTCGAACAAAGAAAGAGCTGCATGCATAGATCCATAGTATATTCATCCACAAAGTGTGGGAAAAATCAGCATGTTCTCTTCGTAGAGACATTCGGCCTCATTATGAGTTTGGAGGTAGCCATGCCATCATTACCAGCATGGCTACCTCCAAACTCGTGTCCGGGTCCCGGAAAAAGGGAATAAGGGAATTACCGGGCCATTCCACTTTTGCGGGCCCGGTAATTCACATTTTCGAGACCCCGATCCCTATGGGGGCTCAATGGGAATGGGGAGGATGCTAACAACGGACTCGTTTATGATGGGTCTGTTGTTAGCATCCTGGTCTGCTCGCAGATGCCGGTATGCAATTCTGGCCGTGAGCAAACTCGTAAGGTATCTTACCGGCACCGTTCATACCGCGGCCGCCACGGTCGTAATGAGGCCCATTGCCTTTTTTTCACTATTTCTCACTCTTGCTCATCCCCATGCTATAGTAAAGAGGAGGTGCAACTTAAACTGATACCTGTGTATGCTTTTTTGTATTAGTGTAACCTGTAAGAGCCCCATAACGTACGTGAGAGATTGCAGATACCCTTGGGTATTCACACTACACAGGTGTGATATGCATCATTCAATATTGTGTGTGGAGATTCCACCGATGCTTAAAGAACTGAATGTTTTAAAATTGGCAAATGTTTAGTCCCTGGATATGAGGGATTTGTTCTTGTGTTTTTTGTAATGTTTCCAGAAATTAATCATTTGAGATCCTGGGGGTAACATAAAGAAAAGATGAAGAACCTTGATGATCTCCCTTCCTACGGCCACTACAAACGCAAGAATAAGCACTCACACAGGCATTCATCATGTTGCCAGTGCCGCAACATACCCCTCATCCAGCATCGGGTGATCAAATGTTACCTAGTGATCCAGTGCAACCTGACCCTGGCCTGCTCTAGGTGCATTATCTGAGGTACCTTTGATATCAGGTTCATCTGTGCTTAGGTTTCAGGAGCTGCTGGCCAGATCCAGTGAGGCCATTCTGGATCATAAAGGTTTGTATGCCAAATCTCCATGCATCCAGGATCCAGAATTGGGCAATGGTGATGACGATGACCAAGGAGGACAAAAAAGGAGGTCCTGTTGGAAGTATTGGCTTACCTTTGGGCTATGTTAGGGTTCCAGTACATTAGAGATGCTCTCCTTAAATAACTAAAGAAACCTAATCAGAAATGTTGACAAAGTTAAATTCATCTATGTTTTGCAATCTGTACTCAGTGTTTACCTCTCTGAGTTTGCATTCAAATGGGATGACAAAGTACTGGTCTGGAATTAAATCACAATAAACTATTCAGTCGAAATTGAATATCTGTTTGTTAGCTGGAATTTTGCTGGATATTTATTCATATCCAAAGGTCAGTACACTTCTAGTTTGTACTGCACAGTTTAACTGCTCATAATGCATTAACAAGTGAATTTTATATCAAACATTAGCTGTGATTTCCTTGAAAACTGCAGCTTCTGTTTCATTCTACATAGTACGGAAACAGAGGACATGTTGCTTTTGCTACCTCAAGATAGTTGCTTCTGAGAAAGCCTTTCTCCTCTGACCCTTAATAGGTCATTAGCTTTTTGGGCCCAGCTAAAATCGATAAAATAAGCTATGCAAGCTAGGAAGTGATTTATTGCAGTACACCCGTGGCATCAACACCTATGTAGATGCACCAGCCTAGAAGCCAAGCATCGGCCTGCCCAATAATTATCTAGAGAACCCCTGCAAGTGGGAGAGGGTGAGGTAGGAGATTCCAAAAGCCCTATCGTGAGCAGATTTGTCCTTCAACTTTTTTCCTTACAGATAATCCTGACTAATCCATCCTTCAGAATACCCTGCCTAGAGATGAGATTGGGGAAGGATCAAGTGCTCCTTCCACAACTGCACAAAATGTGTGCACACATATCAATGGAGAGTTTCAAGGTAGACTTATTGCATTCACACCATTTCTCTAGTTTTTGAAGCTCCTCTGCCTAAGTATTCCAAAACTCACACCTATTGCAGGGAATTTGAGATATGGAGCTGGAAGGGGCTATCATCTCAGTGCACAGGAAGGAGGAAGGAATCATATATTATTCACAGTTGTTTCTGATAAAGACGTTATCAAGGAGTTTCCTCCCTGTGCTGGGCATTAAATGCATGAAAAAATGTGTCATGAACTAATTGTTCTGGATGGAGTCTATTCTATCCAATGGTCCCATTCCCAGATAATGTTAATGTATCATTAGGCCTCTGAAATGCCTATTTTCATAAATGTATGCATCCAGTTTCAGAAATATTTACATGCATTCTTTTGTAGCAGGTTCCCATTTACACGTTCAGGCACAACCTTTTGCCCCACAAACAGCCCCTCGTATGTGTGTGAGCACATTTCTGCCCGCAAACACTGCAGAATTTGCACTAGAATCCACTTCTACCTGTTCCGCGAAATCAGCATTACAGTTCCACTGCCACTGAATTTTCATCTGGCTTTGCAAGGTTTTGCACAGAACGTGGTGTTTTGTCGCCATGTTGCTTTGTGTCACACAGTGAGAAACTTCTCACAAGTTTTTTTTTTAATATGTGCTATTTTGTGCAGGTTTTTCCAAACTGTGCTAGTTTTGCACAGTGACACTATAAACATTGTGTGATTTTTCGATCAGTGATAGGTTTGCGTAGTGACACGAGAAACTTTGTGCAGTTCTTTTTTGATCAGTGGTAGTTATATGCATCAGTACGAGAAACTTTGCATGGTTTTCCTCGATCCATGCTAGCTTCATGCAGTGACATGCAAAACTCTGCAGTGGCTCATTTTCGATCCGTACTAGTTTTGCGTGGCAGCACGAGAACCATTTCATGTTTTTTCAAACTGTACGAGGTTTGCGCTGTGACACCAGAAAGTTTGAAGAGCCTTTTGTCCGATTAGTGCAAGGCTCACACAGGAACATGAGAAAGTTTGTTCCGCTCTTTTCGTGATAGGTTCATGCAGCAGTACGAGAACCTTTGCCTAGCTTTTTGTTTTATTTGTATTAGGTGTGCGGAGCAGCACAGAAACTTTGCGCCACTTTGTTCGATTTGTGCTAGGTTCACACAGTGGAAAGAGAATCACTGTATTGCTCTTTTCAATCCATTTTACATTCTTTTTTCGGCTCATTTTCAATACGTGAGGGTAGCGGATTGGCAGATTGGGGTGAAACAGATCCAGATCTGTCACATTTTTCTTCCACAGGTGGCTGAACAGAAATTTACAATTTCACCCAGCCCTTACTCTGACTTTTCACACTCAAATGACATTCAGTTCATCATTACCTGGAAGGCAGGCTTCTTCACAGTCTGTCAGATGCATTATTTGCAGTCCAATTTAAGAGAACATGTTCAGTTATGTCTCTATAAGGTTGGCTGTTCAATAGGAGTCAACTCCAGCACCATTACTGTCTTCCTCCGTCTTTGAAAAGCTCAGATGTTGCAGACCCCACCTTTTGCTATCCTATTATTACATCTAGACCAGGCTTGCAGGTGGCTTAAGGTTAGAGTACAAATGGCATCTTGTGTGTTTACATTCCCTTGGTTCGTATATCACATGATATAGCTGCACCATCACCTCCTGCATTTTTGGTGTGAGTTTCAGTGAATTACTAAGCCTTGATATTGATGAATGAAGAAATAAGAACCAATCTTTACTGGTTACTCTCTGAGTCCAGTAGTGATCATGACAGATGCCAGTCATAAGGCGTGGTAAGCAACACAACGTGCCCTGTCAGCCCTCTGTCTTTGGAATCCTCATGAGACAGAACATTCCTTGAACGGGAGTGAAATATGAGTGATCTTCCAATTCCTGCAGCACCATGAGTGCCTTCTTCACCATCATGCTCTTTGCATGACAGACATGTTGGTGGACTCTTCATATGTCAACTGACAAATGGGTAACATATTTCAATCTCAGGCAAATCCTGCACTGGAGACACACATGTCACTAGGCAAAGGACAGAGTTATGTCACTCTCAACTACTTATATTGCAGGGAAGAAGAGTGTGAGTGCAAAACTGTCAGTCACATATTTATATCATCTCAGGACTTGCTCCAGATTGGGTCAGCCAAGGATGAACTTATTTGCATCTCAGGACAGCCATCAACTCCCAGTCATCAACTCCTGGCGTATTGCTCTAGGCAGCGGGATCTCCTGGTGTGGCAGGGAACTCAACAATCTTTCCTGGGCCAAAACAACGTCTATACCAGTTTACCACAATTCCATTGCTGTTGATAATACTGGAAAATTAGGAGGCACAGTGTGATGGCATTTCTGTATGTCCCCAGATGGCCTCAAATGTCCTTGTTTCCCCTGATTCTCTTGATGTGAAGTAATAGACCCTTCCTCTTGTCCCCTCTGCCCTTAGGTGACCACAACTTCATCTTATCACAATCAGCAAGTTATATCTCATGGCCTGTTAATAAGAAGGAGAGGTTTGTTAGCTAGGGGGATGTAAGAAAAAGTAGCCACTGTAATAAAACAAAAAAGCTTAGCACAAGTCTACTTCACAACTCATGATGATCAGATCACAATGCAGGTTTTTTCAGTGTCTGAATGTTTTGAACCCTCTTTCCTGTCTCCTCATGTTGGCTCTTCAGTTTTTATCAGGCGACTTTGACAAATAATCTGCCATTGTAATTGTTCAGTCCCAGTTAGCAACTAACTGGGCCTTCTCTGAACTATTGGGGAATCAAACCTGTGGAAGTCTATGCGTATGCAACTTCCCATTCATTACTGAAGACAAGTTTCTCATTATGGGATCTATCTTTAGTTCTGAGGGCATTAAAAGAGCCACCTTTTGAGCCCTTGTTTGAGGCTTCCTTAAATAACACTTTTTTAAGGTTTGCTTTTTGGTTGCTTTTACTTTAGCTTGGAGGTTGATTGAGATGGAGGTACTGACCATCAGAGAACCACATGTCAAGTTTCTGGGGTAAAGAGTTATTCTTAGGGTTCCTACATATCCCTATGGATGTTTCTAGGGGTCTAAAACACATCTATCTTTCATGCACTGTGGCTTTCACAAAGGAATCAACAATTTGTTGTCCATTTTGATCCATCTCACAGAGAATCTCAATTGAGGATATATCATAATTACTCATCATACAGCTCCATATTCTCCCAACTAACCAATGTCAGAAGTTTAAAAGAAGGTATATCACCCCTCCTTCTCTCACTACAATATCACCCCCTCTGCTCTATCCTCAACAACTACAGGGTGAAAACAATGTGAAAAGATACCTAGAAACCACAAAGATAGACTAATCAGAAAGGAAGAGAGAACAGGGAGAGATCTGGAAGCATCCCTAACTACCCCTTCAGATCAGGGCTCCAGGGATTTCCACTACCTCACCCCAAGATACCATTGATGGCTTGGCCATTAATTGCTTTTATCGCCAGATACCTCCTGACGCACCAACAGCCTAACATCTTTGCCTGCATTTACCCTGACCTCAATTCAACCAACCATATGACAGAACCTGCATGAAACAATACCTGATACTCCATTCCTCACTAGAAACCCTGCAACATCCATCTCATCCACACAGCAGGAACTGAGAGAAATGCCAAATCACCAGAAGCTGAAAGCTTTAATGTTGGTGTGCACTAGGACCCCAACCGGCCCATAGAGCTGGGGGTTACCCAATAGCACTTTAAGATGAGGCAGCAGTACCCGTGAGATGGTTGGGGATGCAGATACGTACTCTAACATCAAATCAATAAGGACAACACAATGGTTTGTCAAAGGGAGTCCGTTTAATGACAAGTACAAGAAACGGGGAGTTAATGAATATCAGTAATCGCTCGAACTTCCTTCTCGCTTTAACTCCAACAAACTTCATAGAAAACACATCATTTATACTAAAAACTCATCATCACTGACGTGTAACGCTTAAAATGTTGCATGCAATTCTACTGCTTCTAGGAAGGTAACTTTGATATAGGTACTATATCTGTATATGGTAACAAAGTGAGGGTATTCGATAAACAGTGTCATGTGGGGCATCTAAGCCCTTCCTTCAAAATGGCTACTGTAGATGTCACTAAAAGTACAACGCCTCATCGGTTCTACTAAGTATAGGACCCTAGATTACTTGGTCCACTATGATTGGGTTGGCATCAACCCCACTCATACTTTTCCACTAGCCTAGCAGCGTGCAGAATAGCCAGCCAGGTGCAGGGAGCCCTTCTACACCCCCAGCTTTCCCTCCAATTATTGCTACAATCAATCATCACTTCAGCGGTCATGTGTCAATTATTTCTTTGTATTTTGGCCTTGAGACTGCTTCTTGGTCTGGAAAAGTGAAGGTATTTGGGCATGGCACAATTCCATGTGTAGGTGTGAAAGTTTCATCCCTTCTGATTGCTCAGTCACGTGATTCAGACACTGTGAAATCGTCTTATTCTCCATGTAATTTGTGTATTTGATTACATTTTGTCAGCCATCCTCCTTCTGTGGCTTATCTTGACCTTTCAGAAGAGGATACTCTGTTCTTCTCTTCATTAATTGTATCCACTGTTGGGCTATTTCAGCTAGTACGACCATGGCTTCTTGGCATGACTTGACTTTGTCTGAGTTTCTCTCTGTCTTTAATTTTCGATTTGTTTGCTGCAAAGCTCTACTCTTGAGACCTTAAGTAACCTTTGGTTGGTTCTGGTCTTGTGCATAGTGGAAGTATACTTATATAAAGTGCTCCTTTTGAAGTAGATATGTATATAGGTGGTGTTTGCCGCAATCTATCTTACTACTAAGCTTAGCAAGCCTCATGAATTCTTGCTTCTTGCCATTCCATGCATATGTACACGTGTAAACTTAACTGAATATCTACATCGTGCTCAGGGCATTTTTTCTGATATATTTGACATTAATTATTTCACTTTAGGCTCAGAATGTCACTTATCAGTGGTGTTTTGTCTCTTTTCATAATTCGCAGGTCGTCAAATCTTCAATATGAGAGTCAGTCCGGGTTCTTATGATGTCACCATTCGGCTTCCTTCATTATCGTTTTAGCTTCTTCAGGGACTGCGTTCTGACAATCTTCACTCTGTTTCATTTGTCGATATGGCTTTCTCAATGGAAACCATACTGTCCAGGTTTTCTTAGGTATTGGTACTTCAATAGGTGCTGTCAGTCTGATAGGTACTGGACCACGTGACATATTTCAGCGTGAATGTTCCTGGTACTTCAAAATGGACGGTTGGAGGCGGTTCGTGTTTGGGACCTCCTCTACACTCCCCTCCTGGCGATTCATCAACCACTTTCACTTCTTCTTTTGTATTCACCTTTTGTTTACCTTTTTTGATCCATTTTTTTCTTCATCTCCTGGGTCCATTGTTCTTTCATCCTCTGGGTCCATACATTGAGGTCTGAAGAAGGGACTCTTTCTCACGTGCTCATCCTTGTTCCATGTCATTAGTTGGCATTGTCTACTTGGGCTGCAATAGATCCATCTTCTCACATAGTTTCTGTGTTTCCTTGGATACCAAAACTGTGTTCCTGCTGGTGCAAGTCAGGTCCTTGGGTTTCCATCCTGGTTCGACATCAATCATGATCTTCATCCCTATGGCCTTCCACGCAGTTGTCTGCCACTGAGAGATTATTATCTTGATAACACAGAATCTGAGCAATATCATCACTAGCATCATCACTAGCAGGGCTCCTAGGAATTTGAATGCATCCGCCATCCATTGTGGAACCCATGAAAATAGTGATCCAAACCAACTGTCATCATCAACTTTGTCAGCTTCATCGATCATCTGATTCTGTAGTTTTGTCAGCATACCTATGGCCTCTGTTAAAGTTCAGTTTTCTTCATCATGAGAAGGTATAAATGTGCAACATGATTCTCCGATTTTTGAACAAACACCTCCATCCATAGTTGTGATCTGTCAAGGACATATCTGTTCTGTACAGTCATTAGTTGAATTGCCCTCCGCTCTTCCCTGATTGCATTAAATCCTATTATGGTCGTGTTGATGGTCTGCAATAACTCCCATCTTGTTATCTGCAACCATTTAGTATTTGCTCTAACCTGAACTCCTGGCATAAAAGTTAAGGTGAACACGGAAGAAGTCTGACTGAACAGTTTATGTTCATATGGGATAGCATCAAAAGCCTCTATGGAATTAGCAGAAAAGTCATTCTCTCTCTTCATTCGGCTCATTAGTTCCACATATCTCTTCGTCCTCAGGTAAGCATCTGCTTTCGGGAAACTGTCAAGATTCAGATCACTTTTTGGAATCACCAGTGTTGGAACATGGACATTCACTATGGTGCATATACCTCCCCACTTAACCGTCAGCCTGATAAATGCTTTGGATCCACATGCCCAATAATGATCCATGATCACTGCAGTACCATGTACCATTCCTGGGGCTTCAAAAAGTTGTCCGCAGTTTTGATTCTCCCCAATTTTCCTTGTGCCATTATTCCTGAAGCAGAATTTTGGGCTTTCCAGTGGCACTATCTGTAAGGGTTGTCCTCTGTCGTCGACCCATGACAAGAGTTAAGCAAGTTTTGGCCATAATGGCTCGCATCAATTTCGCACTATGTTGATGGTGGGCTCATAGTGACCAAAGACCATCCATGCTCTGCAGATCCCTTCTCCTTTCTCCCATCCATCTGGTGAAAGCATTGTTCCCCAAATTTGCATTTGACCTCTATTCTGCCACTGAGAAGCTTCTTCTGGAGTTTTTCCTTAAGCGTTCAGTTTTTGATTTGCATAGCTTCTGATCTCTACTCCTTTAACTGCAGGCTTCTCATATCGCATCACAATATGTTTTGTTTTTCCATTGTTTCTTGTCTTTATGTCCTGGAAATAATTGTCTTCATTTGGATCCTTTACTTCAGTTGCCCATTTGAGTGAAGCATTGTTTCCCATGAACTGCCCTCTGGTCATGCACATTGCTATGTGTGATAGACAGTGCTATGTTATTTCCCAAGTGTGCTGTGCTGTCCAGGTAATCATTTAGTTTGTTGTCATCTTCTTGTATGCTTCTCCTTATCCTCAAGGTTTTCATGTAGTTTGCTATCATCAAATCCTTAATAGCGTTCATGTAGCTTCTTCTCACTGGAGGATTCTCAAGTATCTCAATCCATGGTTCAGGCATCTTCATCTGTACCAGTTGAGTATGCGAAAGTCTGGCAATTCTTTCCTTGTCCTCTTGCATCTTTCTTCTTTTGGTTATAAAGGTCCATATCCACTCTGCTATTGGTCCATTATATGGCTGTATTGTAGAACTTGTACTTGTCCCCTTCATTGGATCATGTGTGCTTGTCAATGCTGTCTCTGCGTGGTTTTTTCTCCAACTCCTTTTGTCTCTTTAAAAGTTCAGCTTTCTCCATTTGTCTTTTCACTTCACTTGTAGTAGAACTTCTCATAGTAGGTAGTCCAATTTTCTCCCCTTCTTTGGCCTGTGGTTCTGCAGTTATTGACACTAGACCTGGTGTATGTGCACTCATTGTTTGTGTGCATGTAATTTTCATTAACCTTTTCTCATGCTTGCTCTGCCGACCCTGTCTCTGGCATTTCAATTTGCTTGTTACCCAATGTGTGTGTGTGTCATTGCTAATCACATCCATTTCAAGTTCACTCACTCCTTTATCAGACCTTTTAGGGACAAGAAATCACTATAAAGGGTGTCGGTGCCTTCGTGAGTGTCATGCATACATCATTAGGTGGGTGCACTGGAATCAGAACACTTTGTGCACCAATAAAGAATGCAGTTCGAATTGTGACTGTAAAACAACGATGGATACAATGCATAGGTACATTATACTTCTATAGGTTAGTTGACAACACTTAGTTCTGGAACAATAAGTGTGTCTCTCCTCCCTCTGGATGACAATGCTGCTGTGTTGGTTGCCCATCTCTATCATTTAAGGAAACAAGACTAACTGTTAATACGTTCTAGGCAATAATATCTCTGGATTCTACTGTCTCTGCATGTTGTTTGCAGGTACTTGGAACAATTGTCCTCCTTTGCCTGTACAATGGGTTGTCTATTGTCTCTGGATACAGTTCTCTTTTCTGTATACAAAAAATGTCAATTATGGTGATAAGTTCAGCAAGTCTTTTTTACTGTGCATGTTCAAAATGCACAAGTTCCTAATCGATTCCTCTTATCTGTTTCACGCCAGAAGACATGCTGTATCCTTGTTAGTGTAAACAACAGTGACGTTTCTGGCAATACCTTTCCAATCTGTCCCTCGGCGGAAGGTTGACAGTCTCCTCTGAAATTCCAATGATGATTAGAAAGTTCGACTTGCATCACAATACCATGCAGGAGCATGCTCATCGGTGTAGAATTTGCGGGGTCTCTGATGAAAGTGAGGATGTCAACACTGGCAGGCCTCTCCACAAGTTCTGGAAAGTCCTCGATTAGGTGAAAGAAGACATTGCTTGCCAAACTGCTATCTTCTGGTGACAGGGACATTTGTTTAGTCCTTGCTGAATTCTGGAACTGCTCGGTACTCACTGTGAGCAGCTTCTGTGATTTCGATGAGCTTGAAGAGTAAACTGAATTCTAATTCCGTTCAGGTTTATGCTCAAACATTATGTGTTTGCTGGATCTCGAAGAAATGTCAAGACGTCAGTGTGTCTCCCACTGGACAGTCTTCAATTAAGCGAAAGAATAGCATGCTGACAAGCCTATTCACTGCTTTTTCTGCTTGGGAGATTTGTCTTGTCCTTCCTGTGTTCCAAAAGCAGGAGGAACTGCTTTGCAATCACAATGAGCAGCCTCCTTATTGTCTTTTCGTTTTCAGGATCTTGAAGAAATTCAGTGATGTTAGTGAGCCTTCCCACTAACGACGGATACAATCTCAATACTAGTTCAAAGTAAATTAGAATGTCTTTAGTGATGTCGCTGCTGTTGGGCACCATGAGTGAGTCCAACTATTGCTCCTGTTTGGAACGGGTCTGGATACTGTATTTTCTTCCAATTTGTGTGTCCCCGATCAAAATTTGGCATATCCTTTTCTCATCAAGGCTTCAGTATGCCTCAGTCCAAATTTCAAGGTCAACAGAATATGTAGTGGCTTATACATGCAGTTTTTCTTCTTCACCCTGCAACTAGGATGCACAGAGTGTCCGTGTTTTATGTCCTTATCCCCTTTTTTGCTCAGAGGAAATGTCCAAATTTAAGCCACAACTTGCACAAAAGTTCTTTATCTTTGTTGTGCTGGTCATGCGTCCTTCTTCCTCGTCATGGATCTCATCTACACGTGCTGTAGTTCTCCCTCATTGTCTGTAGTCGCTACGCGTTGGGGTGTGGGCAGGGGACCTTCTCTGTTGTATGGCTTAATATAACCCAGAAATAGCCAAGCTCTTCTTCCTTGTAACTTGACTGCAGAGGGAGTGACATATTCCACTTTGAATGGACCGTGGAACCTTGGCTCCCCAGGGAAACCTGGTGGTAGATGTAAACTTTGAATCGGGTCTGTTGTAGTATCTCCTTCTGTGTTCTATGCTGCCCTGCACCATTTTTGTCATTGCTGCAGCTGTCCTGAAATTACAGTAAGACAAGATGTCATGCAATTCAAGTAATGTTGCATTTCAGACCCTAAATTGTCCCCTGTTGGATGAAGATCGCATCTAGCTCTATATCTGAGTGTCAATGGAGTATGCATCCTACTGCCTGTTGCTATCTCGTGTGGCGTAAGATGATGGTCAGAACCAGGCTGGTTTCTGAGTGCATACAGTGCCAGTGGAAGGTAGTGTAGCCATTCCTTCTTTAGAGTAAGCTTCAACTTGGCTATCCTTTCCTTTAACAAGCCGTTGAGCTTCTCACATATTCCATTACCTTGTGGATGATACGCCAATGATAACTTGTGCTTTATACCAAGCAGAAAGCTAATCTGTTCGAAGACTGCATTAACAAAGTGAGGCCCATTATCTGACCTCATGACCTCACATACTCCCCATCTGGGAAATACTTCTCTCACCAGAAATTTGGCCGCACAGGTAGAGTCTGGTTGTGTACATGGACCTGCTTCTATCCATCTAGAGAATAGACACCCCACAACTATTAGATACCTGTACCCGTTACTCACTGAATCATATCGACATAATCGACATGCAAGTGCTCAAAAGGTCCATTGGGCCATGGGATGACTCCTCTAATTACTCTTTTGTATACCCAGCCGTGAACTGTTGGCAGATATACAGTTCACCATAAAAAATGCAACGTGCTCTGCCATGTTCGGTATAAACCAGTCTTCAGCGATCACTGCTGCTAAATTCTCTTTTGACATGTGCGCTGGTGTAACGCTCACCTGATTTCCACGGAGGCACTGGGCTGGACTGAGCTGTCGCCGTGTCTTCTAGTGTGACTCGTAGATCTCGGCCTTCTCCTAGGGCTGATCCCCTTCTCACGATGTACCGGACGTGTAGAGTGAGGTGTCTGCAGACGGAAGAACAAGGATTTCGGAACTGGATTGACTGAACTTCTCCTTCCTCAGTCCTCTTATTCGAACCAAGGGCGTGGCTTGCTCACCTTAGATATATTAAGGCCGGGCTCTCCATCCTGCGTCTTTGCAGGGGCGCAAGTACCAGTTACTTCACTGGTTCACTGACAATCCTCTTGATTGCAGAGGTTGATGCTGGAAGATACCGCCGTTTACCGCACGAGCGGTTTCTTGATAGTTATTGGAGCACCCTTAATTTAGTCCCTTGCTCAGTCACAGGGTATCAAGATTGAAATTGTAGAGGAATGATGCGGCGAGCAGGTGAGTAGGAAAGATGACCGGTTGCTGTCACCCTTTCTAATGTCTCTCTTTGTCCTGCAGGTTTAGGTGCAATGGACGCTGATGAATAAGTGCCCAGGATCGTGCAAGCGCGTATGTACGAAGAAGATGAAGCGCGGTGCACGTAAGTAAAATGACTGCTGTTTGTTTCAAAAGCACGCCTTAATGTCTCTTTTGTCCTTGCAGATCGTGGATGCACAGAGCGTTGCTAGATGGATGCCGGCGAACGTGCGAGCGCGTAAGTAGAAAGTTTATGGTTGGTTTAGAATGCGCCTTAAAATGTCTCCCTTTGTTTTGCAGATGCCGGCATGCAGCACTTCTTGAAGTTCAGAACGTGCGGAGCGCAGGCAAGCAATTCAAGAATGCAATGCTTAATCAAGTCCTTTTCTTTGCAGATGTCGATGGGGAGCCGAAGAAAGCGGCGGAAGGCTTTGGAAGATGCCGCCGTATTTGGTAAGTAAGAGCGCTGCTCTCGAATTGAATTCTGCTAACCTGTTGTTTTGTCTTGGCAGGTGCAGCTGAGGATCGGATCTCTAGCAGGTAAGGAATTCGTTTTCACAGGAACTGGAGCTGAAGAATCTCAGGAAAACTGGAGCTGACACGGTGAGCGTCCTGCTGCAGATGCAGAATAACGCGAAGCACGTTTCATCAATCGGGTGTGATTTAAATAGCCTTCTGTAGTGCTTAGGCGTCTTCTTCCACAGCCTCGCCCAGGTAAGAAAAGAGTTCCTGTGTTCTGATTCCAGGGAGTGGCTCCTGCCCCACCCAGACAGGAAAAGTAGTTCCAGGCAGAGAAGGATCAGAAGACCATCGAGCTGGTAAGTAAGCAGCATGGTCTGCTGCAGGTAGGTCCACCCAAGCACTCTTAAGCATTATGAGCCCGGCGCTTCCAGCGCCGGGACCGGTCATCTTTATGAGCCTGGTGCCACTGGCGCCAGGACAAGGTCCAAAAGGTCCCGATAGGGACTGGCTGGTACCCAGGATCAAGGTTATGGGCCTGCTTCCAAGGATGTGAGGCAAGTCCTGACCCCTTGGAAGCAGGGATCATGACAGCTGGATAATGCAACTGTTCCATTGCTATCTTCAATAAGGCTATAGGCATCACCGGTTTACCAGTGCTGTCTTGTCACCACAAGCTTTCATAGGGGTTTAAAGAACACCCTCACCGCTTCCAGAGTTTCTTCTCCTGTGGTGCTTCCCCTTGGATTTCCACAAACTGGGTTTGCCCCATGTTACCAAAACCCTCAGGTTCCCTTCGTGCAACAATCATCCTCTCATGCACATCAGTTATTTCCACATTCATTATTGTTTCACCCTTGGATGCCATACGCTTGGCTTCCGGGTCTGCTGCTTGATTTCCACGTGAGATAAAATCTGTCCCTTTGGTGTGGGCGAGGCATTTCACGACTGCTATGCCCACTGGGAGCTGTAGTGCCTTAATGAGCATGTCCAATAGGGCTGCGTGCTGCACTGGTGTGGTGTCTGATCGGAGGTAGCCCCTCCTTTTCCAGCACGCTAGGCCTGCGTGCACTGTCCACGTCAGATAGGCGGAGTTGCTGTACACTGTCACTTCCTGGTCTGCGTGATTCTTGAGTGCGAATATCAATGCCAATAAGTCTGCAGACTGTGCTGAGTAGTGAGATGGTATTGGTGCACTAATAAGTACTCGAAATTCTCCATTTTCCGTGTGCTTCATCACAGCGGTCACTTTATATCTCTGCCCAACATTTTGCTTGTTTCTCGAAGAACCGTCAACAAAGACAATTTCTCCTTCTGCCAATGCATTTTCTTTCACCCTGGGAATCTCATCATAGAATTCGCACAGTCATGAATCTGCTCTCCGTAAGTGACTGGCTCTGCTATAAACATGGCTGGGTCCACTATTTTACATCAAATTATCTTAATCGATGGATTTGATATGATCCCTTCATAAGCAGAAGCTCTCTGAGATGTCAATGTGCCCTTCGGTTTCTCTAGAATGGCAAATAATGTGTGCTCGATGAACGTCATTGAGAATCCCATCACAATGGTTGTAGCCTTTTCTATGGGGAACACTGCGGCAGCTAAACTTTGTTCGCAAGGGAAGTGACCCATCATTACTGGGTCTAGATTCCCACAGTAGTACACCAGGGGCTTATACCCCAACGTGGTTCTCTGTGTGAGTACTGCCGTCATAACACTGCCATTCGTGTGTGAAAACAGGTAGAATTCCTGTGCATAATTGGGAATTCCTAAAACTGGTGCCGTGCAAATAGCTTTTTTGAGTTCAACAAACCCTTCTTCCAGGGTCTTAGTCCTTTCAATTTTTTCTTTCATCACCTGTGCTTTCTTTAGAGCCTGTAGCAAGGGCTTGGTATACGAGCTGTAGTTAAATACCCATGCTCTGACATAATTGCACAATCCTAGGAAGCTCTGCATTTGTTTTATCGTGTGTGGCTTGGCTGTGTTCAATATGACTTCAGCCCTTTCAGGGGTAATGCTTTTCCCCTCATGTGATATCAGTTGGCCTATGTACAGCACTTCTTGTTGACGTTTTTGTAACTTCTCTTTGTCAACTTTATATTGGGTTGGCATCAACCCCACTCATACTTTTCCACTAGCCTAGCAGCGTGCTGAATAGCCGGCCAGGTGCAGGGAGCCTGTCTGCACCCCCAGCTTTCCCTCCAATTATTGCTACAATCAATCATCACTTCAGCAGTCATGTGTCAATTATTTCTTTGTATTTTGGCCTCAAGACTGCTTCTTGGTCTGGAAAAGTGAAGGCGTCTGGGCATGGCACAAGACCATGCGTAGGTGTGAAATTGTAATCCCTTCTGCTTGCTCGGTCATGTGATTCCCACACCGTGAAATCATCTTATTCTCCATGTAATTTGTGTATTTGATTTAATTTTGTCTGCCATCTGCCTTCTGTGGAGTCATGGATTCACTACTGCGGTTATATGATAAAGTAAAGGACATTGTAGATGGGCAGGCCCTTGATCTCACTTTCCTGGAACAAGGGCTAAATCGTCTTCTACTAAATCAGATGAAATGTGCATCTCTGAAGCCGACTCCTCACTGTGCTGATCCACTAGCACCCAGCGCTAGCAAACACAATCAATGGGCAACTAGATAAATTGCACCGAAATCTGGAACAGGAGGATTGGGTAAGAGTCTCTAGGAGAAAGAGGAAAAACAAAATGCAGAACACAAAAAACAGAAATCTACCAGCCACAAAACAAAATAACCAGAGCAGCTCAAGAACATTTCTGGAGGCCCTAATTCCAGAAGTATAGGAACCCAAGGCACCCACTAAAAAGGGGCTCCAGAACAAAAAAAGTAAGAACGGAAACACAACTGATGGGGTATCCAATAAGAAGTAAGCAAAAAATGACTGGACAGCCAATTTGGCAACTACAACAAATCTTGCTCCTGGAGAAATCCCCTAGATGGAAATCAATGGTGGGGAAATCGCTCTTGATGGTGTTACAGACTCTAAACAAGATTGCGGCACAAAAGACAAACAGCAATTTCAGGGGACCAAAATGGGATGGAAAGCAGATAATGGAAACCTGTACATGAATCATGGACAAATTATCAGTGGCTTCCAGGCTGTTCCTCAACGCAGAGCTTTACGGTCTGATGATATCGTAAGAGTGGCCTTCCACTAAAAGGGTGCTGAGAGGTTGGTGTGTTTTTTTGCCTCCAACTTGTTTGCCCAAATGGTTTGGAGTAATCGAGATGCTCTAAAGACCCTGGGTTATCAATTGGAGGAACTTAGCTCTCAAGGGAAAATTGAAATATTCTTAAATCCTGTGCAAGTGCTGGCAACTAAAACACTAAAACTACAGGAAAAGGCATGAGACACAGGGGAAGAATCTAATGTAAGGGATAAATGGGCTGGGTTAGGGGGTTATTGAAATGTTTAAGAAAGTAAAGTCACAACAGCAGCATCTTTGAGCAACCTCTCATTGCAATAAAGACTTGGAAACTCTGTGGATACCATAAACTAACAAGAAATAACATGACTGCTATTGAAACAACAAATGTCCTGCTGCTAAAGGAAACTATGGAAATGGACAGCTTTGAAATGGTAGGATACCGATCTGAAGATTGACACTCAAAGCTAGTTATAAAGAAAACACTTCACTAATTTCCCATCTGGACATCAAAAATAAAAATCATACTTGAGTACAAAAGTTCTCTTAAATTGATCTGTGAAGAGACACACATTAAGAGAAATCAGGAGATGATCGAGACACTAATAGGCAATGATGCATACAACCTTTGGTCCAAACTGGGAGATGCCACAAACAAAAACCCGGCATAGAGGGAGAGTGCTACAGAGGCACAGGTGTGGGAACTATACTTAACTGATAAATATTCATTGCCAGAAAATGAAGAGGAATTTGCATGTTTAGTGTCAGGGAAAGAAGGGCAATGTGTGCTGGATGAAAGAGGGTCACAGACAGACAAAGTACGTCTTAGGGACTACTGTTGGGATATTAAAAAAGTAAAACCTTCCTGAGCACCTGGGCCAGATAACATCCCACCGGTACTTAATAAACAAAATTTAGAGCTCTCAACCCACCCCTCAGCCCACCCACTTGGGGAATTATTTAAGCATGTCTGTCTCACTCACAAGGTCTCGGATTCTTGGAAGATATCATATATAATTCCGATCTAGAAGAAGAGGGATTAATTGAATCCAGCGAATTTTGGACCAATTGCTTTGCTGGATTTGTCTAGTAAAATATTTGCTACACTGTTGCTTAATGAGCTAAAAGCACAAAAACATAAACTTAAACTATTGTCAGTCTCCCAAGTAGGTTTCCTTGCAGGCATAGGCACCCATTGAATGCTTTGGCTATGGAACATATGCGGGCAGCTATGAAGAAAAAAGTGCTAAGAACTGTATATACGGCCTGACAAGTGCATTTGATACAGTCAGTAGAGATCGGCTGTGGGATAAACTTTGGGTAGCTGGTGTTTCACCCAAGCTGAAACAGGTGCTCGCTTTGCTACATAGTAATACAACTTTCATGGTAAAACTGGTAGAGAGGGTTGAATGATGGCTCCTGTAGGTACATTTGTTGGATTGAGGCAGGGCTGAATTGTAGCCCCACCCTATATAATCTTTATACTGTAGATATGGGTAAGATATGGGAGGCAGATCCACATACCGAGTCAGATTAGATATGGTGGCACTGGACTGAGTAGGTTTTGGAGACAAAATTGTCCTCTTTGATCTCAGCCCAATAGGACTGCAGAAAAAACATACTCTCTTTTATACCTATGCAGTTGAAAACAAATTAAAAAGGCACGGCTGTAAATCAAGATTTCTAATATTCTCCACACAGCACAGTCCCAAAACTTTGATCTGCCGATTGAAGGATGAACAAAGTTTCCAACACAACTTCTAAGCAATCAGGGTTCCAACTTATTAATGCAAAATATAGCTCTCTTCTGGCGAAAATGAAAAGGGTATATTCCCAGTTATGCCTTTTTTCCCTCAAACCCCTAATCCAGTTCTACTTGATGCAAGTAGAACCAATAATATTATATTGATTAGACATCATTCTAAGTGATTTGGGGGAAAAACTAAATTCTACACAGGGTATGCTGTGTAAAAAGATCTTAGGATTGCCAAATTCAGTTCCCAACTCTGTGGTGAGGCATGAGTTTGGGCTTGTCTCCTTGGCAACAAGAGCTAAATGGAGGAAACTATCTGACTATGCTAAGTTGTTATATCCACCACCCCAATCACTTTATGAAGGATGGGGAAGAGATCAAACGCGTAATTCAAGTATTACCATCACTAAAATAAAGGAAGAAATTAATACCTTCTTGTCAGAGATAGGGTCCTCCAAAGAAGAACTGGCTATTGATCCAGCTGGTGCACCCCACTCTGGAGCGAGTGAGTTGTTGAGCGGCTGAGCCACGTAATAAGAACTGTAGGCTTTGTGGTAATACTGATTTGAGAGAAAACATGAAACATCTGGTGATGGGTTGTACGGCCTTAAGGGAAAGGGAGTTAAATACTTGGGCCTGGCCATAGGAAATTAAGCCTTTTGGTTGAGCTTAATGCAAGGTGATTTACAGAGCCTGATATTGGCCTTATGCGGACTGTTGTGAATAATTTCTAAAATGCTTGAGCGGCGAAAGATAGAAGATGTAGGAGTGTGATTGTATGCCTCCCTTACACCTCCTCTCTTTGTCATTAACCAGATGATTTTGAGTCAGAATGCAGAATTTATTGTATATGTAATTTGCGATACGTTTCTTGATATAACCAATCTTTATCTAGAATATGTTTGGAATGTATTTCTTTTATTATGTAATGTTTTTTTCTTTTTTTGATTTTTATCTTATTGTATCATTTGTTCGTGCTACTGTTTTCTATTTTTTGTGACAGGTTTTCATTTCTTTGTATATGGGAACCAAAACACAATAAATTAAAAAAAATGTAGCTGAAGGACTACTTCTCAGAATGAAGTGATTCGAACACAGCACAACTGCATTATGTATTCTCCACTGGTTATCAACGAAAGAAAGGGTTAATTTAAAATTCTTGTGCATTGCCCACCCTTCATAACACAGATGGGGCCCTTCCTTCTTCAGAAGTAAGTTTCACTACTACACTCCTTCCAGAAAACTTAACCCAGAAGGGCTTCATTAGTACTAATCTCCAACTCAAACATGAAATATCAAGGAGGATGCTCTTTTTCAGGACTAGACACAAAACTGTGGAAAACCCTTCCCATACCTCTCCACTTGGAAGTGAACCACCTGACTTTCTGGAAACATCTAAAGGCTTTGAAAGAAATAAAATAGCAACTTATTAAAACCTGTGCACCAAAAACTTTACCAATTTACAACAAGCAATTTTCAAAATTGTTAGCACTATGATCTTTGGGTCACCAATATGATTCATGGAACCTCTACTGCGTGGCACTGATCAGCACCTTAAACTCAGTGAAATGTACAACCAATAGCCAGGAAGCAACAAAACCGTGTGAGGAATTGTCATCTGGCAAGGGTGCAAAGCCGTGGCTATTTTGATTTTTATTAACAAATAGACTGATAAGAATTATTCCATCTCCAAAATGGGTAATCTGCAAACCAGATTCCCATTTTCTGCCGTCTCCATGCCTGCCAAAATCATAGTGCACTTGTGCCCTGATGCATCAGTAGCCTAATACATGGCCTCTGCTCTACTCGTGGCACAGAGCAGGTTCAAAATTCATGAGATGCCTACTTGACAGCCGCAGGGACAGCCAAGACCCTGTGGCGCAGATGCAGTATTTAAGATATGCCCCCCTGCACCCAAAACTATGATGATCATAAGTCACCCATGCTGGAGGCAAGGTTAAACTAAATAAAAGCTATGCCTACGTTTAGGAGAAGTGCATGGTGCTACTAATGAACATGACCACCTTATTTCAATGAATATCGCACATGTTTCAGCCTCTGTGAGTCGCTTCCACTGTGGAAGGTGATGTGTATTCTGGTCAGCCGGGTGTAGCCTGCAAAATGGCAGGAAAACACCCAGACATGGCATCCTCTCGATCTCTTTGTGAGGGCAGGTAACTCCCTCCACCTGAGATAGCTGCACAGAAGGGCATCAAGGGAGTACAACTATTCAAAAGGAGGAGTCTCACACTCGGTGGTGCACCATTAAAGGCATTTATTTCTCAGTGAGAAGTGAAGGGGGCAGGATCACGATAGGCAGGAGGGCTCCGGTTAATGGGAGAAGGTTTCCACCATCTTGATTCTCTCTCTCTCTCTCTTTCTCTCTCTCTCTCTCTCTCTCCGTCTATCTTTCTCTCTCTCTCTCCTTTTCTCTCTCTCTCTGTCTCTCTATCCCTCTCTCTCTCTCTCTTGCTTTCTCTCTCTCTCTCTCTTGCTCTTTCTCTCTCTCTCGCTCCCTCTCTCCCTCTCTTTCCTTTCACTCTTCTTCCTCTGGAGCAAAACACTTTGGGTGTGACATCAACAGTGCAAGGTCCACTGTGTTCAAAAGAAGGGATTGGACCATGAGGCAGGGTAGTTTTAGTCCACTCACCTGAGGACTCTTGCCCTTAAAAGGAGGTGTCTTCCACCCCTTCAGCAGAGAGTACCCTCTGCTGTGGATCAGAACCTACCACTCTGTGACCGAATCTCCTGAGTTGGGAGAGCAAACGCTGAATCAAACCATTGTATCCTCGATTCCTCCTGAGAGAGCCTCACAACGGGAGGGTGAGACCAACTGAATCTCCCTGTTTTATCACATTGAACAACTGTGTTCACTGCACCTACAACAATAGGGATGTCACTGGGCTGGTTGCTGTGCTCCTCCACCACATCAAACATTGCTTGCATCTTTGACTAGCTCGACACTGCATCGTGTTCTGGCTGAGCATGTCACCTGCTAGGCCCGTAGCGACTGCTCAATGCCGGAACCTTGAATCACTGGAGAGTCACACAAGGACTCTACCTGGGGGTTACAACCATGAATCAACCCTATTAGCGCCATGGCTACCCCCTACCGCATTCCGGGTCCGTGTTCCCGGAATGGGGACTTACCAGGTCATTCCGACCTTGGCGTGACCGTTAAGTCCCCATTCCGGGAACCATTCCCCATTCCCATTTGAGCCCCCATAGGGCTCAATGGGAATGGGGAAGGAGCTATTAATGGCACCGCAATTTGCGGTACCGTTATAAGCTCTGAAGTCCCTTAGCGGGTCCCTTCCATAACGCCTGGGAAAACCAGGCGTTAGGGGAGGGACCCGCTAAGGGACCTCGTAGTAGGGCGGTAAAGGATTACCGGCACTGGTGCCCTTACCGGTGCCGGTAATCCCTTACCGCCTACCGTGTAATGAGGCCCTCAGTATGGGAGGCAGCCGTGGAGCTAATTGCTCTATGGCTACTGCCATACTCGTAATGACCCCTTTGTTTACCTTCATGATTGAGTTGTGTTTTGGCTTGTAGAAATATGAGGATCCTTTTACTCTTATTCTTCCTTGTACTCCGGCAGACCAGAATCTTGCATCGTTACAACTCCCAGACTCCTTCAGATGACCTCCAGGTCTAGTCTATTTAACAGATTCACACCCTATTCATCATCTATCAACAACCAAACTGTCTATTAATGCACTGCACAATCCAAGGGCTGCCCATCTGGCTAACTAGCCCGGTCGTAACCAATCACAAACAACAAAAAGATGTGCATATCAGCACACAGGTAATGGGTACTTCCAACCTGAGTGCATCAACATGAAGGGTTCCTGCATCTGCCTGCCTGCTATCCCACTTACAAACTCTCCCCTCCTTTTATGCAGAGTCAACGCACAGCAAGGCCAACCTTATTGGCAGAAAGGAGCTATAAAAGTCCACTCTACATTGAATTGCATTGCTCTCAGCAAATGGGTCAAGGACATATTATTCTTGGCCTATGAACAACAGCAGGTTTCTTTTCCCTCCTTGGTACAAAGTCGATCCTTAATAAGCATGGACGCATCATGGGCAGAATAGAAGGGGATTTCTATTGGAGAAAAGTCTAGGGCTGTCACTCGAACCTCCACTTCCATATTTGATATTCATTACAACCTGAACTTGATGGCAAATTACATTTTTACACACAAGTGCTACAGGCTGCAAGTGTGTAAGACCACTGGGTTTTGTGACCAATTATTCAAATGTCTTAGCAGAATTATTGTCTGTTGTGTGTTGAAGTGATTTCTGAATTCCTAACATTTGATTTCTTTACATATGATTATCACTGGTCTAATACTCCCCGCCCTGACAATTCAACCCCAAATCTGTGACCAGAAACAGGTTGTTTTTAATTTGAATTATTGGTTTTATTTAAAATAATAAATAAGGGAACTAAAGGTGGTCCTAACTTTCATTGCTGGGGAATTTACACAAACAAATTCACATATATTAAGGCAGCTTGTCTTCAGAAAATAAATTAAACCTGCCTTCTATTATCTCCATAATGTTTACATGCATAATGCACGCAAGCATTGATATGTGTAAGAGCAAATCTGTAGAACTATTCTAGAGAAACGAATACATCCTCTCCAAAATAACAAACAGATTGCCATTGGACATCGAAATAAGAAAACACAAAACCATTCTGAGAATCCATTTTGCAACAATAAAGTTCACTTTGTTTTCTCTGAATCATTATTAAGCATTGGCATCAGAGAATTTTATTGAGCTCACATATTACTTATTCTGCAATTTAACCAACTTTAAAACATTGGATATCATTGGTTTTGTAGCTTCGAAATAGATATAAGAAACGTTAGTGAGGTTCATTTGGTTATTTTTTCAAAGGATGTAGGCTTAATGTCAAAGCTTTTATTTTAGAGATCAAAATATCATGATGAATTAAATGATCAAAATAGGAAGAAATTCTAAAATTGAAATAAAAAAAGGAATGTGCAAGTCACTTTAATTAGCAGTAGGTGTCCGCTTAAAGAAGGCATCTTCTATTGATGAACAATGTAAGTTATTAAAATGATGTTAGTTATTTATTTTTGCATTATTTTGTTGGGGATGAAGGGGAGAAAAAAAAACTCCTTCCTATTCCACTTTCAGGAGTTGACAACTCTGTACAGGATTTGTCTTTAACATAACCTCTGGTGTTCACATGTCAAGAAGAAGTCAGTCACTCCCTAAAAATCTGTGAGTCATGTTGTCCAACATGCTGTCAAAATTATCCATAATGTGTTCCTGTGACAATTTAGGGGATACATTAACATTTGGTTACTGCTCGAGATGAATATGCCATGTGCAATCTGGATTTAATGACAATCTATTTCAAATATACTGTCACAAAGTTTTAATTCCATATAGGAACATAGCGTGTAACAGGGTTCCCCCAAAACACTTTCAATATTTAATTGAGATTTAATGAATTCCTGGCACATTTTATCTACATGTTCTGTGCTTATTATGATTACTTTTGGTTGGTCTGTTAAAGGCCCAGTGCAGGTAGCGACATCAATAGTTCTCAGGAAATGTGGTTCATACTTGGGAATGCATTCAGCATTCAGGTACCTCTGGAAAGGTCTTCTTAAAGGGAATGTAAATCAGCTTCAACCAGGAGGAACCCCAACTATCTTTTCTCCCATCGAAAAAGCTCTCTACCTTTTCTTCTTTCACAAATGAACCAATTCAACTCTTCATGAGTTTAAATAAAAATGTCCAACAAATTCCACCAATGCAGCATGATTTGGCGCTGCAATTCTGGGTAGGACAGAGACTGTGATATGTGCCCCTCTGATGCACCCATTCCAATCGTCACCTTAGCATTGATTGGCCCAATATATTTTACCATGTGATAAGGAAATGTAACTGTAAATTCAACCTGCTCTCACAAAAATATGATCACCTTGAAACAATGCATGTCTTTCCTCTATAATTGCTTTTTTACACCTAGTCCACGATTGGGACCTGTACATTTAGAATCATTGGTACATTCTGAATCAGAAATATCATCTATTTGAACACATGCACAAATAGGAAGAAATATCTAAACAGAGCCTGGCAAAAATATAGCTTTTCTAACTTGTCAGGGCTTTTATATTCGCAGTATATTAGCATGTACTTCCTGAACATCCTCCACCAAGACAATGGGCCTCATCCCGAGTTGGCAGTCCAGAAATAAGGCTGCCGGTAAGCTCACTGGCACCCTTGTTTCTGGATTGGCTTTGCCTGCTGGAGCCACTGTGCCCAACAGGTCTGACCCTGCCGGGCACAACGGCACTGTAGTGAAAGCTGTCATAGAAGCACCGGCACCATTAGCAACGGTGCAAGTGCTTTATGATATGATATGGCATTTATAACGCGCCTATACACAAGTGTTTCAAGGCGCGACGAGGCAGGGGGGTGGACAAGGGGAGACAGACAACGATCCTACTAGGCCAGGTTTCATTCACATTGCGCAAGTGCAAGGGTAGATGGGAGGGGAAAAAGTGCAAGCAGGAAAGGGAGAGGGGAAGTGCAGTTTATGGTTAGTAGAATAGCAAAAAATAAATAATAAGGGCCAGCTGGTGGCAAGTGCAAGGTAAGTGCAGACAAGTGCTGGGAAGGGGGGCTGTAGGGATACAGAGACAGTCCCACAGTGCACGGGTTGCCAGGGAGGCAGTTCAGGGGAGAGTGGCTGGGCCCAGGACCAAGTTCGGTGGGTGGCCCAGTAGCAGATTCAGTGCAGTTTCAGTAATTTTAGCAGGGGAGAGAAAGCAGAGGCAAAGGTTTTGAGGTGCTTCCTGAACCTGAGATGGTTTTCCTCAAGTTTCAGGGAGGCAGGAAGGCTGTTCCAGAGGGAGGCCCCTGCTGCGGAGAGAGATCTACCCCCAACTCGTTGCTTGGAGAAGCGGCTGACCCTGAGGGAGTTGGAGGCGGATGAGCGGAGAGCTCGAGAAGGAAGATACTTTGGAAGGGAGAGTTGAAGGTATTTTGGCCCAAGGCCCCAGAAGGCCTTGTAGACAATGCAGAGGGTTTTGAACTTAATCCTCGCATCCGCTGGGAGCCAGTGTAGCGATTTCAGTCCTGGAGAGATACGGTCCCTGGGCTTGAGGCCAAGGACAAGTCTCGCAGTCCTGTTCTGGATGAGTTGTAAAGGGCGGAGAGTAGAGGCAGGCAGATTTAGATAGAGGCTGTTACAGTAGTCCAGCTTCGAGAGAACCACGTCTCAAGAGACAGTGAGCTTCTGGGGGAAGGAGAGGAAAGGAAGGATACATCTGAGGAGGTGTAGCTGGTAGTGTGACTTCTTAGAGACGTCAGATATGTGAGGAGAGAAGGAGAGTGTGGAGTCGAAGATGACCCCGAGGTTTTTTGCCTTGCAGGTAGGAGCAGGAAGAGGGCCAAGAGAGGTCTGCAAGAGAGCTGCAGGGAAGGAGGGAGTGGGTGTGCCGATGAGCAGAATCTCAGTCTTACTGGCACTGGCATTTCAGGTCCCCACTCCCGTAGAGTCCTATGGGACTCTTGGGGATGGGGATTAACAAAATTATCGGTGCCTGACTTCCCAGCCACCAGACTTGTAATAGCACCGGGAAGTTAGGCACCAGTAATTTTTTTATGGGTCTGTCAGGGTGACCGCCGGATCCAAAATGAGGCCCAATGATTTCTGTTTCATGTCTAGTGAAACTAGCTTCTCTTTAGCAAACTTGGCAGATCAAATTCATTTTTATACACAACCTTGAAAGTATGACTGATAAACTTTAGTAGTGCAGCAAACTCCCCCGTTCCAACAAGTGACTACTTGCACACAGGCAAACACATCTGTTCTCTGGTGCATAGAGACCAAATGGTTTTCAGGCCGTTTGTGCCTAATTTGACACTTCACTCATTTGAATCTGAGTTATCTCTAATTAATTATTTCTCTTTTATGTTGTCACCTATGCTCACCTAGAGTTTAGTGACACTTTGTCTGCTCGGCTAAACCCTCTTTTGTTTCACAGCCACTCTCTCTCGATCAGCTGCTCGATCAGCTGCTTCCAGTATTACAGCCAGCTCTCCTCTAATACTTGTCTCCTTGCTTTGCAGCGAGCACAGCTTCAGGCCCAGACTGCAGCTTCACAGCACACAGCAAGCGATCTGACCTCCTTAAAATGTGTTTTTCTTCCTCCTCTCTTCTCACTATTCTCACTCTTTCTGTTGCCAGCCCCTTTCTCCTTTTTTCCCCAGCTATTAAGCTATCATTCCTTCCTACCCTCTGCCTATATTTTCATAAAAATCTTTATTGTTTCACCACCCATTTTCATGCATTCTGTTGTAATGTAATGGCTAATGACTCTAGTCATTAATCACCCTTTTAGACAACACCCCCAGTAACTTTCTCTACAATGACCTTTGTGCAGCACTTCTGTTCAATATTTCACACAGCCCGGATGGAATGTGCACATTTTATTTTACAGAAAGTGGACATTTGCATTACTGATGAGCCCTGGATAAATATGCATATTGTGTTAACCCACAAGTTCAAATTCATTGACAATTTTGAAGTAACTTGTTAAAAGGAAATATGTTTTGTTTAATTATTACTGGTACTGACAATTTAATAGTATGATTGTTAACACATGTAACTCAGTCACTCAGTCATTATACTATTAATGCACAATCTGCCTCATATTCTGTATCTCCTTGTTGAATATTATTATAGAATGTATATATACTGGTATGTACTTCATGCAAAATGGCTGCATACAACACAGATACACTCTTCATTAACTAACTTTATTATTTTTTGAATGGCCATTGTATTCTTGTTCTAATTACACTAGTTACATGTATCTAAGAACACAGTCATGCAAAATACACATTGTATAATTAAACACATTACATGCATCAATATAGCTATTACAGTGTATGCCTTAATGCTCTGTGGCATAGTACATCCCCAACATTATCAGAATGAGATGTGGAAGAGTCTCTTAATACCTGTGATTTGTTAAATTGCATTTTGTATCATCTAAGACTGTGTTACACATTTAAATTGCATTTTGAGTGCCTTGAAATCTGTTATTCGTTGCACTGCATTTTCTATCACTTTGAAGCCTGTGAATACTTAATTTGCATTTGTATGCACATATACAGCTGCACTAAACTACATTGTGATTTTAGTCAACTAGGACCTTGTAATTCCTCAAATGACATTGTAAGGTTGCGTTGGGCTCCGTGTTCTTAATTTGCATGCTCTGCTCACATACAACACACTGGGCCAGATTCACAAGCCAAGGCTCAACTTAATATGTTGATTGGCAATTTGAGAGCCATCAAACATCTAACCTTCCTTGAACAGGTGATGTGGCATGGTGGCTCTCAGATTCTTTCCTGTCAATTCCACAGCCACTGTTCAAAGAATGTCAGTGTTTTTCCCCATTTTGCATCTCATGATAAGGGTTAGGGCCGGAGTCTGAGGTCTTTTTGCCCCATTACATACCTCACTGCCAACAATATCTGTGAAACACACAGCAAGCTATTAGTGCTAAAGGAAACTCATCTCATTTGGTGTATGAGCCACAGTTTTAAGGACATCTCATCTGGTGTTGGGCACATAAGCAAGGATTAGACACAATATGTATCAGGAAATCTCCTTTCATCCTTGACAAGCGTATTACGTTTTGACATATGCAGAGGTACACACTCACACATGTGTAAAGGTAATCAGACACATAAATACCCATTAATGTGCAGGCAAACAGAAGAAATTCAAAGAGGAACAAGTAGACATTCAATCACTATAGAAGCAGCAACAGTACAGGCATTGTTAACAAACAGAAAGTTACAGTATAGGCATCATCACTGCAAACTTCACTCACACACAGAATAGATGAATCAAAGGTGTCTGACATTCAAAGTTCACTTCTGTAGAAGTAATAGAGGATGGGCTACAGAAGTACACACTTACTCTAACACATAGCTCAGGTACAGCACTGCCATGTACTGCACAAAGGGCCTCGGTAGGAGTTGGGGGTGTGTTGAAAAAGGTGGTAAATCCATTACCACAATTTTGTGGAGGAAACAGATTTACCACTCATTTGTCTACACTGACAACGCTCTAGATGTAGGACAAAGTCGAGTAGTAACCCCCAGCATACATATTGTAGGATTACTACGGGTAGAATGTACCTTTGGTAAATCTGCAAAATTCCCGTGGTGTCCTACAGACTCCAAAAATGGAATCCAACTCACCCACGCTGCCATTAATAATCTGATGGTAACAATGCCAGACTAAGTGACAGTATTGGTATTTGTGTTCTCCATTGTTCCTTAGCAGTTGGAAGAAAGGCAGCAGGCATGTGATTTCTTTCACACATAGATCAGATACAGAGAATGCAATAGTATTCCAGTGTCTATCATTTAGAGAACTGTGACATCATGGAATGCAATTTGCAAAGCAGCATTTCATCAGAAAATATGCATTGTACTTCATGAGATGCAGCAATTCAAGCTTCCCTAACGCTATATAGCTGATACATGGGAATATGTGCGTTGAAGGTTTTTCATGCGTCTTTGTCAGTATGTTAACAGTGTTTTCGTTGCCGATTTTGGTAGTCATAGTTGCGGGTGGAAATGGTACAAACTTGGTTATTTCATTACAAAACTGTTCTTTGCTCAGGGATGTTAAAACAGCTTTTTGATAACCTCAGCTTGATTTTTGTTGCCATCATGGACAGAAACCATTTCCTTGTATCGCATTTAGTATCTTGCCAATGTTATGATTTTCTATCAACTGTCAGGTTAAACAATCAATAAACCCTAACCAAACATCAAAACATACATCACTCACAGACAGACTGACAGCACAGATCCGATGAACTCACACACAGAGCAACACAAAGACCTGTTCACACATATAACCCCTTACCCACATATGTAGGCCAATGGGCAAAAAACAGACCCACACACACTTACACCCTTACACACAACCATGCCCTGAAACACATGTTGACACCCCCCACAATTTCACTCCCTGAAAAATACATACATAGACATACACACACACACAAAGGTGCACACGCAAACACACTCACACCCACACACATGTACCTTGATGCATTGTAGGAATCTTTTTTTATAATCTGTAAAGAGTGTGCATCTATAAAAGGAAAATAGAACCATACTCTAAATTGCAAGAACAATATAATACATATGTTAAATAGACTTACATCACAGTTGGAAGTGGGAAAAAGCATTGCCATTTCATGTTTTGTAGCACGTCTCTTTAAAAGCACAGACTGAGCTCTGAACTGTTATCCAAATGCTTGTCTTTGAGGCTTGGTTTCCGAGGTCAATAGCTGACTTCATGACCAGAGGTCATCTATCTGCCAGACCAAGGCCTCCCATTCATTAATAAAATCCATTCAAGCTGTACTGAACACACAGACGGTAATTAAGAGCATGAGTTTACTGTATCTTTAAAAAGTAAATACAGACAAAATGCATCAAATTACATTCCAAAAAGTTGACATTTTTTACAGTCTTTCAACATGTTATGGCTGTGATGCTGTCACAGCAAAACAAAGAGGGCATGGCTGAAAGGTTTAGATTTAATTTTAGACCTCTGTCAATTGCTATGGGCAACCCTCCAGACAATTGTTCAGGTCTTGGATCTGGTCAAATGCACACAACAATACACAGTTGATTGTAGAGGTGTTGTGTTCTGTTGTTTGAGGTCTTTTGTGAGGGTTATTCAATTGCAGTGTGTGTCTCTTTCTTAGCGATAGGAAATGACTGAGAAGCACAGATGTTTTAAAGATAAGGTGTTGCTTCCATGTAA
Organism: Ambystoma mexicanum; assembly: GCF_040938575.1. Taxonomy (NCBI): domain Eukaryota; kingdom Metazoa; phylum Chordata; class Amphibia; order Caudata; family Ambystomatidae; genus Ambystoma; species Ambystoma mexicanum. The sequence continues at coordinate 1,057,033,076 of NC_090932.1, forward strand.
AATCACAGAGTCATTATGATACCACACAAAAGTCACTGGTGATCAGTTGTTTTGAGCAATCTAGAGGAATTCACTCTGGCCTGGCTGACATCATTCCTCTCTGACCGATACTCCAAGGTCCAACTTGGGTCCTTCCTTTCCTTTATCTCCTTCTCTACCTGTGGTATTCCCCAGCAGTCTCACTTATCTCCCTGGCTTTACAACCAATGCCGGCAACTCTCGCCCATTGCATTGCCTGTTTCTGCTCCAATTTTCAGTGCTATGCAGATAACACTCAACTCATTTTCAGGCATCCCTCTGCCACCTCTTCTCATCTCATCTCCAATTGCCTGTTTGCTATTGAGGAGTGGTGTGCCCCCAATGATCTCTGCCTTAATGCTAGTAAAACAGAGATCATCCTCATCGGTACACCTTCACCGTCCTTTCCTGTCATTTTCTGGCTGGCCTCCCTTGGCCCTCCTCCTACACTCACCTGCGAGGCTAAGAACCTCAGGGTCATCTTCGACTCCAAGCCTTCTTTTTCTGCCATGTCTCTGATGTCTCTAAAAAGTAAAACTTCCAATTGCTCCTCCTCATAGGTATTCTGCCTTTCCTCTACTTCCCCGAGAAGCTCACTGTATCTCGAGCCGTGGTTCTCTCTAGGCTGAATTACTGCAACAACCTCTTTCTAAATCTACCTGCTTCTACTCTCTGCCCTTTGCAACTCATCGAGAACAGGACTGGCAGACTTGCCGTGTGCCTCAAGCCCTGGGATCATGTCTCTCCAGCCTTGTAATGTTTCCATGGGCTCCCAGTGGCTGCAAGGATTAAATTCAAGACCCTTTGCATTGTTTGAAAGGCTTTCTGGGACCTGGGTCCAAATGACCTTCATCTCTCCCTCCGCGAATCCCTTCCCTCTCTAGCTCTTCTCTTCTCCACCTCCAACTCCCTTAGGGTAAGTTGTTTCTCAAAGAAACGTGCTAGGGGTAGATCTCTGTCTTCAGCTGGGGCCTCCCTCTGGAAGAGCCTCCCTGCCACTCAAAAATTTGAGGAAAACCATCTCCAGTTCCGGAAGCACCTCAAGACCATCCTCTTTGCTTTTGCCTTCTCTCCTCCTCTGCCCTGTTGATCTGTTCTGCTTAGGCATTGTGCACCTGGTTACCCTCTGATTTCAAGCCCAGGTACTTGGCCACCTTGCCACTCACCCGCACTGCCTCCTGGCAACCCTTGACCTTTGGGTCTGTATGTGTAACCCTACAGTACCCCCTTTCCCTGCACTTGCCACTTGCTGGCTGCACTACCACTTGTTTTTGTTTTTCATTCCTATACTCAGCACTTTCCACTGCTCCCCTGCCCCCCTGCACTCCCCCCTCCCTCTCTTCTGCACTTGAGTGTTCTCAATGTCCCTTGTTCCCCTCCCTTCCCTCGTCACACTCTGAAACACGTGTATGAGCGCAATACAAATAAAATATCAATATCAATATCAATAACGATATATGAAAAGATCTGATTTTTTCGCAAACATCTCATCTCATCTGAGAATGCACACATAGCACCTGACCTGCTTACTGCCTGCAAAGGTCATGGCCATTTCTGAGACACAAATGCTAAGGTACGTTTCAGTAAACCAAAGCATTATGAGCATAATTGCTCACTGGCAATGTCTAGTTGGGTGCCTACAAATATATACAGGCGCTCACAGTGGCAGCCTACCAGTGCATGGAATGCTTGTGCAAATGAAATCTCTCAAAAGACCTCCAGTAGATCATTGTATACTTCGCATACATTACATACATACATTCCAAATGTGTTTATCTTGTATCTAGTGATTTAAATGTACATTGTTTTCCATGTATCTAACTGTATTTTGTCACAATTCATATGTACTATGTATTTTCCTATGTATGCACTATATTCAAGCCTTCTTACTGTAACCTACGCCGTGATACCCAAGGGTTTGAGTGTATTAACAAATATATTAAATACGTTAATGGATTGAGGTTCTGTCTAGCCCCTGACACAAACTCTGTGATTGTGATTCATAAATCATTACCCAGATGATCCTTGGGTGGGGGTGGACACAAGCTGCAAATGGACCTTCGTACCTGGGACCCATGCTTGCTCCCAATGCCCCTGAGTTCACTGTTTCACTTCTTATGTGTGGTGCTCTCAGCATTCTTCCTGGAATAGGCTTAATGAAGCATCAGCCTCTAAAATTGTTGGAACAAACATGTAGGAATCCCACAGGTCTAGCATAGATCTGTTCGTATGAGCTCCATGATATAAGTACCATTGAGCTAAATAATTAAATTACATTTTACCCCAAAGTGCCAAACCAGAAAGAGATGTTATTGTGAAGTGCACTATAAATAGTTCAATTTAAAATATCCTTACCATGTTGAACCCTGTGGGGCTCATTCTGAGCCCTGCATAATGGAAATCAACAATGCAAAAAACGATGATAAGGCGTTTACGCTGTTGATTCCCGTCACAGCCCGTTTTAGTTTGTTTGAATGGCAGAGATGAGGGGACGAACATGACTTATGTTTCTTCCACCTTGCTTCATCTCCGCCACACAAATCCTCCAACATTTGTGCTGCCATGCATGTTCATGATTTTGCAAATCCTGGAGATCCCCAGGAAAACCGTCAGCCTTTTGCAGCTGCAAAAAGCAGGTGGACTCCATTAGAATCCATTGTAAACGCTCATGAAATGCGTGCATGGCAGACAGCATTTACTCAATTTGAATGGTGGAGTGCAAAAGGGGAGGGGAAAAGGTGGCGTAAGCGCTGGTATGATGCTTTTTGCCCTCACTTTTGCACTCGATGAACATTTGGTGGTGTGGACCCGTTTACATTGAAGTGTAAATGTAATGGGTACCCATCGTCCAAATACGAGTAACTCGCCTATGAGCTGCTATGTGTCAGTGAGAAATGGGTTTCCTGGCACAATGTCATGCATTTTTTATGCATTATGAATGGGAAAATGCTGCGTTAATCAGGTGCCCATTGTTGTACACTGTGTGTGATTACATATGCATGTTAGTTGCTGTCACCAGTGTGTGTAGGCACTTTCATCAAACCTGGCCTTTATTGGTGCCCAGCTGATAAATGACTTACATATAATAGCACAACAGAGTGGTTTGATATGCCACTACAAGTAATAAAAACAGTCCTCTTAACAAGTCTCTTGAATTAGAAAGAGGATCGACGTGGTGAAAGCATTAAGTACTGCCTCTTTGTTGTTGCACGGTAAAGGGGCCAGGAACCAAAATCTCTTTGTAGCGGATTAACATATGCACACATTTCTTGTCTAACCCTGATTAACACCAGGCTGCTGGTTCAGAGAGATTACCGTTTTTTGGCACACCAGGCGCCCTTGTAATTGATGTTTGACAGTGGGGATATGAAGTCGGTGTTTATTTCCATCCAGAGCAGGAAACCAATAAACCATGAATCTGTGTGAAGGGTGAACTCCAAGGCAGTATTCATGCATTTGAATCTGCAGCAGAGCGCAGGAGATTTCAGCAAACCAAAAATCAGGAGAAACACGATGATGCCGAGTCTGACGGAGGAAACAGCACAGCTACGTTGAAAACCCCAGAAAGTGAGCCACGAAAAGCATTGCATGCCGTCAGAAAAAAAACAACTCGAGGCAAACATATATTTTCCTTATCCAATGTTTTCTCACTGTTCTGTGTGATCGGCGTCCATCTTGAATGCCTGTGCTATTCCTAATTTACCTATGACCACATTCTGCAATACCCGCAATATTTACGGTGGAAAAAAACAGGCTTGTTCTTGCTCTAGGAGAGGCTTATGACCATCCCCTCCACTCAAGTGCATGCATCAAAACGGTGATTAGTGTATTCCATTGTGTATAGAAAAGTGTTGTGACTTTAAGCCGTTACATGGTGAAATGGACAAGACGTGGTATTACACATGTACACATTTATTTCTCTTGGCACTTTTAAGTATACAAGGGGCTTCCCAGTCCCATTCCAAGAATTCTAGGGGAGTCCGGCAATGTGTCCAAGTTGTAAAGTGAAAGAAGAGAGCTGGGTTGGGAGGCACTCGAATAAATAAAGAATTCAAGACAATTTTAAGTAGCCCAAAAAGGGTCTTAAATCATGTATGTGATTTTGGTACGTTGTATTTCAGGTGCAGGAGGGAGAAACTCGAGGCCACTCGAGGTTCAGCAAAAATAAAGCAAAAGACTATTGCTAGTCGGTAACCCTCTACTGCACTCCTAATGGGAGCTAGTCCCAAGTGAAAGTTATACCTTGTATATGCTTAAGACTCCAATATGGAGAGTTAGATATACAGGGACAGAAGTCAAATTGTTACAGAATTGTAATTGGTTTTGTCTAATATTCAAAAGATTAACCGTATATCAGGGGCTCTGTCAATCTGACAATCTACAGACAAGAAAACATCAAGCTGAGAGTGGACAGATATAAAGTAGACCCAGTAGGCAATATAACAGAACAAAATCAATTTAATTAATAACATACAACTCCATTGGAGTGTGTTAATGCTAATCGCATTCACAGATAAATTTGTACAGGTCAATGGTTCAAAGAAACAACAAACTCAATTCAATTTGAGTTGGACAAAATACTAAAACAAAACCTGTTTGTTTGGTCAAGAAAAGAACACACCTATGTAGTGTACATTTACAGAATACCGGTTGTAGGGTTATTTATATGCAGGGTAATCACCACCTTGGTGTTGCCCCACTACTGAGTAGTTACATTCACTCTACTCAGGGTTCCTAAAGACACTCCTATTGGGTAATTAGTGCCTACGTGTTTTGGATTAGTAAAAATCCATCTTCAGGGCAGGATGTGTTTTAGTTTCATCAGAGTTCAGTTGTAGTTCCTACAAAGTATAAGGATACACTGATTAGGTCTGAAGCGTATCTAGAGGACTCTATCATTTAGCTCACATAAATGGAAGTACACTAACCTGCTCTCCTTGTGAAGCAGGATCGATTCATAATCACCTGTGTGGTTGAAATAGCAAAAAGTGCAGCTTGTAAATGTTTGACCCTATACGTGAAACCATATTGAACCAATACTCAAACTGTAAAGGTAGTTACTCACCCAGTCACAAGACAGCAATGTCTCGCCGGGTACAAGGGTGGTGACAGGCTGTAACACGAGGATTAGGCAGCTAGAGGCATGGAAGAGAATCTAGGTTACTGTCAACTTAAGACATGTGAATTTATGTATTCTATGAGCGTAATAATCGAACAACATCAAGGAAAACGTAAGTTAGCGTGAACTCTATATTCACCAAAACTTGTGGTCAACCATCTCAGATAGTCAGTAGCTCTAGTGGAGGGCGTTAATCGTAGTTACCGTGCAACATACAATAAAAGATTTATGTTGCACGGTAACGGTTTTCCTTGATGTTGATATCGGTGTACCAGTGATACTAAAGTTAGTCAACTCAATCATATAAAGAGGGATGATAATATGAAGCTTTTATACAGTTTAAAGATAAATCATACTATTGGGTGCTTTGAAACACCATGTTCTTGATGTATAAGCGCCTTACACCTACTCAATAAAATAAAAATAAAATAAAATTACTTTTGCAAGTATATTAATGGACTATTTAATTGTCAAACTTAAGGAATTGTTGATGTGATAAAGGAATCCTTGTAGATAAAGTAGTTTGGAAAACATGTTTTGTTGTTCGTAGATAGATAGATAATTACATGGCTCTTAATAAATTGGAAAATAATCCAGCTAAATCATCCACTTTGATAACTGAAGTTGGTATCACATCTAATTAATCATTTTCCTGGACAATAGGAGGCAAAAAACTGGACGTTAAACACAGCTGATGCATCTGGTATTTAATATTCAAGAAAAGCCCAGTAGTAAAAAGAGCTTACATGTCTTTACTTCAAAAAATATACATTGACGACATGCTTTACTGATTTTTTTCACCGAAAAATGTTTAACCAAATTAACATACATGAAGTGAAAAGGGTTTACACACCGAAACCCTTTCACCGCAAAGAGCTTCGGTGTATTAACACTTTTCATTTTTGTGAATGAAAAATCGGTAAATCCACTTTATGTAAAAGAAAATCGGTGCAACATGCACCCTAAATAGACTTGCATACAGGGCACTGTCCAGTTCTGAAATTACTCGCTGATACTGCACAATCCAGTGTCAGAGAGTAAATTCAGAACTGGACAGCGCCCGATGACTTTCATACAGTCATCAATGAATTTCAGTGCTGGACAGTGCCCAATGATTTATGTTTTATTTTTGTATTGGGGGGGTCCCCCAAACCCTCATTTTATGTCCTTAAAAACCTGCCAAACATTCAAGAGCTTTTTCACCTAAAAATATTTACTGAAAGCCTGTTTCATTGAAAAATTCATTGAATGATTTTTTCGATGAACAAGTCTTTCAGTAAACATTTTTAGGTGAAAAAGCTCTCGAAGTGAAATCTTTTGGTGAAAAGACTGTATACTGTAAATAGACAATACAACGAATAATAAACACATTGGTTTTGCTACTGGCACGGATGCAGCCAATTAAATCTAACTATGTGCGCCTACACATTGCATCCTCTTAAAAATAACTATTGTGGAAAAGTTATTACTGCTCTGGTTTATGGGTAGAATTATCACCATTACTGAAACCCATAGTACTAAATTGCTTAGAGGGAGTCTTCTGGAAAACGTAATTAGGTCTACCAAATCAAATTTCACAAGCTCTTATTCGCTATGAATTGGGACCTCAGTCTTGGAGTTCTATATTAAATGAAAATAAGTTGAATATATTTTATAAGATTTTTAGCCCAGTCAGGAACTCCTTATACATAGATCTGGATAAAACTTATGTTGAAAGTAACTCTAAGGTGATTCTGATATTTACACAAGAATATAAGATAATACTGTTGGAACCATATAGCAATTTTAAAAATGTTGCTAGAAATCCAGATAAGGTTATGTAAAAAAGATAAAAGCATGCGATCAGTGTCAGCATTTCGAAATTGACCTTCCCATTTAATTTATTAGGCACTCTGACAAGATGGGGCCCCATTTGTGGTCTGGAGAAAAATTAAAGAACATGCAAATTGTGTAAAAAATCTGAACATTGTGAAACCTGAAACATCTTGTTCTGCAGTGTGAGGCGGCACAATCTCATACAAGATTCTGTTTTGAAAGATTCATATACAATCCTAGAATGGTGATAAGTGAGAACCTCTGGCCAAGATTAATGGGCGGGTCAAATACATTGTTGATTACTGCACTTCTTAGGTTCTAGAAATTATAAATGTTCTTTTAAGTGAATAATCGTATATGAATTTATATTGAACTTTGATAGGTTTTTAGGAATTATTGTAATCTTTTTACTGAATATTATAACACAAAGGATATGGGTGAATGCATTTTCTAATATTGTTGTTGTATGTGATAAGATGCTGTTATCACTGTTTTTTAAACTTTAAGACAAATATTATTCAGAGGGATGTTGTATTAATCATGCCGCAAAGCCAAGATCAAACTAATGTATAAGAAAGAAAACAGGTCAAATGCTGGAAGCGGCAGGCCCATGTCTAGTATAAAGTTGTGTAAGATATTTTCATCAGGTGACTAATTCCAGAAATGTTCCACCCATCCCAAATCAGGGGCTGCAAATGTTCATTAATTTAATACAGTTATTTTTATGAGCCTGGGACCCCCAATGAACCAATATTGATTTCCTACAATCTTCCTCATCTTTCAGGACAAGAAAACACATGGTTGCTCAAAGGGCTTATTTATTATTAAAATAGAATTAAATGAATCAGCTCAAATATAAATACTTCATGGGTCTATGAAATTCAAAGAAATAGTACATTTTATTCAGAACTAAAAACCATTAACAGACAATCATAAACATCAACATTTAAAAACTCCAAATCACATCTATTCACAACAGGCGAGGAAATACATCCTAAAATGCTATTAAAAGCTATTATCAGGCAGGTATCTTATTTCACCAGCTGCCTATTTGTGGAAACAACATCTAAAGCCTTCTTGATAAAATGTGCTTTATCAGTTAAAAACATGTCATCTTCACTGTACAAAAAAAATAGCTGAGCGTCCCTGAATGTCCATAGGTGATTCGTGATAGGATGATGCCGTAGCCACTGTTTTCTTAGTTCAATCAGGAGTTTACCATCCATAAGAAATGCAGGAGATCTTTTCCACATCCAAAACCACACTTGCAGACCTTATCCAAACCCAACCATGGAACCCTTGTTCTAAGCGGGAGCATATTTAACCTGCCCATTAGGATATATCTATGGCAGTCAGCAGCCTTAATTTTAGTTATAAGCAGAAACAGGACCAACCTGTATGGTCATCGGGGCATGATATTTCAGTGAGGGTAGTTTCATAAATCTCACCTTCAGAGCATTGATTGCTAATTCTGGGGCTCTCCATTTAATTAGAAACCTATGCTGGCTGCGAGTTAAGTTACCCATCATCATTACATCAACAACCTCCATCCTTTCACTAGGCAGATTCCGCCATTATACCAGCATTTAGGATCTTCACCGGCATTATACTTAGAATCTTTCAATGCTATCGTCACATTTGGGTTTAGAGGGGGATTCGTTTGGATATTCATTAAGAATTCTAAAAAAATGATATTGAGCTTGCAGGGATAAACTAACGAGCCCCAAATCATATCTTAAAGCATCCCCCAGCACTTTAGAAGGGAGACCCTTAATCCTCCACAAACCGTACTAAACACCCATAAGGCACTGCCCCCCCAGACCACTACTCCAAAGAGGACTGCTGCATACATTGTTCACTCTAAAACTTGCAGAAATGTATCCAGAAGTTTCCCAATAACATTAAAATAGAAACAAAGAAGCCCCCTTAAACTCAGAGATGCTTGCTTTGCCACTACATGTATATGACTTCTCCCACATCCCTGTTTAAAGAACAGCAAGCCAAGTATTTATACTCGTCCACCTCCTCAATAGGGATTTGTTAAAAACCCATTTTCAAGATTGTTTCCCTTTACCAAACACAAGCATCTTAATTTTTGGGAGATTCTATGTATGCCCGTGCTCTGCTCCAAAAGAATAGTTGTATGAATACTCTAGACTGTGCTGTAACCCACCAGGTGTTAAATCTAAAAGCATAGCATCATCAGCGTACAGTAAGGTACTGATTTTTACACCATTTAGAAGAGGGGGAATCAGACCTTGGTTTGCTGCGTGGGGGTTAAAATCGTAAAGAAATAAAGAAAATAAAAGGGGGGCTAAAATCTTGTGAATATTTAAGGCTAGCAGTGCACCTAATCCTAGCTGAGGTATGCCAGTAAAGCAGAATCATAAGTTGGAGGAGCCTAGGTGGGACCCCAATGCCTTCTGAGCTTTGCCCACAAGAGCTTACGACTTACTGCATCAAAAGCCTTCATGAGGTCTAAGAAAGCTGCAAACAGGCCATTCTTTCCCCTTGTAGTATACTTTCCACAATTGTATTTAGTATACAACACTGGGCCTCATTATATGTTTGCCGGTCCGGAAACAACAGTGCTGGTAAGCCTACCGGCACTGTTATTTCTGGACTGGCAAACTTCAAGTCTGCCTGATGGAGCCGCTGTCCTCAACAGTTCTGACACTGCTAGGCGCAGAGGCCACAGTAGGCAGACTTGTCACAGGAACACCTCCATTGCTTACAGTGCTGGTACTCCCGTATCCCCATCCCCATAGAGTGCCACACAACTATATGGGAATGGGGATTAACAAAATTGCCGGCATCTGACTTCACGGCGCCGGACTTTGAATAGTCTGGTAGCACCGGGAAGTCAGGCGCTGGTAATTTCTTCCGACTCGGGCAGCAACCCACCGGTTGCACCAGCAGTGTTACCGCCAGACTCGAAATGAGGCCCACTGACCATTAGTGGAGAAGCCCTTATGGAAGCCTGCTTGCACATTCAGGAGGATAATCTTATCTAATGCCCACTGTTCCAAACACAATGCCAGCCAACCATGAAAGATCTTATTAGAAGCACACATGAGCGCAAATGGCCCTTTTTACCTAGTGGGACTATTCAACTTTTGTTTCCACAAGTGTGGTAACACACAATTGTTAGCAATTGAGTTAAAAACCTGAAGAATGACAGGAACCCTCCAGTCCACAGAAGAACTAAAAGCATTCTGTCGCAAACAGTCGGGGTCGGCAGATTTTGCCTTCTTAAGGCTTCTTCCTTGTTTCTCAACTTCTTCCCAGTTAAATAATGCCTAACCCTAATCCTCCCTTAACTTTGCAGTGCTAACGTGCACCTGTCACTGTGCAGCATAATGAAGCTCTTGAAAGTGTGAGATCCAGCAAGCAGAGGGAATTTGCCACCCAACAGCCTCATAAACTCCCTCAAAACGTTTTTCCACCATCTTCCAGAATCTTTTCAGATCCCATCGATCCCACCGCAGATAAATGAATTGACTCCGTTTTTTATTTCACAAGCCTTCTATAGTCTTTCCTAAGCAGAGGTAAGTTGATCAGTTGAAGTGTGCACTCCCAAAGATGCCAGACGGAGAGCTCTCTTAGCCTGTCTGCCTTCAGCATCGAACCAGGGTGCATTCACACTTCTAGTGCCTGGATCGATGCCGGTCTCGAATGAGACACAAGGAGCAGTATTATGAATTTGGGACTGCAAAAGCATAAAGAGGTTCATCACTTCAATGTGAGACTAGGACCCTAAAATATTGCTGCACAGAGCAAAGGATGTTTGGTCATAGAGCAGGGCTATGATATCACAATTCTCAATTTTTCGTGTTGGATGAAGCTGGATCATATTTTCTGTCATGCAGCAGTCAGGAGGAGAAGGGGCCACTCTCAACTGCCACTTCAACAAAAGCGGATTGTGATAACTTTCCAAGTGATCTAAAATGTCAAACCCCTTCCCTTTGAGCAAAGAAAAACAATTGCCCAACCAATAGTCTGTTAAAGGTCTCTGCTGGCCGGCTTTAAATGAAATGTTTGGAGGAGTATCCCCCACACACCTGCTAATCAATTCCACAAAGAGGTATTTAACCATAAATGAGTCCATTAAAGGCCCATCACTGAATGTCTGCCGGTAATACCTCTCTTTGAATTAGACATCATTCCTCCCCCCTTAATTTATCTTGTGGGGTAACCTTATTTCAACCTAACTTGGCAATCAAAATCACAGATAAATAACAAATATTGAAGATGATGATTTTGATGATGATGATAAGGAATTTGTAGAGAGCAACGTACGCCTAAGGGCATCTTGGTGCTTAAGAGAGAACTCGGAGTCAGCAGAGAAACCAAAACATCAGAACAAATGTGTTTTAAGAGCTCTTCTAAAAAGGAGATGGTCCTCAATAACTCAAAGAGAGTGGGGAAGGGAGTTCCACAATCTGATGGCCTCAATAGAGAAAGCCCAGCCTCCAATCCCGTCTGAGGAACAACAATTAAACTCACCTGGGTTGACCGGAGTGTCTGAGCAGGAACCTATCAAACACATTTCTGTTGAAGATACCCTACTCCCTTCCCATATTATGCCAGTTGTACAAGTCAGATACATTTAAAAAACGTCTGCTTGTTAACTGGGAGCTACAGAAGGCAGAAAAGAATGGGAGTGACATGGCAATAACAATGAACAGAGGTGGGACCCTTGCAGCTCAGTTTTGGAGGACCTGAAGTCAGTGAATCAAATAAGCTGGTTGCTCCAAATATAGGGCATTACAGTAATCCAGGGTAGACAACACAAAGGATGCAATCACCAGAACGCTGAGCTGCTGCAGTATAAAAGGGAGGACCTTCCTCATGATTTTTAGCTGCAAGTGGACCTGTTGACACACCACTTCAATCTTCTTATTAGCGGAGAGAGTGTCTGATATCTTGACGCGCAGGTCTTTAAGCATTGTAACAGGGACAGGAAAGGTACCAACAGAAGAGGGCCAGAATAGAGGGGTCCAAAGAGCAGCGTCAGAGGGGGGGCATGTGACCAACACCTTAGTTTTGCCACCTTCAGAATAATCCATTTCAATTCATCCAATGCCCCGTGGATGCCAGACATGCCCTAAAACGAAATGCCATTTCCTCGGAGGAAAGATCGAGGCATACAATGATTTGAGCGTCATTGGTGTAGGAATAACAAAGGAAGCCGTGAGAGGAGATGAGTTTGGCCAGAGGCTAAATGTAGATGTTAAACAAAATAGGTGTGATGGCAGGACCTTGGGGAACACCACAGGTGAGAGAGGCAGGGGCAGAACGGAAGGGAGGGAGGGAGACTGAGTCTGTTCAGAAAGAAATGAACCAAACCAGACCAAAACAGTGCCAGCAATCCCTGTCAAGGCAAATCGCTTCAACAGGACTGAATGGTCAACCGTATCAAAGGCGACAGAGAGATCAAGTAAAATGAGAGCTTCCACTCCACCTTAATGCTGGAGGCACCTAAGGTCACCCACTGTGGCAACAGGTGCTCCATCTGTCCTGCGCCCAGGGCAAGACACAGACTATGAAACATCAAAAAACAAGGTGTTTTCCATGAAGGAGCTAAGGCACAGGACCACCAAGGATTCCAGAAGCTTAGCCAGAAAAGGAAGAAGGGAAATGGGGTGGAAATTGGATAAAATGGAGGGATCCAATGAAGGTTTTTTATCAGTAGAGGAATAATCAGTGCATGTTTAAGGCTAGGAGGGATGGTGCCTGTGCTGAATGATTGATGGCCTGAGAAATACAAAGCGCAATGGCAGGCATAATATTCTTCAGTACGTGAAGAGCGGTCGCATCAACGGGGAGGCAGACCTTAGTTTGGACCTAGCTGTCACAATGTACAGATCAGAGAAGGGTGGTAATACATCTTCTCCCCATAATTGCCTCTTGACTCTCGCTTAGATGTTTCATCAAAGACAGATTTGTAACCCTTGAGCTCTCATCTGCAATTTTACAGGGATAATTAAGCCCCATACATGCTAAGCCCATACCACACTTCAAGACCCGATCTGCTTTGTTTGCTTCATCTTCCACCAGATCTGTCTGTGCTTCCAAGCAATTTCTGGTATACTCCCGATCAGTTGAGTGCTCCAAAGCCTCTAACAGTCATCTCTCAGAAGGAATGCTCTTGAGCCTTTTGAGACCTGTTCCAGTGCCATTTGAGCAAACATCCAGATTGGGTTTCCAACCTCTAAAAGTAGGGCAGAATGGATTGGCAGTATGCCCCATACATCACTTACAGCTTGATTATCCTGTGAAGGGAAACTCGCATACGTGCCCTTGGGGCTCAATAAACACTGCTGTTGATACATCTCCGATAGCTCCTCGGTGCCAGGGATGGAGGATTGTGCAGCCGAGGATATAGCGTGCGATATGTATCCCCCTGCTGCCTCACCTGCCCCTCCTGGCCATATGCTATGTGTTGACTTAATATCATCTTACTTGAATTTACTGGTTGTCTGCTCTAACTCTGACTATATAGCACCCATTTAATAGTAGACTGTGTAAATGTACTTGTTATTTTGGCACTTGCAAGTTGAGCTGCTTGCCTGGCTTTCTTGCGTCTCTCAAATACTAACAGCCTTATGGGCATCAAGGCAGGCTTCGGCTTTGGGGTTGGTTTCTTCTTAGGCCTACAGTTGGAAACCATGTTGACAGGTGCTACAAGGGATTTTCAAAACTGTTAATCATCTTCTACCATACATTGTTAAAATCTTAAAGCAAACATTTGCACTGCCCACCAGGCTAACAGGGGGGAAATCACAAAGTCAATGGTCACTCTCATGAACAATGATCAATACACTAGTCACCTTAATCTCAGTGCTACATTCACATCAATAGAGATTTGTGTAACATTTGATTTACCCTGAGCGTGCACGCACCATGCATTGAAAAATGTACAGTGTTCAGGATAAAACTTTTATTGTATAGGAAAACAAATTAACTCAGAACTTGCCTGACTTTCTAAGACTCTCTACGTATTTGGAAAAAGCACAAACACCTCCCCTCAACCCAATAGACATTCAAGCATCCAAAACAGCATTCCAGAAACTCAATTAAAAAGACAGGATAGTTATCACTCTTGCATGTGAATGTATGTTTAACATGAATGTTCGATAGATTCGGTGGTGTTTCTATTGCACCAATGTGTAAACATGCACATTTCTCATTTTCAATGGATAACCTAAATGCAGAAAGAGGGGTAGCAATTAATACACTTGTCCCTTTTTCTTGAATGGTTTAGTGCCAGTAGCAGAACTCTGCTTGGTGATCTAACCAAGAAATTATTTCAATTATTTTTCTAGGTATGTCCACAGTGAGATATTCTTTTGGCTTCCAGCAACTTCTTCTGTGATTGATCATTACGCAGAGAAAGAGGCAGTCAATCTCCTAGCATAATCTAATATAGCAAAAAAGGTTGTCCTGGCTGGTATGTTTTTTAAAGAAATCTGAAACTTAATTACTGTTATTTCAATGGTGTGATAATTTGGGGCGTGCTCTGAATTATTTCATGCCTATGTAACAAGAATCTGTAGCCTACACAATGTTACAGTCATCTGAAACTGAATGAAAGCAGTTTACTTTTTTACATCATGTAACAAAATGTTTTATACATTTGGTTAGGCATTCATACAAATACTGTACACATCAAACACATCATATAAATGTACACATCATACAAATGTATACAAACGCATACACATTATAAATGTATTATATCAAATCTATATTTTCCTGAATACAAAAAGAAAGGGATGGATTTAATCTATTCGCCTTTAGAGCATTACTCACCTCAGAATTATTCCTCCTTATTATTATTCTTACATTGGAATTTATGTTGGCTGTTTCACAGACAGGTGGGCTCTGTATGAAGGACTTGTTCAATTGTCCCCCTCTAGGAACAGGTGGGCATCAGTCAGTAAGATGGTACCTGCTTCCCTCCACAACCTGGTTTCACTCTTTATGTATTGGGCCTGTCTGCTGTCTCTTCCACTGAAGAAGGGGAGGGGGATAAATTACATGTAGGCCTCACCTGCTCTGCTAATAATCCAAAATGTGTCCAAAGGTAAATGATATATTACATTGTCCTTTCTGTTGCTATCAAATGTCCTTTCTCTCCTTCTTCCCATCAATCACTCAGCCAGTCAATCAGTGAGCAAGCATGTGAGTCTCTCAGAATCTATGGGTTTTAACTTTATAGATCAGAAACTCCCCCTTCATTGGGGTGTATCATTTCTCTAATTGAATGGGTCAGTGTATGTGATTTGACAGTGTTCCAAAAGTGACATCACACTAAATAATCTCCTTCTTCCTCAAGGGCATATTGATCAAGAGTGCAGTCTAATGGGAATGACTTCTAAATACAGTTTCCCTCCCATTTGATGTGATGTCCTCTTGGAGATTTCTACATTAAACAACTGTCATTTTCTGCAACATCAAGTTCTTACATGTAATTATATTACTAATCAGTTACTCAGATTGCACTCGCAAATAAAATAATGCAATTTTCATCTCTGCATGACCTGGGATGTTTGTGCTACATTTTCTGTAATGGTTTGCTCTCTGATACCGTACACAAAAATTCCATTCCCATCTCAGAATAAGGGTCTCGCCGGTACGAACGCTAAGATATATAAATCACTGTGATGTGTTGTTTTTCTGTGCAAGAAGATCCACATTTGCCTAATTTGTATAATTAACATACTATCAAATATTGTTTTACATTCAGCTCATGGAGCTTTATGACCTAAACAGTAAAAACAATTTAACTTTCTATGACATTTCATTCAAAATGTAAAAGTAGAAATATGATTCAATATGTCAAATTCCAAAGACCTTTTTGTTTACTTTAACAAATTATTTGATGACATTTGCAGTTCCTCTGCCTCGCAACACAAAACATATATCACTTTACTAAGACTACAGGTCTCCGACGCTGTGAAGTGTTTCCTTCTGTATTGGAATGGCTGTATTTGTTATATTTAAGGATTTTTTAGCCTATGCTCATTGACAGATGGAATTTGTAAATGGTGAGCATTTGTTTTGCTTGCAAGGCCTGGTTCCTGAAAAGCAACTCAAGGTAGACTCATAAAGTTTATAATTCATCCGAGGCTCATTGACAAATGGAATTTGTAAATGGTGAGCATTTGTTTTGCTTGCAAGACCTGGTTCCTTAAAACCAACTCAAGGCAGACTCATAACATTTATAGTTCAGCTACAAAAGCCTGTGTTTACTCTGTTCTTATTGCAAAGCATCCCCCAGTCCTGTAGATGTTGGGGAAGGGATTGGCATTTTCCCTGCAAGGCATAAATCTGCTGTCCTATTCTCAAATGCATCTTTTCTTTCTTTTGCTTTTACATTTTCACAAAACAGGGCAACAGTATAAACTTTCTTTGCAATCAAACCCCTTTCAACATTTTGCAGATTCTTACTCCTATAAGAAAAAAATCAGAAGAACGCAGCCCCAAATTTGATTAATACTCTCCTATGAAATGCTTTACTTTTCATCCATTTAAAGAAAGGTTGCTTGATACTGTCTTGTACCTGGAACAATTGATTGAGGTTTGGGCCTTTTCAGTGTCTTTTAACATATATTCTGGTGGTAGATAGGCCACTACCATCGCAAATTTCCTCATGGGTATCTTTTTCAGATGCTGTGTGTCAGCTGCAGTTCACATGTTGATTTTTAAAGATAGAGTTTTCTTTGCAGCCTTAACTTTTGAATATAATTCTGTACCAACCCCATCACCCTTGCACCTAACATCAGCAAAAGGGGGAGGACAAGGGAATTTCTCTTTATCTTCTGGGTTCTTTCTTGGTGAGTTTAGAGAAGACTTCCTTCCACCATCTTTATTGTTCTTTAGGGAATAATGGAGGTTTTCTTTTCTGATATTTTTTGGATCTTTCCCCTCACCCTCACCCTCACCCTCACCCGTTTTTCCTGCCTTGACCTTGATTTCTCCCAGGAGGTTTTCCATATTTAAGAAATTCCCCTGAAGAGCTCCTATTTTGGGCAATTTGTCAGTGTAATCATTTCCAGTTTCATCAGGTGCCTCTATGACCTTTGACATGTTTCCAATTGATGGTCATTGTATTAGATGTCACCAGATCATCAATAGTATGAATAAATCTACCATTTTTTTAACTGTTAATTATTTTCAGAAAGCATGCCTCTTCTTTTCCAATTAATCAGGTATTCCACAAACCCATTCCGCACATAATCAGAATCAGTGTTAATCACCAGTGCTATGAATTGTTAGTTTATGGTATTGAGGACAGCTTGATAAATTGCCATCAGCTCTGCCACCTGGCCACTTCGGGAGCCTATTTCGTAACCAGAAGAGGGTACAGGAATATCATTCACGCACGTGTTCCCATTACCAGCAGCTCTTTCTTTCTTCTTTTAGTAAGATGGTAGGAATAGCCATCCACATAAACTGTGGTTATACCCTCACAAGTATTTTCTTTATATACCTTGTGCAGGGATGCCAGGTTTTCCTCGAAATAATCATTGGTGATAAGACTTTCATCCTCAAAACAATGTTCTTCAGCACAATCATGTAAGTCTGCCGATCCTTGAGCTACAGGGATCATTATATTTTGGCTGTGTCTGACCTCTGCAGGAAAGCCCTGCATTGATAGAATGCAAGACATAATTCTTGAATTAGAGATGTTTCCAGCCAATATGTAACCACGTTGTAGATATCATAATACTTGGTGGGAGGTCGCTACTATGATGAGGTCCCCCTCGTTAAATGGATAGTAATTTTGCAATGACCACAGCATTGCCAGTAGTGTTTTCTCGCAATCATTGTATTTCTCTTCTGTGGAAGATTATGTTTTGCTTGCTTAAGAGATGACCTTGTTGACTTTGTTTATCACTGCCATCAAGCAGGAGTCTAGAAACCAGCCTCTTAGAAAAACTCCTTATTCTTGATGGGGTAAGCCAAACAAGGAGCGTGCGACAGACTTGTCTTTAGTTGTTTTAATGCCTCAGATTCTTGCTTCACCCCACTCATACTTTGTCCTGGTATTCAATATGCGGCTCTAAATCTGAGTAATCTCTGCAGAGACCTCAAAGAATGTTCAACTACAAGTAATTAGTAGGATTTTTAAGCAGACTTGTCAGGTTCTTTACTTTGAGTAGTGCCTCAACCTTATTTTTCTGGGATTGAGATTTCATATTCCAGAAGTTTCAGGCTGATTCACTTTGGTTTTCACATTTCTGCTTTCTGTAAAGATAATTTCACAGCAGATTTTTTTCTGTAAAAAAACAGCTATTTGCAACTGGGCAAGAACATATTGGATTCCTGCCAGATGTTCTTTCACAGTAGAGCTATTGATTGAAAGATCATCGGCATAAGCCACATTTTGCTTTTTCACTCAGATCAAGCATGGCCTTGTGAAGGGAAATGTTGAAATAATTCCCAGAAATTATGTATCTGATGGGCATATGGGTACAAGTATATTGCTGTCCCCAAAGGTAAAGGCAATCTTTTGCTGACGTTCCCTATTCATGGGTACTGTCCAATAGCCCTATGTCAGTTCAAGGTATGAGTACAATGTGTGTTCCTTAGATCCGTGCCTGTCCTTAGTTATTATAGTTAAGAGGCCACCTTGAGATGTCAACCTGTTTATTCATCTCCTTCAAATCAGCCCGAAGCCTCCATTCTCCATTTGGTTTTAGGATCCTTAGTAATGGGTTTTTAAAGGTACTGTGGATTGGACAAATTATCCCATGAGTTTCCATATTTCTGATAATCTCGGTGAGGGATCCGAGGGACAAGTGGCAACAGTTATTGTCTGACAAACACAGGAGCTATTTCAGGGTCCTTAGGTATTGTTGTTGAATGAATATTTGTATGCCCACAATCCTATGAGTCAATGGAGAAGGTGGTCTGGGAGGATAGCTCAGGGGCAATGCATGTGTGCTTGAAGCAAGACAACATAGAGCAGCACAGGTTTGAATCCTGCGGTAAGATACTGGTCTTCGGTATTAAGGGTTTTATAAAAGATTAATTAATTAATGAATGCTCTGGAAATCCTGGAATATCTTCCTCAGTTGTTTTCATTGTTCATTGATCTAATAAGGCATCGAACAGGCTGATCTGTTCTTTCACCATATCCCGGAAACCTGGATATTCCTCTGGTTTTGATATTCCAGGAGTATCCTCCAGTTGGGTGGAGATATCTCTTTTGATGTAGTTTACCGGGATACTGGATTCCATGGGTTCAATAAAGTTATTATAAATTCTTAATACTACCTCATGTTCCAATAAATCACAAGTAACATCTTCTACCCCATAAGGGCATGACAAATACACTAAGAAAAGTTCCCCCGTCAGGTAATAATCTTTTCTGGTCAAAGACTGTCAGTCTTATCATATCAATTTTCAGGAATGTTAATAGAATAGTACTGGGAATCAACCACATTACAGAAGTGGTGTTTATGACGAAAGTAACACATTGAAGATCACTGTTATCCACCAATATCCGAATGGTGTTGTCATTGATATCAACTAAAGGTGCTGGATGTAGGGCAATCCTTGTTGTTGGAAGATATGATTCAAATGTACAAATACTTCCTGCTACAACACAAGGCAACAGTTGAACACCCCAAAATGCTTTTTCAACATGGCGAAAGCCCATTGTGTTACTCCCAAGTTTGACCAAACTTAATCATTGCAAATTGATAGAGGATATCACTACCCAGATCAAATTCAGAAGTGACATCTTTATTAATCCAACAATTATGTACAATTATTGTATCACCAATTGAAATGTTTAAGATGCACCTACTAGGTAGTACATGTTTTGAATCTGGATTTCGCGACCATGTTTATTTGTTTTCTCAGTCTCTGTCTTGATACAATCAATTGAGGGTCTTCTATTTTGACTCACTTTTCTGTAGAAGGTGCCCATCATGTGTTGGGAAGGGGGCAGCCCCGTCCCTCCCCAGGTGGTTTAAAGTAAGGTGAGATGCATTCAAGGCACTGTGATGGGCCATCGGGGAGGGCGGACAGTGAGAGAGATGTCTTCCCGTCTAGCAGGACCCCATGCTAATATAAGCAATTATAGTTTAATCATATGGTGTGGCACAAGGTGCGGCCGGCATCGCTATGTTGCATAGGTATTAATAATCATAGGTAGAAGAGAAGGCTTGAGTGATAAATGCGGCATTACATGCACTAGGCCCAAATCCACAAGGCCACAGAAATCTCCAGTCATGCCCGAGCTCCCATGAGGACAGTTTGTGTCCCACCCGCCACACTTGTTCTTGAAAGTGTTGCAAAGATGTGTCTTTTACCCAAGAGGAATGTGCTGTACAAGGCCGCAATCAGAGGCTGACACCTGGTGTGCATGTTATCGCACTGTGGCCAATCATGACCCGGCCCATTTCCGAGTGACCGCGAGTGTTAGCCCATTTAACTGACTGAACCCTAAGATCCCTGAATTCCATAACATCAGGTGCCCTTTGACCACCAACCCCAAAGTAACAAGTACTGAAATGTTGAAAGAGGATGGACAGGGTGTATCGTTGAAGCGACAGTCATGTCATTTGTATTGCGAGGTTCTGGGAGGGACAAAACACGAGCCGAGACCTTAGGGCTGGATGGCATGGAGGGAGGGAGTGAAATGTGTGTGTTAAGGTTAGAGTGCCCTGGAACCTCCTGTGAGTCCATTTTAAGGCCTGCTAAGTGCACCCACATGATGAAAGACGGACAGATTGGGCTGGGACCAATAAACTGCCATCCCATATGGATAAAGGCAGCACCTGCATAGGGTCCATCCAATCAGCTGCAGTGGATGAGGGTAGGGTCAATGCTGGTAAAATGTGCATTATTGATTGAGTTGTTTGTTAAAATATTATAAGATAAGGCATTATAAGGTAAGGCAGGGATATCTGGTGAGGGTGAAAGGTAATCTATGTCTGATAAGGAACACCATTCTTCCTGAAAATAAATATTTAGGAGAAGGCATGTTAGACACCTTGCAACTCCAAGCACACTAAAGAGGTCAGTCATATTACATCCCTCAGAATGCATATGGAACCATGTAAGTAACTGGAATGAGGCCTTTGGCAAAAGGGAATAATCCCCCCTCCCCAAAGAAGCTGCCTCTTGTGGTTGTCTGCTGTGTGGATTTAAGGACTTTTTTATGTTTCCTTACTTCCTGGTACCATTTTGTATTGTTTCCATTTCAGTAATTAGTTTCTGCTTATAATGGACACATTGTTCTCTCAAATATCACATGCTTGCCTGATTAGCTTCCAGCATTTTGCTATGGAAAGTTAACAAGTCCTTTTTAGCATGCAGTTCCTCTTGTGAAATTAATTGTTGCGCTAGCAGTTTTTAAATAGTTTTCTCTTGCCAGTGAAGCATTTGTTTATTCAAAGGACTCTTTTAGTCAGGCTGCCTGTTTTAGGTCAGTTTCTATTTGTTTCTGATAGGTCTTGTGAGCACAAAGTTGTCTGTTTCACCTTATTCTCAGGAAGAGACTTGGCTAAAACCCTCAATAGTAATATGTTGCTGTTTCTCATTAATTATACCATCACGTTTTTGGGCAAGCCTGATTTCTCTGTTTTTTCATGACACTAACATTATGATTAGTTTTATCAAATTCAGTTTGGGACTCAACTTCTTTGAAAATTAGGTTATGTTCTTGCTTTAATTCCCCAATATGTTGTTTCAATGCCACACTGTTGTTCAATAGGGCATTATTACATGCAGATTGGTCATTATATTTTCCCAGGAGATTATTTTGGGCCTTCATGCACTGATTATAAATGACCTGGAGACTCACAAAAAGTGCAACTTGGTTCTGCAGCTAGGTCTTGATTTCACCCTGTAACTGATCATAGAATTGTAATACTGAAACCTGGCATTCTTTCAATGTTACTTGCAGCACCAAAATGTCATCTAGTTTGTTATTCCACAGTTGCTTGCCATTCAGCAGCTCCTAAATTTAATCTGAGCATCCCTGTCTGCTAAACTGCCATCCAACAAATGAAGGTGGAATTACAAGTCTGCAACGAGGCACATACGTTTTAAATGGTCTTCTTTGACTGTTCAAAGCATATATATTCTCTTTTGGGATTGATTTAATTGGCCCAAATATCTGAACACAAAGATGCCACTCTTTCCACCATTTAACTCTTCCATATGTCAATGTCTGTGGCTATCAAATCCCCTTTTAAATTTAACTTAAAAAGAGCCATGTCAGACATCTCTCTGTTTAAAATGTAGCAATTTAAATCCACAAATCTGGTTAAACAGAAAAATGAAACTTTTTAACTCCTAATTTACCGCTGTCACTCAGTAACTTTCAACTCGCAATTAAAACCTTAACCTTTCCTATGTAACTTTAGAATTCTGTAGACATCTTAGCATCTCCTTGAGAGACTGCAGTATCAATATCATGTAATTCAAATGCAGCAGAAGCCTCAATGCACATGTGTGAGCTCTGCACAACTTGTGTTTAAAGGGTTTTATTGTAATGGCACTAGTAAATCCAGAAATAATATCTCAGTGCGGCCAGTTTTGTAGGGTGTTTTAAATGGACGACATCTAATTCGGGGGAATTTCAATACACCTGAAATCAGGGGTGCACAATTTTCATTAACTTAATTAAGTTCTTTTTATGAACCTGGGACCCCCAAATGAACAGATTTGATTCCCTACATCATCCTTCCTCTTCCAGGACAAGAAACATGTGTGGGTGCACAGAAGGTCTATTTATTAATAAAATAGAAATAATTGAATCAATTTAAATAGAAACAAATGACACATCTATACAATTCCATTGTCAATGGTGACTCACATGAAGAATGATCAAAGCACTAGTCACCTTAAATTTCATAGCTGGACTTTTGTAACACACACATCACTATATGTACCTTTGATTTACCCTAAACACACAACAACCATGCATTTAACAGTATATGGGGCTATAGTGCATGTACAAAAATGAGCTAAATAACATGGCACCGGTGCACAGTCATTTTGGGCATTCACTTCCAGACCACAATGAAAGTCTACATTTTAGCGAGCTGAGCTAGGAGGCAGACATCATTTCGGCAGAGGTTGCAATATATTAGCGCAAAGTAGATGAGTTCACTGTGTAGCATAGTCTGTGCATTGTTCACTCAAGGACAAGCCTGGAGGTGAGTCAGAGACATGCAGGTGCATTGATAAGGGGAGCTGGGAACTAGAGCGCGGAATATGAGCCTGGGTTTTTCCACCTCTGGATTTTTCCAGTTGTGCCTCCCATGCTTGCTGTTTGTCCTTCGGCTGGGGACAGCCTGCAACCTATGAGGGGCAGGGATTCATCCCGCTTAAGAGGAGAAGGTCTGAATGAGGTGACAGAGAATTGGATCCCTGGGTAGTGAAGTCTCACCGCTACAGACCCAGTTAGGTGATGCGTGATCTCTCTGCCTACCTGCCTTGGGACTGGGTAGTGTTGTCATGGCTGAGATGAAGCTTTGTCCTACAGTTGCCCTAACAGTGATGTATACTTGTTAGGTTCATTTGTGTCCATGTATTCATGTATAACCATTTGCCTTTATTCTATAGTTATATGTATGTTTATGAAGTGTGAATAATGGGCCTGTAAAGACTCAATCATTTTCTAACTAATGATCTAAGTGTACATTATTGCCTTTCTGAGCACACAAACTTTTATTCTGTGTAATAGGATGAGTACTTCTGAGGCCATTACATGGGTCTGAAAATCAAAACATAGAGGTGCTGTGAGCATGGTTTCAAATAGCACACAAATCTGAAGCTTGGACACAGAAAGGCAATTTTCTTAAGTTTTTGTGTTCGAGGTATTTTGATAAGGATGTGAAACATGCATTTAAGCAATGAGATCCTTATGTAGGAAAAAGGGAAGCCTGCAGGTGGAGATTGTCCCGAAGTGATGGACAAAGAGTCCATATGACAAACTTGCACAGACTTGAGCATGTGGCGCAGGTTTGAATGAGACCTGACATATGAGTGTAGGAGAGGAGACACGGCCGAGGTGGCGGCTTGCTTTTAACAGGTACACGTAGAGAAGGCAAAGGGGTGCTCAGCTTTGGGCAGAAGAGTTTGGATTTTGTTGGGGAATATCTTGAGGTTGGAAGAAGAATTAGCTGCTGAGAAGCAGATTGCACTGATGCAGCAATTTAAGATGAAATTGCATCATGCTAAGGTAGATAAATATCAGGCAGTGGCTGAGAGAGCTGCTGTAAGAGTTACCTGATACAAATATTGAAAAGAAGAGGGAAGTGAACACCCGCAAAGTGGCAACAGTAATTGCCTCTGCAGGGGTTGATTGGTATCCCGACCAATGTGACGGGGATGTCTTTGACAGCACTAGCTAGTAGAGTGGTTCCGAAAGGGAAACATCATCTAAACCAGAGCTTGATAAGAAGGAGGGGATGGTTAAACCAGTTACACGTAGACAAGCTGGGACACCTCCAAATAATCCTTGGGGTGGTCTAGTGGATTTGACCACATTAGAGGATTATTCTCAACAGGAGGTTGGGGAAATCATCGATCGTGGATGGTCAGATTATTTGATGGAGGTGTGACAGACCTTCTTGTAGATCCGACTGATTCTCCAAGGTTTCTGCCATTGTCCAATGCGACGCATATTGAGGAAATATTGCGTGCAGGGCTGCCTCTTGGTGGCCAGGGGTGCAATTCGCAAGTGTCTTTGTTACAGTTAGCTGCTCAAGGGTTTAATCGCAAGTATGCGATTATGTCGGACTGGCCTAGCGACTAGAAGGAGTGGTACATACTGAGAGAGGCAATCCAAAGAATCGTGGAGGATGCTATGAAAGAAGCCATCCATAATGATGATCCAGAACATATGGGGGAGGAGGCATTATCAGTTTCAGCACAAAATACAATCATTGGAACTGCTCCCCATCTTACAGAAATGTAATTATGACTTTGCTTGTGGGGATGACAGGGAAATTAACGGATGAGGTGGTTGATGCTATCAGACAGTTAGCATACACCTGGGGGAATGGGACAAAGCTGAAGAGAGACCCTGTGAGAGAGAGAGAGAGAGAGAGAGAGAGAGAGAGAGAGAGAGAGAGAGAGAGAGAGGAGAGAGAGAGAGAGAGAGAGAGAGAGAGAGAGAAGCAGAGTGGCAAAATGACTCCTGGAAAGAGATCCGACAGTAGATATTCTCGTGTGTCAAGAAGAGACATGTTCATGGAGCTACTAAAAGATGGAGTGCCATGAGAAGACATTGACGAGATTGAAACCCCGGAAATGTACCAGCTATATAAAAAGCGGGGACTTGAAGGGAAAGAGCAATACAAACAGGTGAAAAGACAAGATATGAACAAGCGAGCTGAGTACAAGTCCCCTTCTGCACCGCTAGAAGAGGAGATGGATGAGGGGTGCATGGGGACGGCTTCAGCATATCAGCTGACTCATGCTGATTTATGAAAAGTGGTGAGTGCAATGTTGGAGACAGATTCTAAATACACGCATTCAAAACGCGAATGGGATTGTGGTCAAACCCCGGCAGCGTCTGCCCGTATTAAGGTAGACAGATGGCCTCATGTGAATGTGAAACTATTCTGGCAATCAGGGAATACGCAAGAGGTTCGAGCTTTGATTGATACCAGGGCGGAGGCCTCATGTGTCCATGGTAATCCTTTGAGTTTTAATGGTAGACATTTTACCATAACTGGACTGAGAGGGAAAGAGACCCCCGCAGTTCAAACAAAAGTGGACATGAAAATTGGTAATTTTAAAAGGAATACATGTCACGTATTGATTGTCCCCATACCTGAATATATTATTGGCTTTGATATGTTGGTGTGATTGACTTTAGGACTATCGGGCAAACAATTATCAGTTTTGGGTGAGTGCATTGTGGGAAAATGGAAGATACCCCCAGTGCAGGTTCCCTTGGAAACAAAACATATGTCGATAAAGCAATATCGCATTCCTGGGGGGCAAAGGAAATCTCAGATACTATCAAGAGATATGTTGAATCAAGAATATTATGTCCTGTGACTATGGCTTGGAACAACCCGGTGTGGCTGGTTAAGAAGCCAGGTGGAAGTTACAGAATGACTGTGGATTATCGTGAGATGAATAAGTGCACTCCTCCGTTAACACCTGCAGTCCTCGATGACATTACTCTGAGAATGTGCAGAAATTTGAGGGAACTTGGTATGTGGTGATAGATTTGGCAAATACATTTTTCACTGTGCCGATTGCAGAGGAATGTCAAGAGCAGTTTGCATTTTCTTGGAATGGGAGGCAGTATACGTTTCAGCGCTTGCCAATGGGGTACGTGCATATTCCGACTATTTGTCATCGGCTGGTGGCAGAGACTTTGGATGAGATACTGTGCAAACCTGATGTACATATTTTGCACAATATTGATGATATATTGATACAGGTAAAGGAAGAGCAAAGTGTGCCGATGCTCCTAGAAGTCATTATTGATAGACTGAGAAAAGAAGGATAGGAAATTAATCAAACTAAAATTCAAGGTCCAGCAGAGAGAGTGATTTTCTTGTCTGGGAATTCAGTGGCAAAATGGGCTTGTGAAATTGTGCCAAAACCAAATATATGATTCTTGAGTTCACTACACCTGTGAATAAGAAACAAGCTCAACAACGCATAGAGATGTTTGAATTTTGGAGGCAGCATATACCACATTTGGGGCAGATTCTGGCATCTCTTTACAAAGTGACACGAAAGAAATATGACTTTGAATGGGGTGATGAGCAAGAGAAAGCATTTTAGGTAGCGAAAGAAACGATACACAAAGTGCTTGATTTGTGGCTGTTCAGGGCAGGTGAAGTTGAGTTTAATGTCTCTGTACATGACAATTATGCCATTTGGAGTCTATGGCAAAAACAGGACAAGAAGCGTGTTCCTTTGGGATTTTGGAGGCAAAAGGTGCCAGAGGGTGGTGACAGATACACACCATTTGAAAAGCAGTTTGCATGCTATTCGGCTCTTGTGGATACAGAGCAAATGACATTGGGTCATGATGTATTGATCCAACCATAAATTCTGATCATGCAATGGGTACTGAGCTCTCCTAAAACACATCGAATAGGACATGCTCAAGAGACTAACATCATTAAATGGAAAAGGTAAATTCAAGATTGTGCGAAAGCAGGAAAGGGTGGAATTGCAAAGTTACATGAGCAAGTGGCTGGGGTTCTGCTAATTGATTTGGAACCACCAGACGTGATAGAAATCTGTGAGTCTCCTGTAAAATGGGGAGTCCCTTATGGGGATTTGACAAGTGAACAAATTGAACATGCTTGGTTCACTGATGGTTCAGCTAAATATGTGGGGATGGAACGATACTGGAAGGCAGTGTTGTCGTACAATCACAAAATGAAGAAAATATTGACAACATCCGGAAAAGGACAGAGTAGTCAGTTTTGCGGAATTCTATGCAGTTTATCAGGCACTGAAGCAAGAAGTGACTGGTCAATGTTATGTATACACTGACTCATCATCTGCGGCTAATGGGCTAGCTGTTTGGCTGCCGACATGGCAGAAAAATTGGTGGAATATTCATGCGAAAGAATTATGGGGAAAAGAACTGTGGCAAGATATCGCCGAAATGTTGATGCATAGTGAAGTAATTGGGTATCATTTGGATGCACGTTGTGCGACAGACTCATTGGAACGTTGGTTCAATTCTGTTGCAGAGAGACATGTAAAAATTTCAGCTATGGACATGAAGTCTGAGGAAGATGATCTTGAAGGGATCGCTAAGTGGGCACACCAGAAAAGTGGGCATCTTGGGGAAAAAGCTACAATCAGGTGGGCACAGGGTCAAGGAATTAGCGTTCCTTTAGGAGTAGTGAAAACCGTGATTTTGCAATGTATAGTTTGTCAGCATCAGAAAACAGAAATCCATTCCACATGTGATTAAAGCCACTTTGAAGTGATGTAAATTA
Organism: Ambystoma mexicanum; assembly: GCF_040938575.1. Taxonomy (NCBI): domain Eukaryota; kingdom Metazoa; phylum Chordata; class Amphibia; order Caudata; family Ambystomatidae; genus Ambystoma; species Ambystoma mexicanum. Next base: position 1,057,060,991 of record NC_090932.1, read on the forward strand.
CCTGGACAGATTTGGCAGATCAATTACATTGGTCCGATGCCGATCAGCACAGGATGTCAGTATGCATGTATGATTGTGGACACGTATTTAGTATACTTTTTTGTATTGCCATTCAAAAGAGCTACACAATTGAATATGATTAAATTGTTAAATCAGGTGGTATTATACTATGATGTACCTTTACAGATTAAAAGTGACAATGGGTCACATTTTAAAGGAAAACTAATTCAGGATTATTGTCAGGAGAAGGACGTCAAATGGATTTTCCACGTCCCTTATCACTTTTCGAATGGGAAAGCATCCCCCAGGACTGCAGCTGTTGGGGGGAGGGAATGCAATTTTACCTTCTAGCCCAAAAGCTACTGTGCAGTCTCAAATGTAGCCTTCCTTTATGTTCCCCATTTCATTTACATTTACACAAAAACAGGGCAACATTATAACATTTCTTTGCCCTCAAACCCCTGTCAAAATGTTACATCTGTAAGTATCTGTAAGTTTTATAATGCTAATTTCTAGGGCTTTATTACAAGTTTGTTATGTGGGAAAAAAGTAAGGGTAATTCCATTACTGCTATTTTTTGGGTGGTAACAGAATTACCACTGTTATTCCCACTCCACAAAATTAAATTGTTTACTGGATTTACTGGCAACAGAATTACAGTATGGTAAATCTGCCACTGGTAAATCTGCCAAAAGTCCCCATGGGGTCCTATGGAGTCCAGAACTAGGGAGCTATAAACACTTATAATCCTGTGGTATCCCGACGGGGACAAAGTGGTAGTAACGTTAATCGAGTTTGGCTGAATTACCAACAAATTACCACCAAACTCCAATGAGGCCCATACTTTTCTCTCTAAAAGAGAAGAAGTGTGGCTATGTCACAAGTGCCAGATCGGACTGCAGTCCTGGGAGCTTTATTTAAACACTTCATGGATCCAGCATGTGAAACATCAGTGCAAGCCTCCCCCATAGAGAGTGTAGGTACAATATCAGCGATTGGTAGCCGGCGAAGGACAATCAGTTGTCTTCCAATGATCTGATTGGCCCTCGATGGATCCTTGCCAGCCCCACAAAGACTTTGTCGGACCAACCTCACCCACAAGCTCTGTGTCAATGTTCTTTCGGAAGTGCAGCGGTATCCATTTTGGATCCATGGTGTCGAATCCATGATTTTATACGACTGTAAGCTGTTAACAATGTTATAATGTATACACTGAATCTTAGCCATCATTCGTGCTAATGAAATCATTTTCTAGCGATTGCATGAACAGCGCTGCTTTTCCAAACGACAGATCTATGTACCTTGTATGAGCCTTGAATCCTGGAAATCCATTCCTCATGGTGCTCCGGAAGCCGGCACCCTTCTGATTGGCGATGGAGGAGAATCAAATCCAAAATGACACACCAATGAACCAATTGCCACCTCCCAATAAATTCCAAAAAGTAACTTTCAATACAATAGGTGAGATTAGTGTAGCTGAATAGATCCAATCCAGCCCAATAGACACTGAAGAAATTCCTTCTGGAGGTTTCCATTACTGAACTAAGCTCCAATGTAGATTTCAGCAGCATGCTAATATAAACAATAGTGAACCGGATTTAAAAGAATAATAATAAAGCTGAATTTAAAACACAGTCTGCTACTAAATGGGCTCTGGAAACATCCAAAGGGTGGGTAATACGGAAAGGATATTCACCTCATTTTGAAAACTAATCTCTTACAATGTTAGTGTCTTTTTTGCATTCATGTTTATGCCAAAAAGCGTATTGTTTCAGGTGCTAAATATCAGCCACAAAACTTAATCTCACTTCGCTCTGGAATAAATCATCATTTAAATAATCTGTTTACTCATAAAATCAACCTCATGAACAACGAAAACTTTATCAATGCTAATCATGTATTTTCAAGTATTATTAAACATTTAAAGCATGAATGTAAAGACTTATCAGTTCATAAATCACACATTTATGGAAAGTAATATGCAAAAACGTAATCTTTCAGTTGTATTCAATACTAATAACCCAGACACATTGCAGTTCAAAGTCTGGTTTGACATTCAACTCCACTTTGCTCAGCAACTAAGAGAAGGGCAATGTCTATGAGCAGCTGATGCCTTTCAAATATTGAAGTACGAAAATGGAATGCAGTATGCAACTATGTCTTTCAATGAAGTGAACCAAAATCATTGTCCTTTTCTGGAACAACACCGGAGTGATTTACGAGGACACATTTATTAAGTTCCCAATGATCCAGACTGTCCTATTCATTTGCTTCAACTTTACATTTCAAATTGTCCCAAGGATGTTTATTGCTTCTTTGTGTTTCCACGGACATTTAAAAAATAAATGGTACACCATTCATCCTCTGGGCAAAAATAGACTTTGTAATTTTATGGTCAAAATATGCAAGTGTGCACACCTGAAAACAATTTACACCAACCATTCCATTTGCGCCCCATCTATCCAACAGTTAGCCAATGCCAGACTCAAAGCATGCCAAATTATGACAGTCGCTTGACACCAAAATGCCTCATCCATTTGGGAGCTATTGGCAACCTCAACCAACTGAGTGTCGGCAATGGTCATCAATCCTCCACCATGCTGTATCTCCTACTTCAACTACAGAAATGTCAGAATCCAGGCGGTGCCTCCTGTCCTTCGTCACCTTCCCTCTTGAATAAGGATCCTCATAACCCAAAACCATGTACAAGATCACATATACTGCGCCTTCGTAAAAGGCACACATATGGCTTACAATTGTGTAACGTTCGTCACACTATACGAACAGCAGTGAACAATCACACGCCTTTTGGTGTGCAGTGGAAATTTCCATGGAGATTGGGGCATAAACACTAGTGCGTGCGATGTCACATGCACGTACATTCATGTGACTTCACGACTCTTAAGCTCCTCCCTGCCAAACAGCCGACGCTTCTGATTTTGACTGAAGTGCATTACGTTCTGTCCTTGTGCTATTGTGTTTCCTGGCTTTCTGATCGCTAGACTGTTATTCCCGACTCTGTTTCTTCTTACTCCTTGTCTGCTAAGAGTTGCCTTGAGGTATTGCTGTCATTACCTATTCTAGAAACTTGCTTTGTCCTATCACGATCCTGCTTTTGGTCTTGCCCTTGTCTGATACTGCTTGCTCGCCTGTTGCCGACTAGGAAAGCTTCACGGACTGTCTTCTTACTCCCTGGGATTCTACGAGACCTCCAGCTCTGACACGGAACTCATTACGGATTGCTTCGCTTACCCACTGAATTGTAAACTGTCTAAATTGTTGCTGACCCAGATTGTTTCTATGGACTGCCTTTTCTCTTGGACCCAGTTCTTCGGACTCACAGGGGTATTGAACTACACTATCTGAACACGCTAAGAAATAAGACGGCAAGGGGTGACTGGGGAGCGTCCTCGTTCCGTCGGGTATTTCAAAGGACTTCCTGGCCCCCAGGCGTACACGTGCCGTCGGGAATAATGCAATCACCTTTCAGTGCTTCCAGGCGTACTCGTATGCATTCCCATACCACTGCTGCACCAGAGAAGCTACTCCATCTCAGCACTTGGTAAGGTTCTCCTAACATCTTTTCTTATACTCATAACTCCATGTAACTCTATAAGTATCTTGAATCTTTATTTTCTCGTCTGTCTTCAGATCCCTTCTTGACACCTGTTGATTCTACCATTAATATCCAGCCAGAGAGTGTTTACAAGCTATTGCTACTGTATTCCAGTTCAGGTTGGTGTCTTTCATGCACCTTCTATTATCGTATTATCAGAGAAAGGACTGTCATTAATTTGCCTTTTCTTTCCGGTTCTAGGAGGTCTACTGCACATGTTTGGGTCCATTCTTCCAAATAATAGATCGCTTGGTATTGGCTTTCTATTCATACACAGTGTTATATTGTTGGGTAGAATTCATCGTCTACACTCCGTGGGCAACATTCCAGGCTAATTCTGACAAGAAACTCCAAGTGTTAATCCTCCCCAATACCACCCAACCCCTGAATTATGCACACCTTTCCTCTCCACTTCTGCTTCTTCCTCTAATAATGCCTCTACTCCTCATTTTACTGACTGTTCTTTTACCTTCCGTGGAAAGGTGTAATTCTGACACACCAAGTTTTATGCATCACTTCCTAATCTCTGTGCATTTTTTTGTCTTTTTTTTGTATTGCTTTAAGTTCCTACCTAAATGTTAATGACCTTCCACTGTCGATAACTTGTGTATGCTTACTTTGGCATCACTTAAATTGCTTTATTCTGCAAAATGTAATTTCACCGTTGTTTTAATTAAATTTAGAAAGCTTTAGTGCTATTTATTGTGTAGCTCAGGTTACTACAACCTTGTTTTACATATGATTGTTAGGGAGAATTCTCAGAAATGTGCTAATTCCTTCCACCTTAGAGACCCCCAGCAACTTTGCTGGATTTTGAGGACTTGATTTTTTTAACCCGGAGAGAGTGAGACCCTTTTTCCCACTGTCTCATGTATTTTAATGTGATTTTTGATCTCTTTGTTTCTTTTGATTGTGGAGTCGGACAAACTCCATAGGCATCATCTTTTACATTGTGGCACACAGCACCTTCAGTGCAGTAACACAGGGAAGTCTTTCAGATTTCCCAAAAGTTTAAATACCTTCTCTGGGATACACTACAGTTTCCCAGATCAGTAAAGTGAAATTGACTTTACTTACCATTGTAACTTTCTAGACCCCACACACACTATCTTACAATATGTTGCTGGAGGGGTTACCTAGTATCCTCTTTTGTCTAGTTTCTCATGTAACGTTTTTATGTTACCCTTTTCTCACTGAATGGCTAGTGGCAGTGGTCTCATTCGAACTACCCTGGTGTGCCTTTACCGCGGGCTGCGTTCACAGCTGCAGTAAAGCACGCAAGAGTGCCATTTTTGTCAAAATGGCCCGGTCTTCTTTTTCACCATTTCTTTGTGGAAAGGTCCTTCTTGACATTTACTCTGCGCACCAAACCAGATTTGGTCCCATTGTTTGCTTTGCCTTTGGCGGGATTCACGAGTGAAGCCCACCTCTGGCTCCAGGGTGTCTGGGGTAGGCAGGAAGTGAGTGAGGTGCCCAAAACTCCCTGTGCGTAGTCTCCTAGGAGACCCAAATGCACTCTGTTTTGATTGGCCGGCTGACACTCCAGCAAGGACAGCCACCCTGCTGGGTGACTGACAGATAGGCTGGACTGAATGGGAGAGAACTGAATAAAAGGCAAGGCTTTTGGCTTGGAAGGCAGAGTTGACCACTGGATGAAGGAACCAAAGAAGAACTTGAAGAGGACACCTGTTGCAACTCCTGGACCATTGGTTTGCCCGGTGAAGCCCTGCTGCTGTGCTGAAACTACAAATTCATATTGACAGAGAAGACCCTGCAAGGACGACTTCTCCCCTTGAGTTGGTGGGACCAATCAACTCCAAAGTAAGCCACATGGACCTCCATCTCGGAGCTGGCTGAATTTCCACCGAGTTGCTGCTGGAAACCGTATAGCCACGGAGAGGAACACCAGATTGTGTGTGTTGCTTTTAAGTTGGCCAAGAGTACCAGGAAGATCCTCCTGACTCTCAGGAATCAGGATTGACCGAGCCCGAGTCCTCTAAAAAGAGTGCAGGACCCCAGAAGCAAGGAAAGTCCATCTCAACATCCAGGAACCGCGGTGTTGCTATTTGCGGTAGACGCGAGGAGCTGAAACACTGAACAGCCACTGAAAGTGAATTTAGGTGGTTGCTGGTTTTGACCGTCCCAGTGCAGTGCAGGAGTCCCCCGACATCCTCCCTCTTGTCCCCATGACTGAGGCCCAGGAACAGTGAGATCTGCAGAGCTGCACTGGAACAGAAGTCATCTGCTGCATCTTTTCTTCATTTTAAAGGTACTGTACGAAGTCTAAGAGAATGTACCTCTTGCTGTAGAGTTGCTTGCATCTTCTACTACTCACAAGTCTTATCAGCTTGTGGCCCTACATTTGATTCTTCTTTTCATCAAACACTCCTTAGAAATTGTGGAAAGATGATTTTTCCACTTAACTACCGGAGGTGCTTCATCCTATATAAGACTTTTGCGCATTGACAATATTTGCGGTCTTTTGTGGTTCTAATAATCTTTTCCTTTGACTTATTACTATCTGATTCTAAATGCAACAGTGATATATTAATATCTCCAGCACCCTAGCTATTGAAGTCACCTCAGGGTGTAGGTAGTGTCTGTGGGCCATCCCAAAAGGGTATATACTGATTTAGAGATATTACGAGTGTGGATTTCATGAATTGTACTTGAGTGTTACATTTATATTGTTCCCTTCTGAAAAAGGCTTATTCTAACTGACTGATAAATACATTAATAATCATTTATTCAAGAAACCTTGAGTGTAAGAGTCTATTTGAATACTTGTAACTGTAAATCTCTGTGTAACTCCACTACAGCTCAAATTGACCCCTTTTGAGATAAGCTTGGCTGCTCAACACGCTACCAATACTGTGCAGTACAAGGTTATACCAAAGGTTGGGTTTCCTATACCTGTAGTCAGAGTTGTTTGTAGTGTTCCCAGAGGGTACTGCATACAAACTTTGCCTAACAATGAATACAGTCAATCTACAATGTTTAACATTAAAAAAAAATGGCAATGCTGTTCTAATGCTTAAATAACCCCAACATGGCCGCCAGCTGCATGTGCACGGAATAAAATGACAAGGCTAGTGTCATAATTCTATTCCGATGCAAGTCAACTGGCAGCCATTTCCATTCTGCTCACTGATGCCTGCTCTGCAACCGCTGATATGGTAAGAAGCTCTGATTTGGTTACATGCCTATTACGAGCCTGGGAAAAAGCCTGACGATAGTAATAGTAATAGAATCCTCTGAGGGGTGCATTACCGGTTGGGTAATGCTGCTGGGGCAACAGTTACAAGTCCGAGCGGTAATGGCCACCCTCCGCGGGTTCTATTGCTTTATTAGTACCCGGCGAGGGACAATCAGATTATGACAATAAATCTGATTGGCCATCGTTAGGTCTTAATCAGCTTGACAAAGATTTACCTGCTCTCGTCCTGCATGCCGTGTCCCTCGTTCTTCCTTACCTTTCTGCGACTGGCTGTTGTTGAAAGGGAGAAGGGACTATGTGTTGTCCCTTCTCCCTGTTCCATGGTGGCCATTTTCTTTGTTTCATATTTTTAAAAATCACTTTTTAATGGCTGCCATGGAAAGGGAGAAGGGACTATGTATAGTCCCTTCTCCCTGATCCATTGCAGCCATTTTTTTCTATTTTTTCCTAGAGTTGAGAAATGTTTTCTACGCCGCTTCTCGACTCGATAAAAATACTTTTAATACTCTGGTACAATATGCCAGGGTTGTAACAACAATAGAACCCTTTGAGGGGGGACAGTACCTGTCTGGTAATGCCACAGGGCTAATGGAAAAACCCTCCGTTAGCTCAGGCTTCTAACTCATGCACCTGGGCATTACCAGACCGCTAATGCTCTCTTCCTCAGTTTCTATTGCTTAAATAATTAAAGCCACCTAAAACAAGCAGTTATCGTACAGAACAAAAAACAGCAGTGAAAGTAACTTAGGTGTAGAGCAGCACGGTTCTTCCACGTAGAGCACTGAAAATAATACCTGTTCACATTAAAAATATTTGACGCCAAATGCTACCATTGAGCTTTTATCATTAAAACTGTGGGTAATGTTTGAGTTCCCAATAAAAAAATAAAAAAGCTGCTGGGTATTTTCGAAAAATGTATAATTGTATATTAGTGGCAGATAAGGATCAATAGGAAAACGTTGTCTATATATTGCCATGTTACAGCCCCATAGACTCTACGTTTATGGAACCCACGTTTCTGCACCCTTCACCAAATGTATTCACAAGTTTTGGAGTAATAACTACCAATGTGGCCACGTGTTTGACAGTGATCAGGAAAGGTGGATGATATTGTAATAATAGCAACCACCTTTGTCCATTGATTCTAACAGATCGGGTTTGGTTTTTGCCAACTGCAGACCATGAAGGCAAAATCCATATGCATAAACTAGTCTGTGGGGAATTAAATGCCGACTCAGCAGCGCAAGGACTATTTTCCAGGCAAAACATATGTGCACTGTTTCAAAAACATGGCGAAAGGCCTTTTCCACGCAACTGAGTGACATTTTCAGTCTCCAGGTTTGTCTTTGTCTGCATTATGCATGTTTATGGATGTTGTGATTAGCTTTAAAATCCATTGTTATTGTTAATGTATTTTGGCACAACGCACAACTATTAGAAAGACTCGTGTTCCAATTACGTTGGTGTCAGTTAATCATGACCTTTAACACAGTCGTTTGCAGAGTTCACTTTTCTTTGCTGAGTTCTCTTTCTCTTTGCAGATAATCAACTTGTGCATTTATAATCACACAAACATCCACACCTTTTCATGCTCGACATACACATGCACGAATGCAAAGACAAACAGAATGGCTTTGTCAATATGTGTTACATGTATGCACCTATATTGTTAACTGGATAAGACGTGGTCTACTCTCCACCAGGCTGCAGATGGGTTACCATGGCAAGGCAGCAGTCCTGCCTGACCAGGGACAACGGCGGAGAAAGGCATTAAGAAAGGGCATGGCTCCTTTTGTACGTTCATAAACAATGTGTCTTATGGATAGGAATCGGCAGCTGTTCCCAGATCCCTGTTTACAGTTGGGAGTGAATTAAAATCGTCAACAGTCAAGCAAGGGCATTTAAACCATCGAGCCCTGATTGATTGCTGACAGCTTTTCTTAATGCTTCTTTTCACTTGGCGCTCGCCAAGAATTATTTTTTAATTAACACGCGCCTTCTGGGATCTTCTACTCCTCCCGCCGCCCCATATACACACCAACCTTCCCATAGAGAATAGTTTCTTATTGTAACATTGCAGGCAGGATAAGGGCCGGAACACTGTGGTTACATTCATAATGAGCCTTCCGGGCTCTTAAACTCCCAGCAGCGCCCGGCGCGTCCTATGTGCGTGGAATCTAAAGCCGAGCAAACAGGCCTCCGCCATTTCCCTGCCTGAGCGGCGGCAGGAACAGAAGTGACGCCTCGGAATGCAGAAAGGTCTGATTCCCTGAGCACTGCTTCACTGGAAATGACCATCTGGCCCACACATTCTGAATGAGCAGGATGTAGCAGGTGCACCGTGCATTCGGAATGCGCAATGGTTCATCGCGCTCACTGTCATTCTATATGTGCTGAAACACAGGAAACTGGCACTGGCTGATTCCTGCATCAGTGCATGTTTTTTACCACATGCTTTTCAAGTTTATGGTGTGCATATTTGGATCATGGGTGTGCATTCATTGAAACGATGACCCTTGCGTGACAGGCCTGTGCCTTACACATATATAATAGTTTTGTATGCCTCCCTCACTTTTTAATGCCCACATGCATTACTCCCACCACAACCAGTCCCCTTCCACAACAATCACTGACAGTGTAACGATAACCTAAGAGAGGGATTACCTCCACTGTCAGTGCTTTTGCTCACAGAGCTCCTGGTAGAAGTGTATGTATAACTAGCTAAATCAATACAAAAGAAAAATAATAGTTCATGGTCTCCCTACAGTTCTCTGGAGTTAAAGGGCCTCATTCCAAGTTGGGCGGTCTGGTTAAAAAGTGCTGGTATTCATGGATAGCAGCACTTTACCGCACCGCCTGACTATGAGTTTGTCAGTGGGGCACCTGGGGCCCTACCAGCAAAAAAAGCCCTCATTACCGGCACCAGGAATGACTGCAAATCCCCTCCTGGAGTCCAATGCTGTCGGATTCGGAGTGCTGGAAACTGTAACAACATTTGCCACCAGGACACCGGCAAACTCAGAATGGGTCCCAAAGCTTGTCCAATCGCGACAGGGTTGTGACGTGTAGGCAGTGAGCAGGACACCACACAAATCAATAATTGAGCACAAAATAAATTAATTTCGCTTTAGTGCAGATCCAAATGCTTTTACAATAAATGCTTATGATTAATGGAGCAGAATGTACCTCTCAACAAGAGGCTAAACCTTGAATAAGCTTTGAAGCTGATGATCTAGAGTAAAGGGTCTGCAGTGTGGTAACAGTGTTGCAGAAGAGCGCTGACATGTGGGGTGTGCGAACAGAGCAAGGACCGGGAAGCAAACCAAGCTAGCACATGTGGAAAGACAATGTGGGTTGAAAGTACAGAAGCAGCTAATAAAAGGCATGTGTGAATGTGTCATACTGTGAAGGGGATGCTCAAGGCTTTCTGTATGAAGCCTGTCAAAAATCTACAAGTTATTGAATTTTAGTAGAATGGATGTCCTTTCCAATAGGTCGGATGTCAATCATGGCTTGAGAAACTATGCCATCGTTATCCCGTCCTTTCAAGTTGGCTGTGCAGAGATTTGAGGACACGGCCGAACCAACCATTCCTTAGAGCGTCTTATTTCTCATATCAATCACATGGCTAGAGTTCCTGTCGACTCATGAGGGTGCAGGCCGGTATCATTTCTCAGAGCAGAAATAGATGAGAATGCCACCAAACTGACAAAAAAATTAGGGCAGATAGCTGCTTGTTGTGGGTCCTCCAACACCACGGACTGGACATTGTTGAGAGTTTTATGACTAATGGGCTTTCACGTTGAATAAACTGACAACTAGATTTTGGGTCGCTGTTGTTTAGGGTTCTGTACAATGTTGCTCCTAGTTTACAAGGGATCCTTTTTACATGTATACCCTGTGCAAACGTAATTGTAATCAGGTGTGGTAATGTATTTATTTTTCCACTTACAGTGTGAACGGCTCTGTGTCTTAAGCAACCAGAACAATAATTCCTTTAAGAGACCACAATGTGTGATGATGGGATGCATCATGTATTCCACATGATCGGATCTGAGTGCAAATGTGGATTTGGGTTGATTGACTGTTTCACACCTTCTTACTCTGTTGGCAAGTTAAAATTGTCTTCCCCAACATTTGTTTTACTAAATCAATGTATTAAGTTTTCGATTAGAACACCTGTTGACATGGGTAGGTGCCTGTTTTCTCCTTATTAAATCTGCCCCTAACAGATTAGGAGTGTCTTTCTTTCAGAACTAAGCAAAGCTGATAAATGGCCCCTTTTCAACCAGAATGTCTCCAGTGAAGAAGAGTGTTGTGCATTTTTCTTCAACTACCACTATTTTACCACTCTTTCAAATAATCTCACAACTCCATGATGAAACCAAGTTGTTATACAAACACAATTATAATAGCATCACGGTTTTAAATAGCACTTCAAGAAAAATAGTAGTTTCTACTTCCACTGTAGCTGTGCAGTAATGATTGTTGCTGATGTTAACCAACTTAATGGTACCCAACGGATCAATCTCTGAAGTATGGCTCGTGAGCTGGTTTTACAAGAATCCAAACCACAGGTGTTCTGGCTGTACAGATTTCTAGATATCTCCAAAGTAATAAAAATGCTAAATAGTTAGTGAAAGTAACATTAGAAAAGAATGGCACCATGACCTCTGCACTGATGTACAAGGAGTGGTGAGGTTGGGTAGAGAGGATGGGGGAGAGGGGAGCGGGTTGGTCTTTAGCAATAAGTAATATGATATGACATTTTATTTGTATCACGCTCATACACAAGTGTTTCAGAACGTGATGAGGCAGGGGAGGGGAACAAGGGAGGACAAAACAACAATCTTACTAGGCTCAGTGATATTGAGAACGTGCAAGGGCAGGCGAGTGGGAAGGGGGAAAGTGCAAGGGGGAGGGTGAAGTGGAAAGTGCTGAGAAAGGGATAGAAACAACCACTGCTAGTGCAGCACTAAGGTGTCAAGTGTGAGGTTTAAAACGCTGAAAAGGGGTGTCTGTTAAGTGCAGGTAAGGGGATTGTAGGGTTACAGATACATAAAAAAATGTGAATCACAGACTTCCTCATACTCCTAAGTTAACGTTACTCTGTGTAGTCAGAACCAAGTATGTATCCGAGAGTTAGCAATTCATGTTCCTCTTATAGAACAAAATGCACCATTTTATGATTATACCAGGGAACCCTATTTTATTAATCTATGTATCAAGGTTCCTCTATTTCCAAAAATATTTCCCTTTTCATCTTAAAAAACATGTTTCATAGTACAAATGACAAATTCACATTTAACAAAAATACTTTTCACACATTGGTTCTGGGTTAGTATATCATATGGCATCCACAATATGCCATGGAGTTACAAGTACTCCAATGTCCATAATTACAGAAGTTCATGTTGTTAGTCAGACTTCTTGCACAGAGTAACATCTATGGGAGTTCGGAGAATGGAGACTGATCGCATGCACAGTTGTTTAAACAAGGATAGACAGACCTGGTTTGTTCTTGTCTAAAACATCTAAACTGATGTCATTACATGTTTATTGAAGGTGCTAATCCTTAATTTATATTGTTAGGACTTCTCTACTATAACCTCTTTAGTTATCTTTGGGACGTGTCAGACACCATGGGCCTCATTACGACCCAGGCGGTAAGTTACCGCCTGGGTTGTACCCTTACCACCATGGCGTAAACTATGTTTACGCCATGGTGGTTGGCGGATTTACCGCCCCATTCCAAGGTGAGTGGGGCGGTAAATCCCCATTTCCCATTTTACCCTTCCCCATTCCCATTTTTGCCCGATAGAGCATAATGGGAATGGGGAAAGGCGCTAATTACGCCACCGTAAATTACGGTGGCGTAATTAGCACCAAGGTCCCTTTGCGGCATGGGTTTTAACGCCTGCAAAAAGCAGGCGTTAAAATCACCATCCCGCAAAGGGACCTTGGAATCAGGCGTTAAGGGTCGGCGCCGTTTACGGCGCCGTAAACCCCTTAACGCCTGGGTCCTAATGAGGGCCCATATCTGTATATACATCCACTATAAACTAAAAACTTCATAGAGCTGACAGGAAGTTAGCACCTCCCAGGGATATCAAGGGGGTTATAGTAGAGAAGTCCTTACAATATAAATAAATGATTAGCGCCTTCAATAAACTTCTGTAATATGGACATTGGAGTACTTGGAACTCAATAGCATATTGTGGATGCCATATGATATACTAACCCAGAACAAATGTGTGAAAAGTATTTTTGTTAAATGTGAATTTGTCATTTGTACTATGTTACATGTTTTTAATATGAAAAAGGAAATGTTTTTGGAAATACAGGAACCTTGATACATAGATGAATAACATATGGTTCCCTGGTATAATCATAACAGTGTGCATTTTGGTCTATAAGAGGAAAATGAATTGCTAACTCTCAGATACTTACTTGGTTCTGTCTACACAAAGTCACGTTAACTCAGGAGTAGGAGGAAGTCTGTGATTCCCATTTTTTCAAAGCAGATGTACCCTTTACATCACAGATCCCTTTGAAAACAAAAAATGAATGGGTATTGCCTATTGAACACAGGTTACAGATACAGACCCAAGTATAAAGGTTGCCAGGAGGCAGTGCGGGTGTGTGGCTGGGTGGGCAGGCACCTGGTCCTGAAATCAGAAGGTAACCAGGTAAATGGTGCCAAGCAGACAGATCAGCAGCGGAGAGGAAGAGCAAAGGCAGAAGCAAACAGGAAGGTCTTGAGGTGCTTCCGGAACTGGAGATGGTCCTCCAAAAGTTTCATAGTGGCAGGGAGGCTGTTCCAGAGGGAGGCCCCAGATGAGTAAAGAGATCTACCCCTAACCCATTCTTTGGAGAAGTGGCTGACCTCGGGGATTTGGAGGTAGAGGATTGAAGAGCTTACGTGGGAACGTATTTACGGAGGGAGAGGTGAAGGTATTTTAGACCCAGGCCACAGAAAGCCTTCTGGACAATGCAACAGGTCTTGTATTTAATCATTTCAGTCACTGGGAGCCAAAGAAGTGATTTCAGGGCTGGACAGATATGATCCCAGGGCTTGCGGCCAAGGACAAGTCTCATAGTCCGGTTCTGGATGACTTGCAGAGGACAGGGAGTAGAAGTAGGCAGATTTCGAAAGAGGCTGTTGCAGTAGTGCGTCCTAGAGAGAACCAGAGCTCTAGAGACAGTACACTCCTGGAGGAAGGAGAGGAAAGGAAGAATACCTCTGAGGAGGTGCAGTTTGTAGGTTGACTTCTTAGAGACATGTACGGGATTTCAATCAGGCACTCACCCAGGTCTCGCCAGCATGTAGTGTGTGATGAATCCCTTATCTATTTTTGTCTACAATGTCAATATTCTGAATGATACACCGCTCATATCACACCCATCTCAAAATAACCCCCCCCCCCCCAATCCCCCCAGGTCACACTGAACCAGGAATCAGGCTAGTTTGTAAAGGTACAGATGTATTTATTATTTAATATTCAAATCACACTTAAGTTTAATATATATATATATATATATATATATATATATATATATATATATATATATATATATATATATATATATATATATATATATATAGGGCAGCAATCACCCAACGGGTGACAATACAATTCAAAAATAAGCAAAGCACTTGAATTCACTTATACTAATGCAGAATAGAAACACAGGAAAAAGAACATTTTTGCTTTGTGCAAGATGGGTTTAGGTTAATATTCCCCCGGCAAAGTTTTGTTTAAATACAGATGAGCAATCCTACACAAATGTGAGTAATCAGCAGGTATTTAGGAATGAAATACACGTTCTAGGTTTATAGGCAATCTTCCCTCCCCAAACAAAACTGTTTTGGCCAATGACACTTTTAAACTGAGAGTTGAGAATGGCTTTGTAAAATAATGCAAAAGGGTGCAAAAATGCTTAAATGGAGAAGTGCTCTAAGGAAAGCAACCCTAAATAAGTCCTAACACACATGGGCTATGATAAAACAACAGTACACACTTCAGATCAGGATGGGATGGAAGAAGCACATTGAAATGGGCAAAAGACACATATAACTTTGGCTAAAATTGCAAATTTGCTGCAAACTTTTACTATGCTATATTGACGTAAAACGGGTCAAATACAATGTTCCAGTCTCAGTGAGAGTTGAAATTTGGTTTCTATCTTTAAAACTGAAGAAGTTATAGAGGTTTTAGTGAGAGGTGTTTTGCAAAATAGGTGCGAAAATGAAAACAGGGATTCGGTTTTAAAAATGACAGATGGGTTTCTTATACTATATTAAGGACTATGAAAAAGAGGATGGCACACATGAAACTTCACAGCTACGTGGCCAGCATGACCAGTCCATGGTGGATACTCGATTTCTGGGATTTACTTTAGTTATTGAAAATCACTAAGGAGTTATGGTTTTGTAACACAGATGAGAGAAAAATCAGCGCAAGAAGGATTCTAACAATACTAGGGTTCTGAATTTAAAGATGGGATGGGTTGAGATTGGGATAATACAATGCTTTTATACAATGCGTCACTGCTCTTACTATTAATACTTACAGAACTTTGAAATTAAATTGCACCGTCAGCCTGGACAATGAATCGGGTCAGGTCAGGTCTACCAGCAGCAAGGCACCTCAGGAGGGATCGGATCAGCGGCGCGGTTCTGGTCAGTTTTGGACTGCGCTTCAGGCTGGATTAGGATGGGCCCTTCTGGTTACTAGACATGGCATATTACAGGATGCAAGTTTCAGCGGGAACTCCTTAATGGTAGCAAGCCAAGCTGAATTAGAATTATTCTTTTAAATTCTGGAGGTTTGCAATTCGGTCTAGCTAGTCTGGATTCTGCGAAGAAATCTGGATCTTCAGAGATTCTGAAGTCAGCTAGAAGATGAAGAGTTCTGGAATAAGGTGCTGCGCGGACATCTGGATGGGTTCTGGAAGCAGTCTGTCTATGTGTAGTGAAACTCCTATATTTATCCATTACAAAGTTTATGGCGTGGGCAGAACTTCAAAAACACCCCCCCATGTCTGTGAGTGGCTACATGCATGTGCTTTGTCCTGGTTGGTGGTCTGAACAGCGCTGTCATCTTTAGGAAAGGATTTGGAACTCCCACCTTGATTTTTACCAAAACATAACTTTTGCACAAATGTACATTTCTAACATTCTGTACCCTAATAAAATTGGACACATATATTTTATATTCGATTGTCTACATTCACATTCACTCCCCATCCTTGTGTGAGCTGTCTTGGTCATTCAATGGATTTTTATCAATTTCAACTATAACGGTTTGGATTAATCATTTCTAATTTGGTACATCGCTGGGCGCTGATCAGTGGATCATGTACATACAATTTTAGGTTTGCAACATTGATTGTTCTGCTACAATAAGACATTTTTCATAACTTTGTTTCCATAAATGGTACAAGTTTCATCAATGTCTTCAAATCACAAGGCTGAAATTAGTTTAATGTCTACCGATTTTCAGATTTGTTCCTCTTTAGGTTGCTCAGTTAAAGAGTTCTAAACCTTAATCAAACATAAGGATTTAACATCAAAGTTCTCCTTGGTAACCTCCCCTTTTCAGGTAGCAGCTGTCCAGTCTTTTCGTCAGGGGGTGTGTGTTCCTTTCCTGGAGGGATGTTCCTGTCCCTCCAGCAGAGGTCAATGCTCAGCCTGTCCTTTGTTCTTTGGCTCAGCCCCAGATGAAAGTCTACTGAGGTCCCATTGTACTGCTTGTTGTCATTATGCGGCAACCATTATCATCACTTAAGCCATCCTGTAGCAAGGGAGTGTCAAGCTGAGATGTCAACTTTCCCAGGCCAGGCACTGTCAGATCAGAATTAACTAGTTGATTAACTCCAGACTGGGTTCCTGTAAAATTCACCTACAATCTTTTATTTAAAAGATATAAAATGAACAGCGTTTATAATGGATTTTGCGTTTATAATGGATTTTGACATGTTAAAGGAATTAAGCCCTTCACAGAAAAATTCTTTAAACAGGAGGATTTTTCACTTCCTCAGGGAAAAGAACACATTTAAACTGGGTTTGCAAACCTATTTCCTTAGGCAGCTATCAGGCAGTGGTGCCTGGATTCCTCTGACTGCCTGGAGAATCCATGATTTCAGCACATCTTCCTTTCCATAATTCTCTGGGAAAATGACTGAATTTTTAAGGACATATTTTGGATGTTGCCCTTCTGTGGCCTTGTTTCAGGTGACAGCTGACAGATGACAGATGACAGCAGTGATTCCTGTTTTCACACCAACTTTGCCTGTGTGTGTGTCAGGGTGTGCTGCTCTTTCGTGGTTTATGCACCACGCACAATTTTTCAGATTTTAGTGTGCACAGCGGTTATCGCCTCCATTTTTGGCAGTTTTCTTTCCCCATTGGCAAAAGGGTGCAGTGTGCCGCATTGGCGTGGATATAAATATTCCACAGACATCAGAGATGTGATGAGAAAAGGAGAGTGTGGAGTCGAAGATGACCCTGAGGTTCTTAGCCTCACTGGTGGGAGCCGGAAGAGGGCCAAGGGAGACCAGCCAGAGAGTGACAGGAAAGGAGGCGCAGGTGTGCCGATGAGGAGACTCTCTGTTTTACTGGCATTAAGTGAAATTTATGCCAAGCTTTGAAAATATCCACAGTTGATCGGCCTTTGATTGTGATGGGCAGTAGGTTCAAGTGGAGTCTGGTGAGGAGGGAGAAAGAGCAGAAACGAGGAGTGGCATGGGACAGAGCGATGAGTGCATGGAACTGTGAGATTGAGTGCACTGGTGAAGCGGAGGCAATGTAATAGTGAGCAAACAGAGATACAATCAGACATGTACTGTGGAGCAAGACCAACAGAAGCTTTGTAAAGCTTTGTGAACTAGGAGAAGGAACTTGAAATGGGAATGGTTGTGCATGGACAGCCAACCAGCATGTTTCTCGCAGGTAGAAGTGGGAGAAGATCTGTGTAGGTTGTAGAGAGTGCCCATAGCAAAGTTGAAGACTGCGGAAATTGTCTAGAGGAAGGACAGGGTGTAGGCTTGAGCAGTAGTGACATTTCCTGTGCACAAGCAAGGAGATTATAGTTTGCATACAGTGGTTTGTAAGAAGTTTAAACATGTCCTGAATTTTGATAAAGATAATGTGAGCATAGAGAGGCTGTGATGAATTGTTGCAGTTTGAGAAAGCTGTTGTGAGCCATGTGTGAGGGTACAGGTGCAAGAATGTCAAGAGCAAAGGGAATAGAGAGTATGGATGGTATTGGAAGCCAGGAGAAAAATGACTTTTGCTTTTGAAAAGTTCAGCCAGAGTCAACAGAGAGCAACCCAGTGGCCAAATATAGTGACACTGCTTGTAATATGTTCTGAAATGGCTGGGGAGAAGGAAGTAAAGGAGAACATATTTGAATGTCATCAGAGAAAACATGATCTTGAAAGCCAAAGGATGAGATAAGTCTTCCTAGCCTTGAGGTATACACGGTGAAGAGCAGAGATCCAAGGACTGATTTGAGGGTAACACCAACAGGAAGAGGCGTCTTTCCAAGATATTTTAAAGGATCAAACTTCCAGGTAGGAGGCAAAACAGGCATGAGCAGATATGCAAAACCCAAGTTCCGAGAGAAGGATGAGGAGAGAAGAGTTTTTGACAATGGTGAAAACATCAGAGAGGTTAAAAACAAAGAGTATGGTCTGAGGTAGTGAACATCAAAGAGAAAGATGGAGACTTACTTGAGTGCCATCTCAGTGGCGTGTTTACAACAGAAGTCAGTTGAACTGGAACTTCAATGCCATTATCCTCGTGTTACTTAGCGATCCTGTTGAAGAGCACTTGCTCAAGGCCCTTTGAAAAATGGGGAAGGAGGGACACTGGGCAATGTTTAGCCAGGATGTTTGGCTCAGCAGAGATTTTCCTCTAGAGTGTTAGGACACTTGCAGATTTGGAGGAGACAGGGAGGAGACCAGTTGAAAGAGAGAGGTAACGGAGCTCAGACAGGTAAGTACAAACTATGTCTTTGACCATTTGGGGAGCAAACAGTCTAATAGGAGCCCATGATGGGTGCCTGCTGCAAAGAACGGATGCTAATTTGATAGGATAGTTATGGGAGAACTAATCAAGAGTAGAAGAGGTAGGGGGATATGTGGTGAACAGAAGTAGGGATGGGGAGGAGAGAGAGCAAGGCCATGATAGTGCCACACATTGTGGAGATTTTAAAGGCAAAGTTGTAAGCAAAACCAGTAGCAGAATGAGAGTAGGCTATGACTATGGTCTTGGGACATGGAAGCACAGCTTGGAGGATGGATAGAAGTTTGCAGGGATGATTGTGAAGGGGTGTAATTAGGTTTGGGGTGTAGAACGATTTGACAGAGTTCAGTGCAGAGGTGATGGATGCAAAGAGACTTTTAGAGGCTATGAATAGGGTAGGGGTCTGTGATTTGCCCGAGCATCATAGGTCACATGCTCTTTTCTGGTCTGAATCTCAGAGGGGGTCCAGAGCTGAGGGTGGGGGTGGGAAAGTGTAAATGTGTGAGCAGGATAGTGTGGGTCAGAGAAAGAATGTTCAGTGCACTGTGAAAGCCAAATAAACATGTTCAATTTAAGTGGCATGAATAAGATACGCTGTTGAAAATGATACAGCGATTAAACCATAAAACACAATACAGTCTGCCTGGTTTTAACTTTAGAACTTATCTTTCCAGTAAATAACACAATCTGTGTGTTTGTTTCCATTACTTATTCGAATAAATCACAGACCCTTCAATCAAGAAATTGACATTAATTACATGTCAAATATAATAGACACTGTCATGTTCAATCTGATTGTGTCAAAAAGTAATACACACATGTAAATCACTTATGAAAATCAAAACTGTCAAGGAATCTACAAGTCCCTCACATATTGGTATCAGGTATTCACTTATGGTAAGGCAGATGAATTCCTGTACTGCCCTGAATGTATGCAGTTGAACAGGGCATTTAAAAGGGATTCTTTGTTTCTGAGGGAGAAATAAGAGAGTGTATCTATCCCACTCTTAGGTGCCTTTTGGTATTCTGCTCATTACAATCACCATTCTCGTTTAAACCAATCTGGTTCATTCAGGACTCTTATTGAAAATAATGATTTTATAGGGTGAAAGACCTAGAAATGGCAATTGTAAATTAGTGATGTCAAAATCTTACAGATCCAGACAGGTCCTCGCCACTCTAATCATGAAGGAAGTTAATTTATTTCTATTTGTTATAGGCTGTTATGCCATGCAGTACAGTGTATTGAATATAGATTTAACCTTTCGATATTCTTTCAGGGTATTGTTTCTCTAACCTTTAAAGTTATTTTAGCTGATACAAGGCATCTACACCCTACACATGCCAGTCACTCTAATTGTTACTGGTCACTACTGACATCAACAATGGGCTTCAGATTATCCCAGGAATAAACTCCACCTGCATGCAATCTGGCTCATGCTGGTTATAGCTTAATTCCATTCTGATTGATTCACAGTTTGGCTAGGGACTTCCAGAATAATTGTGGATCCCTCTTACACGACTGCTGCCTTATTTAGTCCATTCGAAGCAGACTGTCTCACTGTGCTATTCCTTGTGTTCATTCTGGATTATTTTTCTTTTATGTCTAACTAGTCACCCCATACAAATACCTTTACAACTCACCTGATTTGTATTTAGAGAAGTATATCTTATTTCTTGTAAAAGTGTATTGTCTGCATAGATTTTATGACACATGAAAAAGTGCATCCCTAAAATCTAATTTCCCAAGAACAAGAGAATCATTTGGAATAGATATTGCTCTCAAATATCAATCTCCACTTTACAGAAGAAGAAACCCCCATCTTTCATTTCATCCCCATTACTCAACTAATGGGAGAATGCTGCAAAATAAATATGAGGTTATTAAATATGTATTTGCAAAAACGTCACCTTTTGAACAAAGCTATGATCAAATTCATGAATGTGAGGTGTTTTCTGTCATGTGCCTAGGGTTTAGCTAGGAAAAACATAATTAAGCTATCACAATTCTTCTCAAATGTACCAATACTCTTTTTTAAAGATCTCATGATGCAGATGAGAGCCAGATCTTCGTGTTTAATCATATTCAACATTTATTTATGGTTTCAGCATATTCAGCCTTATGGCTGAATGCATTGTTAATGACATGTGTCAAAAGTCAGTTTATTTAAAGACTAGCAAAAAGTACCCGTTCTCCAAAAGGGTTTTGTAGACAGACATGACAAAACTCTCATCAATTTTTGAAAATCAGTGATCCTGTAGGTCACTGTAAACTGCACTGAGAATGGGCATGTGTAGCTGTCTGACATACCTCAGAGTAGATATTGGGGAGAAGCGAGAGTATGCTGCTGCATACTGGCATCTTCTGTGCTCTCTCCCCACCTGCTGCCTCGCACTGGCATGGTGCAGTTCATTGTGGTGCATTGCAGTGCAAATATCTTGGACACTGTGCATCGTAGGGCATTCAAACATGGTTTGCGAGGGACCTCAAGTTTTGGTCTTCATTTTGAGACCGGTCCTTCTACGACCACCTTGATGCGTTGCCGATTTCAGGCAACTGTCTTATGTGTGAAGGTGCTGAAATCCGGGGAAATCAGTGGAGTGTCCACATATCATGTAGCCAGTAATGTTTGGAACGTCCTAACAGGTAACTATGCAGAATCTGGTGCAGATTGGTGAAACAGTGTGGAATTGTATGAGGAACAACCTTTCGCCAAGCCACATTTTCACTTTTATAAATATGGATAGATAGATAAGGGTCTTCTGGAAATAAAAAAAAATACTCACCCCATCTATCTCAATATGTTATCATTGGCAGATGGCAGTCTTCCAAAAAAAGAAACTTCAAAGATGCAATGAAACATATGTCTATGTATTTGGTCCTTAAGGTCTGATAGGAAGCCACACTCAAATTTGCATAAGGTCTTTAGTAGTCCTAAATTAAGATATTTCCGACTTTCTCCTTCCAAACAGACTGCCAGGATTTAAATATTGTCACATGTAATGAACACTCAATTAAGGAAACCAGACTGTTGCATATCTCGTTATGTGGCCACATTTTTAATTGCATGTCTGTTCCCTCTCACCAGTCACATAGAAGTTCTCATACATCCACTTCACTGCTTACTAATAGGTAAAAAGCTAATCTCCAAGCAAAAACGAGACTTCAGGTCTCCCAGTAGCATTAAGGGAACAAATAATGGGCCTCTTTACAAGTTTGTCACTTAGGGAAAGCATTATATGCAATTCCGTTACCTTCATTTTTCCTGCACTGCCAAACTACAAGTTTGGTGGTATTACCACCGGTGGAATTACTGGGTGGTATTATTGCTGATTTCAGGTGGTAAAGTGGAGGAACTAGGTAGATCCCCCACTTTACCTAAAAAATCAGCTGTTTTACTATCCTGTAATTCCACCAGTGGTAATAGCGCCACAAATAAAATGGGGATTTACACCCCCAAACTGCCACTTGTAATCTGTTGTTATTACCACCGGATGTAATCCAACTTGGTGGTATATTGGTAGTATTACCTACGAGATGCCACCAATAATAACAAGCTCCAATGTCTTTGAGGATTTAAAAAAATAATCATGTTTTTGTTGATTAGGAGCACCTGTTTTATTCCATGGGAAATACTTCCTGTTTTAGGGACTAGCTTGTTGAATCAGGAAGACACATACCAAAGTTTAACCAGAGTTCACCCCTTAGTGATTTCTTTTCACAAATAAAAAACACTGAAGAGCTTGTTCAGACATTAGGTAATACATTCAAGGATAACCATTTAGAATATTTTAATTTGTTGCTGATGGGGAAAAGAAAAATGTGTGACAGTCAAGAAATGTTCATATCATTGGCTCTGATCATTTGAAACAGCATTTTGTTGTTTAGAAAGCTGGCAAAAGAATTGTGTTTTTGATCACTGATTTTAAATGATTGTTTTTGTGATAGGGGCTGTAGTTATCATCCCCTTTCATAAACAGACGGCATTACATTATTTTGTGTAATGCATTACAAATGTCACGTACCGAGGCCTACATTTCTGGAGGTCAAAATGTGGGCCATAGGAGATACTTCGGATGTCTGTTTTTTTCCCAATGGAACAGTGGTTCGAAATTAAACATGTATTTAACAAAAAATGCAGCAGTTCAGAGGACACTTCAAAAAGTCTTAAAAAAGAAAAAGCCTTCAAAATGCAAGGTTCCACAATCATGATCAACAGCAAAGCGTTCTTCCAGTAAAGTAATTTATCTTTTTTTTTTCAATGTGTCATTTTTTCTTTTCTTCTGGCGTTTCTGGCGTTTCTGATGATGGTGGGATTCATTTGGGATTGCACATCGGAAGTAATCTCTATCTGTTACAATGAGGAATTAGTACAAAAGAATGGTCATTATCAAGCATGGACACAGATGTATTACTGACAGTCTGACTTGTCATTTCCCTTTTTGAAATACAAATACAACTTCCATCCTCCCATTTTTACATTCTTACTTTATCTTTATGATAGTTGAAATCCATTCTTCTTTCAGGTTTTCTCCAGGCACCTTATTCTGAGGCCACCTGCACCACACTCAGAGGGTTGCCTAGTTTGCTGTAGGGTTGATCTGAGATGACAACTTTTAATTTGGACGATGCAGACACAGTGTTTTTCTGTCTGATCCCCTTTTGGAATTTCAGTTATTATATCCATGAGTTGAAAGGATTCTATCCTTGAAGGAACAAACCCTTTCTCCTTACAGTAGACCCTTTCACTTACCTCAGGCTCCTTTTTGTGGTCTTGATGCCGAAACATGTTTGCATACTTCATTGCTGTACAATATTCCTACAGTTTTCAACATATTCATGCAGAGCAGAAGCATTGATCAATGTCTGTTCCTGTGTACCATATAACACATATTGTGCGAACTATCAGTCATGATAGCAAATGGGGACATGTATGCAGCAGAAGAAGGGGGAGGACGCAGAGGCAATAGAAACAGGGGTAGTCACAAGTCCCAACTCAACTCAGAATCAACCAAAAACTCCTTAAGTACTATTGATTTGTGTACATCTGTACTCCTCTGCAAGAAGCACGGTGGTAGGAAATGTGGGGTTTTCTTGTCACACGTCAAATCTCCCACATCTTAGTCAACACCTTACTGGTGAAGTGACTACCTCAGTCATACTTAATACTTTGAGGAAGACCAAAATGAGAGAGGGCATGGTTCATCATTAAAGGGTTTGACATCTCTGCCTTACAGTTCGGGGATGGGAGACATTCAATCCATTTTGTGAATGAGTTTGTCTCTGACAGCATGTATTTATGTCCCCTTGCAGACTAAAATGGCACCCCATCAAAACACTCTGTATAACAGACAAAGGTAACAGTATCCCTCTTTTCTGCAAGTAGGAAGCTGATCTGTCATCAAATAAATAATCTATGGTTTCTAGAGCTAGATTGTGTCTGATTGAAGTATATAAACCTTGACATCTAGTGTCACCAATTTAAATTCATCTCTCCAGTCAAATTTTGCAAGCTTTTTTTTACTAAATCTCTCAGTAACTCACTCTAGGCCACTGACTACGGGTCTCCCTTCTGGTATTCTTTCAAAGGGTTTGTGCACCTTTGGTAGAAAATACATGGTATGTAGTCTAAGACTTATAGTTGTTAAGAACAGCTTCTCATCATCAGTTGAGAGTCCTGTATGTGAACCTTTGTCAATCAGTTCCAACGCCAGGGTATTGATGTTTTTGCTAGGGTTAGTGAGTAACCTTTCATAACATCCCGGCTCTTCTAGATGTGTCTCTGCCATTTTAATGTAATCAAGTCGGTCCATTACTACAATGTTTCCACCCTTGCCAGCTGGTTTGATAATAATGCTCTCATCGTTGCTTAAGGTTTCTAATGCTACTCTCTCACTCATTGCCAAATTTTCCAATTGTCTCACTCTCTTGGGGTTATCAATATTATGGTGCATATCTCTTATCACTGCATTTGAAATAAATCAATGACATTTTATGGCCCTAAGGCAAGAATAAACATATTATTATTTGTTAATTCTCTCCCCATCAGACACTTCAGATCCATGCTCAATTCACCAAGGATCTTAAGTTAATCTGTTTCTTCTCGATCCTCTAAAGACATCACTAGTTTAGTGTCAAAAATATAGTGTACTGTCATTACACTGCCCGTTCTGTGTGTCACTGTCAGTATTCTCCTTGCCACTTTTGAATGGAAAGATGTTTTCAATTTCCGTTTCCTCACAAACTTAAAAGGATCAATGTCCATCCAATTGTTGGTAACTCTGGGAGCAAAAGAAATCCCTTTGTTCAATACCAACCTCTCTGATTCAGAAAGTGTTTTGATTGATAGATGAATTACTAAATTATTCAATGTCTTGGTTTCTGTTCTTTCTGGGTTAAGGATCTGGTGATCCTTCTTTTGGGGTCTGTTTCTTCGACCTCCATCCCGACCTCTCCCTCATCTAGTCCCTCTCCTGGTTTTGGACTGATTATAGTATTTGTGACCGGAGGCTCCTGGAATCTGACATGCTTGGTTTGATGCTTGAAATTGCCTTTTCTTATTCTCTTTATCTGCTCTAAAAACTCTTTTTCTGATTATTTATGGATGCCCCACCTGTTGTCATCACCCCACTCTTGGACTCACTCTTTCCATCGGATGACGAAGGTAATGATTAAGGTGTGCCCCAAATTGATCATGTTTTTATATCCTCATCATACCTTTCCTGAAAAATGTATACTCTATCATCCTGATAGTCCCTGTCGTCCGTAAAATGTTTTCAAGATTATCTAATCTTAATCTCATTTTGAAGAATCTTCAATAGCTCATACACTTTGTGTTAGTTCTTTTCCTTCAAAGCTGGTGAAGACTTCATTTCCTCTATTTCTGTTTTCACTGTTTCAATAACTGTCACTACTAGGAAGTGCTCCCTCTTATCATGTTTAATTAATAGCTCCATCATAACGTTGGATCTATGGTTAAGATTTGTTTACACCTTGTCTGCTAAATCAGAGTCTTCCGGATTGTCAAAATCTGGAAAAATTAAATTTTGTTTTTTCCATATATTGATTAAGTGTTGTTAGCTCCCAAAATGTATTTATTTCTTTCGCAGATAGTGTCTCAAGATGAACAAACTTCTGTCTTAATGTTTCTGCTATATTACTTGTACTTCTAAATGTATTTGTAGTGCTCCCTCTAGACTATCTAAGACATACATTTCCCCTTGCCTTGGTAGGTTTTTCTCCCTCTTTTCAATGTATGACATATTGTAAAATATTATAAGTTTCCATTATTTTATATATGGTGCGCTATTTTGTTCTTAATGGTTAAGTGTGTGGCTTTGGGTGTTTGACAATTATTGAACATGGGGAATGCTTTATTTTGGTATGGCTCATGGCATTGTTCACAATCATTTACTTTGTTTTCATGTATGGTGAACTATTTAGATATATTACCAAGTCCTGATAAATACCTTTTGAAGTTCGAAACCCATATTGGCTTTGAGTGTTTACACAACTATTAAAACAACATTATAGACTTTGTTTGTTGTGTATCTGTACAGGAGTAGGGTTTTGGAATGTGTGTGTTCGGAGATTAAAGCTACAGATGTTGGGTCTTGGAACTTCAGAACTGGGAGCTAAGGAGCACACGGAATACAGTCAAATTGGTGTATTTTTCATTTATGACCTAGGGTGTAGATTTTTTACTTGAACCATGCTAGCACCCGCCTACATTTGAGAGTTCTGATAAATGTACATTTACCTCACATGCTAGAAAAGTGGGAGGTAGCTTGACACAATACCAGTCCACTGACCTCACTATAATTCCTAGAAGGGGCTTGAAAGGACTCTGGAGCACAGATGGAAGGATGTTGGGAGTGTACATTATGGCAAGCACATGACATTATGACCAAGGCTGCAGAGAAAGAGGTTCAACTAGTGTGGAGGGAGGGTTGGCAGGCCAGCAGGAAAGAATGGCTTGATGATATTAGCTGCCTGGACAAACAGTCTGGTTTTATAAAGGGAGTTGGCACTATTTTAAATTTGACAATTTTATCAGCCATTAAAAAACAAGTGATTGCAAGAAAAACAACCAGTCTTTTTAGCTTTAATTGATTTTAGGCAAGGTTTCAATAACATTTCTCGCCATCACCTCTGGACTGTCCCGCTTATATTGTATATTTTATTTGTCAATTTTATTCAAAAACCGTCATTAGAGTGAAGCTCACAACTGATGGTATACTATCACAGCCAATATCAACAAACAAAGGGTTAAAACAAGGATGTACATTCGTGTCAATTTTATTTAGTATTTTATATTAATGATATTGGGGAAACTTTTAAATCAGTCCAAGCATTTCCGCCTAAACTGGGATCATCAGAAATTGCATGGTTGCTGTATGCAGATGATCTAGTGATTTTAGACAAAACGCCAATAGGACTCGAGAGGAAGTTAACAGCTCTAGACAATTGTGCCCACGCCAACCACTTAGCAATCAATAATGCCACGTTGAATATTTTAGTTTTCCATCATCATACTGCAAAAGCAGGATTCAAATGTAACATTTGTTTTGAAAGTGTCAAATTAAAGATATCTTGGCATCAACCTAAGTACAAATCGATCTGAACAGCCCTACAAGAATGAGTTTAGAAGCAGAATAACACTACTAGCCACTCAGGGCAAAGCCCTACAGAAAGAAATACGGGAAATTCTCCTACAAACCGTCAATTATATTCTATAGACTTAAAGTTATCACCATAATTACATATGATGCCCAATCCAAAGCTCCTCCCAATTGTCGCAGATGGGAGAGTTTAGAAGGCCTGCATTGGAAGAAAATATTAGGACTTCCCTCCAGTACACCTATTGCAGTTATGAGATTTTAATTGGGGTTGATCGCCCTAGCAACAATTGTGTCCTGGCAATACCTAGCAGCATATCGCAAATGCCTGGTATCTTCACCATCTACGATGAACCTACTTCCAATCTTAAAAGCTATTCTAACGCAAATGTAAAAAGGTCCTCTTCACTTGTGGAAAGTTCATTGTCTATATATCTTAGAAGAAACTGACATTTAAATAGAGTTATTACTGGAATATCCTGATAAAGCTAAACAAAAGTTGTGGTGATGGGATTGGTGCCACACTTGGGATCTTTGTACTAAGTACTCAATATTTGAATCTGGACCTTTCAACACAAACCAATCAAACAACTTCCCTTCTATTTAACAAAATTCCCCGATCCAGTTTACGCTGTCGCAATCCTTTGCCTAAGACTTACCTATGGACGACCAAGGCTAGAATGGCTAAATTCAAACAATTTAATACATTACTAAGAACCAAATATAGATCCATATTTTTAATGTGACTAATATCTTTCTGAACATTGCAATAGTCCAGTTTCTCCTGGCTCTTAACTTATAATATAAGTAGCATACTACATGAATCTGGTGTCCAGCGCTTGAGAAACTATATGAAGTTGTAGATATTGATACTTGTATTTATTTCCAACATTCAATGTAAAATCTCAATTTTATTAACTAAAAAAACATTTTATTGTGTATTTTTAAACTGAAATATATTATTGCCTTATTTTATTGAGTGTTAATACTGCTGCTGTCGAACCTTTTGATATTAATTCAAGTGCATTTGACTTCTTAATGTTTTTATTCTTGTTTCTATTTTGATTCAAAACTAACTTGCACAAAAACAATGTAACACTGTCCAAACATGTACTATGCATATTCAAGAATGTGTTGTGTATGTTTTCTATTATTATTCTAAATGTATTTTCATTTTTTAATGCTTTTAAAACTTTACTTGTGTATAGCTTTGTCTGAAGTTGAACTGTGTAAGGACCAATTAAACTGATGACTGATCCCATGAACTTTTAGAAATAATATCTGAAATGAGCCAAAGTGAAATGGATCAAATAAACAATCAAATGATAAGAATATATATGTATGGTTGCATGAATGTACATGCAAAATATTTTGCAATGCAAACTAAATACTTCAACCTATGTTATGAAAAGTATTTCTTGTGTTGCAAAGGTTGAAATGTTCAACCAAAACAAGTGTAAATAAAAATATATATATATATATATATATATTTCATGGCCTACGGCAGTGGCCGTGTAGTTATGGTTAAGGTGCTAATCCCATAGGAAGAGCACTTTTTGGGTGGCTTATAACTTCCCTCTCCCTGAACGAATCCTCACGAAACTTTGCAAAGAAAGTATATGGCCCACAATGACATGTTTTGCAAAGTTTAGTGAGGTTTGGTGCAGGGGGGCAAAGTTATAAGGGGATCCCAACATTTATTTTTTTCCCATAGAGCGAATGGGGAAAAAAGTTTGCTCACGCCTACAGCTCAAACCGCTGGATGGATTTGCACCAAATTTGCGGCAAGAGCAGTGGCTTGGTCCCGAAAGTGTGCTTTTGAAAATGTGGTGTAAATCCGTCCAGTAGTTTGTTTTTTAAATTACCAAAAAGTAGGTCTAAAAAAAATTAGTGATATCTATCTCCGCTCCGTGGACATATTTCCCTGTTCGCTCCGTGGACAGGACACTGATTGGCTAATCGGCTTGCGTCATGTCCGCAGACCTACAATGTGTTCGCTGATTGGCTGGGTTGAAGCGTGAGGTGCATCGTATTGTTTTGATGCATCCTCCATCTTGGATCTGTGGACATCCGCAGACAGCGCGGCGATGAACGGGGGAAAAATACAACTTTGGGGAGTGTGTTGTTGTGTAAGAGTGCTTGGGGAGTGTGGGGGAGTAAGAGATGGGTCAAATGCTGTATTTGTTTAGGTGGCAGGTGCACCTGATGTGTTTGTCATGTCCGTGGTCACCGCAGCTGTCTGCAGACATGAAAAATGTACTTCTGGGTATTTTACTTTACTATGATATTGGTTTTGGGTTGTTAGTACAGCGTTGATTGTAATTAATAATCTGTATAAGTGGCCCATATAGCACAGTTAAAATGTGTGATTCTATGGGTGTGTTATGCTGCGGTGGTTGTGGCCAGGGCCTAGAGTCTTGGGTGCATGGCTGAAGGCCATAGTTTAGGTACCCACGACTCTAGGCCCTGGTCACAACCACCGCAGCATAACACACCCAAAGAATCAAACATCCATCAAATATCCACAAATCTACAGTTTGTGTACTGTTTGATTTGTATAGTTTGTATGTGAAGTTTTGGCTACATCATGCAATGAAGATTGTAGAGTTTGGTAACAAGCACTGTAGTATAACATATCCATGGAAGTAAACATTTTGGATTATGGTGTATGGTTAGATATTTGCTTCAATAGTTGTGTTATGGAGCAGTATTTGTGAGGTGAATTATTATATACTTAATGTTTTATTTTTTATGACTGTATATATTTTTTTCATGACTTGAGTAACTGGAGCAGATATTCGTTTTCAATTTCTGTGATAAAAGAAAAGATCATGTTAATGTAGGTAGTTCATAATGAGTTATTGCATTGCATAATAGACATTTCAGCATTATTTCGACCCTCATATTTACAGGCCGATTCATTGAATTAATGTGCGCTGAAAATTTCTGCGCAATCGTGTGAATCGCAGCGCAAGTGCAAAAATCGCAGCGAAACCCGTGCACAGTGATTCATGGAAGTCTGTGCACGTGTAAATCCATGGATGTGCGCTAAAATCCTGCGTGGCGCACGCTGGCGCACACGTCTTCAAACAGTGTGGCTACGCGCACAGCGAAAGCGCACATAGTGCAACGCACACAACAAAAGTAGGTATAACACGGGGCGTCACACGCGGAATGGGGAACAACACGTGAAAATGTGGGCGTCATGGGGGAAGTCCAGGAGGCAAATGCGCGGACCGCCCACAGGCGCGCCCACAACACGTATTCATGGAATCGAACGGGGCTAATGCGTGCACCAAAAAACACACGCTAATCCAGAAACACGTACGCCAGCAGGAAGCAGGCGTACGTGGACCCGTGTAGCATAAAAGTGCGTGCAAAGAACAAACAAGCTCAGACGCTAAGATGAATATACCGTTCCTTGCAGCAGTGGTCGTGGGATACCACAGGAGGAGGATAGTCAGGCCCAGAATTTTTACACCCAGAACCAGCCTTTTTGGGATGCCTGATGACCAGGTGTATGGGAGGTACAGGTTTCCACCTCACATAATACTCTACCTGGTGAGTGAGTGGGAGGATGACCTCACATCACCCACCCTGTGCTCCCAAGCACTGAGCCCCCTTGAAAAGGTGCTTAATGTACTGCACTTCTTGGCCACTGGATCATTTCAGCGGACAAGTGCTATAATGGGGGGGGTGTCACAGGCCACGCAGTCACGCTGCCTACACCAGGTAATGGCCATCATGACTGTATGCCCATCAGTCCGCAGGCACATATACCTGCCCAGAACACCTGCAGAAAGGCAGGCTGCCGTCCAGGATTTCTACGGGGTGGCACAATTCCCCAAAGTGCTAAGTGCCATTGATTGCACCCATGTGGCTCTACGTCCCCCCAGGGCAACGGAGCACATCTATAGAAAACTCAAGCATTGGCATTCCATCAACGTGCAGGTAGTATGTGATGCCAAGGGAATCATCACCTCAGTATATGCCAACTATCCAGGGTCCACCCATGACAGTTTCATTTACAGAATGACAACCCTAAACCAGGACCTAGAAGCTGGGTGGCATGGCGATACATGGCTGCTTGGAGAGTATAAATGCCGTTGCACATGCATGCATGCATGTCAGATACTGAGTAAATGTCACAAACCCACTAATGATAGGGGACAGTTCCTACCCTCTGAGCACCCACATGATGACGCCAATGCGGAACCCCACCACACCAGCAGAGGTAAGATACAACACAGCCCATATTGCAACCCGGGGCATGGTGAAGCGCACATTCAGAGTGCTCAAGTCATGCTTTCGCTCCCTTGACCACTCTGGTGGGCAGCTGCTATATGCTCACCCAGTAGTGTGCAGCATCATAGTGGCAGCATGTGTCCTGCACGATGTTGCAACACGCCGGGGCCTGCCGGTGGACATGGTGTTTCCCCCACATCCCCAACCACATGCACGGCCGCTGCGCATGGGAGGGGAAAGGGCACGTGGTGAGGCAGCCCGTACGCAGCTGATGGCTAATTACTTCACCTAAAATCACACCCCTGTGGAGTGCACACAGCCCTGGCACATACCAGCTGACAATCAATGATGATGACATAACGGACAGTCAACTGTCACAACCATACCAGCCTGAGATTGGTCACCTGGAAGTGTTACATTGTGTGCATCCCTACCTACCGAAACACCACCAATGCTGTGTCATTAAAAGACATACATCTATGATGCTAAATTGATAACCCCCTTGCAAAATACAACATGAAAACAGCGCCATGTCACCCAACCCCTCCCCAGCTTCGCCACCCAGCACACCATGGCATGTCATGCAATGTGAAAGCAAACAAAGCATTGCACAAGACCTGACATAAGTGTCACAAAGTGCACTGTCCCAAATGGAAACTGCCCACAGACACAATGCTCCCAGTAATCAATAACAAACAGCACACATGAACAAATACTTACCACCAACACAATACAGCAACACACCATGAAACATTGCAAAAACATGACAGTACTAAGTCAAAGTAGTGGTAGTCTTACAACCTGAATAAGCCAGCACATCAACCCCTTCCAACTGTAGAGTGTTGCTGCCATGTAAATGTGTCAGTGTACTGCATACAACATGAACTCCATCTGCAAAGGAGACGTCCTTCTGAAGACATGAGGAAGGAACCTGCAAATTAGGAGGAAGACATGGATGCACAAGCACATATCAATACACCATTCAGTGTACAATACAACAATACCCACTAGGGATGTCCACACAGTATTGACTACAGACTGCCCACACAGCTCATTGGAGCCCAATTTCACTGTGTAAGTCAATGTCACTTGGTCACACCCTTTGCAAGCCCATGGAAACGGGAAGCAGGAGGTGTGTGTGTGTCACAAACCGAAGCATCTAACCCAAACTCAGGACAAGCCTGCATGTGCCCAGCCGGAATACAGTGGATGCCCAAGGCAACACACTGTAAAAAAAAATAAAAAAAATAAAAAATGGCCATGTGCTGGCCAGGGGGGGAGGCCACCCAGGAGGTTTGAGGACAGGGTGCACACCAACACCCACCTGCGTGGATGTTGCGAAAAAAAATATACCTCCATGGGCTCATGGCCTGCACGGCTATGCCATTGTGGGAGAACTGCTGTCGCTCTCTTCACCCTCTGCTGCTGCATCAGGAGGTGGTGGCACTATGGGAGGCAGCCCACGCAAAGCCCTGGTATGGTCCTCCAGGGAAGCAAGCATGCAGGTCTGGAAGGTCTGATTCTGGAGGATTAAAGTGCAGAGATCCCCATGCAGCACCTCACGGGTTGCCTGCACTTCTGTACGCATGGCCTCGCGGGATGCCCGGATCTCCTCACGTGCTACCTGCAGTTCAGCTGAGAGCGAACGTGTGAGCTGCTCCAGCTGCTGTTCTGCCCTAACATTTTTTCGGGAAGCCTCAAGTTCAAGCAGACTCTGCCTGAGGTTATGGAGTTCTACCCTGAGGGCTTCCCTGTGGCCCTGTGACTCTACTGATATGGATTCGCGCAGAGTCTCCAGTGCTGCCTGTCAGTCCCTGTTGGACGCCAACATGTCTTCCCTGTGTGATTGGCAAATGGAGTCTGTTGCCTGCTGTTGTTGCTCCATCTGCCTTTCAGGGGGGATAATGGAAGTGGCCACCCTCTCCTTTGCCTGAGCCATCATTTCTACTGATGCTGCCTGTTGGGTTGCCATACCGTACATGGAGTTTTCCCATACAGTATTGCCTGGTGGCGCACGGCGACCTCATCGGTGGGTGCCACACCTGTTTGGGGCAAACCGATCTGTACCTTGCTGTGCTGGCACTGCCTGAGGCTGCATGACTGCATTCCCCCTCTGATCTGCTGGCCCAGGAACAGGATCAGATGTTGCAGAGTGTGACCCTGCATCCGTAACCGCCAAAGGCGGACCTACCAACACTAACATCCCCATAGAGGGTTCTACTCCTGGTGCAGGTGGGTTGGACAGAACAGAATCCCTGCCAGAAGCACTGACCTGCAACAGCACATAAGTCTGATCATCCGACTCAGCACATGAATAGAGGTCTGGGGAGCTGCACCCAGAGACACCCCTCGACAGTATGGTCTGCAGTACCAAAGTGTTTTCACCCACCACCACACCACTTCCCCCACTGGTGCCTGTTCGTGGCTGAGAATCCTCCTGGGTCTGTACCATCTCCTGAACCTCACCAGCATCAAGTGCGTCGTCACCTGCAAAAACATGAAATACAAGACATGGAAACAGGCATGAGCACCATAGCACACACATAGGCCTGACAGGACAGAGATCCTGTACATGGTTTACACATGTCCCACATGACTATAACCCTGGCATGCATGCACTGTCAATGAGTTTGAAGGGGAGTCAAAAAGGCAGACAAGGAGGACACCAAGATGGAAAAGCAACACATTCACAGCATGTTGTGTAGCACTGGCATCACACATCAGCCTGTGAGTCGCATGTCCGATACACATACATGACACATGCCAGCACACAGATGTCATGTAGTATACCCATGGTAAATTAGACAACTACAGTGATATGTCAGTGAATGAGTACTGTCACACATCCATGTCACATGGACATGATGAGAAGATTAATGCAGAATAGTGTTGCAAAATATGCATGTGCCACACACTGCAACACATCCAGTGTACAATAAGACAGTGATTGTAGGCAGATGTACACATCAATGGTTGGTCACTTCAACATGACAGGAAACAACTATCATGTTCCACATGCAAACAGGCCCTAAAAATAAATTTCAGCAGGCCAATACTCCCTCGCCCTGAATGGTCTAATCATTCACATAACCAGGTAACTAAAGTGGCACAATGTGGGGTGTAAACAATGACAGAAGCATGTCACATATGTGGCATTAGAGATGGAAAAAGCATATACAAAATGGGATGATCTAAACAGTCAGCCTGCATGAACACAGAAAAAAACAGAACAATGTTGTTGCAAGATGATAGTTCAAGTGCAACAGCAGTAATGTGGACCTAATTGGCTACTGTGGGCAGAAGGGATACTGTCATACCCAAATCAAAGGCACGTGAATGTATTGGAGGTAGCACATGGGTGACCCATAACACTCAGGAGTACACACCCTCACCTGGCACTCAATCAGAACCCGTCACCCAAACAACATACACATGGATTACACACACATGCATGGGCGCTCACCGGACAATGAGTCGTAATCAGGTAGCTCTCCCATGCCTTGGATCTGTTCCTCTGTGATGAAGGTCCCAGCAACAGACTCATGGTCAGTGAGTTTGTTGTCCTCTGGTGGAGACCCACCGGCAATTACCAGAGTAGCGGCATGATTTGAGGCCAGCTTGTTCTTTGCTCTGCGTTTCAGGTCATTCCACCACTTGTAGCAATCATCAGCTGTGCGCCTCACAAATCCAAGGGCACCTATGCGGTGAGCGATGGTCTGCCAGTGTACCCTACGTTGACCAGGTGTGGTCTTGCACCCTGCAGTCACCACCATTTCGCGGCTATGTGCCGACACATAGGTCACAAGTGCATCAAGTTTGGCGTCATTAAAGCTAGGCTTCCTTGATGTGCCGGACTGTTAAGCCGTGTCTGGGGTCTCAGCCTGTAGTGCCAGAGCACCCTTCTTCCTCTTTTTCAAAGGTGGAGCGGAGCCTGAGTGGCTTACGCCGCTCTGGTCAGTAGGGGCAGAAGCGCCGGTGGACTGGGTACTGGGAGTGTGCAAAGGCACAATGACCATAGGTCTTGGTGCAGGCATTGGCTGAAGTGTGATGTTGGCAGGGGCAACGTCGGTTTGAAGGACCTGGACCAACACTGTCCCGGCTGGGAGACTCAGAGCTGGGGTGGATAGAGCTGCAGCTGCCGTGCAGCCTCCCCACCCTGCCTACTTGGAGCAGCAGATGACATCGCTGCCCCAGATCCACGTGGCCTGGTGACACCAACTTGCACCACCACACGTGGCTTAGACTTGCTGACCTGGAAGTCAGCCTGGGAGTCATCCTGTGCTGGGTCAGGTGCCACAATGGGCTGGTCCAACAAGCGCTGAGCTGGGATGGTGTCAGCTATGTTTCCCACAACCATGTCCCTGATTGGTCCTCCATACATGGGGGTCTAGGGGCACCCTGCAAATCCTGGCCACGTCCCCTACCGCGCCCACCACGCCCCCCTTTTGGAGGTCGGCCACCTTTGCCTCCCTTACTGCTTGTTCACCTCTCAACCATGGCACTGATGTTGTTGTACGTATGGGAGTAGCAGTAAATGATTGTCCTGGGCGATTGAGGGTGAAAAGGGTTGGGCACTAGATGGAAATCATACCCTAGTGCTCTAGCAAGGCTGTCTGTGACCCCTGGGGGAAGATGACGGTTCACGCAACGCACAGGCACCCCGAAAACAAAAAATAACATGCACGCAACCCCTCGTAGACCACGTGCGTGGAAAAATGAACCCACAGTACGCTGTGGCACCCAGGAACACAAAAATAAGCGTATGCGTGTTAAACGCAGCCTACAATGACCTCTGAAGGGGTACGCGACACACAGGGCAAGCACAGTTGGTAAATGCGTGCGCGACTCACCATCTGCCTGGAACAAGGACGTGAAAAAACGCGCGTGTGCGCGTTGGCAACACCCCCGCCAAAAGAAGAATTGTACGCTGTCTGAGGAGACAGGACAAAAGAAGAAGTGAACGCTGTTTGAGGAAACACACCCAACAAAAAAAACGAACGCTGTCAGAGGTAACAGGGTGTACGAACTTGAAACGCTGCGAAGTAATCACGTGTGAACCGACAAGAAGTACAGAATTCACCCACTCGCTTTCCACAAAAAGCATGTACAAGGAAATGGGGTCCTACACATACCTTTTAAAGTGGCCCACACGTACAACATCACTTACGCGTGTACGCGCTAAGGCCCTTTCCTCCTAATTACACAAGCTGACACTAGGACGTGCAATTTTTGGACGTGAACGATGAACATGCACCCGTGTTGATGGAAATGCCCGCGCGCGTCACGTCACAGACGCGTAGGCCCTTTCCTCAGATTACACGCATTCACACGCGGACGTGCAGTTTTTTCACGCGCCATGACCCACTATGGCCACGTCACGAGGGAAATGCCCGTGTGCGTCGTGTCACAGACGCGCTTGCGTGCTAAGGGCCTTTGGTCCAATGAAACCGCGTACGTGTGCTGACACGCTTACGCGCTAAGGGACTTTCCTCAAATTACAGGCAGACGTGCAAGATTTTCACGTGCCAAATCACTCCGTATCAAGCTGGCCACGCAACAACACATGGAAGACCACGCTCCTGCCCAGAAGACCGAATTACTGCCCCCCAGAGCACACAAGTTTGAATTACAACCGCATGGTTATGGTGTCACATATGGATGTTGGTTCCAGCTGCATGTATCTGCACTGTGTACGTGTGCATGTGTGTGTATTTGACAAGTGTGCAACTGTGATGCAACATGGATGCATGTGGCACTGACATGTAGAAGGCTGAATGCCAGATGTGACATGGATGGCGATCTCATCACTCTGACAGTTGCTGGACATGCACACATTCATGTAAGTGTGTTGGTGTGTGTGCATGTGTTGTGTACTCTCCGTGTTTCATGTGACGTCAGGCTCACCTTTGATGGATGCTGATGCTGTTGTATGTGTATGTATGGTGCTTCCTGGTGCAATATTGCTGTGGAATTGCTCATGTGTGTGAGTAGAAATGACATGTGTGTTAGGGAGTGTGATGCCATGTCTGAAGTTTACACTGCCACTCATGTACAACTGTCGTGTGTATCAGTCCATTGTACAGTGCCTTGATGCCTGTGTTCTATCTCTCCCTGTCTGCAGTGTCAACTGATGAAGAGGGCGGAGAGGGTGCTGTAGAGCAAAGCGGCAGGGATCGCACCACCAGCAGGAGATGCAAGGCCCGGCTCCCCTCCCAGATTGTCATCTCTTCGGGGAGTGAGGAGTCTGGTGCCGCATCCCAGGCCGCAGCTGCCGAGGGTAGGTCCAAAAGGCAGAGGTTGGAGATGGACTCCTCGGCAGCAGAAGGGGCAGCTGAAACCCCACAGGGTCCGACGGAGGAAGATGGCATGGAGTCATCCAGGTTGGTGGGGGGTTTGGAGGAGGAGAAGGCCGTGGAAGGGACACAAACGGGTCTGGAGGTGGGGATTCCACTAGTGCCAGTGGTGCAGTGCAGGGGCAGGGACAGGAGGCAGCACAGACCACCGCAGAGGTACCTGTGTGTAATCCTGTCCCTGATCATGTGACTGCATCATCTGGCACCAGCAGAGATGCCTACGTCCAGACCCGTTTTCAGGGAGGGGATGGGCACACAACAACTGGCCTTCCTCTCCCTGCGGACGTGGCTATCCGGGACCGTGTTGAGCCTCTCCTGGTTGGGATAGCGTTGTGTCAACGGGGCATGAGAGGTGACCTGCGGTGTTTGCGTGAAGACACTGCACGTCATCTCGGATGCCTCTTTGACTGCGTTGACCTACTGGGATGGGTCACCAGTGCTGGTTTCCTCCGTGTGCTGGACCTTCTTGCAACCCCCTCCTCACCTGAACCCCCTACGTGCCAGTCGTCCTCCATGCCATCTTCCCACCCATGTATCACCTGGGTACCCTGTGGAGCTGTCTCAGACCCAGCGGCCAGGCTGGTGGAGGACACATGCCAGCCACAGTCGTGAGTCGGACGTCCAGCAGGGGTGGCCACCACGACAACTGCACCCCAGCCGGAGGAGGACTTGCAGGCAGCAAGAGCCAGGGCGCAGGCACAGCAGCAGCAGCAACATGGTGGGAGCAATGATGGCTCGGGGCCTTCAACATCGGAGGGGCAGGCATCAGCCAGAGGGCAGGAGGACCCAGGATTGCAAGTGTCTTCTGTGTAACAGCAGTTGGACCACGCCATAGATCGGAGCGGCAGCGGGCGAAAGAGGCACAGCTCACAATGGTCAGGGCGGAGAACTCCATGCGGAGGGCACTGAGGCGGGCCGAGTGCCTCGAGAAAATTTGCAGGGAGTTGGAGGCCAACATGTCATCATCCCTGCGAACCCTCAGGGCCATGGAAGAGGACCACCTCCAGGACATTGAGCGGGAGTTCAATGATGCCCTGGCCCGGGACATCCAAAAGTGAGCCATCGGACTAGCCCGCTGCCATTGTAAATAGTTAGTTAGTGTTAGGTTTCATTTTGGTTTTCATTTTGTTTTGGGCCGCTTGGACAATACCCCACATTTTTGTATATAGTTCTTCATTATTTAGTGTATTTTTGTAGGTTTCATTTGGACAGTTGGGCTCATGGACCCAGGATTTCATCCTTGTAAATAGTTGGAGTGTGGATTTGTCGGCATTTTCTTTTTTGATTTTCCCATGGAGCAATGGATTTTACTTTTTCATTTCTGTTTGGATTTGCTTTGTTGGAAGGAGACTTTGGAGACATTTTTGATTTCATATATTTTGGATTCTGATTTCCTTTTTTATCATTATGTGACATTCTGCATTGTTTTCCTTATGTCCATTGTTTGGTATTTGATTTTCTTTCACCACATTTTTTGTTCAATACATTTGTTCCCGTACTTCAATGTGTGCCATTCTCTCATTGGTTTCATGCATGTCACGGTGTGGGTTTTCACATTCACTGGTACCCATTGTGTGTGTGTGACGGACATGTGTTGATGTACATACATGCCATTTGAGTTGTTGCATGTAATGGGCATTTCAGTGTGGGGTGTATGTTATGCTTGGTTGGTTATTTGGGCAGGGGTGGTGTGCCATGAGGGCCATGATTATGAGTCATGTTGAAATGTTGGGGGCGGAAATGAGTGGGGGCCTGCTGGCAGGTGCCCCTCACTGCTGGGGGGTGGGAGTGCTGGGGGACATGATCGGGACATGAGTGGGGGCTTGCTGGCAGGTGCCCCTCACTGCTGGGGAGTGGGGGTGCTGGGGGACATGAGTGGGGGCCTGCTGGCTGGTGCCCCTCACTGCAGGGGGGTGGGGGTGTAGGGGGACATGAGTGGGGGCCTGCTGGCAGGTGCCCCTCACTGCTGGGGGGTGGGGGTGCAGGGGGACATGAGTGGGAAAGAGTGGGGGCCTGCTGGCAGGTGCCTCTCACTGCTGGGGGGTGGGGGTGCTGGGGGACATGAGTGGGGGCCTGCTGGCAGGTGCCCCTCACTGCTGGGGGGTGGGGGGTCAGGGGGACATGAGTGGGGGCCTGCTGGCAGGTGCCCCTCACTGCTGGGGGGTGGGGGTGCAGGGAGACATGAGTGGGACATGGGTGGGGGCCTGCTGGCAGGTGCCCCTCACTGCTGGGGGGTGGGGTGCTGGGGGACATGAGTGGGGGCCTGCTGGTAGGTGCCCCTCACTGCTGGGGTGTGGGGGTGCAGGGGGACATGAGTGGGACATGAGTGGGGGCCTGCTGGCAGGTGCCCCTCACTGCTGGGGGGTGGGGGTGCAGGGGGACATGAGTGGGACATGAATGGGGGCCTGCTGGCAGGTGCCCCTCACTGCTGGGGGGTGGGGTTGCAGGGGGACATGAGTGGGGGCCTGATGGCAGGTGCCCCTCACTGCTGGGGGGTGGGGGTGCAGGGGGACATGAGTGGGTGCCTGCTGGCAGGTGCCCCTCACTGCTGGGGGGTGGGGGTGCAGGGGGACATGAGTGGGACATGAGTGGGGGCCTGCCAGCAGGTGCCCCTCACTGCTGGGGGGTGGGGGTGCAGGGGGACATGAGTGGGAAAGAGTGGGGGCCTGCTGGCAGGTGCCTCTCACTGCTGGGGGGTGTGGGTGCTGGGGGACATGAGTGGGGGCCTGCTGGCAGGTGCCCCTCACTGCTGGGGGGTGGGGGGTCAGGGGGACATGAGTGGGGGCCTGCTGGCAGGTGCCCCTCACTGCTGGGGGGTGGGGGTGCAGGGGGACATGAGTGGGACATGGGTGGGGGCCTGCTGGCAGGTGCCCCTCACTGCTGGGGGGTGGGGGGTCAGGGGGACATGAGTGGGGGCCTGCTGGCAGGTGCCCCTCACTGCTGGGGGGTGGGGGTGCAGGGGGACATGAGTGGGACATGGGTGGGGGCCTGCTGGCAGGTGCCCCTCACTGCTGGGGGGTGGGGTGCTGGGGGACATGAGTGGGGGCCTGCTGGTAGGTGCCCCTCACTGCTGGGGTGTGGGGGTGCAGGGGGACATGAGTGGGACATGAGGTGGGGCCTGCTGGCAGGTGCCCCTCACTGCTGGGGGGTGGGGGTGCAGGGGGACATGAGTGCGACATGAATGGGGGCCTGCTGGCAGGTGCCCCTCACTGCTGGGGGGTGGGGTTGCAGGGGGACATGAGTGGGGGCCTGATGGCAGGTGCCCCTCACTGCTGGGGGGTGGGGGTGCAGGGGGACATGTGTGGGTGCCTGCTGGCAGGTGCCCCTCACTGCTGGGGGGTGGGGGTGCAGGGGGACATGAGTGGGACATGAGTGGGGGCCTGCCGGCAGGTACCCCTCACTGCTGGGGGGTGGGGGTGCAGGGAGACATGAGTGGGGGCCTGCTGGCAGGTGCCCCTCACTGCTGGGGGTTGGGGTTCTGTGGGACATGAGTGGGGGCCTGCTGGCAGGTGCCCCTCACTGATGGAGGGTAGGGGTGCTGGGGGACATGAGTTGGTGATCATATTGCAACGTGACATGTGGCTTGGCTGGGGGGCATTCCCATGGTGGATGGGCTGCCTGCGGGACATGACCAGGGGTGCAGGGTGGTTCCCTGTGGTGTGGGCTGCCTGCAGGGGCCGTGGAGGGGGTAGAGGGGACACCTGGGAGGACCCACACTGCCAATTCACATGTAGGACTCCCCGCGCACCACACTGGATACACGTACCCCGCTCTGACAGCAAAATGGCGTGTGAAACTTCACGCGCACCCCCAAAATACAAGTATCCCGCTCTGACAGCAAAATCGTGTGTGAAACTTCATGCGCACCCCCGAAATACACGTACCCCGCTCTGACAGCAAAATCGCGTGTAAAACTTTGCGTGCACCCCAGAAATACACGTACCCCGCTCTGACAGCAAAATCGCATGTGAAACTTCATGCGCACCGCCGAAATACACGTACCCCGCTCTGATAGCAAAATCGCGTGTGAAACTTCCCGCGAACCCCAGTAATACATGTACCCCACTCGCACAGGGCCAATCACGTGTGAAACTTCCCGCAAACCCCAGTAATACATGTACCCCGCTCGCACAGGGCCATTCGCGTGTGAAACTTCCCGCGAACCCCAGTAATACACGTACCCCACACGCACAGGGCCAATCGCGTGTGACACTTCCCGCAAACCCCAGTAATACATGTACCCAGCTCGCACAGGGCCAATCGCATGTGACACTTCACGCAAACCCCAGTAATACACGTACCCCGCTCGCACAGGGCCAATCGCGTGTGACTCTTCCCGCGAACCTCAGTAATACACGTACCCCGCTCGCACAGGTCCAATCGCGTGTGAGACTGCCCGTGCAGCGGGGCACGTGTATTCGGAGGGGTTCACAGGAGTTTTATAGGCGTTTTCGAGGTTGTGAGCCTGTGCACCATGTCCGGGATTTGTGTGCTGTACATGGCGCAAGGGGAGGGGTTGGGGGCGTAACTGGCGCTGCTGCAGGGTCGATGCGCCACTCTGCGCCACGGCTGGTTTTGGATGTTAAAATCCATGAATACGCTGTGCGCGGAAATGGATTTTAGCGCACGCGGCTGGCGCAGAAGGTCGCACACGCACACTGTGCACCAGCCGTGTGCACCACTTGTGCGCTGAATTCTATGAATTACCCTCTTAGTAGTTTACAAACCAGTGTACTCTGCAATTTTCTCAGTTTCTGTGTTTTTTTAATAAATCATTGGGTCTTTGTGAAAAAAATTCATGCTGGATTTAAAAAAAAACTTTTTTTGTTATGGTACAATATATTTCTTTCTATGTTTTCAGTGTTTATTTGTTGTTTCTCGCTAATGTTCTATCTGTTGGCTTGTTGCATATTTTTTGGGGCAGTTAGATACCTGTTGGTGTATTCTAACCGGTTATAGTTTTTTATTTATATTTTCAAGTTACTCATCTATCTGTTGGGTTGTTGCAGAATTTTGGGCAGTTAGATACCTGTTGGCATATTCGAACTGTTTATTTCTTATATGTTAGTGGTATTGATTTATCTGTTTGGTTGTTGCATAATCTTGGGGCAGTTAGATACCTGTTGGTGTATTCTGTTTATAGTTTTCTAATTGAAGTTTTATTAATGCTTATGCACAGATTAGTTATTTAATTTTGGTATTAAGAATATTAAATAAGCATTTATACGATTTGCTGGTAATCTCTGCTTTAGAGTAATGGTACTATCATTACATTCAAACCATCCACAATTCTTTTTTATATATGCAGTGTAGTGACCTGCATTGGTTGTGGCTCCTGCGTGGTAGTTTATACCTATTGTGAAGGTTTTCTTACCAATTGATACTTGACCATGTGTAAATCCAGTCAGCTTGCAGTTGTTTTTGGTACCATCTGCATTGTAACATAAAAGCATTAGTATTACGTATTTACTATGTGTTTGTATTTGTAAGGTGGAGCGATTATCTGAATTGCAGGTAGTACATAATCTGCCATGGTTTGCATTTTGTACAAGTTGCTGAAATGGAATAGATTCACAGTTAGGTATGGATACATACACAAAGCATTCATTAGGGATTTGTTCCTGTGTCACATGGTTGCAGAGAGTGCATGTATGTATCCACATGTATGAAATCTGGAAGCTTTCATTTATAGGTATGTTTTTGTTTTCCAGTACTTGTAGTAAGTAAATTAGAAATTCTTGTGGATCTTCTTGTGAGTTTATAGTGAATTTCACCATTCCAGCACAGTAGTCCAATTCTTGTCTTATTCCATGAACACTGTATGTGTTGTCAGGATTGTTGGTTCCATTTCTATGAAGGACTAACATTTGCAAACACAATTGGTCTGTATTGTGTAAGTAAATGTTGTCAATAATTGGTGGCAATTGGAATAGAATATTTATTGCTACATTTGTGTAACAATTTACACCCGTTATATTTGAACATTTTAATGGACCTGTTAGTTCAGTGTCCAAGTCATTTCTTCGGAGTGTGTGTTGCTTCTTTGAAGAATTACCTGAGTTACTTTAAGTAGTAGATTCTTCTTTGGTTGTAGTAATTGATGACGTATTAGCTTCTTTTACTCTCTCTGGAGGATTTGCAGTAAGATCCTGTTGCATTTCTCTTTGAAGTAATTTTCTTTTAGAACGTTTTGCTTTTTATGGAGCAGGAGAGGTTTTTAGATGGGGGTGTACGGTGAACGTAGTCTATTGTAATCTAAAATGCAAGGAATATCAGCATTTACTTTACTTGCATCAAAGTTGATTATAAATAGACCGTCAAGTGTACGTAAGCGTGT
Source organism: Ambystoma mexicanum (assembly GCF_040938575.1). Taxonomy (NCBI): domain Eukaryota; kingdom Metazoa; phylum Chordata; class Amphibia; order Caudata; family Ambystomatidae; genus Ambystoma; species Ambystoma mexicanum. Next base: position 1,057,105,409 of record NC_090932.1, read on the forward strand.
TAGTGCTATGTAGCTCATGCCTTCTTTAAAGACTGTAGTCCCAATATCTAGCAATGCTTTATCTAGGGTAAGACCTTGTGATTTGTGAATGGTGACTGTGTATGCTAGAGTTAGAGAAAATTGTTCTCTGCGTACATACATGTCCTTGGAAAGAAGGAATCGGGCTGTTGAGCGTCCTCTCCATTTAACTTCTGATAGTTTGTCAAAGAGAATATTGACAAACTGAATGTTGTTGTCACGTGCGTATGTTTGAAAGCCAAAAACTGTGCCAAGTGCTCTATTAACTAGTCCTTGCTCCATGTCAAGATTACATTTAGGCATTACTCTACAGTTTAAAGATAATTTTAATATGTTCTCCAAACCAGCTGTGTTGTAGATAGAGTTTTCTAAGGTATTTAGGGGGTCATTCCGAGTTGGGCGGTAGCTATGGTGCTATTAGCACCATGGCTGCCTCCCATACTGGGTCCGGGTCCGGTCTGGTTGAATGGGTACTTACCGGGTCATTCTGACCCTGGAGGACCCGGTAAAACCCCATTCAACCAACCATTCCTCATTCCCATTTGAGCCGCCACAGGGCTCAATTGGAATGGGGAAGGCGCTAATAACGGGCCCGCGAATAGCAGGCCCTTTATTAGTGCCCTGGTCCCTTAGCTGGACCCCTAAAGGGTGTGTGGTCAGACCACACATCCTTTACGGTTCCCGCTAAGGCACCTCGGAATTGGGCGGTAAGGGATTACCAGCAGCGGTCTCCTTACCGGTTCCCGTTATCCCTTACCGCCCAACTCGGAATGACCCCATTAGCCTTGTTGTGGCTTGTTGACAAATGGGTAGTGTCATACCATGTACTTCCAGTTTGTCTGTGGTGCAAATTTCAATTATTGGTTGCATTTCTTTTTTCAACATTGTTTCATTGCATTTTGAACAGCTTGCAAGAGTTGGCATCAAGGACATACAATTGACATTTTTGTGTGCTAATTTTTCCATAACATCAGTAGCACATGAGTTATGGCCATAGAGTGCATGGATGTGTTGGGTTTTAATATTGATTGTGCTTCTTGAGATAGTACACCAACTCTAATACTTTTTAAAATGTTGGCGTATGTGAGGTCTGCAGACTGGCGCATGTTTTCTGTTAATTCTCTGTATTGGAACTGTTGCCAAAGGTTGACATGTCCTATGCTGCAGTTAAGCGGAAACCTGCGCAGTTCCCTCTGGGATCACTGCAAAAGATTTAGGCCTACAGGTGTTTGGCAGTAAACCCCCTTGGTAGCAGTCTGTACCACACAGATTCACTTGGTAGCTGTGGCTGAGCAGTCAGACTTCCTTCAAGAAGAGTTAGGCAGTATGTGGAGTATACAAAATAGGGCAATTTACACAGTAGAACAAGCAGACACGGAACAGAGCTTGGGTGTAAAGATATATAGTTATTTATTTATAAAAACACATCTATGAAAAACACACTGGCACTAATACGGCAAACAACTTCAATTACAATTACTATAAGTATCTCACTCCTCTAACAATATTTCGACAAGTCTAGGTTCAACATCACCACTTATTTGCAGACAGAGGTGAATGCTTTAACCTAGATGGCACTCTAATATTTGTTAGAACGGGATAGAAAAGGCAGGGTATGAAACCAACTCGGTACCAACGCTTTTACGAAGCAAATGCAAGGCAAGTAAGGCAGGGTCTACTGTGGATCACAAAGTTCAGAGGCCAGGCCAACTCGGAGAGAGGCAAGGCGATATGTCCCAAAAAGTATCACAGTGGAAATGCACTTCGAGTCTTTGTAGCAAATTGTCACAGAAAGGTTGGACCAGTTTAGAACAAAACTTAAGAAGGTCTGGAGGCGACCCAGGGAAAGGTAAGGATTTAAAACACCTCACGCTAACCGTCACAAGGGAAGCCAGGTGGACACAGTACCTTGTAAGTGACGAGATAGCTCCGGCGGGGGCAGTTATTCCTGGTGGTGGATGCAAGTCGGGGCTTTGCCAAGAGATGAGATGATCTCGCCGTCGAAGGAAAGTTGAATATCGTTGAACCACCAGGGAAGAGACCAGCCACGGAGTGCTCCGTCACAAGGCACCACCTTTTGGTCGCGGTATGGGCTAGTGGCTATCCGGTTGCCGGGGTGCTCAGCACGGGTATTTCGACCACTACGCCCTGGAAGCGAAGAAAAAGCAAAGGGACTGGTTGTTCCCACCAGTCAGGGGAGGAAGCCTCTCCCTCTGTCGTTGGGAAGTGGTGAGACGGTTCAGCAGGGCTCCACCAGAGGTGCCGTCGTTGCAGGTCGGCTCAGCTTTACTCTCGTCGGATTCTTAGGTCCTGTGGTGACTTCTGAAGATCCAGTCCCAAAAGCCCTGCTTTTATGCAGAAAACCCCCATTCATTCAGCCTAGCTGTCAATCAAAACACGCTAAGTGGTGAGCGGGGTGGCTCACCACTTGGGCCAATCACACCAGAGTGCGACTTGAGTTGGCAAGCAACTCAGTCCAGGGTGCCTAAATCCCCTCCCACACCCCCTGTGGTACCCAGACAGAATGGCACCACTCTGGAGGGCTTCTGTGCAGAAGCCCGCCAAAATTGGAACAAAGGGCTCAACCTTTGGTTCGGAGTTACAGAGGCGAACACAGACGCCATTTTAAAAAAACGATTTCTGGCAGAAAATACCAACCGGTAGATTTATTTAAGACAAATAAACCGGCGGTATGTTAGAGACTAACAGGAAAAGGTATTAGCCTCCAACAATGGGAAGAATCCCATGGAATTATATTCGGGGTCGAATATAACAAGCAGTTTCCACTGCCACCAGCCAAAACTCGACGAGGGGGGGGCGGGACAATGCCCCCTCGAATAACAGACCCAGGGGTAATCGAATTACCCCTACTAGTACATCCACAATAGGATGGTTTGTACTAGTTCTGTTAGTAAATTTAGGTCTAGTAAAGCCAATGGTGACTTTACATGCCCTGGGAGACAGTAGTCAGTCCCAGGGTATGTAGTCTATGGTGGGGATCCTCTAGGACGCCCCAGTGTTACGGCACGGAGGGTGCGGTGTAACACACATAGCAAAACCCATGAGACCCTATGGAGTAAAATACCCCATAGCCCATAGAACACATTGACATTCACAGGAATCAACCACATTCATGTCCAAGAGGGGGAGAAAGGAGTCTCACTCTTGGCAGGATGGACAAAAACAAACTCCAGAAATCCAGCAAAGCTGCTGGGGGACTCACTAGGTTAGGAAATTCAGCCTAAACAGAGAATTCTCCCTAACACTTGCCCCCCCCCAGACTAAGGGACAGGAGGATTCAATCCACTCCTGGATGAATCGCATACCTCTAGTCGATGACATACATCCTAGAGAGACCATCAGCATTTTGGTGGTGACACCCTGACCTGTGCTCAATGGTGAAATCAAACCCTTGCAGGCAGATTGACCATCTCAGTAGTTTTGGGTTTTCCCCTTTCATTTGCATTAACCATCTCAAGGGTTGGTGGTCAGTCTGAATGACAAAAGTAGACCCATAAAAGTATGGCCTAAACTTCTTCAGAACCCACACGATAGCAAAGCATTCTCTTTCGATTGTTGCCCACCTTGTTTCAGGATCCTTCAGCTTGCGGCTGATGAAGCAAACGGGGTGCTCCCTACCTTTCCTATCCAGTTGACTGAGTACTGCACATATTCCTACATTTGAAGCATCTGTCTGCACAATGAAAGTTTGGTGGTAATCAGGAGCTCTGAGTACTGGGGCTTGGCAAAGAGCTTTTTTCAGGTTTTCAAACGCCTGATTGCACTCCTCGTTTCATCTAACCTTTTTAGGAAATTTTGGAGAGGAGATGACATTCAGAGGAGAAGCTATGGTCCCATAGTTCTCAATGAAATTCCTGTAATACCCAGTGAGACCTAAGAAGGCTCTCACTTGAGTCTGAGTAGTAGGTGTTGTCCAATTTTGCACAGCTTCAATCTTACTGGGAAAAGGCCTTATTTCTCCACCTCCTACCTCATGTCCAAGATAGACTACCTTGCTCTGTCCAATTTGGCATTTACTCGCCTTTATGGTCAGATTGGCTCGTCCAAGAGCCTGCAAAACATCTCTTAGGTGGGTTATATGTTCTTCCCAGGAATTGCTGAACACTGCTATGTCATCCAAGTATGCCACGCAGAAGTCCTCCATCCCATTCAGAACCTGGTTTACCATCCGTTGAAATGTAGCAGGTGCATTTTTCAATCCGAAAGGCATCACCTTAAACTGGTATAAGCCAACGGGGGTAAAAAATGCAGTTTTCTCCTTGGCATGCTCTGTCAGGGCTATTTGCCAATAGCCTGACGTCAAGTCAAATGTGCTGAGGAACTTGGCTGAACCAAGTTTATCCACCAACTCATCTGTTCTTGGCAAAGGGTGGGCATCAGTCTTGGTGACTGCATTAAGAGCTCTATAATCCACGCAGAATCTAAGTTCTTTAGATCCTGCCTTTGGTACTAACACAACTGGGCTAGACCAAGGACTAGTAGATTGCTCTATTTCCCCGAGATCAAGCATCTTGCTGACCTCACCTTTGATGTGGGTTTGTACGTTTTCTGACATTCGGTATCCTCTGCTTCTGGCCCCAAGGGGTCAAGCCTGATGAAAGTGAGAACAGAGAGGCAAACTGATTCAACATAGATTTGCACTCTTCTTGTTGCTCAGGTGTAAGATTTGAAGAGAGATTCACTCCTTCAATTTTTTCGTCTAAAGGTAAGCCTCTGAGGAGATCCGGAAGAGCTTCACTCTCTTCTTCTTCCTCTGATGATGCTAGAGGCAACGCTCCTACATCAGGTCTCGAGACATACGCTTTGAGTCAGTTGGTGTGGAAGACTGACAGAGCCTCTTTGGGATTGCCCAAGTCCACCAGATAGTTGACCTCTCCAAGTTTACCCACAACTCTGAAGGGTCCCATCCATTTGTCTTGCAAGGCCCTCTGCCTTGTTGGGATCATAACGAGAACTAGCTGGTCTTGAGTGAACTCAACCATGTTAGCCTTTTGATCATGCCAGTGCTTGACCAATGCTTGTCCAGCTTTCAATTTATCACTTGCTTCTGTCATGTGCGACATTCTCCTCCGGAGACCTATCACGTAGTCAGTCACTCTGACTGGCTTGGGGGAAGGAGCACTCTCCAACCCCTCCTTAATCAGGGCCAATGGACCTCTGACGGGATGACCATAGAGAAGCTCAAAGGGAGAATAGCCTACTCCCTCCTGAGGGACTTCTCTATAAGCAAAGAGAAGGCATGGCAGTAGAAGGTCCCACTTTCGTTTAAGGGGTTCTTCTAATGCACCTATCATGCACTTCATGTTTCGGTTGAACCTTTCTACCAACCCATTGGTTTGTGGGTGGTAAGCTGTTGAGAACTTGTAAGTAACTCCACAGGTTTTCCACATGGCTTCATGTAGTGGGACATAAAGTTTGACCCCCTGTCAGAGATTACTTCCTTGGGAAACCCGACCCTGGTAAAAATACCAAGGAGGGCCTTAGCCACAGCCAGGGCTGTAACAGTCCTCATAGGAATTGCCTCAGGATACCTAGTAGCATGGTCTACTACAACAAGTATAAACCTGTTGCCTGAGCAGGTTGGAGGATCAAGCGGACCAACAATGTCAATCCCTACTCTCTCAAATGGGACTCCCACAACTGGGAGAGGCACTAAAGGTGCCACATTCTTGGAGCCAACCTTACCAGAGGTCTGGCAGGTGTGGCAGCTCCTGCAGTGTTTTTCTACTTCGGCCCCCATCTTTGGCCAATAAAAGTAGAGAGAGAGCCTTTCCTTAGTCTTCTTGAAACTCAAGTGACCAGCCAAAGGAATCTCGTGGGCTAACTGCAAGAACTGTGGTCTGTTCTCTTGGGGTACTACAAGTCGTTTGAGGTCTCCAGGTGCAGACTCGGTCGGTTCACTGTAGAAGAGGCCATCTTCCCAGTGCAACCTGTGTTTCCCAGGCTCTTGCCCTTCAGTCTGGGCTTCTGCCTGGTGGCGAAGACCTTCCAGAGTTGGACATTCCCTCTGTCCCTTGCTGAAGTCTGCCCTGCTGGGTCCACCTTCTGCCAGTAAAGACTGCAGATCAGGATGGTCAACAGGATCCAGATCTCCAATGAGTTCCTGGCCTTCTATTAGCTCTTCCTCAGAGTCTAATTCTACCACACAGGGTTGTACCACCCTCTCAGCCTCAGCTGGAGGGGGAGTTACGGGTGTAACTTTGGACACCACAGGGAAGTTCTTTTTGGCTACACTGGACTGCTGGCTGCTGGTTTTGGTATAGAAGTCTTAGGTGTCCCTTTCGCTTCTGATTTCTTTGAGACAGCAGCTGGCAATTTCAGTGGAGCAGGAGTGATATCTTTCTTCATCATCTCCTGGGGAGTACCTCTCATGGTTCTCTCCCTTGCAAGTCTGGTTAGCTCCTGTAACTGTTTACTAGGAGGTCTGGGGGTATGAGACAAAACTCTGAGAGTTTTTAAATCGTTACCCAACAGAACTCGTCCTGGTACCTCACTCTGTATGCTGACAGGTATCTTTACAGTGATGTCGTTAAACTGGATGAGAACTGGTAATTGGGGAAGCATCTGCACAGGCCCTCCAGCTAACTTGGTGAGGTGTTTGGGTGCCTTAGCAACATCCTCAGCCTGAAAAAAAGATTTATCCACCACAGTTATGCTGGCCCCAGTGTCCCTAATGGCAGGAGTCTCCTGGCCATTAACCTGGACACTGTCCTTATAATACTCTTTAGTATTATCTGGGATAGAATTATAGACATCTAAATTCTGTTGTTCCCACAAACCCAGAGACACTAAAGAAACACTGGCTGAGACTCCGGTGGGTTCACCAGCCAGTAGTAGAAAGTTTCCACTTGCCATTTGGACTTCCTCCTCTGGAGCGAAGGCTAAGGAGACAAGCTGGACCCCTGAAGGTTTACCCTTGCATCTGGGATCTCCTTTCACATGGTCAGTCGAGCCACAAACAAAGCATTTACTGAATGCTTTCTGGAATGGTGGCTTGTTCTGGCCTCCCTCCAGTTTGGCACCAGAAGGTACACTATTCTGCTGTGGTTTTCCTTGTGGCTTACCCTTATGGTTTTGTTTGGGGCCCTCTTTGGAATTTGAGTTATTAGAATTCTCTTTTGGGTCTTTTTTAGGCTGTTTTCCCTCATCCTTCTTCTGAGTTGCCCCAGAATCCTTATGAGTAGCCCTGTTGGCAACCCACAAGTCAGCAGCCTTAGCTAGCTTCCTGGAATCTAATTCCTTCGAATCAGCCAAGTGCTGTCTGAGCTCAGGAGAACAGGCATCATAAATAGGCTCCAACATAAAAAGATTCTTCATACCCTCATAAGTGTTCACCTTGTAACCCTTAATCCATCCCTCTAAGTTTTTCAACCCTTCACTCACCCAGGTAGCCCAATGGGTACCATAATGCTTTTTGAGGGTTCTAAACCTCTTAAGATACTGAAATGGGGTCTTCCCGAACCTAGCTATCAAAGCTAGTTTCACACTTTCGTAATCCTTCTTATCCACCTCCCCCAACTCCATTACCACATCAGTCGCAACAGGGGGAAGCCTAGAGAACAACCAGGGAAGTAACTCATTCCCTGTGATGTCCTGGAGCCCATGATTATATTCAGTTTAAACCTATCCAACACATCCTATCTAGGTTCATAAATACCCACTAATTCCTTAGGCATCCGGGGTCTTTTGGGACTGGAACTTCTAGAGGAACCAGAGGAGAGAGAAGCATTTTCCACAGATAACTTTTTCATCTCTAACTCATGATTAAGTTGTATTTCTCTGAGCCTTAACTCAGCTTGCTTCTGCTCAGCCTGGGCATTCATCCGTCTGAACTCTAGCTCTTGGTTTCTTTCAGATTGGGCTAAAAACCATTTGTACTCTAATTCGAGCTTCATTTTTTCAAGTTCAAAATAAGCAGGGTTACATGTGGGACCTGGTATGGGCCCCGTAGGTACAGTAGGTAAGGCAGACAGAGGCTCAGAGTGGCTAACTTCATTAGGTTCACTTTCCTCTTCTGCCTCATTATCAAGACTTTGATTCAGATCAATACCATCACTGTTTTCTACATTCGCTGGAGAAGTTGGTTCCTCTGAACCAGTACCCATACTTTGGTTTTTCAGCAGTCTCGCTATCAGTTCTACTTTCTTGCCTCTTACAGAAAGATTCTCTTGTCTACAGAGAGCTCTCAAACTCTCAGTATTTTCACCTGACAAGGACTCTTGACTGTAAACTTCCATAGTAGACATGTTTTTGAAAGTCGCTTTTTAGTGCTAAGCTTTGTGGTTAGTTATCCTAAAGTGTTGAAAAGCACTCTAAACTGTATACTCGATACAAATCCCACCGCTGTACACCAGTGTTAAGCGGAAACCTGTGCAGTTCCCTCTGGGTCCACTGCATAAGATTTAGGCCTACAGGTGTTTGGCAGTAAACCCACTTGGTAGCAGTCTGTACCACACAGATTCACTTGGTAGCTGTGGCTGAGCAGTCAGACTTCCCTCAAGAAGAGTTAGGCAGTATGTGGAGTATGCAAAATAGGGCAATTTACACAGTAGAACAAGCAGACACGGAAAAGAGCTTGGGTGTAAAGATATATAGTTATTTATTTATAAAAACACATCTATGAAAAACACACTGGCACTAATACGGAAAACAACTTCAATTACAATTACTATAAGTATCTCACTCCTCTAACAATATTTTGACAAGTCTAGGTTCACCGGCACCACTTATTTGCAGACAGAGGTGAATGCTTTAACCTAGATGGCACTCTAATATTTGTTAGAACGGGAGAGAAAAGGCAGGGTATGAAACCAACTCGGTACCAACTCTTTTACGAAGCAAATGCAAGGCAAGTAAGGCAGGGTCTACTGTGGATCACAAAGTTCAGAGGCCAGGCCCACTCGGAGAGAGGCAAGGCGATATGTCCCAAAAAGTATCACAGTGGAAATGCACTTTGAGTCTTTGTAGCAAATTGTCACAGAAAGGTTGGACCAGTTTAGAACAAAAAGTTAAGAAGGTCTGGAGGTGACCCAGGGAAAGGTAAGGATTTAAGACACCTCACGCTAACCGTCACAAGGGAAGCCAGGTGGACACGGTACCTTGTAAGTGACAAGACATCTCCGGCGGGGGCAGTTGTTCCTGGTGGTGGATGCAAGTCGGGGCTTTGCCAAGAGATGAGATGATCTCGTCGTCGAAGGAAAGTTATGATGATATGATATGATATGGCATTTGTAACGCGCCTATACACAAGTGTTTCAAGGCGCGACGAGGCAGGGAGGGGGGAACAGGGGGGAAAGACAGACAATGATCCTACTAGGCCAGGTGTCATTCAGATCGCGCAAGTGCAGGGGTAGGGGGAAGGGAAAAAGTGCAAGGGGAAGGGGAGAGGGGGAAGTGCTGAACAGGGTAAGTAGAATAAAAAATAAATAATAAATAGGGCCAGCTGGTGGCAAGTGCAAGGTAAGTGCAGACAAGTGCTGGGAGGGGGGGCTGTAAGGGATGCAGAGACAGTCCCGCAGTGCAGGGGTTGCCAGGGAGGCACTGCAAGTGGAGAGTGGCTGGGCCAAGGACCGAGGTCGGTGAGAGTGGCCCAGGTGCAGGTTCAGTGCAGTTTCAGTGAAGAATTAGCAGGGGAGAGGGAGAGAGAAAGCAGAAGCGAAGAGGAAGGTTTTGAGGTGCTTCCGGAACCGAAGATGGTTCTCCTCAAGTTTCAGGGAGGCAGGAAGGCTGTTCCAGAGGGAGGCCCCTGCCACAGAGAGAGATCTACCCCCAGCTCGTTGCTTCGAGAAGCGGCTGACCCTGAGGGAGTTGGAGACAGATGAGCGAAGGGCTCGGGAAGGAAGATATTTAGGAAGAGAGAGTTGAAGGTATTTAGGCCCCAGGCCCCAGGAGGCCATGTGGACAATGCAGAGGGTTTTGAACTTAATCCTCGCAGCCACAGGGAGCCAGTGTAGAGATTTCAGTCCTGGAGAGATACGGTCCCTGGGCTTGAGGCCAAGGACAAGTCTCGCAGTCCTGTTCTGGATGAGTTGCAGAGGGCGGAGAGTAGAGGCAGGCAGATTAAGATAGAGGCTGTTACAGTAGTCCAGCTTCGAGAGAACCAGGGCTCTGGAGACCGTGAGCTTCTGGGGGAAGGAGAGGAAGGGAAGAATACCTCTGAGGAGGTGCAGCTGGTAGTGAGACTTCTTAGAGACGTCAGTTATATGAGGAGAGAAGGAGAGTGTGGAGTCGAAGATGACCCAGAGGTTTTTTGCCTTGCAAGTAGGAGCAGGAAGCGGGCCAAGAGAGGCTGGCCAGAGCGCTGCAGGAAAGGAGGAAGTGGGTGTGCCGATGAGTAGAATCTCAGTCTTACTGGCATTAAGGCAGAGGTCATTGGCGCACACCATTCCTGGATAGCAGACAGAAAGTCGGAGATGAGGGAAGGAGAGGAGGAGGCCGAGGGTAGCCTGAAAATGAGCTGGGTATCATCCGCATAGCACTGAAAGTTGGGGCAGAGAGTGGCGATGCGGTGGGCAAGGAGTGCCAGATACTGGTTGAACAGCCAGGGAGAGAGATTAGATCCTTGGGGGACACCACAGGTAGAGAAGAAGATGTCAGAGAGGAAGGACCCCAGTTGGACCTGGGAGGGTCGGTTGGAAAGGAAAGAGGTCAGCCACGCCAGAGCCTGACCAGTGATACCCAGGTTATCACGGAGACGGTTGAGCAGGATGGCATGGGTGACAGTGTCAAAGGCAGAAGAGAGATCGAGCAGAATGAGGACACACAGAGTGTTGGAGTCGAGGTTCGAGAGCAGGTCCTCACGGATGTTCAGGAGAGCAGTTTCCGTGCTTCTGGCAGCTCTGAAGCCAGATTGATGGTCATAAAGACTACCAACAGATTCAGCATGGAGGTTGAGCTGGGAGATGGCCAGTTTCTCCAGGAGCTTGCCCAGGAAGGGAGTGATGGAGGTTGGGCGATAGTTAGCTGGGCAGGCGGGGTCGGAAGAGGGTTTCTTAAGAAGAGGATGCACACGGGAGTGCTTAAGGGGGGATGGGAAGACTCCAGAGGCGAAGGAGTGGTTGCAAAAGTCAGCCAGGGCAGAAGCCAGGGAGTCGATGTGGTCCTTGATAGTTTTGGAGGAGCAGGGGTAAACCTGTTTAGACGAGACTTTCATAGATCGGACTTGTCTGGAATCCTCGTCAGCAGAAAAAAGGGGAAAGGCAGAGAAGGAGGGAGGAAGGGTGGTTGCAGAAGGGCCAGAGGGAGAGCCAGGAAGAGATGGAGGGAGGTGATAGAAGGAGAGTGTGGACAGGATGTCTTGAGTTTTAGAGATGAAGAGAGAGGCCAGTGCAGTGCAGAGGGCCTGGGAGGGCACAGGAGAGGTAGAGACTGCAGCAGGGTTGGCAAGCTCCTTGCAGATTTTAAAGAGTTCGGCCGAGTTGTTAGATGCAGCAGAGATGCGGGCTTGGATAAGGGCTCTCTTCTTGGTGAGAACGGAGAGACGGTATTGCCTTTGAAGCAGGCGGCAGGCCAGTTTGTCAGAGGATGCACATGAAGCACGCCATTTCCTCTCTGCCACCCTGCACTTGCGTTTTAGGGTGACGAGATCCGAGTCATACCAGGAGTTGCATTTGGCTTTGGGCTTCAGGCGGATTCTCATGACAGGGGCAAGGATATCAAGACTATCAGATATAGCAGAGTGGAGTGTGGAGAGGGCTGTGTCAGGGTGGGAGTCACCGAAGGGGGAGTGGGGGGCAAGAAGGTGGCAGCGAAAGCCTCAATTGACACGCGCTTCATGGGTCGGATGACCGAGAAGGTGGTTGGCAGAGATGAGGGTGGCTTTGCCTGTGGGATAGGGAGGGTGAGGTGGGAGGATAGGAGAAAGTGATCACTCCAGGAGAGAGGAGTGGAGAGAGGGACGGAGAGGGGAAGGTCAGAAGAGATCAGAGCATCAAGAGTGTGCCCTGCAGAATGGGTAGGCCCAGACGGGAGAATAGAGAGTGAGAGAGAGTCGCAGAGGTCACAAAAGAGTCCAGAGGGGGGACAGGAGGCATCCAGGTGGATGTTGAAGTCACCAAGGAAGAGGAGTTGAGTGGTTGAGGCCAGGAGTGAGGAGGAGAGGTCAGCCCACTCAGAGAGGAAGGAGGAAATTTGACCAGGTGGCCGGTAGATAGTAGCCACTGTAAGGGAATGGCTAGGAGAGAGAGAGTCGGCAGACAAGACACTCAAAAGAGAAGTAGGTCTGTGTAGGAGTGACAGTGGCAGGAATCCACTCAGGGAAGATAAGGGCCACACCCCCCCTGCACGGTTGGGCCTGGGCACGGAGAGAATCTTGTAACCGTCAGGTAGGAGTGTGTCAAAGCTGGTGACAGAGCTGGCCGTGAACCATGTCTCAGTGAGCCAGAGGACATCCAGGTCCAGTTCCTCAAGAAGGTGACAGATATCAGAGGAATGTTTGATGGCAGAGCGAGAGTTAAGAGTGGCAATGTGAAGAAGGTTGCCATCCTTGAAGGACTTCCGGGTGGGGTACAGATCAGAGGTACGCCCTGCGGAGGTGTAGAAGAAGGAGGTGAGGAAGGAGCAAGAGAGGGGGCAGGGAGGGAGGGTAGAGGCAAGGTAGCCGAGGACAGAGGAGGGGGGACAGCAGGAGAGGAAAGGAAGTTGATGAGGCGTGGGAAGCGTCTATCAAAGAGGTGAAGGTTGGCCTGAGGGCCTTGGACCAAGACGGTCCCATTAGCGTAGACATTAAGGATGGCCTTAGAGGAGCGGAAGGGGGCCAAGAGGACATCCCAACGGGTGCAACCATTAATGGGAGAAGAGGAGAAAGGAGAGAGCACAGAGACCATATGAAGGGTCCATAGGTCAGGCGAAGGCACAAAAAAGAGGATGTCAGTAAGAGTTTCCTTGGAGCAGGCACTAGTGTAGGTGTCAGCGATAGGGAGGCCTGGGTTGGAGACCAGGATGTCCTTTTTAAACTTTTTCCTACCAGATTTAGTGAGGAGAGCAGGATAGTCAATAGAGAAGCAGTTAGAGAAGATAGGCGAGATAGAGAGCACCATGGAGTAGGAGGGAGTGGGGGGGAGACAGACGATATGAAAGCACGAGGACAGTGAGCGGCAAGGCCAAGTTGACCACTTTTCAGAAAAAAAAAAAAAAAAACAACGGTAAATACGTATTAGGTACACCCAGTGGAGAGGCCACCTAAGTTTGAGAAACCTGCGAGGGGAGAAAAACCCTAGTTTACCACATTTTAGAGAACAACAGTAAATGCATATTAGGTACACCCAGTGGAGAGGCCACCTAAGTTTGAGAAACCTGCGAGGGGAGAAAAACCCTAGTTTACCACATTTTAGAGAACAACAGTAAATGCATATTAGGTACACCCAGTGGAGAGGCCACCTAAGTTTGAGAAACCTGCGAGGGGAGAAAAACCCTAGTTTACCACATTTTAGAGAACAACAGTAAATGCTTATTAGGTACACCCAGTGGAGAGGCCACCTAAGTTTGGGAAACCTGCGAGGGGAGAAGAAAACCAAATAGCCACAACTGGGGAAGACAGTGAGGTGAAGGCACCATGCGCATGAGGTGAACAGGTGTAGTTGGTGTGGGCTGGCAGAAGCTGGAGATAGAAGGCGAAACTGGCGCCTGGCGTCCCCTGCGGACACCTGCAGACACACAGGGAGCCGCAGTCGTAGGAGCCGCCCTTTGCCTAAGGGGCCCTTAGCTGAGGGGGGCTGCCGGGCAGGGGGAGTGGGATATAAGGCAGGGGGAGAGGAAGGGGAGGGGTGTGTGGGGGGGAAGGGAGGCGGGAAGGGAGAGGGGAAGGAGGACCAGGAAGTGAGGAGGAGGGAGGGGGCAGGGGGCAGCACAAATGCGCACGGAGTGCTGGCTAAACTAAACAAACAAAGAAAACAGAAGGAGGCTTAACTGGAGCCCAACAGGGCTAGGGAGGCAGCCTCAGCAGCAGGCCACATGACCGCTCGAACCCGCTCTGGCTCAACAAAGAAGCGAGCGTGGTGAGCGGTCGTACCGTAGTCCCAGAGCGGCTGCGAGGACAACCAATCAGAGGGGGGTGGGCGGGAAGGGAGGCGGGAAGGGAGAGGGGAAGGAGGACCAGGAAGTGAGGAGGAGGGAGGGGGCAGGGGGCAGCACAAACGCGCACGGAGCGCTGGCTAAACTAAACAAACAAAGAAAACAGAAGGAGGCTTAACTGGAGCCCAACGGGGCTAGGGAGGCAGCCTCAGCAGCAGGCCACACGGGGCTACGGCGACCGCTCAAACCCGCTCTGGCTCAACAAAGAAGCGAGCGTGGTGAGCGGTCGTACCGTAGTCCCAGAGCGGCTGCGAGGACAACCAATCAGAGGGGGGGTGGGCGGGAAGGGAGGCGGGAAGGGAGAGGGGAAGGAGGACCAGGAAGTGAGGAGGAGGGAGGGGGCAGGGGGCAGCACAAACGCACACGGAGCGCTGGCTAAACTAAACAAACAAAGAAAACAGAAGGAGGCTTAACTGGAGCCCAACGGGGCTAGGGAGGCAGCCTCAGCAGCAGGCCACATGGGGCTACGGTGACCGCTCGAACCCGCTCTGGCTCAACAAAGAAGCGAGCGTGGTGAGCGGTCGTACCGTAGTCCCAGAGCGGCTGCGAGGACAACCAATCAGAGGGGGGGTGGGCAGGAAGGGAGGCGGGAAGGGAGAGGGGAAGGAGGACCAGGAAGTGAGGAGGAGGGAGGGGGCAGGGGGCAGCACAAACACGCACGGAGCGCTGGCTAAACTAAACAAACAAAGAAAACAGAAGGAGGCTTAACTGGAGCCCAACGGTGCTAGGGAGGCAGCCTCAGCAGCAGGCCACACGGGGCTACGGCGACCGCTCGAACCCGCTCTGGCTCAACAAAGAAGTGAGCGTGGTGAGCGGTCGTACCGTAGTCCCAGAGCGGCTGCGAGGACAACCAATCAGAGGGGGGGTGGGCGGGAAGGGAGGCGGGAAGGGAGAGGGGAAGGAGGACCAGGAAGTGAGGAGGAGGGAGGGGGCAGGGGGCAGCACAAACGCGCACGGAGTGCTGGCTAAACTAAACAAACAAAGAAAACAGAAGGAGGCTTAACTGGAGCCCAACGGGGCTAGGGAGGCAGCCTCAGCAGCAGGCCACACGACCGCTCGAACCCGCTCTGGCTCAACAAAGAAGCGAGCGTGGTGAGCAGTCGAACCGTAGTCCCAGAGCGGCTGCGAGGACAACCAATCAGAGGGGGGGTGGGCGGGAAGGGAGGCGGGAAGGGAGAGGGGAAGGAGGACCAGGAAGTGAGGAGGAGGGAGGGGGCAGGGGGCAGCACAAACGCGCACGGAGCGCTGGCTAAACTAAACAAACAAAGAAAACAGAAGGAGGCTTAACTGGAGCCCAACGGGGCTAGGGAGGCAGCCTCAGCAGCAGGCCACATGGGGCTACGGCGACCGCTCGAACCCGCTCTGGCTCAACAAAGAAGCGAGCGTGGTGAGCGGTCGTACCGTAGTCCCAGAGCGGCTGCGAGGACAACCAATCAGAGGGGGGGTGGGCGGGAAGGGAGGCGGGAAGGGAGAGGGGAAGGAGGACCAGGAAGTGAGGAGGAGGGAGGGGGCAGGGGGCAGCACAAACGCGCATGGAGCGCTGGCTAAACTAACAAACAAAGAAAACAGAAGGAGGCTTAACTGGAGCCCAATGGGGCTAGGGAGGCAGCCTCAGCAGCAGGCCACACAGGGCTACGGCGACCGCTCGAACCCGCTCTGGCTCAACAAAGAGTTGAATATCGTTGCACCACCAGGGAAGAGACCAGCCGTGGAGTGCTCCGTCACAAGGCACCACCTTTTGGTTGCGGTATGGGCTAGTAGCTATCCGGTTGCCAGGGTGCTCAGCACGGGCAATTCGACCACTACGCCCTGGAAGCGAAGAAAAAGCAAAGGGACTGGTTGTTCCTACCAGTCAGGGGAAGAAGACTCTCCAGCCGGGAGATCTCCTCTGTCGTTGGGAAGTGGTGAGATGGTTCAGCAGGGCTCCACCAGAGGTGTCATCGCTGCAGGTCGGCTCAGCTTTACCCTCATTGGATTCTTAGGTCCTGTGGCGACTTCTGAAGATCCAGTCCCAAAAGCCCTGCTTTTATGCAGAAAACCCCCATTCATTCAGCCTAGCTGTCAATCAAAACACGCTAAGTGGTGAGCGGGGTAGCTCACCACTTGGGCCAATCACACCAGAGTGCGACTTGAGTTGGCAGGCAACTCAGTCCAGGGTGCCTAAACCCCCTCCCACACCCCCTGTGGTACCCAGGCAGAATGGCACCACTCTGGAGGGCTTCTGTGCAGAAGCCCGCCAAAAGTGGAACAAAGGGTCAACCTTTGGTTCGGAGTTACAGAGGCGAACACAGACGCCATTTTAAAAACTGAGTTCTGGCAGAAAATACCAACCGGTAGATTTATTTAAGACAAATAAACCGGCGGTATGTTAGAGATTAACGGGAAAAAGTATTAGCCTCCACCAATGAGAAGAATCCCATAAAATTATATTCGGGGTCGAATATAACAAGTAGTTTCCACTGCCACCAGCCAAAACTCGACGAGGGGGAACGGGACAGTGCCCCGTCGAATAACAGACCCAGGGTTATTCGAATTACCCCTACTAGTACGTCCACAATAGGATGGTTTGTACTAGTTCTGTTAGTAAATTTAGGTCTAGTAAAGCCAATGGTGACTTTACATGCCCTGGGAGACAGTAGTCAGTCCCAGGGTATGGAGTCTATGGTGGGGATCCTCTAGGACACCCCAGTGTAACGGCACGGAGGGTGCGGTGTAACACACATAGCAAAACACATGAGACCCTATGGAGTAAAAGACCCCATAGCCCATAGAACACATTGACATTCACAGGAATCAACCACATTCATGTCCAAGAGGGGGAGAAAAGAGTCTCACTCTTGGCAGGATAGACACAAACAAACTCCAGAAATCCAGCAAAGCTGCTGGGGGACACACTAGGTTAGGAAATTCAGCCTAAACAGAGAATTCTCCCTAACAGCTGCCAACAGTTTTATGGCAGAGTTTGTGCCCTAACATTTTAAAAATAGGTTCACCTTTCACTGGTGTCAATTGAAGAAGATCTCTGAAAACAATAATGTGTTTTCCTCCAAAGAGCTCTTCGTAGTCTGTTTTGAGTACTTCTTGTAATCTGAGGTGAAACAAAGCCAACATTAGGTTGGGGACCATGCTCACTTCATCTATTAGTAGCATTTTCATTTGTTTCAAAACTCTGTGTAGCTCCATTGGAGCTTCTGTAGAAAGTTTGTAGTATTCTAATTTGTTTTGGTATTCTACTGGAAGGAGTAGTAATCAGTGTGAAGTGACACCGCATATGTTGTAGGCAGCTGAACCTGTGGGGGCAGTTACAACAGCTGACAGTTTGTTGTTTGTCAATTGTTGAAGGAACTTGCTGATGATTTTGGTTAAACATGTTTTTCCTAAACCAGCTTGGCCACTGACATATAGTAGTATAGGTTTGTAATTTTGGTACATCGTTTCCAAAGTGGTACTCCTGTTTGGGTAGTATGTGTCCAATAAATTGTTTTTCGAAATGTCTTGGCTGTTTGGATCATTTTTGGCTATTGTTTCTATGTCCTCATATGATTTCAGAACTCTTTTTCTAGATTTAGCAGGACCAAGACTTAGCCATACTATATTTTCAGATTTTCCATACAAAGCAATACCGGTTAAATGGTCTGCAGCTTCATAACAGCCACATTCTCTGTGAGAGAGAATTTTTATGCCTAAGCCGTACAATTTCTGAGACAGCGTTTTGTCCGATGATAGGTCATCCCAGAGGTCTTGAAGCTCTGTTTTGTTCTGCTTTGGTTAAGTGGGCTGTAACATATCGTGTAACTGCACTGAACATGTCTGCAATGTACTGCACATCTATGTTTGAATTCCATAAGAGGGCAATGATTGCATTGTTTTCATTGATATATTTGCTTCTTCTGTTCTTTTTATGCAAAATGTGTGCTTAAGTGATTTACCTTTAACACTATGTCTAACTGAAGACATGAAGTTTTTTACATAACCTGTTGCTGTAACTGGTCTAGGGAAACCAAAGCGGCATTTGGTGTAGTATTTCCCTTTGTTTTTGTATTTGCGACAACAATATTTCCCACATTTTTGTCTTTGAAATTGTAAAATGTGTGCATGAAGATCATTATTTGTTGTTTGTGAAGGAATTTCACAAGTGACACATTTATCGATCTACTGTAAAACAGTGGCATCACTGTCTTGACCAAATTTAGGAGAATATTTAATCCATAAAAGCATGCGTATGTGTGATGCTCCTCTGGCTTGGTATTCTTTTCTCCAAAAGAAGTGTTGCACTTCTCCGAGGGGAGGAACAGTTTTATTACAAATTAAGTGTAGCATAGTAATGAAGCGATGATGGAAATATCTTGAAACATTAACAAGATCTAGAGAGTAGAGTTCTCCAGGTGCTAGTATATCTATGTTTGTTTTGTTTTTGTTTGATATGCATAGGAAATCATGTAAATCTTCCCATGCATATTCTGCACAACTTAATGTAATAAACCAAGTGGGTGGGCCAAGGTTTTCTATCATACAACGTACATCTCTGTGACATTGGGACCAGTATTCTTTTGTACCACGCATGATTGCTAACAGATTTGTAATGCTTGATTGTAGAACCTCATCTTTTTCTTGCACTTGCGTAGCTGACATATTTTGAAAATGGGTACCTGATTTCAATGTGTGTATAACTCCATAGCATAGAGTTGCTAGTTCACTTTCAAAGAGTAGGTGGAATATGTATTCCACATTTTGTCTAAATCTGGGATCTTCACAATACATTCGTAATGAGAGGTATTCTGATGCTGTTATCTGAGTGGGTCTATCATTGTACCTTCCTCCTTTCCCAGTAGGAAAGATTAGAGGAAAAGAACATGCTTCTATCCTTTTTTCCCATATGCTGATTGGTGATCCTTTGGTTTGTCACATTTGGTATGCTTCTAGTGCATCATCTATGGTGTCTTTAGAGTGTAATGGATGAATTGAATAATGGTCTAAAATATTGGATAATGTAGCAGGATCTAGAAGTTCAAATTGGCCAGTTTCTGGTTACTCTTTAATTATTTCAGTGGTTTCTCTCAGGTTTTCTTCAATATTAATTTCGTTGTAGTATTCATTATTGTATTTTAGATATTGCAAGGCTTGTCTAACTTAATGTAAGTCTACGAGTTGTTGCCAAGTTTTTTTGTCTTTAGTAGGTACACGATTTACTAAGACAATTAAAGATTGATCTATTGGATGTTGCACTCCCAGAGTGTGAACATTTTCTTTCAGATCTAATGGTAAATAAACTACTTTGACACAAATGCCTTTCACTAATTCAGAGGGAGGTAATTTTGCTGTTTTTGGTTGAAGGCGTATTATTGCTTGAAATTGATGCACTGTTTGAATTATGATGCTCTCATATAAATTGAGTTGTTGCAAGGGTTTTGGTAGTGGGTTTTGGTAGTGGGAATAATTCCAAGTTATTTGTGATGGCACGCGAAGGAGTTTGCTTGTTGTCAAGTTTTGCAGTGCAGTATTAAGGGGTCATATATTTCATTTTTGTTTTCTGCTATAAGGTGGAGAGCTAATTCAAACCATTTGGAATCCTCATTGTCTTCTATTTTCTATGTCGTGTCTACAGTTTTTGTGCTACTTTTATTAAAAGTTCTGCGGCAACACACACACACACATGGTTTGGTACTTCAGCCGATGTACTTTTACATTTTAGTATTTCTTTTTTGTATGTGTTTAGTAGAAGGTTGCCATTTGAAGAATTGTTCCTAGTCTGTTGTAAAGCTATTGCATTTTGTAAGTGGCTTTCACTTCCAAAATATTTTCTCTGGATATGCTCTATTTCTTTGAGTAGGTCTTTGGCTGTCCCATGTAGAAGATTGTTATTTAAATTGCCTAATGCTAAAGCTGGACTTTTAGAATAGTACAGTTTATGGACTGGATTTCTTATAGTTAATTGATGTCTTGATATCATTTTGATATGATGGAAGATGCTTTGCAAATAGGTCCTGAAATGCAGGCTAATGAATGTTCTTGTAGTCCTGTGTATTTACGCACTGGACAGGTATCCATATTTTGCAGTAGTTTCATTTTGAATTTGTCTTTGCCTTTCACATACTGATTGAGGAACTGGCGTAAAGATTTGAAAGATTTTTTGACGTGCACAGCCATTTATACACTGGACATTTTGGTTCAGTCAGAGGGTGAGCTGATACTGAGTTTTCTGGAGATATTTTTGTAATCAGCATTTCTTGGTCCATTATGGTATTATTATGTTCACTGCTATGTATGGCAATTGTGTTTGTTTGCTTTTGTTTGTATGCTTCATCATTGAAATATGGTTCTGTGCTCATGGTGTGACTATTTTTTGTTGACGTTCTGTTTATTGAGAAGTCTTTTTTGTAGTTTAGTAGTTTAGTACTTAGTTTTGTTAGTGGTTTCATTTTGTTTAACACTACAATAAATAACTCCCTTTTGAGAAGGATTGCACTGTCTATGAGATCTTCTAAGATTAATTTTCTACTGTATTATTTAACGGTTGTGCATGATTTCTCTCATGTTTTTATAAGATTCTGAAGTACTCTGTGGCAGAACCTTTTTTGTAAAATACTTTTTTTGGTATGGTTACTTGCCACTACATCATGATTTATAGGAGCAGTGTTAGCAGTAGTGGTAGCTGAATTCTTGTTAATCACTTTCTGTTTCGTCTTACATTTTGAAAGAGGAGGCAACGTTTTTGTACTGGAAGCTTGTTTTGTTTGGCTTAATGACTCTATTATATCTTTTGTTTGACCTTTTTGTACAAATTCTGCTACAGATGGATACTTATTTTGGCCACTTTTATTTTCATTTGCTCTACTTCTGCGTTGCTTTCTACCGAGTTGCTTTTTGTTAGGCATTCTTTGGGGTCTGCTTGAAAAAAAAGAAGGTATGGGTTGGGCTGTTATGCAATGTATGTGTGCTGTGTGCATGAGTGTCTGAGTAAGATGGTAAGGATGTATGTGGTGGTGTGTGATTGTGCAATGGGCAGCTACAACTAGGGAAGGCTATGCTTGTATTTGTGTGTTACTATACTGGGGTTCAGATGACAATACAACGTAAGCTAGTGGTGAGGAGTAGCAGTAATACTAAATCTAATGGTATAGAACTAAAACAGTTTTTTGTTCTGCAATACTAACATTCTAGGGGCTTATTTATGGAATTTGTGCACCGAAAATGGGGATTTGTGTGCCATTCTACCCGCAAATCCATGTTTCACAAATGGGGATTTGTGGGCAAAATGGCGCACACATCCCCATTTTTTGGCACTCAAATTCCATGAATCAACCCCACACTGTGTTTGAGTAACAGTTAGAACATTATGGTAGTATTGTACTTTCTTTTTTTGTTTGGAATGAGCAGGTTTCTTCGAGTTGTTGTTAGTACTTCAGATGCTGCTGCTTTTCAGGAGAGTGGTCTTCACTGCAATTGTAAAAGAAAGAAGTTAGTCATTTTGTGTGTTTATAGCACTGTTGTTAATTTAGATGTTGATTTTTATGTTTTTGTAGTATTGTTGTTTGATAACTGAACGTAGTGTGTGCATGTAGTTTCCTTTGACTATGTGCAGCCTTTATATTTTACTTACAATCTGTTAGTTCAACATGCTTTGCAAATGTGTATAATACTAAGCGTATGAAACTCACTTGGTTTCTTAAGGCTGTGTTATTGGATGTTAGGAGATAGAAGAAATAATCATATACTTATTTTTCTATTTTTATAGGGTAATTTGTAGAAATTGTATAGAAAAGCATGGAATGCATGCATTTGTGAAGGTCTGGGTAATAAAGTGGAAGGATGTGATGTACAGGCAGTGGTGTTATTTCAGCTGGGAGCTTTTTAATGACAGTGTCTATCTGTGTGGTTGTATAAAGATGCATGAATTTATCCTGGCTGTGTGTAATTTTATAATACACTACTAAGTGTTTTTTCTACAATTATACTGTTATTTCTCCAATCTTTTAATATTAAATTAGACTTTTTTTAGATAGCTGCATGTGTAAAAAAAAGAATGTAGATATCAGACAGGTTTGGAAGTGACAGTTGATTATAGCAGATGGGAAAAAAAACAGTAAGTTCATTTTATAGGTTATACAGGTTAAGTGGCAGTTACTTTGTTATATGTATTTATAAGAGTTCTACATGTACTGTGCATAAACTATGCATACCTGTAGTTTGTATTCATGCATGTGGATATGCATGCAGCTGCAAGTAAAAATCTTGATGACTTGTACAGTAGTTTTTGTAGTAGGTGCTTTCCAATGATATGTGACTTGTACTCAGAGTGATCAACAGAACATTTGAAGTGCTGAACTATGATGATGGAGTTAGATGTAGAGTTCTTGGATGTGATTGGTGGATGGTTGTGTGACTGCTTAGCTGTATCCAATGAGGAAATGGCACAGAGAATGAAGTGGAAATGGTAGAAGGGCTGTCTAAGAGTTACGCGCTCCGCGGACACTGCGGTGTGCTACATCCGGGGTTTTTCAGCAAATCCAGCATGGAGAGGGGACTGTAGGGATTAGCCTATCAGGTGTTGAGGTGTGGATTTGTGTTGAAAGAGGCTGTGTGTAGCGAAGATGGCAGAGGTGGAGAAAGTCAGGGTGTTGGCGGTTGGAGATATGTTTGTGCATTTTTACAGTAGTATGCTCATTAAAGGAATGTGGCAAACAATTTTGATGTTAAAGGAGTGGAGGTGGTGTGGAGCACTGTGCCTCATTTCAATGTACAGGGAATTCTACAAGTTTGTGAAGATATGGGTAGGATGAACAGTTCCCATTTGGTAGTTTTGCACTGTTGTTTCTTTGCATTTGGGCTATGTCAGTGTCCCTACTTTATTGGCAGATTTGGAACACTTGGTTCAAGCAGTAATGAAAGTCCTTCCAAATGCCAACGTTATTTTTTCTGGTTTAGTAGCTATGGCAATATGGGACAATGGTTCTGTTTTTTGTCCTCAGCAAAACATTGCTAGATGTGCAATCAACCGAGGCATGTTTACTTTCATGCTTAGAGCTGGTATGTTCTTCTGTAATAATGAGAATATTGATTCCAGTAATGCCGTTTATTTGAAAGAAAATGACATTTCTTTATCTTGTATGGGATATGCCATGCTGTTTTAGAACGTAAGGGTTGCTTGGAGAAGCTTCTGTGAAGATTTTAGGAGTAAAGTAAGAAAAAATAAAAATACAAAATTACAGTTGTCTGACAAGCATCTGCAAAAAAACAAAAAGTATCAGCTCTTTTCAGAGCCAACTTCAAAGGGGAAATGTGGTACATTATTTAGATTTAAATTCCTGGGTGTGTTGTGTAAGTAGAGAGTTAGTCAGAAAGTCTTTTTCCTGAGAGAAGAACAGATAGCTACGGCTGTGTATTTCAGAAAGATTATCTGGATTTTGTGAGACTCATGGATACATTGGTTGGAGGTGCATGCAGAACACTGTGGAGTAGCTTCACATCTTGGATTCCCTCATGTGAAAGTGCACTGGCATGTGTGGGATGTTTTAACCCACTAGGCTCTGCCCTGCGACATCCCTGTGTGCTGATGGTGCAGGAATCATCAAAATGGTCGTAAATCTCTTGGCGCGCCAAAACCTATGAAAATTGTGCTTTGAAATCAGAAAAGATGGCTGCCAGATCTACTTTGCCTGTGGTCAGTGGTGAAATGGAGACCTCATTTCTGAAACATGTTAGTGGGCTGCCCACCAAGTAAAAATGAACACTGCAGGAAAGGCAGTGCTTTATTGCAAGAAACCCAGAAATTGCTCTTAAATACCTTTTCTTGGTTGCTGAAAATACAAAATACCGGACCAAAGCACCACAAGACATCCAATATCTTTGCTGGGTGTCGCCCGCCACTTCATTTAAGGAATCATTATGAACACACAATGTCAGGAAAAGCAGAATCTATTATCAAAATATCCACAGTAAAAAGTGTGTTTGTGAAAATCAGTCAAAATATGGGTGCAGTACCAGCAGCCGCCTGTATGACAGCTGTCATTAGTTGCATCAGAAGCTTAAACTTGTGTAATTGAAATCAAATGTCTATAAAATAAGTGACCTGTTATCAAAAGTAATATAGCTTGCAACTATTTAATCTCCATGGTTTAGAGACTGGAATTAGAGTTCTAGTTGCCTGTTTTAAAATGTTTTATTTTCAACAAAGAAAAATTTTAAAATGTTAAAGTATGCCTGATTCAAGCAAAACTACAAAGCAACTTCCCCCACTGGGCAAGGCACCTCCCTTCTGCTCTCTGGACCAGGAACTCACATTCAGGTGTTGATTAAGAGAGGAGGGGCACTGGGGCGGCTCCTGGGAGAGACAATGAACCTTCCTTGGCTGAAAGGATATGCAGATTGTAAAGTGTCAAAGTGGCCTCTCCCAGAAGGAAGGGGGTGGATTGCTTCAGACCTGCCAGAGAGCCAAGGAGGCGGGGACAGACGACCATTTGTGGATTCACAAAGCACAGAAAGCATATTTTTGAAAAAGACTAATAAAGGACTATGCGAATTTGTAAAAAATATAAAATTAATAGCATTGTTATTTTGATTTTTTTGTGCACATTTTAAGAGGTGCCATTAATCTGTGCGATGTTCAGGGAAGGCACAGTGAACATTCTGGTTTTGTAGCAATTGTATTTATGTCAGAAGCATGAAACTTCATACGATTATGCCCAGATATCATGCGCACATATGTACAAAAGTGTGGACAAATCAGATGTTGTGTCCCGGACAAAAAGTGAAAAAATTTATCAAATCCAGACCCAAGATCCCAACGCAACGAGAATTGGAAGAGGGTTTGCGCCACAAAATATGTGATCTATGTATGTTTTGGTATCAAGATTGTACACATGTAAAGATGTATTATATCAAAAATAGATTTTATGTGCAAAAGGCAAAGGGGAGGATGTTTTGCCTCATAAACTACATCATCATGCTGACACACTGTTTTCCCCTCCAATCAAGGGAGAGAGCAGACTTTAGCCAATAGACTACCTAGGGATTGCACCTAGGATAATTCAACCCACCCCTTTATCAAACACATAAATAGAGACAGCTGAGGACCTAGCTGAGGACCTAGAAAAACAGACTGATCCACCCACGATCCCGAATTCGGCGAAGCACTTTGAAGGAGATCCATCTATACTCCTTGTTCCAGACTCCAAAAACTTTGCAAGCAGAAAGGCTCAGAGCATAGCTGAACCACTTTCAGCTGGGCCTAACTTCCAGAACCCATCCCTCAATTTAAAGGGGAAACCAAAGAGCAGCCAGGCTGAGCTGTAACTGCCTGCCTGCCAAAGAATTATCTTCATAACCAGAAGGGCAGATTAAATCCCAGTCTGGTGCCATGCCGTGCTGTGCTTTGCAGACCAGAGAGCCATTGCAGATCTAGTCAAGTCGTGCTGCGCAGTGTAGACCAGAGTGCCTTGCTGTCCAGTCCTGCCATGTGGTGTCCACAGTGCCTTGCTAATCGCTGAACCAGACCAGTCCGGTGTGCCCAGCAGACTGTCCTAGAAAATATCCCTGACCAGAACCAGAATCCTTGATGGTTCCCTTCAAAACATTGGTAGTGAGTATCCATAGCATAGGATTGTCACTAGCCTATGTACTGTCCATAGTCATCCCAACCCATCCTCTATTATATCCAGAACTGTATTGCTAGAAATCCTTTTTGTCTTGCCTGAACTCTCTCTCTTATCCTATAGTCCTTCTGTAATATTATTGTTAAAAATCATCTTTGCGCTCATTTAGTTCATCTGAAGAAGGCAAGCGTCTCAGCCAGCAACAACCTGATCGGAGGCGTCCTGGCCTGGTGGTTGTGCTGTTGTGTAGTCAATCCCTAGCGTAAATAAACCTTTTTTGTATTTTAAAAGCGCATCCTTGTTTTACATTTTGCCTCTATCTGAAAAAACGACCTCCACGAAAACGTCCCTAACTTCTTCATATGTTATGCAAGAAACAAAATAGTTTTTCCGCAATCGCGCTTACCGCGCGCAGAAAAGTTTGCTGCAAATTTTTCGTTTGGCTAAAGTCTATAACGTGTAATATAGATTTTCATTGCACCTTTCCTCAAAATTAAGTTTTCTCATTGCTCATTACTCTCAAATCATTGCTAGTGTTTGTCTGAACCCATACAAAGTGGCTCCCATTAGTATTTAAACCATTTCAGTGATTTAAACCATTTTCAGTGTTTACACATTCATTCAAAGCCAACTTTAAAACCATTTTTGACAAGTTTGCCAATCAATTCTGTTTTTCTCTGGTGTTAGCTGGGGGGAAATTGGGATTTATATATTAGCTTGAATTCTGCATTCCTGAAACCTGTTCTCTCTCCTTCTATCTCTTCATATTGCATATTGGGGGGATTGAGGGGTGTGCAGGGGAAATAGTAATCACATTGCCATTTGATTGAACACACACAAAAGTATTATTTCTGTGCTGCATTATTTTTCCCATCATTGCTCCTTGTGATTAAAGATATTGTTTAGTGTGAGATCACCCCTTTGGTGATTATTGTGTGCCCATTAAAATAGTGATATATATATATATATATATATATATATATATATATATATATATATATATATATATATTGTAAAATCCATAAATAAATATTTTAACTTTGAAAATGAGCCTGATTCCTGGTTCAGTGTGACCCTGGTGGTTAAAAGAGAGGGGTGTGATATAAGTGGTACATCGTTCAGAATAAAATAACTTACAGACACAAATAAATAATTAAGGGATTTAGTTGTGCATCCCACGCTAGTCATTGACTTAGGTGAAGTGCCGGATTGAAATCACTTACACATGGAGTGCGTGGAATGAAGTGGCTGGACTTAGTACCTCTCTGTGCTACTTTGGAGACAGCATCATCCAGACATAATTATAATTAATTGTGGAGGGAACAGTTTAGGACATGTGTCTGGAATTTATTTGCAATTTGCAATGCAAGAAGGACTTGGGAAGGTCATGGACATGTTTCCAAATTCCCAAGTAATTTTTTCTCGTATGGCGTAGAGAAAAATGTGGCTGCGTTCTTCTTCATTTGGTCCACAAATGGAGAAAGCGAGGTGCAGTGTCAATAAGGCTGTTTGTGCCTTTTTAAGAGATGTTGGCATGTCCTCTTTTCACAATGAAAATATTATGTTTCGTAGCACATACATTTTTCGCGGAGATGGAGTCCATTTTACTTATGCTGGCAATCAGATTTTTCTGAGAAATGGACAAAATGCATTGCAACCTTTTTTGGAATTACAGCAATCCATTTTGCAGTAGGTGTTGACCATTTGAAGTTTTTCAAACACAAAAAAACACCACCAAAAGGCTCTTTTCAGAGACACCATTTCCTCCAATAGAAAAGTGCAATTGTTATGATAGGTAGCACCCCCAAAAAATAAATGTCCGCTGACTCCCAAAAAATGCGCAGGGCCCAGCCCTATTTATTTATCACTTCTATTTTTAAACTGTGAAAGGCGGCTCTGAAAAGAGCCTTTTTTTTGGGGGGGGGGGGTTTGTTGGTTTATATTTGTTTTGGTTTTTTAAACATGACACATAAGGAAAGGAGGGGAAAGGAGGGTAAGGAAGGGACGCCAACAACGGAGATAAGAAAGGGCAGGTCGAGAGAGGAAGATGTAGGGTGGGCCTTATTCAGGAAGTGGGCAGACCTTATCGTGCTCCTTGACAACAGTCTCGAAAGCACTCCAAAGATTTACCCACCTGCAGAGAGAAGGTAACGGTCAACAGCATCATGAAAGGCCTGTGAGACAGCTGGAGGGACGCTATGTTCCCACATGAGTGTCTCTTGTGGCGGCAGGAGCGGAAATGGACCATTTGGTAGAGGAACTCAACCTACTATGTTTATCACAAGGTACAACCTTGCGAATAGCCCAACCATGGAATGACCGTAGTGTTGCTTTATTGATGTTGTACCAAAGCTGTATGAACCAGGCCTCCCACGACTCAGCACCATGTGGCACTGATTACAGGTGACCTTATTTGCATGTGCTTTTGGCACTCCACCAAGAGTGGTAAATAACCACCACACCCAAGACTCACGGCGAGTGCTGGTAGCAGGGACTTCCATTACCTCATCCTCTTCATCCTCTTCAACCGTCTCCTCTACATCCTTAGGCCTGTTCCCCTCTGCAGGCCTTTAGGGAGGTGGTGGTGGTGCAGGAGGTGGGGGTGGTGCTGAGGCAGCCATGGATGCCATCAGGTTTGATGAAGAAATCGCAGCAAGAGAAGCAAAGGCAGCAAAAGCAGGTCAATCTGCAATAGTAGAAAGACAGAATGAGGATGAGCTCTAAGGTGTGGCCTTTTATAGGGAAGCTAGTGCGTGCTTCACGCACAGATCGAACACCAAAACAAGCTCAAAATGTTCCAAAAAGTATGTAGATCGCATGGGACATTGTCTGGGACATGTGAAATGGTGGGCTTTTACTGTAAAATACTTTGGATTGTCCAAAAAAGTACTTTTAAATGTTCGTGTACCCGGACAGTGTCCGTAAATCAGGACACACGCTAAGCATGGGTGCGGTCACATGATGATGTCGCGGACACTTTCGCAAATGGGATGGCTGTCCACAGGACACCAAATGTGTAGGAACGGTTGTGCGCATGCGCACGGGTGTTCTATGGATAGTGTTCGGGTCCTCAAACTAATTAAAAGTGCGACACACGTGCAACGGACAGTTACGGACAGGAGCGATGTTCGTAGGACCTATGGGTGTGGTGCGCATGTGCGTAGATGTTCTACGGACAGCACGGACACTCCCATTTTAATTACGTACAGTACAAGCAGGTATTGTGTCCTTATGGCACCTCCATTTTGGTTAATTACAGACATTCTGGACATCAAATGTGTTCTAAGAACAGTTCCATTTTGATTGCGGACATCCCGGACACCGAGTGAGTTCTAAGAACAGTTCCATCTTGATAGCGGACAGCACAGACAGGTATATTATCCTTAGAACACCTCCATTTTGGCTAATTGCGGACATCCCGGACATCGAGTGTGATCTAAGAACAGTTCAATTTTGATTGTGGACAGTATGGACAGATATAGTGTCCTTAGGACACCTCCATTTTGGTTAATTGCAGACATTCTGTACACCCGCGCTATCCACGGACAACCTAACTGCCTTTTAAAAAAAAAAGACACAGAGGGCTGAAATAAAACACACATAATAATTTTTTATTATATACAAATATAAAATTTATGAAAGAGAGGGGGAAGCAGAAACTGACACAAATACAGGGTAATTAGGGTTTTGGAGAGGATGGATGGGAGGGGATGAAGGGATGGAAGTTTCATCATAACGTTTTTCTTGGTAATGAGGGTTTGGGGATAGCTGACTGGGACATGGTGAGGGGGGAACAGGTACATGTGGGACAATGATATTTCATTTTTTCTTTTATGTGGTCCTACACAAAATGTTTCAAAAGATTGAAATTTTCCATAAGCATATCCATTTTTTGTTCCATGCACGGCAGAACGTTTTCTAATGTCTCTTTTGCTATATTATTTTCACTGGTTGTATGGGCTGTTAAAATAAATGTGTTAAGTACACATAAAGTAACGATTATTAATTTGCTTATATAGAGAAGTGTCTACCATTAGTATCATTCTCTTCACTCATTTCATCACTTGGGAAATTTTCTTCAAGCCATTGCAAAGTACTGGACATTTCTGTGTAAAAAAAAATGTAATACAGAACGTCTAGAAATATATAAGAAAAATTAAGTTTACTTACTAGTTTCTGGTAATTTTTGTTGTTACTGTTGTGTAGGTCTGCTGTTGCTTCTTGCTGTGCAGTTTCTGTGAGGTAATTATGTTGGAGTCATATCTTTTTTGTTTTGGTATATTCCATTTTAGTACATATGCTATTTAAATGGACGGTTGATGTGTTACATATATAGGTTCCACTTCTTATTTATTATTACATATAATGTGTTCATGTGCTGATTTTGAACTTGTTCAGTGTTTATATGGCTTGATAGAGCATTCTAAGATACCCCTTGAGTTTTTGGGTAGTGTTGATGTTGTCCACGTCCATCCGTGGACATACACACAGTCTGCAGACATCAAAATCACTAGCAGGTGGTTCAGTATATTCTATGTTACATGTATATAAAGAAAGGGAATCCTAGTAAACATTTATGAAATTCACACTATGTATATGTATATTCAGTTAAAAAAAAAACTAATCTTTGTTAAAGGGACATTATGGTTTAGTTGTGCTACTAAAAACCTATGAAATTCAGTAAAAAAAAAACTTTGTTAAAGGGACGTTATGGTTCCAAGTAAAACTGAAAAACTCCTGAAATTCGCTAGTTATGGTAAGCTAAGCAACCATAACTCGCGCCACCACCATGCATTGCTAAGGCTAACACCCAGGACATCATTTATGTATTTGTTTATATGGGTAGGGTAGTGCACTTGGCACTTGGTATTTGTGGGGAGTTGGTGGTGTGGTGTACGCTGTGGGAGGGATGAGGATGGGGTTAGCTGGCCTTGGGGTTCTGTTCTTTTCTTTGAGTAGGTTGATCCCTGGGGTTTCTAGAATTCTCTTGGTGGTGGTGGTATAGGCCGAGATGAGGCTTAGGATTATCTGGCCTTGGTGAGGGAGGTATATTTGGGCTGGTGTGTGGGATAGGGGTGCCCTAGTCATCCAAGAATTTTTGTGGGATGGAGTAGAAAAGGCAATGGGAGGAATGGAGGTGGGATTAGATGTCTCGGATGGGTATGGTGAACTCTTTTGAATATTTTTCTTTTCTGGAGGGTGTGAGATCCTGAGGCTCATGTGGGGGTTTGTATAGAAGGGTTTAGGGATCAGTGGGGTCTGGGGGTGTTTCCATTCAGTGAGTGCAGCAGAACATTTGTATCAGATCAAGGATCTGTTTGGTTTTAATCAAATGTTTATAATTAGATGTGTTCACATGTCTTTCAAATGTGAATAGGATATATAAAGAGGATGTTGGTACAGCAAACATTTTATTCCTGTGATTGTGAGAATATATAATGTGTTCCTTTATTCTGCCATGTTAATAAGTCATATACATTACATTATTTAAAGCTAAAGGATAGAAATGGGAATGCTATTGAATTTTGTTTGGTTGAGTGATGTTCATTAAAAACGATAGGTCTGCATTTATAAATGAAGTCATTTTACCCAAAAGAACTGGAATGAAAGAACCAAATTGAAATGCAGATTAAGTTTGTATTCTCACTTGTAGGCATACATGAAGAGTTCAGGGCCTCCATTCCAGTTGGAACAGGATAAGAAAATAATGATATGGTATATTTTGGCCATATGGCTTTTAAGGTTATACAAGATGTTCCTCCATTAAATTCAACACAGGTTTTCAGAGTAAGTGAACACCAAAAATGGTTGTATTGTCGTTGGGCATGCACTCAGTTTCAAAGAGGTGCACATGATTTACTTCACATAAACTCATGGGCAGAGTCCATTAGTAAGCAGTGGTCTACAGAGGAGGTCACAGGCATCTCATTTGGATTAGTTAAGGTTAAATGTATTTGATGCCATGCACAAGAAAGACATTTTACTTTGCATAAGTGGTGACATAGAAAGGGAACGCTTAAGTGATTCGTCATCTCTGTCCCTTTCTGGGGAACTGCGTCACGTACACACCATACAAACTGAATGCATCCATGTGAACAAAAGTATTCTAGTTAGTTATACACTTTATTTCATCATTTAGACATATGTGTTTTCCAAAATGCATAAAACATTACACATTTAAAATACAGGTGACAAGAGCAAATCCGCAAACATAAAAGAATCATATAACATGCCATATCCCATAATGCAACAAATATAAGTTAATCAGTGCAAATAATTGTCCTATTCACGAATGGGATCCTAAAATAGATTGAAATACAATTACAATTAGCAGTGCCAGCACAACATATGTTTCAAGAATAATATGTAATATTGATTGAAAGCATAATCTGGTATCTTGAAACCATCATTATTGTTATACATTCTCTAATTATGGTGTGATGTTCGCATAGGCTTAGGACTCAGATCTGAGCTCCTCCTCCTTGTCAATGAACAGCAGGAACAACCGGCTCAGGACCCTCCTCCGCTTTGTGAACATAGGTCAGATTATAAGCAGGTGGGTGCATGGGCCCAGAACTCAGGCTCCTCCTCCTTATTAACGTACAGCGGGAACAGCCGACTGAACGCCCTGCTCTGCTAATGCATTTAATGTGCAAAAACAAGATTAAGCCTTGCATCATATTGCAAGTTCAGATTTATACGTGCTTTGGATATGTTGTAATTAAAAGAAAGCTCTACTAGAACATAGAAATTGAATTATATGTTGTCATTTTTGAAAGATGCATAAAATAGCCAAAGATTATCAGAATTCAGTACTTGGATCTCAGAATGTATAATGGTAGCATCAATTAGTCAGATGTTAGAACATTATAATGAAATTAGCTTCTATTTAAAAAGAGCAGCAGCCCCCTGCTTTTGGTCAGGTGGTTGGGAAACCACGCGTCTATGCTAAGAGTAGGGGATGGGTAAATGTCTAAAAGAATGACATAAAATTGAGAGACAGAATGAGCGAAGTATGTATTATTGAATAATTGTCAAGGATGAGGCAGAAGGGGGCACTCTGGAGATTGGAGAGAGAATTGACTGATTCCACCCAGAATGGTCATTTGAGAGAGGGAATCCAGAGCAGCCCATAGAACGATATCCAGTCTGCGCAGGAATTGACTTCCTAATTACCCACCTTAATTGAGGGTTTTGCTTACAGAATGATGCCTGCCTCACTGGGTCCCTGGCTATTTATCCTAAAATCAAAAGTTTGACCTTAAAAAAAACCCCTACCCATTGCTGAAATGTGTCAGGGTAAAGTCTGGTATGGGAAAAGGACTTGGAATTCAAGGGGGGCACTTTAAAAGCTGGGACAACAGTGTTGATGATTGCATGTTCTGTGTATCCTCATTTATTATTATTATTATTATTATTATTATTATTATTATTATTATTATTATTATTATTAATATGATTGCTCATATATCACCACTCACCCAAATGCCTCAGTGTGCAAGTAGTCCAATAAGAGGGAGGAGTCAATCAACCATAAAGCAGATAGAGATAACACAAAAAAGTCTAGCCGTTGGAATTAAATAGAATGGTTTTCACAGCTTTCTTAAACTGTGATAAAGCTGGAACATTATGAAGATAACATGGCAGGGATTTCCTGAGAGAAGGGGCAGAGAAATAAAAAGTAGTACCTCCAAAATTTAGGCAGGAACAGTTTATTAAGCTTGGTGGATCGCAGAGGACAAAGGTTCAGGGGTTTAGACAATCTATCAAAAAGGAGCTATATTAGTCACATAAGTGTATGTCATGGTAAGAGTTTTATAAGAGATACGCTGTATAACTGGTAGCGAGTGTATAGACTGTCAGGCTTCCGTTATTTGACCAGAGCTCCTATGGCCCCAGGCAGCTCTTACTGCATTATTCTGAGAAGTCTGCAATAATTTAAGGTTGGTTTTTGACGTGACAGCATGAAAGTTATTGCAGTAATCTATTCTAGAATTAATAAGGACCGTAGCCAATGAGGAGAATTGTTTTTCAGAAAGGTATTGTATTATTATTATTATTATTATTATTATTATTATTATTATTATTATTATTAGTAGTAGTAGTAGTAGTAGTAGTAGTAGTAGTAGTATCTGCCTGATGAGTTTTGTTGTGTATGCAAACGTGGTTTCAGTCTGCATAACATGTTTTTTCATATTTTTTCATGTTTATTCATATTTAAGTTAGTGTCTTTACACATGAATAGGTTTGAATAGCACAGGCCGCTATTTTAAATTGAGAGTATGCAGAATCCAACCTGGACAAACGTTGGCGGGTGCCAACTAATATCAGCTGGGATTTCCTGTTGTTTAAAGCAAGTGAGTTGTCCTTCATCCATCTTTGAATAATCTCATAAATGCGGCCAATCTCAGCTGAGACCTTATTGTAATTGCCTGATAGATGACAGACCACCTGAGTATCGTCGGCGTAGTTAGTATAACTAACATTGATGTCATCCAGAAGATCAAACAGCTTGTGAATATATAGATTGAATAGCATGGTGGAAAGACAGATTGAATGCACAGTGAGAGATTGTTCCTTTAGACCCATTCCATTTGCAATGAAAAATTAAATTGAAAACTGTGACAACACTTTGGGTGCCACATTAAAGTGTTGATGGCTTTGTAAAGACAGCTATTATTTACAAATATCTCTAGTGGTCGAAACTGGTATTGATTAAAGGTGGGATATAGTGCCAAGATAGTACCATCACCTTGGATGATATCATGCATAGATGTAGCCAACAGTGACAATAGCATAGTCTGGATATTTGCACGATAAAATGCATTTTGTATATTTATTAAGAACTGCACAAAGTGAAAACCCTCTGCACACTCCTGAATTTCAATGCTTAGGTAGAATCAGGTGTATTGTTGGAGGGAAGAAAAGTGTCATCTAAATATCTGTTACTGGAGAATAGTACATCTCCAGCCCAGACTGAATCCCTTAAATGTAGGCTCCTTTTAAAGTGGGTCTTCTTTATGTATAGAAATAAGTCCATTCATTTGCAAGGAAGACCATAGAAACATGTGTGCAAATAAATTAAAGTACAAATTCTGCTTTAATGAAAGTTGGATTTGCATGTCTAAAGAGAACTGCAACCATACATGCAGGAAACATAGGACACATTTCTTCCAATCCTTTATTCTTTCGAATTCATCAATTGATGATATAGCACGTGGTGCCGATACGTGTTTTGGCCTAACATAGCTGAACCCGGAGGCACAAACACATACAACACGAGAGGTATTGACCTCTGATAACCATGTAACTGGGCGGACCAAGCCCTCGCCAATCCATCTACCCAGTACTTAACTGACCTGCCTGCACCAAGTAGGACCCAAGACAATCCCTCTACATTACCTACCTGCCTAGAAAAAGACCTGTTAGGTCGAAACACCTGTCGGCACCACCTGCTATATCATCAATTGATGAATTCAAAAGAATAAAAGATTGGAAGAAATTAAAATCACAAGCTTTGTGGAACTACATTTTTCAGGTGCCGAAAAAGCAATGGGGTAAATCCCAGCATAACAAACAGTACACGTGCCGAATGAGTGGAAACTATAACAATTCTCACTTGATACACACAAATAGGCACCACAAGCACGGGCCTCCTTACAAGTTTCCACCGACTGGCTGCTAGTGCGCCGATAACAGAGATGGAGGGCGTGGCAACCCGTGGTCCCTGGTGCTCTTAACTAAACGCCAATGAAGACTGGTTTTGGTTGGCGGGGGTTTTAGCGGACGGGAAATCTAACTTATAGCCAGTACCAAATAGGACAAGTGACTTCGGAATAAACCATACCCAGAAAATTTGACTAGCCTCTTGGAATACAAGATGTTTTTTGGATCTTCAGTTCAAGAAATTTGAAATAATATGTCTACAAGAGACGTGGCTGCGAGAGAAACCACTATTGAAGGGATATGATGTTTATAGCAATCAGGCCGTAAAGGGATCATAGGGACGTCCAACGACGGGACTGCTGATGGCCATCAAAAATGAAACTAAAAGTTTGGTCATCAAAGAATTCAGGCCTTTGCCACTGATCCTGGGATTACTAATTGTCACAAACACAACTAATCCTAACCATCTGAAGACCCTCTTACTTCTTAATCTCTATTGGAACTCCGGAGGGTGTATAGAGGATAATTTTGTTAAACTGGTTATCAGCATCATGGATGACGCAAGTGAACTAGACCGGGCTTACAGATTCTGATCTGCGGAGTTCCAAACATTCATTGTTTCGATAAAGAATCCTGCGTTATACTAAACCAACCTATAAATACATCGCCTCAAGTCGTGAGGGGCATCTTTTGGAGAGAAGAAATGGAGGAGAGACATATTTCTATGGAAATTGACTTTTGGCTGGCGATGTTCCAGCTAAACCTAGATCGAGAAGAGGGGAAGATCATCAAATTCTGGACTATTTATGTGCTTCTGAAGATCTAATCCAGAAATTGGCTGATTTTAGGGTCACAGAAGCAGACATGAGTGACCATGAAATCATGACTGTGAGTTTTGAAAACTGGTCATATAATGTCCTGAATGATGATGGACTAGATATATGTGTACAGCAAGGGATAAACAGACTGCGAATGAATACTGGATGTTATCATTATGCTTGTACAGAACATATTTCACAGAA
Source organism: Ambystoma mexicanum (assembly GCF_040938575.1). Lineage (NCBI taxonomy): Eukaryota > Metazoa > Chordata > Amphibia > Caudata > Ambystomatidae > Ambystoma > Ambystoma mexicanum. Next base: position 1,057,141,797 of record NC_090932.1, read on the forward strand.
CTTTAAGCCAAGGATTTATTTTTTATTTTTATCTGTATATGGTTCAAAGGAACCTTTACAAAATAGCACATCAATACATATACATATCATAATACAAAACAATTCATTATTAAAGAGGAAATTTAAAACAGGTTTAAAAGTAAAAAAAACAATTTGCTCCAAATCAACAATTATATTACAAGATAAAGACTGAAAGAGAAAAAAATGTTTAACACTAGAATAACAAAATCTTGTTTCCAATTACTTTCAGAAAATCAATCAATGCGAAAATTAAAGCTCTCTCATGTCCTTGAGTCGAGTCCAGAGAGATGCCATAGAATCTGCATAATTCACATTTGCAAATCGTAAGAAGAGTTTAGTCCTTACATCTCTAAATATGGACATTCAAAAATCAAATGTTTTAAAGTTTCATTCTGTTCATTACACTTCAAGAAACGACATTTAGAGGCGCCCTGTATTTTGTTCGTTCAAGAGTATGGTACTGATTTAATCAAAATCTCATATAATACATTCTGGTTACATTACATGGAAATATAGTAATGTAACTACAACACCCATCTCTTTTATGTGGACATTTAGCATATTCTTTATATGTTTTCAATGTTTTTATTTCATCTAAGGTTTTGCACCAATCTTTCGAAAATAATTTTTGTTTTACATAACTTCAGATGAATATACAAATCATCTAGGTCAACACCCAGACTATTTATAGTTTTTGCCATGATTTCATAGTAACCGGTGATAGAGCTAGAGGAGCAACCCTTCCTAAATTCAAAGAAATCTTGATAATTGAATTATCAGGGCAGTTGAGAATTTTACAATAGTTAGATAAAGCCCGCCAGGTTAGTCTAGTAGATAGAGAAATCAATCCCATCTCATGTCTAATAACACAGTTAGGAATTGATGGAGACAAACGCAAAGCTTTTTTCACCAAGCTGCCCTGTGTAGAATCCAATTGCTTATGCAGATTGCAGATTGCTAACACAAATATCCAGTGCATATATAAGAATTGGTTCTACCTTTAGGGTAAGGAACTCGAGTAACGGTGTCACAGAGAATTTACAGAATTTAGTAAAGAAAAATGTCATTTGGCTCCTAAGAGGTTTGGCTTTTTGCTGTAAATAATCCACCCATGAATTAATAGAGGTCACATTGCTCAGGCGGTATCCTAGATAAATGGTTTCTTGTAGTTCATGTATAGGAATACCCTTGATGTTCCACCCATACTTTTTAAGTTTCTTACAGGATTTGAAGATCATTATACATGTCTTAGATGGAATAGGTTTGAGATTGTGTTGATAACCAAATTCTGAAAATATATCTAACTTAGATTGGAAACCAGCTGGTGTTAGATAAAAAAAATAAGATCATCTGCACAGGCTAGCCAGTGTATTCATAATGAGCATAGCCTTGCAGGAAACATAACAGTGGACTCCAAAAGTTCATCTATATCAGAAAGATAAAGGTGGAACAGCAAAGATGCAAAGTTGCAGCCTTGCTTAAGCCCAAGATATAGTTGCACAGGATCAGTCAAAGAGCCCCCCTGAGTTAATCGAATTCTACATGATGTGTTAGTGTGAAATTTGGTAATCCAGTATATGAAATATTCAGGAATAGACAATTTACGTATTTTAGTCCATAATACATTGCGAACGACTGTGTCACAAACGCAGAAGACATATTGATCGAAGCAATGTAATGCTACTTTTTTTTTAACACCGGCAATTAAGTGCGCCTTTATTGTGGCATTTAATTTTGTTCCCATCTGTCGTCTAAATCCCACTTGGCATTCGGAATAGATCTTATAAGTTGCTAGATGTTTTTCAAGCTCATAGATGACTAAAATAGAGAAGACCTTGGCCGCTGCATCTGTTAAAGAAATAGGTCTGTAATTCTCAGGTAAACTAGATTCACCTTTTTTATGAAGTGGGATCAGAATGGAAGTAACCCAAGACATAGGAATGGTACCACTTACTAAAATGCTATCAAACTTAATTTTTAAGATCGTACTCCAGAAGATTGGATCAGACCTATATACACACGATGGAATCCCATCGGGGCTTGGAGCACAGGAATTGGATAATTTTTTGATGGCCCACGTGATATCAAAAGTGGACCAAACAAATTGAGTAAACGGAGGAGACAGATCCAGATCATCTTGTAATTTAGCAAAACAGATAGGTAACTCATATTTTTTCTTGACATAGGCTATCCATGTTTCTGCATTGATTGTAGACTTATTTTGATAGGCTGGTGCATCTCCTTTCTTAAGCGCGGTCCAAATATCTCATGAATTATGACTGGAAATGGCTTTGATCATTTCACAATTTTGTTTATTATATTGATCAATATGTACTCCTTTAATTTTACATTTATATTCTTGAACACTACATTTCATTTTTAGCAAGTATTGTTTAACTGGTAAATGCGGTATTTCAAGCTTTCTTATATCTGGATATTTAGAACTTTTCAAAATTTTAATTTTCTAATTAAATCTATCTTTATGATTAATCGCAAAAGGAGTTTGTTTAATTCTTAATTGATCAATAGCTTCCTTAATACAGTTATTAATAATCAGATTTAAATACTCAATAGAATATAAATCAGGTGTGATTAAATTAATACCACATTTAAGATGTTTTAGCACCTGCTCTGCTAGCCTCTTACATAGAATAGGATTCCATCTAAGAGAAATATTATCCCTTTTGATCTCAATTGCCTGCAAACAGTGATCGGTATGCCATTGATTAGTATCAATAAGAGTATTAAGAGCAATAGAAGCATGATCACTATAAGCAATATCCCCAATAGTAGCAGAGTCAATGCATGATAACAATGAATCAGAGACACAAAAGAAATCTATCATGGAACTAGTATTTCCTCTTTCCAGGTATGAATATTGGAAAGTTTGCTGAACTTAACAAATGAGATGCACCAGTCCTTGAAGTAGTCACAGAATTCTACCCCTCTCGTAAAGCTATTTGTTTTTGCTAGTTTAGAGACATTGTGATAAGTAAGCGATCCTATGCACTGAGAATTAAAATCGCCACCTACAATAGTATCATAATTAGAATATAAGGTTGAGGCTTGATCAAAGCAACAATCTATGTCATCAAGGATATCCATTAGTTTGTATTTCAGGGGATTGCAGTATAAGTTAATGACCAGAAGTACATTTGAATCATGCTTATTCAAGCGCAGAAATACTGCTAAAACATGAATGGATGAGTACACAAAAGTTACATTACAGGCAACATAATTAACTGAGATTGCTAGGCCACCATAGGGCCTGCCTTCCACACCTTTAGTGGCAAGATAACAGTATGAATGATAATCAGGGATAACTAATGGATCTATTTTCATCGTTTCTTGAAACATAAAAATTGATGGTAGTTTTTCGAGAGTAGATAGCCAGATCGGAATATTTCTGAAACCACATGATCCATGACAGTACAGTAAGTACTGTCTTCACCTTGGCTTATGATGCAGATAAGTCAGGATTTGCCGCAAATATTGTTTTTAATAGCGGTTCAATCCATGCCATTTCACTATTAGTGCGAGCAAACGTCAGTGATTGGGAAATACAAAGTTTTTCATTTTTTGCAGTAATTGTCAAACCGCTGTTCGTTCTTTGCTCAGAAAATTCAGATCTCTGATTATCATATAAAAATTCTCCTGCCATCTTTTCATCATTGAATGTAAATAATGAGAATCCCATTTCAGATAGCTCCCTTCTATAAGACCATATAAGTTTCAATACATTAAGATTTCCTGCTTTCCTTCCAACCCTAACATGATGGTGCCTTTCTTACTATTATCATTAACTGGACAAGGCCGAGCATCAACAATTTTGCCTTGCACAGCCGGTGAACTGTCTATAAAGACATTGGCAGAATCATTTGCCCCAGACATTGGATCATCTAGATTCAGGATATTTTTCAGATTGGTTAGGGTTTCATTAAGGGGTCTATCCGCAGATTCTGATGGCTTAAGGCGTTTACATAATAAAACATTTGCAGGAGGTATTTGAGTTGTGTTATATTGTGCAGAAGTTGCATTCCCCAAAGCTTGTGTAATTAGGAGCTGATTGATTATCTCAAGTGGTGGGATTCCAGCCTTTAAAGCATTAAGCATAGAGTCATGCACATTTGATACTTCAATATCAGTACTCTGCAATGATTGTTTAACTGTTTCATGTACAGCACAAACAGGACCATTAAGATCACCTTGTTTCTTAGGGTGATCACTGGATAAATCATTGGGTAAAATTGTCAGCTTCCCTCTCCCATTTAGAATAATAGGGGCATTAGTGGTATTAGTAACTGGATCTGTATCAGGTTTATTCAGTAAAGTTTTGGAATACAGTAACGGTACTGCTTTTGTTAATACAACAGAGGGCGGTTTAGATACTTTACTTAAGTCATCCAGTATAGGAGATAATGTAGACCTATTGGAGGTATGTTTCCTTCCAGCACTCTGAAAGTAATTTGGAAGTATTTTTTGAACTTTCAAAACTTCTCCTTCGTCTACAATCACCTTGTCAAGGCTGATTTTTGAGTCGTGCATTGCTGAAGAATTTCCGCATACAGAATGCACTTCGGCAGTAACCATTTTTATGTGACAACAAGGATTAGATGGTAATTTGTCTTATTTTATTTTTGCCACCCTCCCATGGTCAGCACCAAGATGTGATTGACATTCCACAGAAAGTTGTGCTACATCAATCACATCTTCTCCACCACTATCCGAGATCACCAAAAGTTATGATTTTTGATTTTTTCATTGGCAGATCTCCATTTTTTTCAGCACGTTTAACACAGCATTTTTGTTTTTTATGAAATCTTCTAGAAGAATAGCCTATATAATCAATTTTGCAGTCAACAGATCCTGCGTCCTGTTTTTGTTCATCCATAAGTTTGATTAAGAGGGACTATAAGCAGGTAACTCCCTTTTTTCTGGCGAGTTATTAGAGGTTAGTGGCCCAAGTTTGTTTCTAAGTTCAACTATGGAGGAGTTGATAGTACCTAGCTCACATAACAGCAAATCAAAATCTTTAGAAGGTTGATTTACAGGGCCCTGAGAATTGGGGAAATAGGACTCATTGGATTGAGTACCTTGTTCGTCTGAAATCTTAACTTTGGCCTCATGGGGATTATTTGCACCTAAATGAAGCCCCTATAGTGCAAGAATAAATCCTTCCATCCTCGTACTTTGGACACGATATCACTCATGGTATGTTTTATGTCCCTTAATTCCAAATGGGTGACATTGTGGCCTTTCTCTAATAGGTCCAGTATCCTTATTATCACCAGAAAAGTAAATGGTTCTTGATCTTTAGGAGTGAGAGGCAAACTAGTTTCACTACCATTATTCTGTGAGTAGGGGACACCAAGATCAGGACTTAATGGAAGTTCCGATTCAGAAACATTACCTGTCATAATGTCATTTGCAATTGAATTAGGCAGATGAGGACTGGCTGATGCGTAAACACCATTGCCATTTACATTATCGTGCGAGTCACGATTTTTAGGTATGAGTGGAGCTAGTAGGCCAATAGATAGCCTGATGCGAGAATCAAGGTCAGCCAATGCTTTGATATGGAAGTCGCTATTTGGCAAATTCGGTTCATTGGCAGAGCTTGGAGATACGACAGTTAAGGCATTAAGTTTTACATTCGGATCATCAAAATGACTTGCTTTGACAGAATCAGTACTACTTGTGGAAGGTACTGCACAATGATTGCTCTGTTCATTAAGGCTAATAGGCAACACCATACCAGAGCACTTTACACTTCTCAGACCGCAGGCCATCTTGTATAAGGATTTAGATATGTGCCAAAACAATCCTACACAAGTTAAACCTTGCAATAGTTGTTGTACAGCGCATTCACAGAGTAACAGAAGGCTTACAATGGCAGGTCCTACCTTAATTCAAAATAATGTTTTCTGTATGGGAGGACTTGCGGACCAAAAGAAAAAATTAAATTATGTCTGAGTTAGCCAACCCGCCCAGCTGAACAGCCAAACAGCCTGTTGTACTTCCAGGCACTTACGGTGCGTGTGCGGTGCGCATGCACGAGTATTTTCAAAGGAAATGAGCGTGCAAACCCTGTTAAAAGGGAGCAGGGGCTGCCGGCGGCGCATGGGGTTATGGCTGAAATGAGAGAGGTAGGGCAGTGAATGGGACACAGTAGGATGACTGTTAGCACACACACTAACTCCCAAACACAAACTCCCAGAAAAAAACATAAATGCTATCAAGGATTAAACAAAGCTATTTACTTAATGCAGTTCAAGAACAGCACGTTGCGAGTAGATGGCACTTCCTCTTGCCGATGGCACTCGCAAAAAAGTCCACAAATCCAGAGTCGAATAGAATGAGTCCAGCAGCATCTCCAGCCAAACAGCCTGTTGCACTTCCAGGCACGTACGGTGCGCGTGCGGTGCGCATGCATGAGTATTTTCAAAAGAAATGAGCGCCAATCCCTTTGAAAGGGGGGCGGGGCTGCCGGCAGCACCAGGGCTTATGGTTAATGCAGTTCAAGGACAGCACGTTGCGAGTAGATGGCACTTCCTCTTGCCAATGGCACTCGCAAAAATGTCCACAAATCCAGAGTCAAATGAGTCCAGCACCAACTCCAGACAAACAGCCTGTTGCACTTCCAGGCACTTACAGTGGCTTTAATGAACCTCATGCCTTTAACATGGAGATAATGAGGGAACAAAAGTGCCTGAAAATAGAGCTGCTCGTGTCTAACAAAAATCCTCAGGCTCACTTGGTCATTAAAAAACTGAAACAACAACGGAAAAACTAGATAAAAGGCCATAAAAGGCTGCTTCTTCAACGTGATGCAGAAGAGATGTTGCGATTAGTCGCAACTAAAAATAGCGTGGAAATCTGGAGGACAATAAATTCCTTAAATGCACCTCAAAAATCTTTGGTAACTAACAGAGTATCATCTCATGATTGGTGAAAGCATTTTGAGGAATTGTACAAATCTGATGATCAGATCGAAAAAAAATATACAGTTTTCGACCCATAATTGGTCATTTTCAAATGAAAAAGATTACATTAAAAATTTGATACTTCTAGCCAGTAATTCAAAGACCCCTGGCCCAGACGGCATAACCAACTTGACACTAAAAGAGGAACCTGAAGGCTTGGCAGATACCATGTTTGAACTGTTCATGGACATTTAAAAAAAAGATTATCCCTACATCAAGGACCTCTGCCATCATTGTACCCATTTTTAAGAAGGTCAATAGATCAGAACCAACCAACTATAGACCTATCGCCCTCTTAGATGTAACAGGTAAGATCTTTGGTGCATTTATCCTGAAAGCATTTAATACATGGATGAAAACCACGGGCCATTTTGATAAATGGCAAGCCAGTTTTGAAAAAAGGTATTGGAACAGCACTTAACCTCTTCTTGATTAATTATCTGAAATCCATAGTAAAAAATAAACCAAGAAGAAGGCTATATTTAGCATCTATAGACTTTGCTTAAGCTTTCAACCTGGTTGAAAGATCTAAACTTTGGGAGAAACTGAAGTTATGGATTTGTCCTATTGACCTGAGAGAGGCATTAATGAGCCTGCACACAAATACGACCATAAGAGTATGCCTCAATAAAAAAGACCCAATAAGAACAATGATTGGGCTAAAGCAAGGGTGTATATTGGCCCCTACAATTTTCAATCAGTTTGTTTCAGACATCTAACTTGCCTATGAACACATCTAAATGTTTCCACCTATACTGATGGGGGAAGCCGTTGGTCGTCTGCTATATGCAGACAACCTTATTCTACTTGACCAGATGAAGATCGGCCTGCAGAGGCAATTAGATGAAGCTGTAAAATATCTGGAGGATAATGTCTTGGAGGGAAAATTGCCCACAAAACTTCCACAAAACATAGTTGGTATCTTAAGGGTGAAAAAATTGCAGAAGTTTCTAGTGTTGTCTACTTGGGAGTAAACATCAACAACAGTATTGTGGAGGCTCCGCAGGAAGCAAGGCTAAGAATGAAAATGAGAAGCTTGACATCTCAGGGGAGAATAATTAAAAACAAATATTGCAAATTCACATCAAAAGCAGTGATAGACTTCTATAAAATAAAGGTAGTACCAATCATCACATATGGGTCAACATTTTTTCTCTTGCTCCCCAAATATATCTGGCCTAAACTTGAAGGGGCCCGCTGGAGGCAGGTTCTGAGACTTCCAACAGTGATGACTGTCGAACTGATCCGTGAAGAACTGGGCCTGACATCATTATACGCCACTGTTGAATGGAAAAAACTGGCCTTCTTCCGTAAATGCCTGCTGGACGATTTGGAAGGCGGATTTACAGTACTGAATAGAGCAGTGAAAGATGATTCTGAGCAAGTGCTTAATAACTGGAGAGACTCTTGCCTGAGCACTCGTGCTGATTTAAGTACATGTGAGGAAACGCTAAAAACTCAACAAGTGAAAACAAAAAAAAGGTTCCTGGATCTGGACTGGATCGCCACAAGAAATAAGGTCAGACGCCTGAAATGATATGGTCTTAAAGATCCAGCCCAGCGAGCTCAAGGTAAATTGCAGCAATACTGGATAAAATGTCCTTGCTACCGTAGAAGACAAGACTTTATGAGATTTTGAAGTAATCTGTGGTCAACAAAAGAACTTTTGGAAGCACGTTAGGAAAAAAACTTACGAGAATATAGTTGTAGATTGTGTAAAGGGGGCAAAAAGACTCTCATCTGACCATGACATGCCATACCTTAAATCACGTAAGAAGCAAATGGCTGAACAAGTTTTTTTTACAATATAAGACAAGAACAATAATGGACTGGTGGGCTGAGCTATTGCCAGGAAACAGTATTTCACTAACACTTGCACTCTAAGCATTTCTGAAAGAAGTATTTTTACAGCTAGAGGGACTGGACATTTTATCTTGAGTAAATGCAGTTAATAACCGCCCTTGTTACAGAAAGTTTGGAGAAGAGTTTAATTTAGATACATAGGGCCTCATTACAACCCAGGCGTTAAGGGTTTAATGGCGACATCGGCGCCGTTAAACCCTTAACGCTTGATTACCATTTTAACGCCTGCTTTTAGCAGGCGTTAAAATGCAAGGCGCTAACCCGCCTTGGTGCTAATTACGGCACCGTAATTTACGGTGCCGTAATTAGCGCCTTCCCCACTCCCATTATGCCCTATGGGGCAAAAATGGGAATGGGGAAGGGTAAATGGGGAATGGGGATTTACCGCCCCACTCACCTTGGAATGGGGCGGTAAATCCGCCATCCACCATGGTGTAAACGGAGTTTACACCATGGGTGTAAAGTAGGGAACTTACCGCCTGGGTTGTAATGAGGCCCATAGCATTTAGAGATTGACTTCCTGTATGCTCATCTTGTAACCTGTAAATTGTGGTTCCCTTTTCTTGTTCGTTTCTCCCTTATCTCCTTTTTTGCTTACATTCGTAAATTGATTTAATTTCTGTTTTATCACCAGAGTGTAATATTGGCTCTGCTTTTTTTAATTAATTGATAACTTCTTGATTACTATTGAGGAGACTTTTATGATTAATGCTTATTTCATGTTCTATCTTGTAATTTCTTAAGGTTTTGATTGTTCTAAAACGAAATGCAAATAAAAGAAAAAAGAAAACAAAAAAAAAGAATATCCCCATCAAAAAATTGAGGCTATCAAAAACCTGTATAAAAAGGACAGACCCTGGTTAATGAAGAAGCTGTTAATAATATTCTTCAGCAACAAGAACTGTCTCTGAATCCAGCCACATTAGTGGATCCTAAGATGACACAATTAGAATTCTGGTGGAAAAACAATGTACCCAAAGTGTAGTGTTATCCCGAGATACCACCATTGGAATAGCTCTTGATTGAAATACTTTTCCATGGATTTAGCCAATCCTATAATTGGTCCCACATCAGAAAATTGTTATGACAATATTGATAGGAACATCAGAATGAATCCATATAATCGACATGAGGGCATGCTATGGTATATTTCATGTGTCCCTATTGAGCAGAGGATGCTACCTGTGAGATGCTATAAGATTAGATAGTATTCAATGTCACAAGTAATTATCTTGATGCTAAGTAGTCCATTGCCTAGGTAGACGCCATAAACAAAGATATCTACGCCAAACTAGAAGATACTTCAGAAATAGCCATCTCAGAAATATGTCCAGGCTTCAGCCAGATAGTAGAAGAACTGATCAGTCTGGCTGATGCCTGTGAGGCAGAAGAACAGAAACACAAGATGAGATAAATATTCATGGATTTTCAGAAAGTTTTCTCTGTAGATTCGTATGATTGTGGACATACTTCTCTTCATTATACAACTATACGTACAGACCCTAATGTGGCACCAGTATTTGTAAAACAAAACCGAGTGCATCCAACGTTCATAGAATCATTCAGAGAGCTTATCAAGAACCTGGAATCACATAGGATTATTTGACCAATCCACAGTACTTTTAATAATCAAGTACTAGGAATATTGAATATTGAAACCCAATGGACAATAGGACCTAATGGAACTAAGCAATTGGGTCCATATTTCAAGATGTCATTTTCTTATAAAGATAAGGACCTTGCACATATACATGTTTCAAAAGAATATACTGCCCTCAATTTGACTAATAGACATAGAACAGTCTCAGTACTCTGTGAACACCAGTATAAACTTGACTTTACCTTTGGGGGCAGCAGTACACATGGACCAGAACTCCATTTTGGTACATTAACAAAAAAAATGTGTTCAATATCTTCCTGCATAAGGTCATGTAGATGACTTACTGATGAAAAGTAAAACTGTTGATGAACATATTGAGGCAAACTGGCATTTGTTTGTTCAGCTAAGAAATGCAGGTGCAAAGTTATCACTTCAGAAGGCAAAGTGGTGCAAAACTAAAGTACATTTTTAGACCATGAAATCACAGGTGATGGTCTTAATCTTCAGAAGAAGAAGGTTTACGCTCTGCTGAAATTAATGAACCCCACAAATCTGCAGGAATCGTTTAGCCTGTTAGGATTAACTAACAAAAATCATAAATTCATTGAGGATAACATTGAAAACACTCAACCCTTTTGAAATGGTGGCTCAAGTGGGAGTGAGGGATCCCTCTAACAGAGGCAGAGAAAAAACTGAAAAGAGGTTTATCCCAAGCTCTATGCTCAGAAAATCCCATCACAAATAAAGAATCATGATTTTCCAATACATCATTAACAGCAGTTTTGTTTCAGGAGCATGACAAGTTTATTAAAGTGATCTCTTACTCAAGGAAAACTTGAGCTCCTGTTGAGGCCACATTTTATGAATTCAAGAAGTCACTCTTTGCAATGGTATGAGCATTAAAAAACTACTGTTGTTGATCTATAGGAATATATAATAGTTATGACTTCACACCCACCTCTACAATATTTGCAGAGTGACTGGATCACAACTGGGAATGCCTCTAACTCAATGACTACTTCCTGGATTCTTTCTAGGCAGAGTTACCTTATAGAAGTCAGAAAGAGTTCTATGGTGCAAGGATTAGCCCGATCTACAGGAATGTATCCAAGACAGTTGTGTGAAAGATGAAGACTTAAAAACCACCAATAATATGGAGGTGTACATAGCTTCTTCTCATAAAGTCTATGGCCAGAACACCTGTCAAGTGGATGGATGTTTCTACCATATTAAAGAAAATAATGAGGAAGTAGCAGCAGGTTTTGGGAATGCCTTGGTGAATGACACCCCTGAACCCGCCGTCAGTTATAGAATTGTTCCCTAGAGAAGTCAGATGGAGGAACTGGTGGCAATCTTTAAAGCTTTTCTTACTGCGTAAATCACGAGCTCCAGACTATATTCTAAATTAATTTGTTGAGCATTTAGTGAACGGAAAACCCAGAGGTATGCTTTGTGCCAACAACAAACCCCTGAAAATGGAAAGGTGCTCCAAGCAATAAACTATTTGGTAACATAAAACTATGTGACCCTATATTGGAAGAAAATTAAGGGTCACTCAAAAGTTAAACGTCCCGATAAAAGAGGAAAGGATTTAGCCAAACAACTCGTCGAAATAGGAGCAATTCAGGGTGAAAACATTGACACAGAACATCTCCTTGGAGAAATACAAATAACGGCAGTGTCTCCATCACAAGCCCAAGCTGAAAATTATTCTTCTATTCTGTAATGAAGTCTAGATGCTCCAGACCAAGATTTAAATACCGCACAAAACTAAAATGCAATTATATGATGATTCTATCAATATCGACAGGACCCACAAAACTTTCCCTTATGCAAACTAGAATGCAATGGGAAGGACAATCATTCAGTATTTATGAGATTTGAAAATATATTCAAAGCTCAAGATGGACGTTTAGTTAGGAAATCCCATTCTGGTGATGATCATTGGGTGGTAACAACCTCATTCCGAAGGATATGGTTGAGTCACAGCCATGACGCAGTTACAGCTAGTAATCTGGGTTTGCAAAAGACAATGGAAATCCTGTGTGAGGTTACTTATTGGCCACACAAGGGTCAAGGCTCACATTTCTATTTAAAGGGGTGGTGGGTGAGTGCTCAGTTTGAGTCAATTTCTCCCACTCACTGATCTCCTCTACAAAAGAGAGAAATTACATTACCAAGGTATAATCTTCAGATTGACTTTATTGGCCCAGTGACACATTCTTTATGTATCAATAAATATATGTGGGCTGTTATGTGGCTCTTCACTAAATCGGTTGAATGTTTCCTGCTACAAATTGCAAAGCAGAAATAGCAGCTATGTTGTTAATGAACCACACACTTTCTCGTTTTGGCCACCTTCAAGAGATTGATCATGACAGAGGTAGTCACTTGAACAGTGAGGTAATGACTAAAATGTGGGAAATTCTCAGGGTGAAGAGAAAACTCTATATCATCTACCACTGGGTATTCAGTAGAGTGTTGGTTGGAGCGATAACATAAAACCATTGTATGAATTTTGAAGACGTTTGTGGTGGATGATTTTGGACCCACCTGGGATGTACATAACCACTAGTCCTGATTATTGTATGATCTAGATGTACTCTGCCACCAAAATGCACCGTTTGAACTCATGGCTGGTAGGACAATGGTTTTTCCTCAACATCTGATCTGTAATACTGAACACAGGAACAGATGCTGATAAACACCTCTACCCTCATGAATAGGTAGAAAACCAACATGCTTTTGCTTATGCCCAGAGGAAATATGAATGTGCAGCGGTAAGTACCAAGAGGTGCAATGACATGTAGGCTTCCAAAAAGGAGTACCAGCTAGGTGATGAGGTTAATCTTTATAATTATATAAGATAGAAGGGATCCTATGAGATCATCAACAAGATCTCTACTGATGCCTATGAAATAAGGATCCAAAAAGGGCAACAGTCTGAAGAACGTTAGCTCTTCATCGGATCGAGGAATCACTTCTTTTTCCAGACAGTTGAACTGTGACAGAGCAAGGAATCTCCTTAAGGGCAAGTTTGAATGATTAGACTGAAAAGATAACAAAATGGAGAAAAAAACATATCAGTGCATGCATCAGAAATATATGTGCCATTGTTGACAGAGTAGGATAGATGAAAACAGTGTATCATAAACATGAAGACAAATAAAATATTGTCCTTAGGTTATACTAAACCAGCCTTTCTACCCCTCTCTAAATTCAGACATATATTTGAAATCCGGCCTGCTGGACACCAAGAAAAGAAGTTGGGTACAGTATGGAAAATGGTGTTGATTGATTAAACACCCCAATGAAGAAAATTGAGGTGGCAACCCGAGTGCCCCTCTCTGAAGAGAAGACAAACATCTAAGCCCCACTGCATAGTAGAAAACTTGGATGATAGGACTACAACAAAAACCTGTATTTTACAAGATCATGTTGTTAGAAAGTCACCAAATTCCCACCCTTCTCCTGGTAACGTCAATTATAGGAGGAGGATCTGTAGAATATTTTATATATTATGAAGATGAGGCCTAAATAAATGAAATGAGAAAGGCCTTCCTGACAAGAGCAAGACAAATAAGATGTACCTACTTTGGCATATACTATGGACATCTGTCACTTTAAAAGGGACACCTGTCAAATTGCAAAGTGCACCACAATATTGGGAAATTATTGTGGAAGTCATTTATTTCAAAGCCAGACTTCACAGAACCAATATACGTACAGTGACATGTTTTCTTCAAGCTATCGTTCAATGTATCAAGTATATTTCCATCAGTACCATCCTCTTGAATGTGTGGTGCACAATACAGAGGCTTTTTTTGGCAAAGCATATCTCTGCCATGTGTGAAATCCTGGGCCCAAAATATCAAGCACAGGATGGTACTCATTTGGCGATGCAGCATATGAGCAGAGACAACTATAAGGTTTAAAGTGTGAGAAGAATGAACCATGCTACATGTGAAAGGCAGGCCCAGAATTAGAGTATGTATTTAGCAGGGAATACTGCAAGTCATGTAATCAGAGGTTTATCGTTTCTTGATATGTGTTTCCAATGTGAATATCATATGTAAAAGAGTATGTCCTTTTCAGCAGAAGTTGCATTCCAGTCAATGTGGCAATACATAATGCGTTCCTTTATTCTGCCATGTTAGTAATTCATTCAACTATATTTTTTAATTCACAAAGATAGTATTGGAAAAGCTATTGAATTTCATTTGGCTATGTCATGTACATTGAAATGATAGGCCTGCATTTATAAAGGCAGACATGAAATCCAAAAGAGATGGAGTGAAAGAACAAAATCAAATTGCATTATAAGTTTCTATTCTCACATGTTGTCAAGAGTTCAGGGCCAGGGACGTGTAGAATCGAAAATTATAAATGTTATAAATGTGGCACAGATGAGTCAGACTTTAGAACATAAATACAAACATGGCTTATCTTGAGAAAGGGCAGCAGCCCCGTCCTTTTTGGTCAGGTGGTTGGGAAACAACGCCACTATGCTAGGGGAAGGGGCAGGGTAAAGGCCTTTAAGAATTCGTACACATCGAATAAAGAGACAGAAGGAGAGAAGTTTGGATCATCATCATCGTTTCTGTTTATTTCTGAACAAATTACACAAAACAATTCAAGGGAAAATGCATGCTTAAGAAGAAGACCGCAGTTAATGAAAATGAATACAGCACGAAAATGAGCTAAAATGTTAATAACTGAATGTACAACAAAGAAAATACTAAAATAACATTTTTATAAAATACATTTCCTGCATCTATTTTAGGCCCTATTCTAGGACCTTGCAAGATAGCCTGATGCCACAAAGACACATCATTTCTCTATGGGCATCTTTGGACAGGGCCAATGCAATAATTTAAACAAGGGAAATAACCATGAATGGTAGATGTCCTGCAAATGGGGCACCAAAAGAATGAATGGTAGATGTCCTGCAAATGGGGCACCAAAAGAAAACATGTAACACATCTTCAGGTGAAGGCTTGCACATCGGGCAAAGACTGGAGTTAGATACATTGCAGTTGTCCAGGGCACACATGGTGGGAAGGGTACCCAATCATAACTTAATGTAGATAGTCCTCTCAGAGGGCTGAGCAATCCAGGTACGATAGTTTTCAAAACCCAAAGATGTTTTTAATCTCATATATTGAGTAGTAAGCATTTTCTGGTATGCTTGACATGCTCATCACAGTGTTGATACTTGTGGCATCAGTGGTCTTGGGACTCTCCCTTATATGGCCCATCTCTATCAATTTTAAGATGGTTTTAATATGAGTGAAACATGATCAAGTTTTGCCATGATTGCCCTGAGGTCATCAATCATGGTGCCTTTGTAAACAGACAATTCCTTCTTGGACCACAGTCTGAGCCAGAGGAGAACATGTTTAATCTTTATAGTGTAATGAATGCCCAAAAGGCCTAATTCAAGTTTAAAGGCTATTTTGGGAGAACGCTGGGGTAATGACAGAACATTCCGGAGCAGACTAGCTACGATGGATTAGTGGGTGAGGAAGAGAAAAAAGGGGGAGGAAATGGAGATTGTAGAGAAAAGGGGCTGATTCCACCCAACAAGGGAAGTGTGCCCCATTGACAGAGTGAAGTCAGTGCAACCCATAGAAGGATTTCAAGTCTGGGCAGGAGAATTGAATTCCAAACTAGCCACCTAAACTGAGGTTTTTGCCGACAAATTGTTGTCTGCCTGTTTGGGTCCCTTGCTTGCTATCCAACAATTATTACTCACATCATACAAAAGATAAATCAAAAGAAACTCCAACCCATTTTCAAAAATGTTCAGGGTAAAATCTGGGAAGAGAAAAGGACTGGGATTGCAAAGGGTGTGCACTTTAAAAACTGGAACACTAGTTTTGATAATTACATGCCCTAGGTTTCCTAATTTATATACACATTGCAAAGTGAGAGAATGTTCTGTTAGGCCCATTACACTTTGCAATAAAATCAAAAAAATCAAAACTGATAACATTTTGGATAACACTTTAAAGTAGGTTTACCTTTGAAAAGCTAGGTATTATTTTAGACTTATCATAGTGAAATTCATATTGGCAGGTGCAATTTCATTGTGTATAATGTTGTATATACCATATTGCAGTGCGCTCCAGGGTAAAGTTGGAGACACAGTTGTCTGAAAATAACAACTATTTATCAAAATACATTTCGATTTTTGAATACCTCACTGTCTGTTCTTTGCCCCCAATTGCGTGGTGGGAATGTACACGTGGGAGCATTAAATTGGCTTGTCACATTAGTGTAAGCCAATATTAAAATGTAATAAATACTCAATGTTGTGAAAAGGATATCATTTGATATACACAGTATGGTTCCCGAGCCATGCATACCAAATTTCCATCTCATTTTGAAAAGAAATCCCAGCATTAAAATCCATTCAGAAGATGTTGGCTCAAAAAACGACTTCAAGAAGAAAACAGTGGACCAGCAGCCTACTAAGATCCACAATTGGCTCACATGTTTGGAATGCAATGCACACTTTTATATCAGCGTTTTGTGTGATTTTTCATAGGAAACTAAAGGTATTCCAATTTGACAAGCTTGTCCTATTTCATTAAAACACGCCATTCATTTACAGTTAACACACATTTACATTTTAAGCTGCATGAGTGCCAGCGTTCAAAGAAAGCATCCAGCACACACACACACACTTATGCATATTAAAATAAACAGTTATACACATTTCAAATATTTTATATATTTGTATATCTTGAGAATGGTACTCGTGGCCAGCTTTGCCAATGTGTTTATCTAGCACATAGGATTTTGAAGACACAGGTATAATTTCACTGAAACTCTGGAATGCTCATCTTACTCAGTCAAACATTTAAATGACCACTCAGACTAATGTGGAAAATGAACACCCAAAACAAAATAAATGGATTGATGACTACACAATGTGACTTAATTGTAACCTTTGGAACAGTTCCCCACAATATCATTCTTCATCCTGCCATATAATTACAGAAAGGGGAAAACACAAATACAAATCAGGCTTGGTCCATCTAAGAATGAACAGGTGTAATGTGTGTGCGAAAATGAGCTTAAACATGCGCAATGAAAGTCTATGTTTCTGTGGGCTCAATTAGAAGGCCTACATGAATTCTGCAACAATAGCAATATTATATTATGAAACAGAGGAGCTCACTATGAAGGATAGTTGTGGTATTTTTTGCTCAAGGACGAGCCGAGAAGGGAGTCAAGGAAGTGCAGGTCCATTGATACGGGGTGCTGGGAACAAGCGCTTTGGAGACACACTGGGTTTTTCCACTGCTGTCTGGATTTTTCCGCTCTTTGCCTCCCATGCTTGCTGTCTGTCCTTCGGCTGGGGACAGTTTGCAAAATATGAGGGGTTCCGATTTATCCCCCATAAGAAGAGAGATATTTTGATGAGGAGACAGAGTTTTTGGAACGCCAGGTGATGAGGTCTCGCTGAGAGGGAAGACACTCCACTCCAGACCCTGTTAGTACGTGTGATCTCTGCCTACCTGCCTTGGGACTGGGTAGTGTTGTTGTGGCTGAGATTAAGTTTTCTCCTACAATTGCACTAATTGTGATGTAGACCCTTTGTAAAAATCTTTGTCTATGTGTCTATGCATAACCAATTGCATTCATTCCAGTAGTCACCACTATGCTTTTTATGTGTTTGAATAAAGGGCCTGTAAAGAGCCAATTGTATTCCAATCATTGCTATAGGTGTGTATTATTGCCTTCCTGAGTCCAAGAACATTTGGTCTGTGTAATAGGAGTAGCTCTGAGGTCATTACACATGTCCGAAAAGAAAAACAGCAGGTCAGTCTGAACCGATTGGTTACATCACTTCTGCATGAGACCTCAACTTACCACAGACCTGATTCTGCCTCATTGGGCATTATCAGGCTGTTAGTCCAGTTATTATGCACGGCAAGACTGTTAAGGCATAACAGAACCTGTCGTATGCTGACAGGTAGCCCCTTTACGCACTCCAGTGGGATGGTACTTCAATGTTGAAGTTATCACAATTTTACAATAATTCAAAAGAAATGTAAATAACTACTTAGGCATCTATTCTTATTTACAAATAAACATACTTTGTAGTGAGGGTTTTCAATCAACAAAAATGTCAGTTCACATAAAGATTTTCAAGCAAAGACCATCACATAGTTTTATCAAAAACCATAGCATAGTGTTATAAACAACATAACAGGTATTTAACATAAATAGATGATGTGTGATGACACATTCCAAACAGGTAATTCAAGCTGGTAATGGTGCCAGTGTAACTGGTGAAACAGCAGTGTAATCAATAAAATCAATTGTTAGATCAGATCCAGACATAGTTTATATATGATATTGTCAAATTCCTTAATGACTTTCAGTGTGTTAGCTCACAATTGGCAGATACATATGTTGTTTGTTGCACCTAGTTGCATATCCTATATTGATGTCTCAATGTGATCCAAATCTGTGGGCAGTGTCCACGGTGTTGTGTCAAAAGTGCCAACCCGTTTCGGAAAAATTCCTTCTTCAGGGCGGTTACTGCTCTGCTTTCAATTTCAATTCACCCTTGTGATGTGTATCTGTAGATAACACATAAATATAACAGTGGGTCACACTATACTGTCACTAATCTACGCTCAACAATTGTGAAAAACTTTCGACTAACTGAGAATCATTAATAAAAACTAACCTTCTGTCAAAACCCGGAGTCAAGACCAACTCGGTCACATCAGGGGCAGTGGTAGATGAGAATGGTTATAACAAGGCTGTAGATGGCACATTGCGGAGCCTTCTCCACATAGCCAGCTTATCCGGTCTGGGTGTAGCATACTACAAAAGAAGTAGAGTGAAATGTCACTGTGCTATCAATGTCACAAGCGTGTTAGTGTGAGTAGTGCTTTGATGACATAAGCGCCTTGCATTTGCGGCTCAATTGTACGGGTTACATACAATTCAACGTAGTACTTAGACTTAGCACCGTTAAATGATCCACATATCCACTCAGTCGGCACCGCCGACTCTGTGTACCAGCTATCAGGACAAAAGGTCTCCAATTCCCTATTTCCTACTATTCGCTAAATTGAGCCAAAACACGTGTGGCTGTCTACATTAGTCTCTAATAGCCAGTTTAGGGAGCAGAACTGCTTTTAAATCAACTTCACGTCTCTTACGCTAGTTCAACTAAATGAGGTTCAAATGGAAACTTACGACAGCAGGAGGAAACGCAGCCCGTCTGTATGCTTGTGAAGCCAGGCAGCATTGAGCACAATGTATAAACGTTGTCATGGGAGGCGGCACGCATGCGTAAAAAGTAGCATGAGCGCCATATTGGAAGGGGCTTCTAGCGGGTGGCCACGTGATGGTTTAACGCAGCCCATGTAAGATGCGTTAATCCACAAACTCTAGCCCGTATTCACCTTTTTCACAGGATATCAATCGATTCGTCAGTATTGAGAAAAATAGCTTGTCCCTCAGATGTCACGTCGGCAGTAAGGTGCCTTAATCCATACAGGATACAAATGGATAAATGTAGACCAAAATGATTCAATGGTCGGGTGGGAGAAGAGACCTCACATCACAAGAATTAGACACTCGTGTCCCTCCTCACTGTTCTACTATAGTGGCCGATACGATGTGCTGGTGAGTACAGAATCTCCACCGGTAAAGATAGCGGATGCAGACATGGTCCGGCAAATTCTCAGGTGCATCACTGATCTTGTGGAGTCGCTTGCTCAGAGTCCATCTA
This sequence comes from Ambystoma mexicanum, assembly GCF_040938575.1. Lineage (NCBI taxonomy): Eukaryota > Metazoa > Chordata > Amphibia > Caudata > Ambystomatidae > Ambystoma > Ambystoma mexicanum. Next base: position 1,057,162,027 of record NC_090932.1, read on the forward strand.
TGACATCTAGCCATCTAGTGTATTGTGTCTCCCTGGATCCTTTTACAGCTTAGTAGAACTCTACATGCTCATGCTCAAGATATGTACAGAGTATAGAGATGAACCTGCATCAATGCATCTTCAAACAAATAAGTATCCCAACAGTACAGCAAAACAATGAGTACCACAACAGTGTATCAAAAAAAATTTCGGTATGGATGTGGGTCAAGACGTAAATCACTGTTGACACCAGTACTAAGCAATAAAATAACTTACTATACACAGTTCTACAGCAAAAAACAGCGCTCTTTGTTCCAGGTCATGTGAAGCTCTATTATATACATAATCATGTCACACAAAGCACATAAAGTCTGTTTCACAATTTATTCCCCTCGGTGCAAAGAGTCCAGCAGATGAATCCACCACACTTCCCTCTGTTGTAATTTCCTGGTAATGTCCCCCCTCTATTTCCAGGGGAGACCTGTTCTAATATTACACATTTAAATTGTGCTATTGTGTGTCTCACTTCAAGGAAATGTGATGTCACTGGGGATTTGAGATTTCGTGTTCGTATATTTGACTTGTGCCCGGTCCAGCAGAGCTTAGCTTTTCTTGTTGTGATCCCTACATGATAGAGGTCCATTTCAGTGTGTACACTACATTTTTAGAGTCACACGTGCATGAATGTTTCAGGTAATTGTTTTACATGTGTGGGGATGTGTAATCGTGTTTCCTTTTATGATGTTCCCACAATGCTGACAATTGTGGCAGGGAACAGTACCTTTGTTTTGCTTGTTAGTGGAATCAGTCTTAGATATCTCGGCTTTAATCAAGCTCTTGCGCAATGATTTACTATTGCGATAAGCAAACGTCGGAGGCCCACTAAATAGATGTTGTAATGTAGGGTCCATCTGCAACATGGGCCAATTCTTTTTGATTATGCCTTTAATCTTGCCACTTTGTAGTGAGTGGGTAGTCACGTAGACAAGTGATTGTCAAATTTTAGCTGGTTTAGGAGTGAGTAAGGTCTCCCTCTCTGTAGCTTCCACTTTTCTCGTGATTTCTGAAATCGAAATTTGATTGTAGCCGCATTCTTGGAACTTTGTACACAGTGCCTGAGATTGTTGTCTAAATTCTTCTGGTTCAGAGATGTTCCGTCTGTAACGAAAAAATTGGCTTAGTGGCACACTCTCTATTGTACGCTTCGGATGAAAATTGGTCGCCATCAATAGATTATTACGATCAGTAGTTTTTGTGTATATCTTTGTGGCCAATCTGTTGTTCTTAACATAGATGTCTACATCAAGATAGTTTATTCTAGTTATGCTTGTGGTATTTGTGAATTTGATTCGTGGGTGCACGTTGTTCATTGTCTCGAACAGTTTTTATAGTTCATCCTCCGGGCCCGACCAAATTCTAAATACATCATCACTGTATCTCACAAAGACAGGTAGATGTTGTGTCCATCTTGGTGATGATAAAATATGTTCATATTCTAGATAGAACATATGAATATTAGCATATGTGGGGGCCATCGCCGCCCCCATGCTGGTTTGGGCATTTCTGTCCAATATTTGTCATATTTGGAAGGTTTTTAATTAAGCTTCAATTCTACCAGAGCTCTTGGAATCTCAACAAACCAACAATTGTAAACCTCCCATACCATTGTAGAAAGGAGAAAGACCAAACGCAAATTATGGTTGCTCCTACCGCAAAATGCAAGTTCTGCACAAAGTGTCACAAGCAACCCCAAACATTTTGGTCTCATTGGGCATCATCAGTGATGTGTAGATTGGCTCTCCATGTACGGAAAGATCAGTATCTATGATAGGATCGACCTATCCAATGTTGGATGACTATACAAATCAAATGGACTGATGGCAGGAATGTTTTTAAATAATCCTAAACTCTTGCATAGCTCTGGGCAACCCTACAGACTATTGTTCTTCTTCATTTGCCATGTCATTACAGAAACCGGAACGACCATATGAAAATCAGAGTGGGTTTTATCCACAAAAGCAGCAGTCCAGCTGGAACTCACCATTCTGCAAAAGACCACAAACATCCTCAGACATGTTTCAGCCTCATTCTGCATCATCCGTGAGGTGTAGTTTAGGTCTTTAAGCATGCAAAGTTCAGGACCTATGCGTGGGCATACCAATCACTTTCATGAATCCTTTCCCAGACAGTAGTGAAAAGCTGCCTGCACTCTCACATTTGAACTTATTTATTGAACATGAGTATATGAATTTGTAGTCTTAGAACATCTCCATTGTGTACTTGTTTTTTGTCATTTGATTGTTCTGCATAAAAGAAGCACCCCAAATCATGTCCACACATATAATTAATGTATTATTTATTCATTTTGTATTTACTTGTACTAGTTTGTACAAAATTTTACAAAACATTATTTTACAATCATATATATTTACATTTAAAAGATATTACAACTCATATAATGTGGCAACACATATGGTATTATACTAATAACAATGTGTAGATAAAACATAAAACTAATATTGAAAAATATCGTATCATATCCCAAAGCTTCAAAAACACTGAATAAACACTTAACAAAGAATATTTTAAAAACAACATTAAACAATTAGTTAATCTCTCAGTAGAAGACTCACTTGGTGCCAAACATTGTTAAGTGCAATGTGCAGTGAAATCAACTGAGAATTAGTACAATAATCATAATGGCTAACAAACTGTCCCAATAAACAAATATATACCAGACCACTCTTGCAGCATTCTGTAAGTACATGTCTGGCTGTTTCTTAAATGTCCTCTTTTTTACACAGCCAACAGAAATGTTGGGTGCAAGGAATTTTTAAAGAAGCCCCCAGAACTGCTTGAAAAGGCAGTTGATTAATTCTTAGGTGTAAAATCAAATTGCAGTCAAATTGTCTCGGGGATTGTAACAGATACAGCTTAGGTCTAAGGTAAAGCACTCCAGTAGTACATGTATAGCTCTTCAGGTGGCTTAGGTGTTAAAATGTATGTGCCCAATCCCATTGTTCAATTTTATTTTGAAGATATATTTTATCATCAAAATTCCTGTACCCCTAGCAAAGTCAGTATGCCAGTTAATCAATGTGAAGCAAGTCTCATTTATATTGCCAAAGTTGTCTTTCCTTTTACTACACATGGAAGGCTCCTGAAACACCCCTAGTGTCTTAAGCATGGGGCAGCTAGGGCTGGTTCTAGATGTAATGTACAAAGAACCTCTATGCAACAGCATCTGGCTGCTTAGTAAGACCAAACCCAACTCTAGTTGTAGGAGTTCCATAGGGGTGGAGGGCAATAGGTTTGACATCTGTCTCTGGAAAAGCCCTGCAAGTATATGAAGCCATTTCAGATCTTTCATGGCTAGGGTTTCTAATCCATTAAATATGGCTGAGCAGAAACTCTGCTTATGCAGCATAATGATGCTCTTGATCGAATAGCCTGCCGTTCTTTTGGCAAACTTACTAATGGCAGCAGTCATACTGTTCGCTTTTTGCTTCTTGGCTTCTTTGATGTCATGATAATCTCCATGATTACAAACTCCAAAGCCAGATAGGGATAATGGTCCACATACTCGATGGGTCCAAGTTCAGACCCCAATGTTGTATGGTTACATTTTTGTCTAGACACCACCATAACCTTTGTCTTGGCCATATCAATTACCATGTCATTTTCTGTTGCATATTGTATTAGATTGGCAAACTAAGCTTTCACCTCACTGATTGTCTGATACATTAGGACAAGATCATTGGCATATAACATGCTTACCAACAGGGTGTCACCAAGCTTCACAGAACAGCCTGCAATTTTTAGCAGGCATGCCAAGAGGTCAGTCAGATACAAATTGAATAACAAGGGGGCCAGCACACACCCTTTTTCCACCCCCTACTACTTCCCATTCTACCCGAGTGGGAACCCATTCCATCTCATTGGACCTGAATGCTAGTATTTGTGTGTAACATGATAAGAATTGACATAGCCATTCTGGGCAGCCCAGGTCTCGCAGCCTCTTCCAAAGATGTGTCCTATTCACTGAATTGAAAGCTTTAGAGAAATCAACACAAATCAAATACCTTGTGTGCTTGCCTCCTGGATCAGTTTATCTAACAACTTGATACTATGGGTCTTGGCCGACCCTTGGCTAAAACCAGTCTGCATTGGGTGTAATACATTGGAGGTTGTAACCCAATTTTCCAAGGATATTCCATTTCTCCATAACTTGAGATACTCTGCACAAAGTCATCACATTACCAGGATTATCAAGAAAAACTGGAACATCATCAAAATGGATCCACAACTGGACAGACTATTTCCAAAACCTCCCCTTATTGCATACAAGAGGGGAAGGAATTTTAAAGACGAACTAGTGAAAGCAGAAAAGATCAAACAAGACAAACAACGGACTTTGAAGACGAAGATGACAGGCACATTCCCATGCTTGAACTGCGGGAACTGTAACAATGTGATGAAGGCGAGCTATGTGAGGCACCCCAACAGTGGACAAAAAATTCGATTGAATCATTACACCACATGTGATACTAAATCAGTTATCTATGGGCTCAGTTGCCCCTGCGGTATTTTTTACGTAGGTCAAACCATCAGGAAAGCTAAAGAAAGATGGAATGAACACAAGAGTAATATCCGAACCAACAGTACCAAATCTCCTGTCGCTAGACACTTCTCTTTGAATAAACACACAGTAGCTCAACTTAAAGTAATTGTTTTGGAGGAAGTGAAAAAATTACCTAGAGGGGGAGACCACGACAGAAGAATGGGGCAGAGAGAATTATATTGGATTGAAAAATTGAATAGTCTTTCCCCCAATGGTATGAATGAAGAATTTAATTTGGGTGTTTTCTTATAAGCTTCCGTATGAGCTAACTGCTATATTATCGAATGTTTTTTTGATGACCAGCTGTACCAACATAGAAACATTTTTTGAATTGATGCTTTTAAATAACTAACACAAGCATAGCTCCCTTACCATCTAAGGAATAGTCTCTCTTATGGTAAATATATCTAGACCATTAGATTGTATATGTCCTAAACACCACCAATATTTGATAGGACTTATATTTTCATTGTTTTATCCTTTTTTGTCTTGAAATAATGAAATGTATACACACATCCACATTAATGCTACATGTTTGTAATTAATTGCCATAAAAGAAAGACATTCAGTTTCAACAACAGATAGACTGTGAGCAGGCTGGATTTTTCCTCTAATCACGAGTCGACGATAATTCTCAATTCTATTCTAGATTTATGTTAAAAAACAAGGAACCCACATTACTGACCAGCATATATGTTCAAAATATAGATTCTAATTTAGCATTGAAGACTCTACCCTATTCTGCTTATACCACACATTATATCGCGTCAAAAGTAAACATTGTGACGTCACCACGTTGACACGCATTGACGTCATCACGCTATATAAACATCAGAACGGCCATTTTTGTTCAGTTGCCATGCGTATGATTTTGAACATACGATACATGCACAAAGACGTCCCTCTTTGAGGTAAGCTAAATTAGAACTTTACACCCACCACATAGAATTATCTTATAGGATTTCGGTAATTGATAAAGATAGCCCCTGATAAACCTCTTTCCGCTTTACAGGGCCCACGTTGTCATTGATGGCGTTTCTAAGATCCACTACAGGAGCGTAGAGCTTTAACAAAGCGGGAGATTACCCAAAATCCCGACTACGACCCACTGATCAGGTAAACATCTATACCCTTTCTCTAATGGACATGTTTGAGAATGCAAACATGGTTGCAGTTATTCGACATCTTTACTTCTCATAATGATAGGGACTCACAACCCTCTTTGGTATTTTTTTAAATATTTTTTTAGGATTGACAAAGATATACCGATCAAGATGGAATTTGTATCTCCAATTGAGACCACACTAAGAAATGAACAGGTGATTATACATTAAGAAAAATCCAGTCATGACAGACAGGGACTATGATGTATTATTATGATTTAAATAACAATATACTTTCTACTGTTAATACAGATAAATTGAAGAAAAACACGTTTAGTAGACATCTTCTGAAGAAGGGGTTCTATTCGCCCCGAAACGCGTAAAGGATATAGTACCTTGAAAACTTGGACTCTGCCTACTAAGACACATTGGATTGGGAGTTCAAATCAAGTACAAATTGTCTACTATAAGTCATTTGAACTATAAATGTTAATATTTAGTTGTCTGGACTATGAAAAATAGTTACTGTGAATACCATGTATTGTAAAAATCAGTTTTCTTTAGGTTTTATATGTTGATTATAAACTGTGACAAATTGCACATTGAATTATCATTTGTCTAAACTAACCCCATGAGGGGCACACAATCCATGGATGACGATATCATCCCTTTATAAAGATTTATTTTTGAAATTACTCAAGAGAATTTGGTTGTATTTTCAACTACAAGGGTGTGCAGGGGACGGGAGTGTTCCACAAAGATTGTGGACACCTGCTGTTTTCACATAATTTGGTACAACCTAGTGTCAGGGTTGATATTCTCCCCTGCACCCCACTAAGTATCGTAATACTCACACTTCATTTAAACTAACAGGTGTGCACTAGGCAAACTTGTTTGAGCTTTTGATAGGTCCTCTATGCATAGAGTGTGACACAAAAGCCGTAGTTGCACCCATTTGTAATATTGTGGTATAGTAATGTCATTTTCTAAAATCAATACATTAACAGAGAAACATGCATCCACATTTGCATTTGATGAAAATGAAGCGAATCGTATATTAGGACTCATTAAAGATATTGAAATCAGCACACCTGTAACAACTAGTCCAGATAAACTAATATCTCAATTAGAGAAAGTAATCAGACGGGAGATATCACAGAAACTACATGCCACCACCTTGGCACAATACTATCGAGCCCAACGGATACCAAGAGGTCTCAGGGTCTATTTGAGACCCACACTATGCAAGGACAACCCAGATTTCCTAAAGAAGTGGGAACAAATATTAAATAAATGTTCCCTAGATTTGATACTATTGACCTTAGAAGAATTATCGAAATCAGTAAACAAATTAGATAAAGAAATAGAAGAATTATCAGAACAATTAGCATCGTTTAAAACCAAAGAGGAATTAACAAGTTTGATCGAAGAAGTGAACCGGACCCTAGAGAACTACAAGAGGGACATTGAACAACGGAAAGTTCGCAAATTCCGCCGAGATACCTTGGACTACCAACAAGATATAGTTTACACTTGGCAAGAACACTATTCCCAAAATAGACCAGATTTTAACAATAAAAAATCACCCTATAAACCGAGAACTCAAGAACCAAGAACAAGTGACCCCAGCAGTGAGATCCCAACAAGTGGAGAAGAAACCACCGACACAAGAATCAATCAACCTTCTACCACTATAATACATACATCTCAAGGAGCAACTCCATCTAACACCCCACCGATTCCTTTTTTAGAAAAAAGGCAAAGAGAAGAGGCCTCAAGAAATCTAAGACCAAGACACAAACCGAACAGTTAATTGTGAATATTTCACAGAAAAATCTTACAAATGATCAAATAAACACACTAAATCTTGGTTTATCTTTTGTACCTACTCAAAACTCAAATCTGTTGGAAGAAAAAATCAACTTACATAGACTTGCACGGAAAATGAGACTGAAGGTATTTTTCGATACACAGACAGGTATGGAATATCCACAGAAGGAACATAAATATTTGGAAATCAAACCAAAGAGTTCTTTTGATCCACAAACTAATAATTTGACCATTAAGATGTTTGAAGAACAAGTACTTAAGGATTTCAGAAGGGTAAACTTTACAAAATCCAAGTACTACAATATCAGGAGACGACAAAGTTCAATCATAAAAGAAATAGCAGATGATCGAAGTCTGACTTTAAAACCGGCAGACAAGGGAGGTGCTATAGTCATTATGGATCCACTTACTATGACATTAAAATCAATGAATTATTGTCAGATCAAGATACATACATTAAAATTGACCAGGATCCTATTAAAGACATCACAGCTATGTTGAAAACTGTATTGGATCAGGCCTTGGAAAATGAATGGATCTCTGAGAAAACTAGAATATTTCTAACTAACGAGCATCCGATCACTCCTGTCTTTTATGGACTCCCTAAAATACATAAGGCACTACAAACTCCACCGATGAGACACATTGTTGCGGGAACGAATAGCGTCTTCAACCCCCTTGCAACCTATGTGGATAAAGCCTTACAACCCATAGTACAGAGTACTAGCACCTATTTGAAGGACACTACGGATTTTCTCAACCATCTTGCTACACTTACAACCATCAAGGCGGACGACACACTAGTCTCCTTTGATGTACAGAGTCTATATACATCGATTCCGCATCAGGACGGACTGGAAGCATTAGAGTGGGCATTGCTGAACAACAATTGTGAAGCTAACAAAACTTTTATTCTGGAACTTAGTAAGATCATATGGTTAATAATTATTTCAGAAACAAATCACAATTCTACTTACAAGCATCAGGTACATCTATGGGTTCTTCGATGGCCCCAGCGTATGCTAATCTGTTTATGTTTCATTTAGAGAGCAAACAGATACTTAATGCACAACAATGGCAACAGAACCTTATAACATGGAAACGCTACATAGACGACATTTTCGTCGTATGGAGAGGTTCAAAAGAGGACTTACAAACCTTTTTGACTTTCATTAATCAACTTCACAATCGGATTAAATTCACAATGGAGGTGGGAGAACCAAAACTACACTTTTTAGAGGTTGAACTGTGGATTGGACAAGATGGAGTGATTATTACGAATGTTCATCACAAACCGACAGATGTGAACAACTCATTACACTACCTGAGCCATCATCCAGATCATCTAAAGAATAACTTACCATATAACCAGTTCTTACGGCTTAAAAGAATAACGTCAGACACTACGACATTACAACAAGAAAACCAGTTACTGATCGAGAAGTATAGACAAAGAGGCTACCCTAGCGACATCATTGAAAAGGCTAAAGATAAAGTCGATAGACTGGAAAGAAAGGATCTCCTTATTAATAAGAACAAATCAAAGGTTATTCCATTTCTCCATACCTTGAGATACTCTGCACAAAGTCATCACATTACCAGGATTATCAAGAAAAACTGGAACATCATCAAAATGGATCCACAACTGGACAGACTATTTCCAAAACCTCCCCTTATTGCATACAAGAGGGGAAGGAATTTTAAAGACGAACTAGTGAAAGCAGAAAAGATCAAAGAAGACAAACAACGGACTTTGAAGACGAAGATGACAGGCACATTCCCATGCTTGAACTGCGGGAACTGTAACAATGTGATGAAGGGGAGCTATGTGAGGCACCCCAACAGTGGACAAAAAATTCGATTGAATCATTACACCACATGTGATACTAAATCAGTTATCTATGGGCTCAGTTGCCCCTGCGGTATTTTTTACGTAGGTCAAACCATCAGGAAAGCTAAAGAAAGATGGAATGAACACAAGAGTAATATCCGAACCAACAGTACCAAATATCCTGTCGCTAGAAACTTCTCTTTGAATAAACACACAGTAGCTCAACTTAAAGTAATTATTTTGGAGGAAATGAAAAAATTACCTAGAGGGGGAGACCACGACAGAAGAATGGGGCAGAGAGAATTATATTGGATTGAAAAATTGAATAGTCTTTCCCCCAATGGTATGAATGAAGAATTTAATTTGGGTGTTTTCTTATAAGCTTCCTTATGAGCTAACTGCTATATTATCGAATGTTTTTTTGATGACCAGCTGTACCAACATAGAAACATTTTTTGAATTGATGCTTTTAAATAACTAACACAAGCATAGCTCCCTTACCATCTAAGGAATAGTCTCTCTTATGGTAAATATATCTAGACCATTAGATTGTATATGTCCTAAACACCACCAATATTTGATAGGACTTATATTTTCATTGTTTTATCCTTTTTTGTCTTGAAATAATGAAATGTATACACACATCCACATTAATGCTACATGTTTGTAATTAATTGCCATAAAAGAAAGACATTCAGTTTCAACAACAGATAGACTGTGAGCAGGCTGGATTTTTCCTCTAATCACGAGTCGACGATAATTCTCAATTCTATTCTAGATTTATGTTAAAAAACAAGGAACCCACATTACTGACCAGCATATATGTTCAAAATATAGATTCTAATTTAGCATTGAAGACTCTACCCTATTCTGCTTATACCACACATTATATCGCGTCAAAAGTAAACATTGTGACGTCACGACGTTGACACGCATTGACGTCATCACGCTATATAAACATCAGAACGGCCATTTTTGTTCAGTTGCCGTGCGTATGATTTTGAACATACGATACATGCACAAAGACGTCCCTCTTTGAGGTAAGCTAAATTAGAACTTTACACCCACCACATAGAATTATCTTATAGGATTTCGGTAATTGATAAAGATAGCCCCTGATAAACCTCTTTCCGCTTTACAGGGCCCACGTTGTCATTGATCGCGTTTCTAAGATCCACTACAGGAGCGTAGAGCTTTAACAAAGCGGGAGATTACCCAAAATCCCGACTACGACCCACTGATCAGGTAAACATCTATACCCTTTCTCTAATGGACATGTTTGAGAATGCAAACATGGTTGCAGTTATTCGACATCTTTACTTCTCATAATGATAGGGACTCACAACCCTCTTGGTATTTTTTTAAATATTTTTTTAGGATTGACAAAGATATACCGATCAAGATGGAATTTGTATCTCCAATTGAGACCACACTAAGAAATGAACAGGTGATTATACATTAAGAAAAATCCAGTCATGACAGACAGGGACTATGATGTATTATTATGATTTAAATAACAATATACTTTCTACTGTTAATACAGATAAATTGAAGAAAAACACGTTTAGTAGACATCTTCTGAAGAAAGGGTTCTATTCGCCCCGAAACGCGTAAAGGATATAGTACCTTGAAAACTTGGACTCTGCCTACTAAGACACATTGGATTGGGAGTTCAAATCACGTACAAATTGTCTACTATAAGTCATTTGAACTATAAATGTTAATATTTAGTTGTCTGGACTATGAAAAATAGTTACTGTGAATACCATGTATTGTAAAAATCAGTTTTCTTTAGGTTTTATATGTTGATTATAAACTGTGACAAATTGCACATTGAATTATCATTTGTCTAAACTAACCCCATGAGGGGCACACAATCCATGGATGACTGTATCATCCCTTTGTAAAGATTTATTTTTGAAATTACTCAAGAGAATTTGGTTGTATTTTCAACTACAAGGGTGTGCAGGGGACGGGAGTGTTCCACAAAGATTGTGGACACCTGCTGTTTTCACACAATTTTCCAATGCTGCCAACAGAAAGTTGTCACATAACTTACCAGTCTTGTTCAGCAGTGCGTGCAGTCTACAATGTTCCGGGAGATCTCTGTCCCACTTTTTGTATACTGGCAATAGTATTGCCTGTTGCCATGATACTGGGATTTATCTATTTTTACAGATCCTATCGAATAAACCTTTTACTATTATGGCCCACTGGCCAGAGGCTTTTTTTAATACCGCATTTGATAACCCATTAGGCCCTGGGGCACAGGAACTCTTCAACGCGTGGTTGGCTGCACATATTTTTTCCCAGCCTGTCGATAGCACCCATGGGACATCCCTGCCCTTCTTGTGAGATTGAGGGGCAGGGGCCATGTACTTAGCTGATATATAGTCTAACCACTTTTATTCACCAATGCAGTTCACAATAATCACTTGCCTATCCCCTTTGACCTGTGATCAGATTTGCCATATAGTGCAAGCAAAATTACTTTTGAATGCTTCATGCTTCAACTGCCACCTTGTGTTATTGGCAGAGTATCTCCATCTCTTTAACCAAGCCCTGTATCTTGCCTTACTTTTTTTGATCCTTGCAAAAATTTCATCATCAGGATCTGCAGGAATTTAATAAATGGAAAGAGACCAAATTAATGTGACAGAAAAATGAATTTGATGTTGTATAAGACACAGTTTAGAGACAGAAGATGAGGATATACTTTGAGTTAGAAGGTGTTGGGAGGGAGGTAGCCATTTTTGCACCCCCTCACCATTCCAACAGCAAAGTCACTATGTGTGTGCTAAGAGGGGAAACACCCTACCCCCACGACCACCATCCATACCTATTGATATTAGACAACAAACAACCAAGTCTTTGGCATGGCCTAGCAACTCCATTTTGTGCTACATCAAACCCTATCTTTCACGAGGCTCAAGAATTATCTCTCAGTAGTCACGCCTCTCCCTTCCCCAGTGCCACACACAGACAGCGTGAGCCCCCTCTGCTTCCTGCCAGCACCACACAAGCCTTGTTCTCACAGAAGTCCAGCCATTCATTGTTGCAACGTTTAGTATCCCTTCGTGTCAGATGAGCTCATTGCCCTGTGTGAGACCAGAGCAGGCCACAGGCCATGTGCCCATCCATCTCCACTAACCTTCCAATGCTCCCTCAATCTCCACCCTGCCAGACCACAGCCCACCATTCCCTTGCCCCTCTGCTCTTTGATGTAGCTAGGCCCTTCACAGTGACCCTTCCAGGACACCCACCATAGCCATAATCCTATGTACTCATATGTACAAAACTAACAAATGTTCATCTATATCATGAGGCATCAGGTAGATAGAAATACACTAGAATGACACCTGGACATGGGGTACCATGTTTTATGAACCCTTAAGCACAAAAGTTGGAATGCCAAAATCTGCCAATGATTTCTAAAAGTACCCCTATTCATGCAATGACTCGTATGTTTGCCATTTGTCTCACACCACCAGTTCCTGGTGTTTTAGCTTAGATTGATAGCATTGTAGCACCTCACTGCCCTGACCTTCACACGAGGAGATGATCCCAGCAGACCCATATGTGCCTGGTGCGTCTGGAAGCGTTGACCAATCAGCATCCTGCCTCCTGTATAGTGTCCATTATGCCATAGGCCTCCCCCCAATCACATGCTAATATTTGTACCCTATATGAAACATCACCACTGACGCTGTGTGCCTTGTTAATGTGCTGCCATTTATTGTTTGGCACAGCGCTCTCGGGCAGCAGAGTGCTCTGCATGCATACTTTATTTTATATACATTTGTTTTACTTGCAATTAATCACCTGGACTCATTCCCTCAGGGGTGTGTCCATTACTTGATCTATTGGTTATTACGTGTTGTTGGGAGTGCAGCTTCATTTAGTGACACCTCTTGCGTGATAGTCCTCGAGAACCTTCATACTTGTGGCAAGAGCCAGGGCTTCCCTGGAAGGTTTTACCCCACCTTCGGCTGACTAGCCCGCAAAACGCTTACGCAGAAGAAAACGGTTATTGTTGGTTCCATCTTTGTGAATTTCCCCCACTGTTCGTCTGAACCAGGTGTGGTCACAAGGTGGAGGCCAAGGCTTTGTGGATAAACCATGAACAGAGGCTCTTTGAAGAACATGGGCATGTTAGTATTGATTGCAAGATAAAACAAATAAGGTTAAGGTGGAGGAATGCATGCATGATAAGGGGATGGATGAAGAAGAGTGAATGTAGGAAACTAAGCTCTTTCTTTTTTATGGCCATTAGTTTTCATATAAACAAAGAATAAAGTGGAAAAATAGAGGAGGAAACGGGAACTTAGCTCTGAGAGGGGATTGAAGGCGTTGCCGCAGTGCACTGTCCCGACCAGTGCAGGAAATAAGTGAAAAGGGTGAAAAGTAGGAGTCTCATATAAGCAGTGGGCTAGAGAATAATTAGTGGTTATTAACTTATCTTATTGTTTTAGGGATTTTAAAGATGTGGCGGCAGGCCCAGCAGGGGAAAAATGTGATGTGTGTGTAGCACAAGGGAGCAAGGGGTATTGCTCCAAACAGGGGGAGAGGAACTAGGGGAAATAAGACGGGGAGGTATTAGGGTTTATGTTGTTGATCAATGTTGTTGGTATTTTTGTTGGTTCATGGTTTGTGTTTCATGTCTATGGTATGACAAATGTATCAGTGACGTGTAAGGATTAAAAAGGCATTGTTGATTGTACAAGTAATTACGATTTGAAGATTGAGCTCAAGGGGGAGGGAGGAAATGATTCTTTCAGAGAATGGGGATGGATACCCCACTGTAACATATTTGCAAGCACCTCCCCTTGTACAGTGTATGAATAAAAGTGTACCATGGCCAGTGGGTAACAGAAACAAAGGGCGAAGTTTCACCTCATGCATGGTTCAAGGGAGGGTCTTTTGATAAGAAAACAGATTAGAACATGTAGAAACTTACTTGATGGAAAAATATGAGGTGAAAAAGCACAAGAACAGACGAGAGGTGCTAGATTTGTGGAAGATGTTTGAGGAAACGCCTGCCACAGTTAATAACGGAAAAGAGGGCGGGTCATCTAAAAATGTGCAAGGCTGGGAGAAGGAAGGAGGGCAGCTGAGCGAAGAGCACAAAAAAGATATACCCATTACTCACAAGACCCACAGACGGATACTCCGACCCAGCCTATGTACTGGGGGTAAGCATGCCAGCAACTGCTAGCTCAGCTCCCTCCTCCACCATATGTTCCAAGTAAAACCACGTCTGCCCCCATAGGGCCATCTACACATTGGGGGACATTCCGACCCTGGCGGTAGGGTGTTAATGGCACTGGTAAGTATGCCAGTGCCGTTAACCCCCTACTGCCCTATCACAAGGTCCCTTAGCGCGTCCCACCAGGGCCAGCTGGTTTTACCAGCCGCCCTTAGCGGGACCCGTTAAGGGACCATGGAGCTAATAACAGGGCCACAATTTGTGGGCCCGTTATTAGCTCCTTCCCCATTCCCATTGAGCCCTACGGGGGCTCAAATGGGAATGGGGAATGGTTTTTAAAATGGGGACTTACCGGGTCCGTATAGGTCGGAATGTCCAGGTGAGTCCCCATTCCGATACCACGGACCCGTCCTCAGTTTGGAGGCAGCCATGGTACTAAAACTCGGAATGACCCCCATTATCTTGAAATAGCGCTAACAGCCACTCAAACAGAACTGACCCGATTAAGAGCAATATGTGAGAGAACCCAACCATTGGGGAAAGGGAAAGTGCCACAACCCTTAAAAACCTCCTCTCTCCTGCCAGAAGATGAATGGAAATATGTGGAATTCCTTTTTAGAATAGACAGTGCACCAATAAAGGCAGTACGAGTAGAAAGGGAGGGATAGATAGAGAGTGTAGGATATTATACAGTAGCTTTGAAAAGAGACAGGGAATGTTGGAGCAATTTTGATGAAGGTGAGGAGGGGCCGCAGAAGCTACATAGGCATTTCAGTGGGTCTCATCAAGGTTGACAGAGGAAGTAGAAGGATGGGAAAACAGGCTACGGAACAAGATGGTAAGGATAGCATTAGCAAAAAAGAAAGGAACAAAGTTAAAGATCAAAATTACAAATGCCCCATACTCACAAACGAGCGGGTGGCCCCATTACGTGCCCTGGGCATTGATGGAAAAAAAGACCTCCTCAAATTCCTCCCCCCGCTCACAGTTGACACGGGAAAATGGATTTACGTATTTGAAAAGAACATAGCGAGGGTGACCCTGGACATAGGGGATATAAAAAGCCTTTTGGTACCAGCAGTAGGAGATCAAGCAGACTCAGTGTGGGTGAACGCAGGGTTCCCAGGGTCACCACAGGAAACAAGAGACATGACAGTGCATTGTTCAACAATGTTCATGCACTAGTGTAGGATGCCCTGCTGAGAACCTTCACAGACACCCCCAATTTACACTCTATAATGCAATGGACTATGGGGGACAAGGAAGATGCTGTGCAGTTCATTCTTCGTATGCAGGAGATGTGGCGCACAGAGACAGGCACTGCCTTGGACCAATCCACCTCCCTATTTTATTTCATCATAATGCGAGTCCTCCCGTAGGAACTACAGAAGGTCCTTGATAAAATAGCTGGGATAGAATCCAAAGGATGGCCAGAATTTCAGAGCATTATAGTGTATCATTTGAGGAGGATCAAAGACAGAGAGAAAGAAACAATACAGAGGAGATTAGCTGAATAAGCGAAACTTGTACAGAGTAAGTTAGTGAAGGTTGAGGCAGTGACCGCAGTGCTGCTCCCAGAACAGCAGGTAGAAGAAGGGGGAGTATCAGTATCAATACAAGCAAGGATGGCTGCATCATGGGCAGAAAACGAGGGCAAGAGCAGTGGGGAGGAGATCAACCATACATGGGACCCAAATGGCAAGGAAGACCCGCAAGGGTACGAGGTGGGTCCTGGGGACCGAAGGGAGGAAGACATGGGGGGCAAGGGCTGAGGGGAGGAGAGCAAAGGCAGTGTTGCTCTTGTGGAAGATGGGGCCATTTTTCACATGAATGCCGCAGCGGACAAGGAGGGATTTATCAGTACCAGCAGCCACAATATCATCAACAGCATTATGGCCAGCCCCACCCAGGTAGCCCGCATGGCCTTCCCCGAGGGAGTTAAAAAGAGGATGAACAACCAGACAACAGACCAATACCGGGATACCATACGCTCAGACACCCTCCACATAACATGCAGTCATACCCCACCCGCCAATGTCAAATGACACATTGACATGCCAACCCATTCTCTACCACCGCTAATGGTGCACCGGCCCCGTATCAGGAGTACAGACACCCACCCCGATTAGGATAGACCACATAGAGCACTTGCGTGTCCAGTCCTATCCACTAATTTACGTACAGACAAGGAACCACTGGTGGGGGCAGAGATAGTGTTATGCTCACCTGGTGTCCACGGGGGCACCACACGATACTGGATGGAGGTCTAAGCGCTATCCCGGACCCCTTTCTACTTGGTTATGTGCCAGACATTGGGTCGCACCTATAATGAGAGAATGGAGCATTAAGATACTGGTTCTGTGATGGGTGGACTCCCACCTCCTTCTGGTCCAAATCCCCACCCTTGGGGTAACTGCTCACCTTAGGCTTTTTGCATTGTACTCTCCGTCCTGCATCTCTGTGCAGGGGCGTGTGGTTGGTGCGGGTGTTCCGTGGACCTGTTGCTTCACTGGTCCCTGTCCCCTTATGTCGGGTCCAGACCGGCTGTGACTCTGACTCTGCTTGCTGTCTTCCAGGTGAGTTATAATGTCTTTCCTATCTTTATTTTGTCTTTTTATTTCCTTCCGTTTTCTCTGTCTTCTCGGCGTCTTGCTCCACTAACTGTTCCCTAACAATGTCTATTTTTGTTTTCACAGTGATGGTTGTGATCTCGGAGTTGCTGCGCCTATGGTGAAGACCACAGTCAGTTATTGATGCGCAGAGCACTGCGCTGTTTATTGGTGTTAATTGCAAACCTGTGTTCTCTTCTCTTCTTTGTACAGGTTGCGGTGATGTTCCGGAGTGATGAGCGATCGAAGCGCTGCTTGCCCAGCTAAGTGCTCTGTTAATGCTGAACTTGTTCCTTCTCCCTTTCAGATTGCGATGAAACCCGCAGATGGGCGAGGTAAGAGAAGCGCGGGGTGCTGCCAGGACTCGCTGCTTGCCCAGGTAAGAATTGTTATTAACGCTGTCCTTGTTTCTTTACCTTTGCAGGTTGCGGTGAACTCTGAAGATGGGCAAGGTAAGCAAAGCGCAGGATGGATTGAAGGCCGGATATTTCACAGGTAAGTGTTCTTGCTCACTAATGCTGTTCTTGTTCTTCCAGGTTATTAATGGAATCCGGATCTAGGGCCTCAGGATCGGGCCACTGGAGAAGCAGATGAGCATGATTTGGACACGGTGAACGTTACGCTGCAGGAGTGCAGAATAACACGAAGCGTGTTCTGCTGTTTGGGTGTGGTTTAAATAGCCTAGGTAAAGTAGTTCCAGGCCAAGTAGTTCCAGGGCCAGCCACACCCAAAACACTAGACCGCATGGCTTGGTTCTAAAGAACTGAGCTGTGTAATAGGCCTCCATGTTGGATTAGGGTCCAAAACTGGTATTGCTTCATTCCTGATAATGAGCTTGGCGCCAAAGGCGCCAGGACTGACTCCATGTATGTTTCTGATGCAGTTTTAAGGCCCTTGGGGCAGGTGTGAAGGGTTTTAGCCCCACTGCTGCCAGGGGGCTGTTATACCTGTGGGGGTCAGGGACATGGCTCGTGACAGATAGGGAACAAACAGTTCATCTTTATGGTAGACTCAGGGTGGAAAAATCATGTCCATGTGAAGGTGATTTTCCGTTATCTGGCAAAAATCTTTAGGCGCAAAGATTCTCTGGGGCTGTGGTCAAGGCTCCTTACACAGAAGATTTGGATGTTAAAATAGGGGGGAGAACCATACGAGCACCCCTACTGTACCACGAAGATTCTCCTGTAAACCTACTGGGGCAAGACCTACTTAGCAAGCTCAACATGACCATATTATTCACAGACAGGGGAATAGTCTGTTCTACCCCCGGACATGTGCACACTCCGAGCAATGCTGCTGATACACACAATAACCAACAAAGTAAAGGTGGGCAGGTGCCCAAAAATGCAGACATGTTTATCTATTGAATGCAAGTGTTTGAAAGGGCAGTGCCAGAATTAACACAAAAAGAATGGACAGTGCCCTCAGATTTTGGGTTTTGCCCAGTGGCCAACCCCTAGACACTGCCTGGCACCATCCTGTCCATTGATCTGCATGACGTCCAAGTGTCAGCAAAACGCATTGTAGCAATAGGCCTGGACACTCACGGCTGTGAGTGGCGTACAGTGTTGTGCATTGACCCGAATGTACCCTTAAGAGAATTAACAGACGAGGAGTTGTTCACTGACAATGACACTGACGGGGAGATCAACTGGTAATTGTCATGCCCTGTGTTATAATGGTACAGTATAGTTCCCTCAAATTCACCATGTAACACTGCAGTGTACCCCATCAAAAAGCGAAAGGCGGGTTGTGGTGTATGATCCAGGACCTGCGCCCATTAAATGATATTGTCCAAAAGGAATTTCCACGTGTCCCAAATCTGGCGTGCATTTTGTGTAACATTCCAAAGAAGGCCCCCCATTTCACTGTGGTGGATCTGAAAAATGCATTTTTCTCAATACCACTCGACCCAGAATCACAGTATCTTACCGCCTTCAGACTAGGGGGGAGGAGATACGAGCATCAATGTTTGCCCCAAGGGTATTTTGGGAGCCCAAGCATTTTCAACAGAATATTGCATGAAGATCTCTGCAATATTGCTGTTCAGAGCACAATCATTCAGTACATAGATGAACTCATGGTATGTAGTGAAGGAGAAGAGAGTTGTCAGAAGGATTCTATCACATTGCTTAAATTACTGGCCCAGAAAGGGTACAAGGTAGACAAAAAAAATGCAGTGTTGTCTGACTGAGGTGCTGTACTTGGGCCAACTGATTTTGAAAGATGGCAAGAAAATAATACCTGACAGAGTGGCAGCAGTGCGTGCCTCAGCCAGACCGCATACTGTGAAGGACATGCAGAAGTTTCTCGGCATCTGCAATTACTGCAGGGCATGGATATTAGACTATGCTGCCTACATACAACCCCTATTATAAGGGCTAAAAGAAGCACAGAAAGACAAGACACCCATCACATGGACACCTGAGATGCATACTGCATTTGAGACACTTAAAGAGCTGATAAGTACAGCCCCAGTCCTAGCCACACCTGATTATGAACAGGAATTATACCTGTTCTCACACTCGAACAGGACACCCATGACAGCAGTATTGACACAAATCATCATGGGCCACAAACCATTAGCGTACTGCAGCGGCACACTTGATTCAGTAATGCTCTCGCTGCAGCCACTTTTGCAATAGAAAAGAGTTCAACAATTGTGATGGGTTGCTCTGTCACTCTGTCCGTTGACCACTCCCTGTTCACTATACTTGAAAGGTCCAAATCCACGCTGACCAAACAAAGAGCATCAGCGTAAGAAGTGATAATATCAAGCCCAAACGTGCACGTAGTACGCTGTAAAATAGTAAACCCTGCCACTTTTCTCACAGAACCATGTACAGTGAAAGATATGCAGAACCATGATTGTGCCACTTATGTGGGGGATAAGGATGATATTCCCAAAGCAAGCGAGAATGCACTGAAGGAGGGTGAGGTATATTTTGTTGATGGATCAGTGTCTGTCTGTCCAGAAACAGGTGTGAAGCATGTCAGAGCACTAGTAGTGAGAATGGAAGTAGGGGAATATGAGGTACTGGTTCAAAAGCACTTACCCATGCATTTCTCGGGTAAGGCAGCAGAATTTGTGGCACTGATCGAAGCATTACATGCAGCAAAGGGATGTGCAGTAACTATTTATTCAGATTCTATATATGTTACCACTATCGTACATGCCGGCTTATCATGATGGCGAAGGAGGGGGTTCAGAAGGGCTAATGGATCCCCGGTACAACACGCACAACTGCTGAATGAGTTAGCGGCACCCTTGGTGGAACATTACTTGACCGCAAAACATACCCCCAACAACATTCTTTGGTGGGTTATAGAAAAGGTGAAATGAGGTCCAGATATCCAGCAGAGTTTACTCCATAAAGAATCCAGATGGATCCATCCCTTGGACAAATAGCATCATGGATTAAATGAGATTGTTCAACCAGTTGTCTTCTAACACAGGATTTTCAGCAGCAGCAACCTTACAAATAAAAATCTGCAACATGTGCATCCGCAATTCAGCATTTAGAATGTACTCCCTAATCCAAGGGGGTACACCATAATGCACCATGTGGAGGTCATGTCACTACTTTTTGCCTGCCATTCTTATTAATCCACAGGAAGACACTTGAGGATCTGACAATTAGTTCAGATCATAATGGTACATTCTGTGTTTTATTTGCCACATGATTTGGCATTCAAAAACAGATTGACCAAGCTGAGCACTGCTGGGCCATGTATATTGTAGCAAACATTTTTTTGTTGGCCTACGGGAGGCGGTTTCCTCCAGGCAGATATGTGCTTTTACGTGGCCACAGTGCTATATCAGCTGCCTGCTCAGCCAATTCCTCCTCAGGCCACCTGGACTCCATAGCAACCAGTGTAGCTAGACACATGCTTTGCGCCGTTCTGACTCAGCAGTCTCACTTCCTGACATACGCCCTCCTGATGGTGACGCAGATGTTTCCACGGCAATACTGCATACACAACTTCCCCGACGAATCCTGGACAGTTTAGTTAAAACCGCCCGATGGTCTCTGCGCAAACACTGTTCTCAATACCCGGCTATAACTATTATCCGCGCGGCTCACCTTGGATTATCCAGTTGGAACCGCTCGTTTCACATTTTGATGTTTGGGAACCTGTACAGCAGCTGCCACTCTGCAGGTAAACAATGTTACCAAACAACTTTGCACATGAGCTTATGTTTCAGTAGCTTCACTTCGGGCAAACACTGGCTCACTTGATCATTGCATGCATATTCGAGCAATGCATCCAAAACAATACCTGCATGCCACATGGAAATAGAACTAAGACCATTTTTAGAGAAGGCCAGCACAGGGCACCCAACAGCATGTTTTTTTATCACGATTCTGGTTAAATAGGCGTCTATGGCACCCGTATTCAAAGAACTCAAGCGGCTTGTGGGGCATGTGAGATGGTATCAAGAACAGCAACTGCTCACTTTGCACTATATCACATCATCCACAAAAAGTATGATAAGATGGATGGCACCAAAAATAGCGGCTATCCATTTAGCACCCATCCAGCCCCTACTTTTAGACATCTTTGACAACAAGAATGCGCGGCTTTCCGGGCGTCCTCCATTATTTAAAATTATAATGTTTGTCTACCTCTGTTTTACCAGACGAGAACGAGGATTGCCCAATCCCATCAAGGGGCACCACACACACAGAACAGGACCAGTCAAAACACTGATCCGCATGAAGGCAGGATTAATTAAATACAGGTATTTGCCAAACATGATTGATTTAATTTTCATTAATGTTTTACACAGATTCAGACAGTGCATACCAACGTGCACTGTAACCACAACACCATTTGTGTTCCCCAAGGGGGGAACACAGAGCCTATAGACTGGGAAGGAATTAACGCTTTTCCCACAATACTGTATTTCATCAGTAGAAACATGAAAACAATTCCTCAAGGTATACATTTTAATTATCACCTGCTTTAAGTCTAATGAATTAGGGAACACACATCCAGTGTCCTGAGATGCTTTCATTTGACTGACTCCACAGATTCTACCTGGTGCCACATCTAAATATCCTGTAACTACGCAGGCCCTGCAAGCTGTTCCAACACTGCGGGATCACTACGACCAACTGATTTGTGACATACCTATGACCGGATCTAACACTAGAGATTATAGCCCTAGCAGGTAAAATAGATGCTAGGTTCTTGAGAAAAGCATTTTAATATTAAGTGCAAGTAATGACAGGCACCGTCTGTGATGCCCCACCTCTAATTTTTTTAAATGTATGTTTTTTTCCTCCACACAGGGACCCAATTTGATGCCTTGAAGAAGTGAAGAAGGCGGCCAAAATAGTTTCTGGTACCGTCGAAATGTGAAGATCAGAGAGACCTACTATCCTTTAGGGGTCCCCTCTACTTTTTAGTTCTTACTGGTTAGGAGCTTCCACGTTCGCAAGGCAGAGATATCTTGCACTTCATGACCCTGCAAAATGGTCTACTAAGTTGGCAATTTTGGACTGATTATGTTTCTGTTTAATGCTGTACATATTGTTATTCAGCATATGTAACAGTAGTATTGAAGAATCATATTTGATTGTTAATTAACGTTGTTTTTTTTAATCTGTCACCTTTTGGATGAAGTTTGGTTCTATTTTTTTATTTAAATTTGCTACTTTTAGGATTAAGTTTCATTCACATTTAGATGGTAATTTCTTTGGAATCATGTATTCAGTTAACATTTCTGTTACTTAACTATGTACAAGAAAAACATTAATGAATTGATTCAAAATATCATTAATTTAAAAAAATACTTTTATATGAAGTGGGTGACTTTCGTCAGACTAATTTCTCCATAGACTCCTTAAGATTAGGAGATGTGATCAGAAGCTATTTTTTTATCCATTTGAGATGATAGACAGGGATACATAGATTTTGGTTAGAAAGAGTTAGTTGAAGCACTTGCAGAACCCTCAGTAGTGGCCTTCGTAAAATGCCAAACCCATACCAATAACAATGACAAAATCTCACTAGGGAATGCAGCAGCTGATGCCACTGGAAAAGAAGCAGCTTACCTCCTAAAACCAATGAATACAGAATGCATCTTAAAGGGAAAACAAGAAGAACCCAAAGTGGAGGGATACAATGCCATACCGATAGCTCAGATAATAGAGCTCCAAAAGCGAGCCCCACTCATCAAACAGGAACTATGGACTAAAAGAGGATGCACCCAGTCGCCCACTGACCTCCTATGGGGATTGAAGGATACAGGGAAAGTAATAATGACCATAGAAATATTACAGGTAGCATTTCAACAGCTGCATTTCCCAGCCCACACCTCAAAACAGCACATAGCAGCAGATATCCAGGTGGATTTGTTCATCCCAAACCTCCTGGAATATCTCAATACACTTGCAATAGATTGTACCACCTGTCAGACATTTTATTCAGGAATGACTCTTAGAATCCTACGGGGAACATTGCCATGCCCTGTGAGACCTTTCCGTCAGCAGCACATTGATTATGCAGACATGGGAGAAAGGTGCAATGGCGTGAGATATCTGAATTTTGTGGGCTGTCCCACCCCTCGCCGCGCTGGGTGGAGGAAGGGACCTGCACCCACACAGGCGAAAAGTGTGCAGCAAAATTCCTAGTACGGGAGGTGTTCCCGCGTTGGGGCATATGCAATGTCATATGCTCTGACAACGGCACACCATTTTGTAAATTACCTGTTTAAGGAAGTAACAGCCTTATTTGGAATAAAACACAAAATGTGCTCAATTTACCACCTGCAAGCAAATAGGTGGTTGAGAAAATCAATGGCCTCCTTAAAAGCATATTGTCAAAACTATGCCACTCTCTAAATGAAAATTGGGTCTATTGCCTGCCTCTGCCCCTGTTCCAATTGCGTACACAACTCAGCAAGGACCATCACCTGTCCTCTCATGAAATAATGACTGGTAGGCACATGCAAACACCACTGTTGACTGTAAGAAGATTGTCAGATGCACACAAAACAGTGGCTGTGCTAAGTGAAGAGTTCAAAGAATATCTCACCCACCTCACCAGAGCAGTAAGATGTATTGGCAAACAAATTGCCCCACCTTTCACATGAGAGAGCGAAACAGACACGACCACTGCAGCTGTAGACTGCTCAGCAAAACCACTAAGGCCTGGCAAACTGGTGTATGTTCATAGAATTGTGAGGAAATGGAACTCCCCACGTTCCAGGGTCCCTATGAAGTAATATACTATACCACTTTAGCAATGAAAGTAAAGGAAATGAGGTACTGGGTGCATTTATCAGACATATGGAAAGCTCATGATAGTGTGGCACCAGAAACACCACAAGAAAATGAAAGAGAGGCGGCAGTGTCTGAAAAAATATGTCAGAAAACACAAGACAAGTAAAGAGGCAGAAAATGTAAAAGCTTGAATGTAAATATACAGAATAAGATTATATGTATACAATACAAAGTGTATATAGTTATGTGAAAACTCTTTTTTCTTGCCGTCCCACATTTCCATACTTTCTCTGTTTCTCCACTGATCTCACTTCTTATTCAGAGCTCAACCTTTATTAACCCCTGTCCCGTTATATCCCTTTCCATAGGAGCTACGGCTGTGGAGAGAACGCCACTTGGAGCAGAGCAAAATTAGATATATAGCAGTAGGAATGAAATAAGTGGCACTAGGGCGTATAGCTATACTTGCGGCTTGCACTTTACAGCCATTATTTTTTCTGTGATAATGTTGGGACTGGATATGTATTGGGGTGCATCTTTTATTTGGGGAGACATAAGGTGAGAACACTAATACGGGAAGGAATGAGACTGATATGGAATGGCGTAAAACTAATATGGGATCATAATGCATCTCCAAACCTTACTACCCCACACGAGAGAAACCACACAGCCTGGGATAGTGGTAAATAATGAGAATGACAGCGCATGTGATTTGAAAAGTGATGGGTCACCAACCCCAACCGTATTTACAATGCCACAGACTGCCTCACAACCGACTAAGAAACCTACCTCAACTGTTATTGAAATGTATACTATGTTTCCCACTGTTATGCAAAGTACCCGCTCTGGTCCCCAAATATGTAAATATGAATATTGGAATTTTCTGACTTACCCCTGAAAACAATGAACGTATACAAACCCTCAGGTACCACAGATAGGCGGCCCACAATGTCGCTGGCTAGAGAACGATCTAGTATGTCCAGTAGAAGGAAAAAGCAAGTGCAACAGCACAAATATGATGCGTATCATGGGTTGGGGGTCGGATAAGTTAAAGACCTCCACCATCCGGACCAGTCTAACAAATGGTATTCAAACCTGAGTGCCACTGGGAGGCAGGCCATGAATGGTAGCTGCTACATATGTTCACTGATACCTCATACGTCAGGAACGCCTAAGGTTTTAGTACCTCAAGAAATCTCCATAGTAGAAGCCCAGTGTCTCATCCACCTCGCACTATGAAGAATCAGAGCACCATCCAGGCACAGACAGTGAAACTGCAACTTCTCCCTCCAGATGAGAAAATATGCAAGAACAAACCTGAATGCAGCTTGTTTTAAGGAACAATTTTTTTGCAATGAAAGGGACAATGTTCACAGAATAAAATGGCAAGATGCAACCGTCATGTGCAAAACTGAAGCACTGCGTGGCCTATTGGACGAGAGACTACAATGGATGGATAATACATGTGCCCAGAACTGGACCCAACACATCACAAAGCGGACGTGGGGCACCACACTTGAAAAACCAATAAAGATCCAACAGGAAGAAAAATATGAACTATTCTTTCAAGGGGAAGGAAAAGTGCCCATGGGTTCAAACGCATGTTGCAACAGAACCCTCGTCATCCCTGACATGCGAAATACGTAACTTCCAACCTGATGGACCAT
Organism: Ambystoma mexicanum; assembly: GCF_040938575.1. Lineage (NCBI taxonomy): Eukaryota > Metazoa > Chordata > Amphibia > Caudata > Ambystomatidae > Ambystoma > Ambystoma mexicanum. The sequence continues at coordinate 1,057,188,105 of NC_090932.1, forward strand.
TACTGGGTGTGTGGCAAACAGTCATACTTGCACCTCCCATCATCATGGAGAGGCTACTGTGCTCTGGCAATGCTGCACTCCGCACTGCTGGTGATACCAGAAAAGCATGTCATGGGGTAATGGTGCCAGACAGACAGCAACTGGCACCCCGACCGGTGAAGATCCCCCCATCTTTGACATACTATCTGAAGACAAGCTGCAAGATCCAGTGTCACGCAAAAAGAGAGCATCCAACTACCTCTCTAAAGTCTCTTCCGAACTCCTGGCACACATTTCTGATGAATGCAAACTTTTCAACTCAGCAGAGACATTTTTTGCATCACTGATCTCCAGCATCCAAACACGAGCAAATACCAAGTGGCTCCAGATCATCTGCTGGGAGCTGACCCAACTGGCAAAGGACATGGAGGAGTGGTTCAACATCATCAAGGTGGAACTAAGAGAACTGAGACTAGTGACAATGCACAATCGCTATGTGCTCGACCTCCTCAGAGCCATGGAGGATGGTGTTTGCCAATGAATCGGGAGCTCATGTTGCATGTTCGTACCTTCTTCGGATGCTGAAAATGGGACACTCTCACACGTGATTGCAGCTGTACATTAATTGGGAGTAAGAATGAGAAAAGAAGGCAGTGTTCAACCAAGTGATTGGCTCAGTGCAGCATTCAACTTGGTACCTTCATGGCTTGGGATTGCAATGAAAATGCTGGTCCCCATCCTCATCTTCCTCCTGTTGATCTTTTTTGTGTGCCAGTTAGGGGTTTGCTGATGTGCAAAGGTGATTCCTAATAGCGCGATGATGATGGTGACTATTGGTAACAAAAATAGTAATAATAATAAGGTGCCTCAGGATACTAGGGAAGCCCAAGTACAAACCAGAGAAAACAATGAGCCCAAATACTGCATGGTGACAATATACCACAAAGGGGATGAGATAGACAACTTAAATCACACTACCACTAAGCAACCCCAAGATCTTGAAAATTGACCTCGATGGGGATGGGGGATGTATGTATATGACATACTCTCCTGAGGAATATGCACGGCATGGGGAAAGTTTGAGTAGAGTGGCTAGTGTAATGTTGTACTACACCAAACACCATCTTTCACTAGGCCCAAGAATGATCTCTCAGTAGTCACGGCTCTCAGTTCCCCACCACCGCACACAGACAGTCCAAGCTCCTTCTGCCTCCTGCCAGACCCTCACTGACCTTGTACTCAAGGAAGTACAGCCATCCTTTGTTGTAATGTTTAGTATCCCTTCATGTCAGATGAGCTCATTGCATTGTGTGAGACCAGAGCAGCCACAGGCCATGTGCACATCCATCTCTAATAACCTGCCCATGCCCCCTCGACCCCCACCCTGCCAGACAACAGCCCACCAGTCCCTCGGCCCTCTAGTCTTTGATGTGGATATGCATTTGTCAACTCACGTGATTATTCCAGGACACTCACCATCGCCATAATCCTATTCACCCATATGTACCCCCCAAAACTAACAAATGTCCATCTATATCATGAGGCATCAGGTAGATCAAAACACACGAGAACTACATCTGAACCTGGGGTACTGTGTTTTATGAACCCTTAAGCACAATGGTTGGTATGCCAATACATCCGCCAAAGATTTCTGAAAGTACCCCTATTCATGCAATGACTTTTATGTTTGCCATTGATCTCACGCCACCAGTTCCTGTTGTTTTAGCTTAGATAAAGCTACTGGAGCGACTGGAAGTGATGACCAGTCAGCATCCTGCCTCCTGTATAGTGTCCATTATGCCATAGGCCTCCCCAATCCCATGCTAATGTTTGTACCCTATATGAAACGTCAGCACTGATGCTGTGTGCCCTTTCATTGTGTTGCCCGTGTATTGTTTGGCAGAGCGCTCTTGGGCGGCAGAGTTCTCTCCTTGCATACTTTATCTTATTTTAATTTGTTTTACTTACAATTAATCTCCTGGTCTCATTCTCTCATGGGGTGTGTCCATTAGTTGGTCTATTGGATATTATGTGTTGTGGGGAGTGTACCTTCGAAGGCTAGATGCTCCCAGCCAATGATGTCTTGTAAGAGTATCTCCTAATAGCAAATACTACTCCTATGATTATGCTTACAAACTTTCTGGAGTTTTAAATCCTTTTGATTTAACCATATTTACTATTATTATTTTAAATATATAGATGTCTTTTCTTGTGTCGGATATAAACCCCTCTTTATCCACATGATGCAGCTTCGAGATTTCAATGGAGGTTAATCGCAGTCAATATTTTTGTGATGTCATTTTTTGTGATATCATGGATATTAAACAGTATGTGATTCCCTTCTGCTACCCATGCATTTCTTTTAATTTAAAATCACATTATTATTTCCTAGAAAAATGTCAGAAGACTCGATCAACTGAAAATCACTAATGGGTCTGGTACTGTCATGGACCTGGCCCTCAGCAGACTGGTGTGAGATTCAACACCGGATCCATTGTCTGCCCCTTTAGAGGAGAATATGGAGAGATAGTTAAAGTGCAAGACTGGCATACATTCTCACCAGAGTTGCTGGGAATTTTGCACAGCCCCTGACGGTACCTACCATTTGTGGGCTCCTGCCTAGACTTCAATCTTGGGACTTTGCAATCACAGCTGCACGAATGCAGGATGCTCTTCCGGTGGTGGCATTTCAGCTGGACCAATCAGTGAGAGGGATATTTCACTCCTCTGTGCAGAGTGGAGAGTTGGACATGCTTGGTAGGAGGCAAGCCCCTTAATGTATGATATGACATGATATGATATGATATGATATGATATGATATGATATGATATGATATGATATGATAGGTATTTATAACGTGTCTTATACCCAGAGGTTTCTAAGCATGGACCTGGTGATCAACCTGTGATGCTCCGTGTCGTCTTGCTTCCAAGGCGTGCACGTTGCCCCAGAGCTATCCTCCCGAGAGTATTGGGATGCATGTGCAGTCAGACCTTATGCACTGGACCACACTCAGCATCAATCTTGGAATCCTTTGGGCCATCTTCTCATTAGAACAGCACAGGAGCTATTTGGGAAATGGGCTTATGAAAAACATAAATTCTTAGTAAATTGTACTTCCCAGCAGCCCTCCTTGCTCAACTCTGGTTGCATGCCATTAATGTCAGCGATCCTGCTCTTTGAACGTACATTCTCTTTCAGATGAGCATCCATTTTAAGCTGTGGCACAACTGGTATTCCAGTCCTTGTAACATGGATCTGGTTCAGTTTATTTTCCCTGGTTCTTCCACCATCCCTGACATCTGGCAGTGTCAGACCCTTATGGTATGACTACTGATGGTGAATGTGTCATATCCTTATGATAATTTTCTTATTCTGGATGTTGCAACTCTACTTGACAAGAGTTCTTATTCTAGCCCCCCTTTCTGTTCTAAACGTCCTCTGTTAATCCAGGTCTTCCGCTTGGATAACATCATCTTAGTTTTCCACAAATGTGGATTCCCATTCATACACCAAACCAGAAGGCACTTAGTCGTTCTGGTGAGGATGCTCTGCCTTAGATGTGTACTTAGTCTCTGCACCTCTCATTCTAGATCTTAGCTAATTCTACAGCTGATATGTCCCACAATAACCAGCCTCCATATGGACGTTCAACCCACAGGCTACAGTTTATCTGTAGTTCTGAGTGGTGAAGGCACTACTGGGACAGGTACCTCGAGGAGGAGCCAAGTAACATAAAGAAACACATGTAAAACACACTTTATTATGTTATAAAAATGTAAATGGTTTGTGTCTCATTCCACCTACAAGTCCTAATGTTTATTCTCATACACTGGCAATGGGGTTAAAACGGTGACCATGCCGATTTTCCATCCTCTTTTTAGTCATTTCAGTAGAGATCGCTTCATTAACTGAGAGAAGGGTGTTTTGTAGTAGGTCAGATATGTGAATGTAGTGACTGCCTGAAAATGAGCATATTATGACTTTTTAGAATTGTGTTGTTAACTTCTCTTAATAAGATTCCAAGCCCCCATCTCTCCTTTCCCATCTCATTTACATCCCACTTATTTCTCCCATGTTTCCCTAACGTTTCAGACCTTCCGGCACCACCCAGCATATACATATGTGGTCGGTAGGGAAAATCATTAAATTATGTTTGTCAGAATGACTCTTAAGTTTGGATTCCGTTTTCTCACTGAAAGCTGTTCTTACATTACAGGGACAACTTCACTATTTTCTACTGCATGTGCAAGAGAACACATGCTACAGATAATAGTCCGGAAGTCACATATAAATTATGTTATGGTAAGCTGTCTGCTTGTTATTGTGTTGACATATATTTTTACTAGGTCAGCGTGCCTCAGAACATTCCAGACTGCATTTGAAAGGGGTTACTTTACAAACACACCTCACTACAGGTTCGCACACATTTTTATATATCACTCTGTGGTTTTGTTGCATGCACATTACAGCCGTGCATGTCAAATCCCAGCCAGGATCGAAGTATGTTTGGACACCCTCTTATAAGAGTGGGCGCCCATGTACATTGTCGCAGCCTACAAAAACAGGTGACTGTAGAACAAGAGTGTGACCAGCAGGCAAAAAAAACTCCAGCTGATTCTGAGAACATATCAATACTTAAAAAATGCTTTCCTTCCTCTATCATGAGCATTTGTCCCTTTCTCTCCCATGGCTACCAGTTCCAAAGCATAAAACCCTGTGCTCCGCAGAAAGCCTGTAATGGGCGTGCTGCTGCGCTGAACATCGCTCAGTGCCTCTGGGGCAGGGGGACATGCCGCTCCACTCTTTCTTTGGCAGCCTTCAGGAGGCCTGCGATAAAGGCACAAAGTAATTTCAAAGTCATTTTTCCTACCTGCATGTTTCCGGGAGGCTCTAATCAAAACCTTATATTTATGTGATCAAAACGAGAGGCGAGCAATCTGTCGAGCAGTGTGAGTTCGCAAAGAAATTCACCTGACTGAAAATCCCACTGAGGAGACCCAAATCGTTTCCACTTAGGCTTGCGGCAGAATGCGGTTCATCTCCTCGACTTCATGGTAGCCGAGTGTGAAATATAGAAAATGACTGGCTGCAAAAGAAGGCTACGTCTGTTTGGCCAAGAGGCTACGGGAATGTAGCAGTTGTCATGCAATCATCTGTCGGGACTGGCAGGCGGGTCGAGTGGGTTGTATTGCAGGACACACAGGGCGTCTGCTGTTGATCCCAGTTGAATGTTGGGGAGTGTTTGAGGAAAATGCAAGATGTGTGATTCCAAAAGTCATATTATAAATATGATGTTTTTATTTCACTGATGTGAAGGAAAAGACACTGATAACATTCAGAGACAGTCGAGATATAGAGAAGAGCAATTACTCTGTGTGTGTGTGCGCGTGTGTGTGTCTGTGTTCATGTGTGTGTGTCAAACTTGAAGTTGATTTGAATCTTCTAAAGATTCACATTTGTATTGGCTCTTGGCCATTGCCTTAGCGAGATACTTACCCATGAATTTACGCTAGCCTCCCTCCATGAGATTCGAACACAGTTCCGGCACAGACAAGTGTGCCATCCAAACAAAATAATAGACTGCCAAAGCCTCTACCATTGTTAATGGATCTCCAACCGGAGGTGTGGGGGGTGTTTGTACTGACATTAATGCAATGTGTGGGAGAGGTTATGCCTCAGTAAAATGACCTGGATCATATCCCAAGGTATCTACTGTGTCCGTGTGGTGCAAAGGGAACCATATAACATAAATACAATCATGCTCGTATGCCACACTGCCTTATCTTCAAGGCCACCAACACATTGCTGATGCCTTTATCATGCTAACATTTGGATTCTCACTCATAGCATCCAACGAAACAAAAATACTGTATCCTGCCATTCTCCCCTACAATGCCATAGCACTGCCATAAACACAATGGGTGGTATTCCTTTCTCCCATTGACCAGCCAAGCCCCTAGCACAAATAACATATCTCTGGTGTCTGCTGCCATACTCCCACCATCTCATTCAAGGTTATCACAACACAAACAACATTGTTGGAATTTCTACACACCCTTTCTCAAATCTATCATCACTCTCCCCACACCATTGAAAACAATCATTGTGCCTTCCACTGGGGCATCATTTACGGGTAGCCAAATTTAGCATCTGATACCCATGTGTCTGGCCTTGATAACCGTAGTGCTTTCTCTGCAGCACATCCTTAACTTTATCTCAGAATACAGAGGGTGGGCATATATATGGTGCTGGTACATCCGACCTAATACATCAGTAACCTGACTTAGTGTGAGTGTCATGAAGTGAGCAACAGGCACTTGCTAGCAGCTTCATCCACGTATTACAATGTGTAGCATCCAGGACCACAGGATGGACAACCAAGATGCAGGAACCAGGCAGGGACAAGGTGAGTACAACACTGGAATATATGTTATTAGTTACAGGTCAAAGATAGATGTTTTGCATACTTCCTTCCATGTCCAGCTCCCATCCTGAAAAATGTTGCAAACGTCAAACCCAGAACTCTGAGCCCCCTTAAATTCTGCATTACCTCACACATTCCAGGAACAGCTTACAGCACTACCATAAGAATACACAGGGTCCCACATACCTCCCTACCCTAAAACCAAAGAAGCCAAAGAAACCACCTTAACAACATTGCAAAACGACCACTCCCAACCAACAATAAACATGCTAACGAAATGCAACAGGAAAACGTTCAGAAAAAACTATAGCACCTCCTGTCCTAGCCTGCCAAGCCAGGGCCTCGGGCCTGCCACACCCGAGCACTTCCTGCACACAGACAGGCAACACCTGCTCACAACAAGCAAAGACCTAACTTACACTCACAACCATCATAACGCCTAACTTCCTTCTGCAAGGGTCTGCTGCATCCAAACACCAGCACTTCCACTGCTGGGCACAACCTCGCTCAACAAATCAGAGCAACCTACAATACACAACCAAAACCCTGTCACGCCACCAACAACTAAAGCCAGTCCTGAGAACACCACAGGGCCAACACACTCACACCAGACCAACCTCAACCAAATTACAAACACCGGCCACCTCAACTCGACAAACCCACATAAAAGCATGAAAGGACAGAAAAGTGACTAACCAAACAAAGAACACACTAAAGAAAATGCCACGGCAAGGAAGCAGCACCCTATGAACATGATCACGGGGAATACCTATGTAAAAATGGAACTCCTATCAACCAAACACAGGTTAGCTACTCCCATGTTCAGTGTCCCTTAAACTTACTAGAAAAGAATGATGTAAGTATTCAACTAACTGGTTCTACTCTAGTGCATTAACTCCAGAACACCTACTCATATATGGTGTCTGAACCTCTTACAATGACAACTACAATACACCTGCACATAACTGGTGTAAGAACTTCCTACCAAAAGCAACTCCAAGCCACCTACTAACTACTAGTGTCAGAACGTCCAACTACAGCTCCAAAACACCTACAAACAACTGGTGTCATAACTATGCCTACTGATAACTGGCATAACCACGCCTTCCAACATCTACTCCAATACACCTAGAAATTACTGGTGCACAACCTCCACTTTCAATAGTGCTACACAACTGCACCACTACTCCAATACACCTACAAATTACTGTTGCACTACAACCTCCACTACAAGTCGTGCTACACAACTGCACCAATACTCCAATAAATTTACCAATTATTGGTGCACTAAAATCTCCACTAATAATGGTGCCACACAACTGCATCACTATGACGAAACTCTACTACTGGTGCTACACAACTGCACAAACAACAACACTCCTCAATGACAACATACCAAAACATAAGCTCTCCACGAGTGATGACCAGACAATACAAACCATGAAAACATCCACAGCATACCACCCACACCAAGCATTAGAACACTCTGCCAAATACATCTGACGCATACCAATTTAACTCCAAGCACACTCGGACACACTACAGAGTGACATAAATGTAATGGTGAGCACATACTACATTAAATATGACACAGATAAACATTTAGAATATTTCTTGCAAAATGTTAAGAATCATTACATATACATGGCATACTAAACCCATCTTGTAATTTTAAGTGGCAGAGAAACATTTCTACCACATAGTGCACAACATTGCTGTCGGTGTACTCTTACACACAAATATGCTACATAAATATCAAAATGTTAAAAACATTTAATCAACATGGCATATAGTATATACGCCAACCCTCCTAGTACGTCTAAATGGCATAAACACATTTCGAGTACATGGTGCACACAACCTCTGACAGTGTACACTTACATCCCCACTTTCTACAAAATCAAAACGACACGTCAAACACCCAACCTAGACACAAATCAATGCTGCATTACCACTTCAATAATCACCATACAAGTAAATACCACACCCATTAAACACGCCCACTGCTTTGAAAACAACACTCCATCAAAAGACAGCCTTTAGATCAATCATAATTCGTAGCTCCTAAAACACATAACATCCCTTCAACACAGCATAACTGATTAAGAACATCTTCTCTTCACTACTTATAATTACATCCCCCACACCCTCACAGCAATTATGAACTTTGAACCTTTGAACCTTTAATACATTTCATTTCCCATGCCAAATTCACATGCCGTGCAAAGCCCTGAAGTGAGGAAAGCACTGCGAACAGTGGCAACTCTGTATACAACATTAGTACCCAGCACTCACGTCCACCGGATTACACTGAAAGGTAATTGACTCATTTCCGAGCCATACCTCAGTGAAATCCTGTGGATGCACGTGGGGCATTGCCTGCGTTCGTTCCCGGCGGGAGGTGTGGCAGCCCCTTAGCCAATGAGGAGGCTTGAAATGGGGCAATCTCTGCTCCAAGCCTCCCCATGGCTGGAGGTTGCCTTCGTCCCCCGCCGAGGACTCAGGTACGTTTTTCTTTTCCTCCACCCCTCTTCCCTGCAAACTATCCCCTCCCAGCCCTCCCAACCCCACTTACCTTCTTTTTTCTTTATTTTCTCGGTAGCAAACGTGCTGGGAACGATTCTGTTCACAGCGCGTCTGCTCCTGATGGACGCCCTGGAAAGGGAAAATGGACTGCGTTTTCCCTTTTCCGGCGGCCATTTTATTTGAATTTTTTTTTTTTCTATTTCGAAACGCATGAGCATTTCGGAACAGAATAAAAATGCTATTAGTACCCCGGTCTAATGGGCCAGGGTACTAATGGCTATAAGCCCCTTGACAGCGGGCCACTACCACCACGGTAATGCCCCCGGGGCCTCATTACCTGGGGCAGTATTGGCCCGCTGTCTCAGGGCTTATTGCCACATTCCATGAATGAAAAACGTTCCTCAAGTGCAGCAGCGCTCCACAAACAAAGTACCGTTAGTGGAATTGAAAAGCGACACCCCGGAGCTCCCTCGTCCATAATTAAAACCGACACTTTTCATGAAAGTGCAGTACTCCACCTGTGAATCCCTGTGCCCCACCACCTAGTTCCCCCACCTAAGGTGAGCAGTGACCATGTTCTCCCCCTACTTTCGTCTGTGCCCCCCACTTTTGTCTTTGGCCCCCTCTGTGCCCCTCCTAAATTTGATTCCTGGCGACGCCACTGCCTCAAACTGTCCTGAAGTCATCAACTCTCCTCCTACTTCCATGTCATGGAGCTCCAGAGCACCCTGGCCAATATGAACTGACGTCCCAGTGCTCACTATCCTCACTGACAATATTGTAGACGTCATAAGTAGCCACCGGTAAATAGAGCACAATGGAGCTCCTGGCCTCCAACCAACACAACGGACCTCCTCCAAATAAACATCAGGGACTCCTCCTCTGCCTGCCACCAAATGCTCCCAGTCCGTCTAATGTTTTCTGGGACGCCTAAGTCTGCACACAATTCTGAGCTCCCAGGCCCTATTTTCTCCTATAGTGTGCAGTGCTTCTTCTCCAACCTCTGAGCTCTTCCAGGACCCTGGCAACAACACCTTCCTCCTGCATGGATCTCTGTGCATTCCTGCTCACCCCCTGCAAACAATCCATCACCAGCTCTACAGCAAATTCAAACTCCACCTGTCAGGATGACTTGAATGCAGCACGTGTATCTGATTTCCTGGGACACGCACTTTCTGGACCCTTTAGACACTGTGCAAGGACTCCCTCCTGTGCAGCTCTTCTGGTTCATCAGCTGCAAAACATTCTCCTCCTTCTTCAGCAACACTGGCGCTACTTCATGGGTCAGCATTTCACCTTGGGTCCACATTTATCCCTTCCACATTACCAAAATGTAGCATGCAGTATCACATGATGGTCAGCCATGACGCAGGAACCAGGCAGGGACAGGGTGAGTACAAAACTGGAATGTACTTTATTAGTTACTGGTCAAGGATAGATGTTTAGCAGGAGAGCAGGCTTTAGCATACGTCCATGTCCAGCTCCCTTCCTGGAAGATGCCCCCACCATCAAACCCAAAACTCTGAGCCCCCTTAAATTCTGCATTACCTCCCACTTTCCAGGGACAGCTCACAGCACTACTATAAGAACATGCATAATCCCACACAATGCAGCCTGTGAAGAACCTCATTTCTTCCACCTCCTTCTAAAGCCTGCCCCTTTCTCATAAACCCTCCCCCAGCTCATTAGCAGTCCTCTTGCCGAATGAATTGTGATGTTACTGTTTGTGATGTACTCCTGCAACCTGAGCTGCGAGGTCAGGAGTGGAGGCAGCTTTTGCTGCTGGGAAAAGGGGGACAGACAACTCTTAAGTGGGCATCAGGATTCTCAATGATTCACTGCCAGTCATGGCTGGTGAATGTTGTCTGTGGAACTGCCTACATGTTTCCACAAATAAGGGAGAGTGCCTGAGTGTATTGAGGGAACTAAACACTTTAAGGGTGCTTAATCAAGGTTATTTTCCTCACAAAAATGTTTAAAACAATTTGCTGAAATGGTGCAATTCACAGCACATTTTATAATAATCCATACAGTTTACAATTATTTCTCTAGGCTGACATGAATAAATCCAGTAAATGTCAACTCACCAACTGTATATAAAAGCCTTTTAAAACATGTTCATGCATCTGCTGCCACAATCTGTCTATGAGAATAATGGCTAATTTAAATTACACGTATGAGGCTGCAGGCACAATCAATCTATGCCAGTAATGGGTGCTGCAAATCACTTGCATGAGGCATTGGCTACAACCTATATTTGCTTGCAGTGTATGGCCTCTGTAAATAACTGGGCTTCAACCACAAACTGTTTATGCCAGTAATGGATGCCTACTGCAAACCACTTTCATGAGTCTGTGGCAACAATGTATCATTGCAAATCATGCTTATTCTAAATAATTTGGATGAAGCTTTGGCCACAATATATTTATGCCAGCAATTGCCCTTGTAAATCACGTGCACGTAGTTGTGGGTGCAAACTATGTTTGCCAGTAATGGTCATTGTAAATACATTTTATGAAACTAATCACACAATCTATCGATGCCAGTGTTACCATAGATTTCTTCAAAACCCATTTCCCCTAATGAGATTTTACTGAATTTATTTCACCGAAAAAGGAAGGGGAAATGGTATATGTGTAATGCATAATAGGTGGGGTATGGAGTGAGGGTATTTATTTATTCTATTTATTTATGTAGTTATTTGTGCATTTGTATAGCGTGCTCATCCCTGAGGCATCTGGGCGCAGTTCTTGAAAGTTACAATGAGGTTACAGCAGCAGAGATTGCATACAAATAGTTTCATGAAGGAACAGTCCAATTACATTACATAATGTGCAGCTTACGAGTATGGATATGGTAGCAGTGAGATAATTGTGCAGAGTCCGAATATGGATATGGTAACTAAGATATATTTCAGCAGGAGGGTGAGGGTGTGCAGAGAAATGACATCAGGTCAAAGGTTTTGTTGTGGTTGAGGTAATAATTACCTCTCTTGTGCGAAAAGCCAGGTTTTCAGACTTTTTCTAAAGGTCAAGAAGGAAGGTTCAGCTCTTAATGGCAGTGGTAGGGTGTTCCAGAGTTTGGCAGCTACCACAGGGAAGCTGCAGCTGCCTGCTTTCTGGCATTTGTATCTTGGAATGGTAAGAAAGTGAGCCTGGGATGAACGCTTAGGTCTGTTAGTTTGGTTTGTAGTAAATGTACCTGCCAGATATTTGGGGGAGAGTTAGATAGACATGTGTGTGTCAGTGAGAGAGTTTTGAATGCAATTTGATCTTGCACTGGTAGCCAGTGGACATTCCATCTTGCTGTGGTTATGTGTTTTTTTCTTGGGATGTTAAGACCGCTCTTCCGGCTGTGGTTTGGATCACTTAGAGTTTTCTTAAATTGCGGCTGTTAGTGCCCGCGTACAGGGCGTTACAGTAGTGTAGTCTGGCTAGGATTAGGGCTCTAGCCAATGTTATACAGCTCTCTGAGGAAAGGAATGGTCTGCTGGAATTAATGAGCTTAGAGGTGTAAGCTGCCGCCGATGCCATGGCGTTGACTTGTCTGGTTAGTGCGAGGCTAGAGTCAATGTAGTCATCAAGGGCCTGATTCACAGAGCGTTTTCCAATGGAATTGCCCATTATAAAACACTTCTGTGAATCAGGCCCCTAGATATTTCACTTCTTTAGATACTTTAATCGTATTGCTGTCAATGAGGAAATATTTGAAATGGTCATCTAATTCATTCAGTCGGTTTGAGAGCCTATGAGGAGTAACTCAGTCTTGTCGACATTTAGGCATAGACCGTGCCTGGATAGTTTGGTAAATTTTGTTATGTAATTTTGAGTCTGTGTTATAGGTGCCTGTGATCGGTATGAGAATTTGGGTGTTGTCAGCGTAGTTAGTGTATGCGATACCGAAGTTGTTTGATATTGTAGAGTGTGGGGAAAATGCATGATCCCTGTGGAACTCTGCAGGTGACTGCGGCAGGTTCTGCTTCTGCTGTCAGGGCAAATGCCCTCATGGTTCTATTGGACTAGAAGGATTGTGTCCAGAGTATAGCTTTGGTTGAGAAATGGGTGGCAGAGGCAAGGTGTTTGCTGAGTATTTTATGTTTGACTAAATCAAAGGCAGCCAAGAGGTATAAGTTAGGACAAGGAGGAGTGAGGGAGAGCTGCACAGGGTCTCCCCCCACATAAAAAAAAATAAAGTAGAAAAACTAAAAAGAAGATTTCATTATTTGGTGAAATTGATACAGTGAAATCGCCATTAGAAGAAATATATTTGAAGAAATCATATACATCTGATGCCAGTATGGCCATAAAATCAGCTTCATGGAGCCGAGCACAGACATTAGACAATATGAATTGCAATCTTACTGGCCCCCTCAACCTGCGGTACAAATGCATACCCTCTCTGTATTCATGCTCTTACACATAGCCAGACACTGACAAACTCAGTAAGAAATATGCGGTTGCATGCAGAGACACATTCAAAAGTCTTCTGCATGCATAGGCACACACACATTTTGCAAGCCTTGCATTCATAAATGCATGCATGCATGCATACAATATAAACAAATGCCTAGATTTTTTGCTTGCCACACTTCTCTTCTTGAGCAAGAAGGTGGGAATTAATTCAGGAAGCATCAGCATGCCCATATGGGCTTGAACATGTGGAGTGCACCGGATGCTACCTGATTAACTTGATTGGTTGATGAGCAACCCGGAGGCCAGCACATACATCATGTTACAGGCACATTATCTTTTTAAATTGAAGTTAAATATATGTAAACAACGAGTGCCAACCCTTTGGCAGTCAGGTGACAAGGACCTGGCACTGAAGAGGATCCCATGCAGGGAACCACCACTCTTTATCTGTGTTACCTCTGCCACTGTGCATAGAGTCTGCAGCTAAAAATGGTGGTCTGGATGGCTTCTCATAGCTGTGGCAAAGGTTAAGATTAATTCTACACCTTCCAACCATCACCTTTTGGTTGTGTTTTTGTCACCACTAAGGGGACGGGTATGCCCAGACATGGTCCGAGCCTGCTGGGCCTAGACACCCAAGCTACTCCTTACTGAAGACATACTTTGAGGCCAAAACATGTATGGGGAAGCGTGTTGTCTCCTGCAGAATACATGTGACCTAGTAGTTTGGGCTGGACCACCCTATATGGTGTAGAGGAGGAGCCGAATACCCCTAGCAAAAGCTCCACCCCCATGTTGCCTATATGTTGGGAACAGGAAATTGTGACATGTGCAGTACCAGTGAGGATGCCTGTACCACAAATAATTCTTGAGACAAGCTATCCGCTGAGAAAACCCTATATGCATTCACGAAGAAGTCATGGTTGTCTGGAGAGAGTCCTGGAAGAAGCATGAAAATGAATGAGAAAAAGGATTGGTGACGTCACATTAAGCAGAACTGACGCACCTAGAAAAGACACAAATGAAGAAGGAAAATAAACATTCTCTAAAATACGAGGATGAGGTGTCAAAGTAAAGCAACATTTCGGAATCGAAATGAAGATGCTTGTACGAAGAAACACTGAAGAAAAAGCAAAGTCATTTTACACTTGTACATATGCTGTAACGCAAGTAGACAAAGTAATCCTGAGGCTGGCTACATAGTGAATAGATTGTGGCGATGCACCATTGTATATACATAGGAATATATAGAATCTGGATGTTCCACAAGGCACTTTAGCAACCTCAAACCCAATGAATGGAAAGGGCTTGAAGTGTGGCACATTTGAAAATAGCTGGTGGTGAAGGAGAATTCAAGAAACGCTGGCTGCCCCAGCACGAAGAGTCATGGCCACCGTGAGCTTGGTTGTCTGTCAAGAAGCTACATAAACATTAGAAAGAAACAAACTTCTGTTTGAGGTGGAATGAAAAAACAATGAAGGCGCCAAGAGTTCATCATTTAATAGTGTTTTATGCAACAAAAATCTCGAAAACATGGTCTCCAGTCAGATGATCAGTTAAAATAGACTTTGGGTCAAGCTACACTGAAACAAGAACATAAGACCATGCCACATTCCCTTTTATTCTCAGGCACAGTGAGCTTCTACAAGGTCAGGTTCAAAGCATAATTGAATGGCAGACCGCAGGAGTGATGATAGATGTTTGGCTAATTGGGTGGGGAGGCATGATCAAGCCGACCCTCCCAGCACCTGGGGTAAACAGCTTGCGTGCTGCTAGCAAGTGGAATATTGCAGAAGGGCAAAAGCGTGCCAACCAATTATAGAAGGCCATGTTTCAAGGAGCCCTATAATTTGTGTAGCCAATAAGGTGTTGAGTATTACTATGACCCGGAAGATGACTTGCATTTGGGATAGGCTTAGTTCCCACCTGACAGTGGAGACCCAGCCACAACTCCTGTCAGTATTGAACGTATACCTAGATGTTCCTGTTAAGCCTAACACATCAGGTAGGGTTCTTAGTTTGCCATGTAGTGTAACATCAATGATGACGAGTTTTTACTATAAATGTGTGTTTTTTCATGTAACAAGTTGAGATGAGAATGCAAGATTATGCTCTGTCGCGTCTGTTGATGTCTGTTATAATTCCCTGGTTTAGATAATTGTCAATAAAACAGTACTAATTTTTACTAACTTCCTGAGTCGGTTGGATTATTGATGTATGAGTAAGTTCTGCTTTCCCATCCATCTCTAAGCATTGCTACCTCATCATAAATGGCCCCAGGTCCCGGGGTTCAATGGTGTGGGACCAAGCCTGATTTGCATATGGTCTTTCCCCTTTATACATGTCTGTTTACCCAGCACAGAAGGTTGAAAAACAGTGGTCTGGAGGGTTGCCTAGAGCTGTGCCCATGGTTAAGATTCATTTTAAACCTTGCAGCCACCATTATTTGTGTCTGCTTATGTTACCATGAGTTGAAAGGGTATGCCCAGAAGTGAGTCCGAGCCGGCTGGGCTTAGAGACCCAAGCTATTCCTCACTGAGGATGCCTAATTAGGCCCAAACATGTCTGCAGATACGTGTGGTCTTGAGCAGCAGGGATGTGATCTACCAGTTCCGGCTGGAAGGTCGTATTTGGGGTCAGACCAAGCCTGATGGTCTTCCCCCTTTTGTATTGGCCTGGCAAACTGAACATTAGGTTTTGAGGCTTTGCCAGAGCTGTGCCTATGGTTACGATAAATGTCTAACCTATCAGCCATTACCTTTTTGTTTTACTATAGTCCAGAGCCAATCAGAAATGTTTTCATTACAAATGTATTCCAATTTCCGCTTGCCCTAAACGATTGTCCTCTGCTCCCCAGATCCTAGGCCAAG
Source organism: Ambystoma mexicanum (assembly GCF_040938575.1). NCBI lineage: Eukaryota > Metazoa > Chordata > Amphibia > Caudata > Ambystomatidae > Ambystoma > Ambystoma mexicanum. The sequence continues at coordinate 1,057,204,320 of NC_090932.1, forward strand.
GTTCTTCAACCTGCCAAACTGAGGTGTCAGGACAGCGCAGGCAAGGGGTGAACAGACTTGTTTAGCTTTTGACATCCTTCCCCATAAATCAGGGATCAATTTCAGCATCACGAAGCCCCTTTGATTTGAAAAGTAAAATGGTGCCTCTTTTATTAACGCACAGTTGGTTGCAGCTTCAAGGGGGCGAAACACCCAGAAGCTCTCAGCAATGGTTTCTAAATTATTGCACATAAAGACACATCACATCTCCGTCCATGGAATGGGTGGGCAAGTAACGTTCTGTTTTTTTATCTGACTTTTAGTACTGGAACTGGGCTCAATTTCCGGATGCATAGCACTTCTAAGAAATGATGGCGAAAACACAATGCAAGATATTCCTTTTACATTGTATCATTCTGCCATCTTGCTGGCCTTGTTCTAATTGTACTTTGTCCTGACTCATTTGTTGGTAAACTGTAGTGCTTAAGATCTGTGTGACTGACTCTCGCAGCACAAACATTAAAATTGGCTGCTACATCCAAGGTACTAGATAAGGCATACTGCACCAGGCCGCCTAGTTGTGCAAGCCCGTGCTGATAGTGGAGAACAGTCTGACACATAGCAGTACAACGTACTGATACTTCCCCAGCTCTACTGATTTGCCATACACACTGATATGAGCGTTACTTGCTCTAGGACAGCCCAGACGTGTGCCAACAGTTGCCCATTGGCACTGATTCATTTGGAGTTTACATTACTTCAATGTGATAAATGATATCACATTAAATAAACTGGCATGTATAGAGCATTTTATATTATATAACTCCGGGCCCACTGCCACGTTTATGTGTGATGCTTGCCCGAAATTGAGAGGTTATTTGAACTTTCAGCAATCAGTTGATTGAACTGCAGATGTGAAGCCCCCTTACATGCCCACATTAGCAAAGAATTTACATTTGCTGTATATACATGTAGCGACAGCCTTTGCTGCTGAAAATGGACATCCCTGCGAAGCAATTATAATCCATTAGATAGACATCTGATGAGCATCTGAGGAGCATGCTGTGATGTCATTCTACTTCCAATCCATCACTCTCAATCACCTGGACCTTGAATTGACCATGCTGCATCATGTTCATTCTTCATTCTGCGTAAGTAACTGTGCAGTGTGTGTGTGTGTGTGTGAGAGAGAGAGAGAGAGAGAGAGAGAGAGCGAGAGAGAGAGAGAGAGAGAGAGAGAGAGAGAGAGAGAGAGAGAGAGAGAGAGAGAGAGTTTACCTTACCGTGGTACACTTTTTACAGGCACTTAACCACAGGATTTAGGGGAAAAAATGGCTGTCATGAAAGAAACAGGTCACAACACAAAAGGGTCTGGCAGCAGCAATGGGGATATCAGAGGCAGGGAAGCCCTAAATAAAATGTGGCAAAGATGACTCTGATCTTTGCACAGGCATTATATGTACACTGGGATTCCTATGGAAACCTCACAAGAATATCCAGAGTTGTTTCCGGGTACATGAGGGCAACCCAGAAAGGGTAGTGCACTGTAGTGCACTGTAGAGAGCAAGCTATAACGCACTCTCTAGTGTGTGGCTCGTATGCTACTGTTAGGCATGCACTCAGGGGTGTGTGGTGTAAGTTTGTGTGATGTCATCTGAGTTTGGAGACCATGTGAAGCCTTTAGACAACGTCACTTCAAGTGATTAACCGTCTGGTAATGCCATGTCATGCGATTTCGTTTTCTCTGCTTTCATCAGAGGTCAAAGTGTGTTTTATGTTGTTTCCCTGCGTCTGCAATTTTTGTAAAGTAAAACACCCTCTTTCTGCCATCTTCTCCCCAGTCCGTTATGGCTCCCATCAGCCACTTCCCACTGTATGAAGATCGATTATCGCTCCCTCAACATAACCAATATACCGGGTGCCTTTTGCAATACTTTCCCACTTTCCCACCTGCACTATTATCGCTTATTCCATACCTCGTGTCCTCTGCCGTCCATCTTCTTGTCTTTCTTCTATCAAACAGGAAATAACTCCTATCTCCCGACACCATGTCACATCTCACTGGTCACTCTTCCTTCTAATCATAATGCAAACGCGTGGTGTTTGCTGTCACAAAGCCTACCTTAAGGCAGCCACACTCACCCCCGAGATGCACAACATGTTTTGTGTCACTATCACTCACCTGTGTTATGGTTCCACTCAAATACAAAACAAAATGTGTGGAAACTGCGTCTCGTTGCCTTGAAAGACATCAATGAAACTTTCTAAGTTAAACTACAAAAACGGGCAACAGTGCTGGCACAGTCCTGTGGCAGGGCTCTGGTACCCAGTCCAGAAGTGGTGTTATCTGCCACGTTTTCACTCTAACGATTTGAAGAATATATTGCTTTTTTCACTTACGGTTAGAATTCTCAAGCCCTGAATGTAAGGTTTACTGTGACTTGTAAAATTGGGTTTCATGATGCTTGTTTCCTTGATTGGTATGCGTTCATTTTCTAAGCAAGAAATGCACCCAACCCTTCCTTTTCAATAAAACGTCACCCACTGAGACTTCTGGGCAGCCTTGATGTAGCTGGACAACATTATAAGGAAAGCATCTTTTTAGCAATTCAGATGCCTAGCTTTCTATAAGACTCCTTGATTAGTATTGCAATGCAGACAGACAATATAGCTACTGCCCATGTTCCTTCTCTGAGCTTCGAACAGATCGTAATGATGCTTTGCACTGTTGATACACACTGCAAAGATATATGTAGAACTGGTCATGCATGTGGATCAGGTGTGCAAGCAGGGATGGGATTGCAGTTATACAGCTAAGAGTTAACCATATTTCAATTCAGGGCAGCCAAGAGTTTGTAGGGAGCCCATTTTTAATTGCATTTTTTTACGCCATAGACCGATGTCCTCATCTGACCGAATAACTACTCTGTTAAATTACATGGGTCTGTTCTAAAGTTTAAACTACACATCGATTTTATGAAGAAATACAAGGACCAAGACTTATTCCTTCTGAACAATTTCCACAGTGGCACTTTTCGTCTGATTGTGGTGGTGGACGTTCTTACCTCATTCCCCTTATTTGTATGAAAATCCCCAATGGCTGACAGTGAGCCTAACGTTCCAACCATTTTGATGTATACCCCGTTTAATTATGTGTATGTATGTGTAGTCTATGTGCATGTTAGAATGCGTGCATTCCTGAGTGTTAGGAGGGGAAATGAATAACTTAGCTGTAATTGTGGGGGTAGACATATAAGGCTGTCCCTACAGGACCACACTTGTATATGTATGTCCTTCTTCTTTGGGCTGGCTATGTTTGACTTTGTTCTACATTAGAAACGACATTGAGCAGAGATAGAAAAAAGCCGGTTAGCACAGGAGAATCCCCTACCTCTCATTTAATGAACTATGGACAGTAGATTGCTTCCTGGATAGCACAAGAAGCCTCCCAAACACATTAGTCATCATCATAAAAACGTTTTATTTTCGGCACAGAGCATTAGAAGCATACACATTCATAAAACACAGTTTAAAATCTTAATTGTCTAAAAGATACATGAAAACAGGAAAGTACTTTCGCTCAAAGTCAGAAGAGTGTTCCTTAAATGTCTCACCCATTTGTGCCTCTTCCCCCCTCTAGTGACTTCCGCACAGTTGGCCCTTGCCTGTGTAACTTGAGGCCTTCTGTGTGCCACATCCTTAACTAGTAAAATACCGCTAACTTCATGCGGACACATACAGAGGGATCGCTCAAAGTGAGCGCCACAAGTTGTTTTAAAAATGTTGATTCTGTGACATCAAGTGCCCCTGTGCTTCCACAGCCCCAGATTTCTGCCCCACATGTTGACGCTTGGATGGCCTGTTTATCGTGCAAGGCTTAAAGCTGGTGAGGCTGCTCCACTCCCACGTTTATGAAAATATGAGTTCACTGCACCACTATACTTAGCCAGATTCAGGTTAGATTTCTCAACCTGTGCTACCCATTCCACATTTTCCTAAAAACGGATGCCTAGGAAATCAAAGCACCTGACTTGCTCAAGTGGAACACCCTCAATTTGTAATGATACAGAAATTAAATTGGAGTGTTTCGGTCTGAAACCATTGCCTTGATCTTCTCTGTATTCACAACCAGCTCAAGCTCTTTACATTTAGATTCAAAGATTTTAGTGAGGTTCTCAGACCTTGGGGTGAAGTTGCCAATATCAAGGTATCATCGGCATAGAAAAGGGTTGGGTACCTTTCCATGCCTATCTTTGGACAATCCAAGCAGCCCTCCATTATTGCATAAGAGGTGATCTCTTGAATATAAACACAAAATTAAATTGGGGCAATCACACCGTCTTGTCTTACTCTCTTCTTTATGGCAAGTGGCAGTATCAGTTGCCCCCTAGGCCATACCTCACTTCTGCACTATTACTAGAATAAAGCTGTTGTACCAGTGCGATCAGAGATAGAGGGAACTTTCTTTTGAGCAACATTTTCCATAATAGCTTTCTGCAGACACTGTCAAAGGCTGTTCTTAAAACTAAAAACACAGCATGAAGCTTCACCTTGCATAACATCTATTAGAAGAGACAAAATAAAACATTGATCCTTCATCCCCTTTTCCCTCTTGAATCCTGCCTGGAGGTTTGTGATTATGTGGTTACTATCTGCCCAGTCCTGCAATACATTTAAAATTATTTTCCCAAACATCTCCCCTGAACTATCTCATAGGGAACTCTGACTTCGGAAAGAAATTATTTCCATAATGGAAACAATTTATTTTTGAAGTCAGAATGACTTAACAAAGAACACCTCCCCTATGACCCCAGGACAAGCAAGGCTCTGATGCTCTGGCTTCCTTGCTCTGCACATCACAGGAACCAGAGCTGGGTCCTTGCATGCATGGAACATGGGAGTCATAGACCTGCCTACAGAGGAGTTCATCAGAGTTGCAACGGATTTGGGAAAGGTAAGAACATTTTTTGGGTAAATGTGTGTGTGTGTGCATGCATGAGAGGGTGTGCATGTGTGTGTGTGCATATGTATATTTTGTAATGTGTGTGAGCTAGTGCATAATGTATGGGTGGCTGGGCGTGTGAGTGAATGGTGGATGGGTGCACATGTAAATGAGCATGTGAATGATGTGTGAATGTGTGCGCACTTGTGTTCAATGCCTAGATTACTTACTGGTAATCTCCATTTCTTCTAGGATGATGGGAGTAGGAGGGATATGGGACATGTACAGAGGGCATGCACCTGGGCTATGTTTGGGGGTAACCCGTAGAGTGTTGGGGCTGAAACTATCTTCAGAAACTTTGGGGGGAGAGGGCATCTAAAGTCTTTACACATTCTAATGTTACTATTCATGTGCAGTGTTAATGTTACAAGCAGTTATCTCGCTCATTTACATCTGAAAGCACCTACTTAAGAACTGCTGTGAGAATGAGCTGTCTCCTGTCCCTCTTTTCTCTTCCAATCACTCCCCTGACATGCAAGTAATAACCCCCATCATGATTTCAATTGGCTAAAAATGTCATACGAATGAAGGTTCTAACAATGAAACATTTTACATTAGGATTTGCTGGGCCTTTGTTAACTGTAAAGCAGCAGACACTGTTTATTGTATTTGACCTGTTCTGTCCTGCTAAGAATATGTAGCTCAGTCAGGTCAAGTCAACAGAGCACAACATTTTGGAGGGGCTTGGTGGTGGGCTAAAGTCAGACCAGCCCAATGGCCATTCTGCCACTGTGGTCATCCATGATAAAGCAGACATGATATGTGTTATTAGAGGCTAGACTCAGATTTTGATACAGCCTGCCTAGTCATTTCTTAATGTTGCATGATAAAGTAAGCATTATTAGTGTTACCTGTCTAGACTCGCATTTGGGTGCAGCCAGTCTAGTAATTTCTTTCTGCGGCATGACATGTTTACATGGCATCTATAATAAAGTAAGCATGATGAATGTTATTACCTTTCTATACTAACATTGGGATGCAGCCCATCTAGCCATTTCTTACTGCGTCATGGCATATTTTTCTGGGCATCGATAATGAAGTAAGCATCATAAGTGTTATTGCGTGTCTAGACTAGCATTTTTCAGCACTTAGACTAGCCATTTCTTACTTTGGCTTGACATTGTGTACTAGGCATCTCTGATATAGCAATCATGATAAGTTTAATTACCTGGCTAGACTGGCATTTGGGTGCAGCCTGACCTTAATGTGGCAGTATATATTTGTCTGGGTATGTATGATAAAGTAAGTATGACAAGTGTTAGTACGTGATTAGATTGACTTTTTTGTGCTGCCAGTCTTTCTGTGGCAAAGCAATATTTACTGTGCATCATCAAGGCTATACCAAACATGATCTTCGACTCCATACTCTCCTTCACTCCGCACATTTCTGACGTCTCAAAGAAGTCACACTACCAGCTAGACCTCCTCAGAGGTATTCTTCCTTTCCTCTCCTTCCCCCAGAAGCTCACTGTCTCCAGAGCCCTGTTTCTCTCTAAGCTGGACTACTGTAACATCCTCTATCTAAATCTTCCTGCCTATACTCTCTGCCCTCTGCAACTTATCCAGAACAGGACTGAGAGACTTGTCCTTGGCCTCAAGCCCAGGGACCGTATCTCTCCAGGACTGAAATCTCTTCACTGGCTCCCAGTGGCTGCGAGGATTAAGTTCAAAACCCTCTGCAGCGTCCACAAGGCCTTTGGGGGCTTGGGGCCAAAATACCTTCAACTCTCTCTTCGTAAATATCTTCCTTCTCGAGCTCTTCGCTCATCCGCCTCCAACTCCCTCAGGGTCAGCCGCTTCTCCAAGCAACGAGTTGGGGGTAGATCTCTTTCTGCAACAGATGCCTCCTTCTGGAACAGCCTTCCTGCTTACCTGAAACTTGAGGAGAACCATCTCTGGATCCGGAAGCACCTCAAAACCTTCCTCTTTGCTTCTGCTTTCTCTCTCCTGCTAAATTCCTTATTGAAACTGCACTGAATCTGCACTGGGCCACTCTCACTGATCTCGGTCCCTGGCCCAGCCACTCTCATCTGCACTGCCTTCCTGGCAACCCCTGCACTGCGGGACTGTCTCTGTATCCCTACAGCCCCCCTTCCCAGCACTTGTCTGCACTTACCTTGCACTTGCCACCAGCTGGCCCTTATTATTTTATCTTGTATTCTACTAACCCTGTACAGCACTTCCCCTCTCCCTTTGCCCCTTGCACTTTTCCCTTCCCCTGTACCCATGCACTTGCGCGATCTGAATGACACCTGGCCTAGTAGAATCGTTGTCTGTCTCCTCTTGTTCCCCCCCTCCCTGCCTCGTCGCGCCTTGAAACACTTGTGTATAGGTGCGTTACAAATGCCATATCATATCATATCATATTAACATGTCCTTCCTCACAAGGCTGCATACACCAAATATGAAAAGTCAATTCTGATTATTATACCAAAAACAAAAACTCATCAAATACCTTTTGTCTTCCATTAGATTCCACTCTTATTAAAGCCTTTGCCAACATCACTTATTGTGTTAATACCAAACAAACCCATACCACACCACATTGCCCTCTCCATACCCCACTAAGACAGCAACCTTACATCCCACTTAAGTAACACTGTTCACCTATAATATCCCTACATGACGTATTTAAGTATCTCATGGACTTCCCAGAGGTTTGTGTGTTTTTTCCATCTCTTCTAGTTTACAATTGTTTGCATGGGCCGCTTTCCCCCTATATATTATCATCTCTCTATCTACACAGACACGTTTCCCCTCGCTTAAAATGAGAGAGGCAATACCACTCCTCAGGAAACCATACATAGACCAATTCAACCTGGCTTGCTACTTCCCCTCCAGCCACCTCTCTTTTCTCTACAACATTCTGGAAAGGGCAGAGGTGATACAACTTCAACGTAATATAGACACAATCAGCACAATCTGACTTATGCCATAATGCCTTCCGGTCCTCCTCAACCTCTTAGCATTCTTCAAGACTAACAGCATTCAGATCCACGAATAACACCAACATCTTTCATGAGTATCATATCCTCTGCACTCAGCTGGTTCATCTCCTGAAGATAGACTGTTCATATGGAATTACAAGGCTGCCACTCAACAGTGAAAAATGTTCCTCAGGGTCATGTCTATTAACATGTTATAGAAACTATACATGGACCGTTTCTATGCGATATTATGCAGTAAGAGGGCCACCGTTCCTGAGCAGGAAGATGGCACACAACTCATTGACCAAAAACATTCCAGATTGTATAACTTCGTTCAACACCATCCAAACATGCATTCTTCAGCTATGTTCAAACTGATCTCTCTAAAGATGTATATCACCTTAATAAAAGCAAGAAAACTCAAAGCCGAAATCAAGGACAGGACAGGATGGTCCAAATGACTTATTAACAAGGCACCCTCTCCTAAAGGATTAGCTCAACCACACCCCCAGCAACGTTCACCTGTTTTATAACAAAATATACAACATGGTGGGTTACCTAGTTGAACATTTTGGGGCCGATTCATGGAACAAATGTGCGCCGAAAATCGTGGCGCAAGCTGGCACAAGTGTGAAAAAACAAGCACACGTGCGATTAATGGAAGGCCCTTTCCCCAGGATGTGCGCCAAATCCGCGTGTGGCGCACATGGGCGCACACATCATTGCAACATCCAGAACGCTGTGCGTGACGCGCACAGCTAAAGCGCACAAAGTCAGCGCACACACCAAAAAAGGGGCGGAACACGTGGAATGGGGAAAAATGCATGAAAAAGAAGGCGTAACTGGGGAAGTACTGCAGGGAAATACACTGAACGCCCACACTCACGCAAACTACATGGAATGGAATAGGGGAAACCCACACACGGCCAAAGACACGCACAGGCCTAAACACGTCCGCCACACGAAGGCAGGCAGTAGCGTCCCTGCGCATTACAAAAGTGTGCGCAAACAACAAACACGTATATACAGCTATGATGAATGTCCCATTCTGTGGCCCCCTAGGAGAAATGACATGTCACGCAACGCTCAGGCATCCCAAAAAAGCAAGAAAAAGAGATATGCGACCCCGGTAGCCCATTTGCGTTTAAAAAAACACATGCAGTACGCTGTGGCAGCCAGGAACACAAAAAATGAATATGTGATTCAACACGCAGGCTAGTATGCCCGAAAAATAGGGGTACGCGATTAACCGGGGCACCCGCAGTAGGAAAAATAGCATGTGCGACTCACCGTCTGCGTGTAGAAGAAGAACGCTTAGCCAGCACCCACGCCAAAAGAAGAAGTACGCACTGTAGCCGCTGTGAAGTAATCACATGTAAACCCCAACATCTGGAGAACACACACACCGCTTTCCACAAAAAGCACATACAGAGCGATGGAAACCCACGTGGGACCTTCAACCCGTGCCAGGTAAATGCCTGCGCACACGTTACGTCACGGACGTGCTTACACACTAAGGGCCTTTCCTCGAAATACACGCTAACGTGCTGTTTTTTTCACGTCCCAAATCACTCTGTATCAAGCTGGCCACGCGACAAAACACGGAAGACCACGCTCCAGCCCAGAAGGCCATTTTCCTGCCCCTCAGAGCCCTGAGCAGACTCCCACCTGCCATCTGCTGCTGCCTGCCTGCCTGTGGCCACGTGCCCTGCAATTTGGTGCCTGCACATCAGCCATCTGCAGGGGTCCAGTTGCTGTAACCACCCCTGCTGGAACAGAAGACTCCTGACTGAAGTTCCATCGCCCCACTGCCCAGCACCAGGACCCAGTTGCCCACCCACACCTGCCTCGGGGGTTGCCATGTCGGGGCAAACACCATCGGGGACCACTGGCAACCCCCAGCCAGAGAGGCAGAGGGCTACCAGCTTCAGTGCCGCAGAAGTTGGTATCCTGGTGGAACAAGTCCTGGTGCATTATGATGCCCTCTTCGGAAGACCACGCGCTGACAATGATGGATGGAAGAGGATCTGGAAGGACATTGTGGCTGCCATCAACGTGGAGGGGGTGGCAGCTGATGTGACATACTTGCCGATGATTGCACTGTGACAGGTGGTGGATATGTACAGATGCATGTCTGTCTGTTGACGCGTGTGCATGTGTTCGGCACTCCCCATGTTGCTTGTGACGTCATGCCAACCTTCGGATGTTCATGCGGTTGTGTGCGTATGGATGCTGCTGCCAGCTGCACGATTTTTGTCAAATTCTGCATGTGTGTGGGTTCAAATGATATGAGTGTTGGGGAGTGTGATGGCATCTGTGAAGTTTGACACTGCCACTCATGTGCAATGTTGACATGTGTATCCGACCATTGTACAGTGCCCTGATGCCTGTGTTCTGACTCTCCCTGTCTGCAGCGTCGACTGATGAAGAGGGCGGAGACGATGCTGTGGAGCACAGAGGCAGGGATCCCACCACCAGCCGGAGACGCAAGGCCCAGCTCTCCTCCCACGTTGTCATCTCTTCCGGGCGTGAGGAGGCTGGTGCCACGTCCCTGGCAGCAGCTGCCGAGGGTAGGTCCAAGAGGCGAAGGTTGGAGGTGGCCGCCTCGGCAGAAGTAGGGGCAGCTGAGCCCCCACAGGGGCCTATGGAGGAAGATGGCATGGAGTCATCCAGGTTGGTGGGGAGTTTGGTTGAGGAGGAGGCCGTGGAAGGCCCATGCACGGGGCCTGGAGGGTGGCATTCCACATGTGCTAGTGGTGCAGTCCAGGGGCAGGGACAGGAGGCAGCACAGGCTGCCGCGGAGGTGCCTGTGTGTAATCCTGTCCCCGATCCTGTGACTGCATCATCCTGCACCAGCAGGAATGCCTTCGTCCAGACCTGTCTTCAGGGAGGTGATGCGTGAACAACAACTGGCCTTCCTCTCCCTGCGGACGTGGCAAGCTGGGACCGGGTAGAGCCTGTCCTAGCTGGGGTGGCGTTGCGTCAACGTGGTATTCGGGATGACGTGCAGGGTTCTTGTGAGGACAATGCACGTCATTTCGAATACCTCATTGACCACGTTGGCCTACTAGGACGGGTCACCCAGGCTGGGTTCCTCCGTGTGCTGGATCTTCTAGTGACCCCCTCCTAAACTGAACCCCCTATGCGCCAGTCATCCTCTGTGCCATCTTCCTGCCGACGTATCACCTGGGCACCCTGTGGAGCTGCACCTGAACCAGCAGCCAGTCTGGTGGAGAACACATCCCTGCCACAGTCGGGAGTCAGAGGTCCAGCAGGGTCCACCCCAACAACTGGACCCCAGCAAGAGGAGGGCGTGCAGGCATCGACCAACAGGGCATATGCACGGCAGCAGCAGGCTCAGGGTGGGAGCCGTGATGGCTCAGGGCCTTCAACATCACAGGGGCAGGCATCGGCCAGAGGGCAGGAGCACCCTGGATTGGGATTGTCTTCCGTGTGGCAGTGTTTGGGCCAGTGGATAGATGCGGAGCAGCGGCGGTCAGAGGAGGCACGGCTCATTATGGTCAGGGTGGAGAACTCCATGCACAGGGCATTGAGGCAGGCTGAATGTGTTTTCGCTAGCACGAGCCGGGTATGCGTATTCCGAGGGGTGTGCATGGAGTTTTCCACTTGTTTTCGATAGCGCGAGTGGGGTACGTGTATTCCGAGGGGTGCATGGGGAGTTTTCCAAGCGTTTTCGTGGTTGGCGGGCTGTATGCTGGTCCACTTGCCTCTGCGCCATGTAGGTGATTTGTGCAATGTTTTTGGTGCACGGGGCGGGGTTGGGGGCGTTACTGGCGCTGCTGCAGGGTCGCTGCACCGCTCTGTGCCACGGCTGGTTATGGATGTTGAAATCCATGAATACGCTGTCCGCTGAAATGGGTTTTGGCACACGCGGCTGGCGCAGACTGCCGAACGCACATTCCGTGCACCAGCCGCGTGTGCTACTTGTGCGCCGAATTCTATGAATTACCCCCTTTGTTTTTCTCTAAGGGCACTTCCTCACCTCCCATTTCATCATCAACCTTAACTGCGAGGTCACACAACCAAAATATAGGTGTTCTAAATAAAGTGACCGTTTCTCCTAGGCCTGAGGCATAGAAATACTCAATCAGAAACAAAAAGAACTGAGAAAAAGCATGCTACATGAGCCCGGCAAACCACCTCTTCAGCTCACCTCTCCATCACTCATCTCTATCCCACCTGGTCTTGACTCAGTACCTATACCTATGCAACATTCATGATGCAAACTGTTTCTACACAATTCAATCTACATCAAGTTTATTTTTTGTATTAAAAGTAAATCCATAAAACAAGTGTATCCCTAATTTATACCTTCTCATACAATTGACACATTAAAAACAATTAGGGCCTCATTAGGAGTTTGGCAGTAAATCAGTTGTAAATCTGCCAATTTACTCCCATACTCGACTAATGTTACTGCCATTCGGTTCTGTGGCATTAACACATGAATATTAGTGGCGGTACGGCAATGTAAATTCATCTTTTTGGAGTGCATATGTCTCCAGGGGGATTTTTGGTGTATTGACTACGAGTCGTAATACCACACAGTAAATCCCAATTTTTTGGAGCAAACATTTTCTGCAGGGGAATACTCCACTTCACATCCAAACACAGAAGTTGGTGGTGCAGTAAAAGTGGTGGTATTTCAGTGACTGCAAAGAAAAGAACCAGTAATGGAATTATGACCACAGATATTCCTGTACGTATTTGTGTTTCCGAGGAAATATGTCTGCAACTGCACAAAATAAAGTAAAAAAAAAATGATCAGTTCTGTATAAACACAAATTGTCGTATTTACTTTTTTAAACCCATTTCATTAGTAGACAAAATGTATCATATGACAACTATAAAATGTATTACACAAAACCATCACATTATTAACTATCCGTGTGATAACAGCAATGTTCAATAACATTCATGCCATATGATCTGCAGATTCGAAACCAGTTTGCTAGCCATATATTCCATGTCACCATGGAGTCATCATGAATTATTTTCAGAATCAGTGACTGTCTCAGATCTTAAAGACCCCCAGTAATTATTTTATTGTAAAGCAAGTATCTTGTATCGTAAAGCAACACGTATCAGATAAAAGTAATACAAATAATAAGCAGGTCTACATTGTTTGATGCCATGCTTTTTAGTTACTGTGGTGAGTGTTTTATCTCGTAAAGCTTTGTATTTGTGCTTACATCTTTGGAGACAGGAAAAGCCATCACAAAATACAGCATAAATACATGGATATTTCTGTTGTTTGTCGATTGAAGAAACATAATAGAAAATGTGCCAGTACTGGTGTCCAGCAGACGGGATTACGACCTAAAATGAAAAACAAGATACATCCCTAAATGGATTAAATATATATGGTATTTCCAGTCATTTTGTATTCTGTATGCGCTGTGTACTTTATTTGTATCTGTACATGATAGGCATGGAGGGAGTTGTTTTTGGAGCGCTTCTCTGAATATTAGACTTAATGTGTTTGCACTATGCATTTCACTTCTGAACATGAAGTAATTTGGAATTTTCATTTACATCTACAGCTAATGTCTGGCATTGATGATCTGTTATTTGATGGCTAAGTTGTCTTTGTGTAACAACACAAGGAATCATGTATTATGCATTTTACTTTATGCATCACACACTTTTGACTATCTTTCCATAATGTATCTTGAATGCACTCTGCACTTTATTGTTATCTGTATATGCATTTTAATTCTAGAAGCTGTTTTCAATTACTGTGACATTTGTTGATACAACATCTCTTATTGGCATCTAAATTGCTATACACATCATGGTGGCGACTTCGGCTGCATTTAAACTAGAACCAGTTTGTCTAGGAACTGTGCAGTAACTTAAGCTGTAAAGATGCTTTCACACTGGTTTTATACTGTTTTTACAACTTGAGAATAGTTCAGAGAGACTCTTACATTGTTCAAACATTTTAAAAAATGTAAAAAAATTGCTGACTGCATTTGCTAAGTCTTTACCGTGATTACTTTTGCCACACTGCATCTATGGAAATAATGAAAGGCTTGCATGCAAACAACCATAGAGAACGTGAACTGCCCTCTTCAAAACACAATCTGAACAATGAAGGAATTGTATGTGAACATGTGGCCGACAGGCTACGAAACGCATAATACCATGTTTCCTTTTACCGTGTGATGTAAAATAAACTGGAATTGGTCACTTTTGTGGGACCCCAGCAAGTTTAATCTCAAAACACGAGTGAATGTACCTGTTTTTCTTTTCAATGTCCTGGGTGTTAGTGTTACCAGTGCACGGTGGTGGCGTGAGTTATGGTTGCTTAGCTTACCATAACTGGCGAATTTCAAGGGTTTTTCGGGTTTACTTCCAACCATAACGTTTCGTTAACTAAGTATTTTTTTGTGAATTTCATAGTTTTTTAGTAGCGCAACTTAACCATAACATCCCTTTAACAAAGTTTTTTTACTGAATTTCACAGGTTTTTGGTAGGACAACTTAACCATAACGTCCCTTTGACAACGTTTTTTGTTAACTGAATTTCATAGGTTTTTAGTAGGGCAACTTAAGCATAACATCCCTTTAACAAAGTTTTTTTTACTGAATATACACTTTCATCATGTGAATTTGGGAGATATTTACTAGGATTCCCTTACTTTGTGTACATGTAACATAGAACATACTGAACCCCCTCGCTAATGATATTTGAAGGGCACGGACTGAGCGTCTGTCTGTCCACGGACGGGCGCAGACGTGAGCAACACTACCCAAACAGTCAGGGGTTATCTGAAATTGTTCTATCATGCCATTTAAAAACTGCACAAGTTTAAAAAGCAGCACATAAACACATTACAAGTAGTAATAAATAACCATTGGAACCTACAAGTCTCATCCATAACCCATCCATTTAAATACCATGTGTAATGAAATGGATTATACCATAACAAAAAAAGATATGCCTCCAACGTAATGACCTCAGAAACTGTACAGCTAGGAGCGACAGTAGACAAGCACAACACAACAAATACAAATGACAAGAAAGTAGTAAGTGAACTTCATTTTTCTTGTATGTTTGTACACTTTTTGTATGAGGTGCAGAACAAATAATGTATTTCTGCTGTTTTCACACAGAAATGTGCAGTACTGTGGATTGGCTGGAGGATAATTTTCCGCATGGCGAAATAAAGGAAGATAGCGATAATAATGGTACACACTTCTCTACATAAGCAAATTAATAGTCAGTACTTTATGGGTACTTAACATATATATATATATATATATTTCTTTTTAACAGACCAGGTAAAAATTGAAGAAAATCCACCAAAAGACACAATGCAATACACCTTGAAACGCATAGAAGACAAAGTGGACATGCTAAAAGAGAATTTCAATGGGTTAAGGCAATTTGTGGAGGACTACGTCAACGGAAAAACTAGATACCACTGTCCAACCTGTACCTGTCCCCCTTCTCCATTTCCCAGTGAACTATCCCCAAACCCTGAAGAACAACATAAACGTTTCGACGAAACTTCCATCCCTTCATCCCCTCACAACCAGCTTGTGGAAAACCCTAATTCCCCTATATTTGTTTCAGTGTCTGCTTCCCCCTCTCTCTCTTAATTGGTGTATATGTGCTTAATAATAAAAATGGTATGCTACTTTTAATAGAATTGTGTCTGTCTAATTTCTTTTTTTTAAAAGAGTTAAAATGTCCACGGACAGAGCGCCTCTTCAGCCTGTCCGTAATTAATAAAATATGGATGTTCTTAGGACAATACACCTACCCGTACCATTCGCAACCAAGATGTAACTGTTCTTAGAACACACCTGCTGTCCAAGATGTCCGTAAATCAACAAAATGGGGGCGTCCTAAGGACATTATAGCTCTCCGTACTGTTCACAACCAAGATGAAACTGTTCTTAGAACACAGCAGGTGGCCGGAATGTCCGTAAATGAACAAAAAGGGAGTGTCTTAAAGACACTATACCTGTCCGTATCGTCCACAGCGAAGATGGAACTGTCCGTAGAACAAGCGCAGTGTCCGGCATGTCCATAGTCAAACAAAATGGAGGTGTCCTAAGGACACTATACCTGGCCGTACAGTCAGCAGAACATCTACGCACATGCGCACCACACCCGTAAGTCCTGTGAACATCGCGCCTGTCCGTAACTGTCTGTCTGACGTGTGTTGCACTTTTAATTATTTTCAGGACCCGAACACTGTCCGTAGAACACCCACGCACATGCACACGTCTGTTCATGTGCATTTGGTGTCCTGCGGGCACCCATTTCCTTCACGGATGTGTTCACGATGTCATCATGTGACCGCACCCACGCTGAGCGTGTGCCCTAATTTGCGCACTTTGTCTGCTTCCGCAACATTTCAAAAGAACTTATGCAGACAAGCCATAGTATGTTACAATACAAAATCACTATTTCACATGGCCCATGCAATGGCCCTAGCTTTCCACATATTGTTTGGAACTTTTTCAACGCTTTTGAGTGATCAATATGGTCATGAGGTGCACCCCTCCACCCCTACAAAAGGCCACCCCCCCCAAGATCATCTTCATTGTAGTTCTGGTGATTGTAGATTGAGTTTTGCTGCCTTTAGTGCTCTGGCACAGATCTCAGCAAACCTAATGGCATCCATGGCTGCTGTTTCTACATCAGCCTCAGCACCACCCCCAAACCCTCCACCGCCACCACCTCCCCAAGGGCCTGCAGAGGGAATAGGCATGAGGATGTAGAGAGTGAGGAAAAAGAGGATGAAGAGAATGAGGTGGGGAACTCCCTACAACCAGCACTCGCCGGGAGTCGTGGGTGTGGCGGTTGTTTACCATTTTTTAACGTACCAAAAGCACGTGGGAACCTGGTCACCGGTAAACAGTGCAATTTGGTGCTGAGTCGTGGGGGACCTGGTGCGTACATCTTTGGTACGACAACCATGAAGAAACACCTAACTTCGTTCCACGGTGCGGACATTCGCAAGGTGGTTCCATGTAAAGAACGTAGTAGGTTGAGTTCCTCCGGGGCATTCTCTGTGTCCGATCCTCTCACCACAAGAGATACTCCTGTGGGAGAGCGCATCCCTCCAGCTGCCTCACAGGCCATTCGCAATGCTGTTGACCCTTACCTTTCGAGGGTCACAATATTGTGTATGTACTGCAATGCAGTACTCTGCAGGGGCGAGTTCTTCGAAGTGCTTTCGCAACTCGGGCACGGAGCACCAGAAGAGCTGCTACCTACCTAAATAAGGCCCACCCAACATCTTTCTCTCTCCACCTGCCCTTTCTTATCCCTGTGGTTGGTGTCCCTTACTTACCCTCCTTTCCCCTCCTCTCCTAGTGTGTCATGTGTAAAAAATCCCCAAAATATAAAACAACAAACATTTTTAAAAAAAGGCTCTTTTCAGAGCCGCATTTCTCAGTTTAAAAATGGAACTATGAAGAAAACGGTGTAGGGCTCCTCGAATTTTTCAAAAAGTCAGCGGACAGTCCTAGGACCGACAAAATTTTAGGGCGCAACCATAGCAAAACCAATGCACTTTTCTCTGGGAGTAAGTGGCGGCTCTGAGAAGAGGCTTTTGGTGGTGTTTTGTGTGTTTGAAAAACTTGGATTCCCCAATATGTAATCCAAAATAGGTGACTAGAATGGCAAAAAAGGTTGCAATGCATTTTGTAAATTTCGAAGAAAAATCTGATTGGCAGCATATGTAAGATGGACTCCATTTCTTCGAAAAATGAATGTGCTGCGAAACATAATATTTTCATTGTGGAAAGAGGACATGCCAACATCTCTTAGAAAGGCACAAACAGCCTTAGTGACATTGCGCCTTGCTTTCTCCATTTGTGGACCATATAAAGAAGAATGCAGCCACATTTGTCTTGGCAATTTGGAAACAGGTCCATGACCTTCTCAAGTCCTTTGATCATTGCAAATTCCAAAGAAATTCCAGACACATGCCCTTAACTGTTTCCTCCACAATGAATGATAATTATATCAGGATGACGCTCTGTCTGTAAAGTAGCACATAGAGGTACCAAGTCCAGCCACTTCATTCCACGAACTCCACGCCAGCACACTTCCACATGAGGGAATCCAAGATCTGGAGATATACTGCAACGTTCTGCATGCACCTTCAACCAATGTATCCACGAGTCTCCCAAAATCCAGATAATCTGTTTTTTCGAGCACACAAAGCCATAGCTGTCTGTTCTCCTCTCAGGTAAAAGACGTTTTCACTTACAGGGTAATTCATAGAAATTCGCACAAAAGTGGCGCACGCGGCTGGTGCACAGCGTGCCCGTGCGAATGTCTGCACCAGCCGCGTGCGCTAAAATCGATTTCCAGGCGCAGCGTATTCATGGATTTTCGCATCCATAACCAGCCGTGGGGCAGCGTGGCGCAGCGACCGTGCAGCAGCGCTAGTTACGCCCCCAAGAACACCCTCACGCAAGGAAAAGCCTTCAAAATCCCCAAATAATCGCAAAGGGCTGCGCTAACCCTGGACCAGTTCACAGGGCTGGCAAACAGCAAACGCCAAGCGGGGAACGTGTATTTCAGTGGTTCGCGGGAAGTTCCACATGCGATTGTACGTGTGCATCAGGGGTGCGTGGGAAGTAACACACGCGATTCCATCAGGGTACGTGTATTCCAGGGGTGCGCGGGAAGTATCACACGCAAAAACAGCAGGGTATGTGTATCTCAGGGGTGCGTGGGAAGTATCACACGCAATTCCATCAGGGTACGTGAATTCCAGGGGTGCGCGGGAAGTATCACACGCAAAAACAGCAGGGTACGTGTATTCCAGGGGTGCGCGGGAAGTATCACATGCAAAAACAGCAGGGTACATGTATTTCAGGGGTGCGCGGGAAGTATCACACGCAAAAGCAGCAGGGTACGTGTATCTCAGGGGTGCGCGGGAAGTATCACACGCGATTCCATCAGGGTACGTGTATTCCAGGGGTGCGCAGGAAGTATCACACGCAAAACAGCAGGGTACATGTATTTCAGAGGTGCGCGGGAGGTATCACACGCAAAAGCAGCAGGGTACGTGTATCTCAGGGGTGCGTGGGAAGGATCACACGCGATTCCATCAGGGTACGTGTATTCCAGGGGTGCGCGGGAAGTATCACATGCAAAAACAGCAGGGTACGTGTATTCCAGAGCCTCCACCAGGCCCCCACCCATGTCTCCCACCACCCCCACCCCCCAGCCACCAGGGGCAGCCTCCACCAGGCCCCCACTCATGTCACCCATCACCCCCACCCCCCAGCCACCAGGGGCAGCCTCCACCAGGCCCTCACCCATGTCTACCACCACCCCCACCCCCCAGCCACCAGGGGCAACCTCCACCATGCCCCCACGCATGTCTCCCATCACCCCCACCCCCCAGCAGTGCAGGGGCAGCCTCCACCAGGCCCCCACCCATGTCTCCCACCACCCCCACCACCCAGCCACCAGGGGCAGCCTCCACCAGGCCCCCACTCATGTCTCCCTGCACCCCCACCCCCCAGCAGTGCAGGGGCAGCCTCCACCAGGCCCCCACTCATGTCTCCCACCACCCCCACCCCCCAGCTACCAGAGGCAGCCTCCACCAGGCCCCCACTCATGTCTCCCTGCACCCCATCCCCATCCCCCAGGGGCAGCCTCCACCAGGCCCCCACCCATGTCTACCACCACCCCCACCCCCCAGCCACCAGGGGCAGCCTCCACCATGCCCCCACGCATGTCTCCCATCACCCCCACCCCCCAGCAGTGCAGGGGCAGCCTCCACCAGGCCCCCACCCATGTCTCCCACCACCCCCACCTCCCAGCCACCAGGGGCAGCCTCCACCAGGCCCCCACTCATGTCTCCCTGCACCCCCACCCCCCAGCAGTGCAGGGGCAGCCTCCACCAGGCCCCCACCCATGTCTACCACCACCCCCACCCCCAGCAGTGCAGGGGCCGCCTCCACCAGGCCCCCACTCATGTCCCCTATCAACCCCACCCCCCAGCAGTGCAGGGGCAGCCTCCACCAGGCCCCCACTCATGTCTCACTGCACCCCCACCCCCCAGCAGTGCAGGGGCATCCTCCACCAGGCCCCCACTCATGTCCCCTATCACCCCCACCCCCCAGCAGTGCAGGGGCAGCCTCCACCAGGCCCCCACTCATGTCTCCCACCACCCCCACCCCCCAGCAGTGCAGGGGCAGCCTCCACCAGGCCCCCACTCATGTCTCCCACCACCCCCACCCCCCAGCAGTGCAGGGGCAGCCTCCACCAGGCCCCCACTCATGTCTCCCACCACCCCCACCCCCCAGCAGTGCAGGGGCAGCCTCCACCAGGCCCCCACTCATGTCTCCCACCACCCCCACCCCCCAGCCACCAGGGGCAGCCTCCACCAGGCCCCCACTCATGTCTCCCTGCACCCCCACCACCCAGCATTGCAGGGGCAGCCTCCACCAGGCCCCCACTCATGTATCCCACCACCCCCACCCCCCAGCAGTGCATTGGCAGCCTCCACCAGGCCCCCACTCATGTCTCCCTGCACCCCCACCCCCCAGCCACCAGGGGCAGCCTCCACCTGGCCCCCACCCATGTCTACCACCACCCCCACCCCCCAGCCACCAGGGGCAGCCTCCACCAAGCCCCCACGCATGTCTCCCATCACCCCCCAGCAGTGCAGTAGCAGCCTCCACCAGGCCCCCACCCATGTCTCCCACCACCCCCACCCCCCAGCCACCAGGGGCAGCCTCCACCAGGCCCCCACCCATGTCTCCCTGCACCCCCACCCCCCAGCAGTGCAGGGGCAGCCTCCACCAGGCCCCCAATCATGTCCCCTATCAACCCCACCCCCCAGCAGTGGAGGGGCCGCCTCCACCAGGCCCCCACTCATGTCTCCCTGCACCCCCACCCCCAGCAGTGCAGGGGCAGCCTCCACCAGGCCCCCACTCATGTCCCCTATCACCCCCAACCCCCAGCAGTGCAGGGGCAGCCTCCACCAGGCCCCCACTCATGTCTCCCACCACCCCCACCCCCCAGCAGTGCAGGGGCAGCCTCCACCAGGCCCCCACCCATGTCTCCCTGCACCCCCACCCCCCAGAAGTGCAGGGGCAGCCTCCACCAGGCCCCCAATCATGTCCCCTATCAACACCACCCCCCAGCAGTGCAGGGGCAGCCTCCACCAGGCCCCCACTCATGTCTCCCTGCACCCCCACCCCCAGCAGTGCAGGGGCAGCCTCTACCAGGTCCCCACTCATGTCCCCTATCACACCCACCCCCCAGCAGTGCAGGGGCAGCCTCCACCAGGCCCCCACTCATGTCTCCCACCCCCCCACCCCCCAGCAGTGCAGGGGCAGCCTCCACCAGGCCCCCACTCATGTCTCCCACCACCCCCACCCCCAGCAGTGCAGGGGCAGCCTCCACCAGGCCCCCACTCATGTCTTCCACCACCCCCACCCCCCAGTCACCAGGGGCAGCCTCCACCAGGCCCCCACTCATGTCTCCCTGCACCCCCACCCCCCAGCAGTGCAGGGGCAGCCTCCACCAGGCCCCCACTCATGTCTCCCTGCACCCCCACCCCCCAGCCACCAGGGGCAGCCTCCACCAGGCCCCCACCCATGTCTACCACCACCCCACCCCCCAGCAGTGCAGGGCAGCCTCCACCAGGCCCCCACTCATGTCCCCTATCACCCCCATCTCCCAGCCACCAGGGGCAGCCTCCACCAGGCCCCCATTCATGTCCCCTATCACCCCCACCTCCCCACCCACCAGGGGCAGCCTCCACCAGGCCCCCACTCATGTCCCCTATCACCCCCACCCCCCAGCAGTGCAGGGGCAGCCTCCACCAGGCCCCCACTCATGTCTGCCACCACCCCCACCCCCCAGCAGTGCAGGGGCAGGCTCCACCAGGCCCCCACTCATGTCTCCCACCACCCCTCCCCCCAGCCACCAGGGGCAGCCTCCACCAGGCCCCGACCCATGTCACCCACCACCCCCACCCCCCAGCAGTGCAGGGGCAGCCTCCACCAGGCCCCCACTCATGTCTCCCACCACCCCCATCCCCCAGCAGTGCAGGGGCAGCCTCCACCACCGCCCCCACTCATGTCTCCCATCACCCCCACCCCCCAGCAGTGCAGGGGCAGCCTCCACCAGGCCCCCACTCATGTCCCCTATCACCCCCACCCCCCAGCAGTTCAGGGGCAGCCTCCACCAGACCCCCACTCATGTCTCCCTGCACCCCCACCCCCCAGCAGTGCAGGGGCAGCCTCCACCAGGCCCCCACTCATGTCTCCCACCACCCCCACCCCACAGCAGTGCAGGGGCAGCCTCCACCAGGCCCCCACTCATGTCTCCCACCACTCCTACCCCCCAGCAGTGCAGGTGCAGCCTCCACCAGGCCCCCACTCATGTCTCCCACCACCCCCCATCCACCAGGGGCAGCCTCCACCAGGCCCCCACTCATGTCTCCCACCCCTCCACCCCCCAGCAGTGCAGGGGCAGCCTCCACCAGGCCCCCACTCATGTCTCCCTGCACCCCCACCCCTCAGCCACCAGGGGCAGCCTCCACCAGGCCCCCACCCATGTCTACCATCACCCCCACCCCCCAGCAGTGCAGGGGCAGCCTCCACCAGGCCCCCACTCATGTCCCCTATCACCCCCACCCCCCAGCCACCAGGGGCAGCCTCCACCAGGCCCCCACTCATGTCCCCTATCACCCCCACCCCCCACCCACCAGGGGCAGCCTCCACCAGGCCCCCACTCATGTCCCCTATCACCCCCACCCCCCAGCAGTGCAGGGGCAGCCTCCACCAGGCCCCCACTCATGTCTCCCACCGCCCCCACCCCCCAGCAGTGCAGGGGCAGCCTCCACCAGGCCCCCACTCATGTCTCCCACTACCCCCACCCCCCAGCCACCAGGGGCAGCCTCCACCAGGCCCCCACCCATGTCTCCCACCACCCCCACCCCCCAGCAGTGCAGGGGCAGCCTCCACCAGGCCCCCACTCATGTCTCCCACCACCCCCACCCCCCAGCAGTGCAGGGGCAGCCTCCACCAGGCCCCCACTCATGTCTCCCTGCACCCCCACCCCCCAGCAGTGCAGGGGCAGCCTCCACCAGGCCCCCACTCATGTCCCCTATCACCCCCACCCCCCAGCAGTGCAGGGTCAGCCTCCACCAGGCCCCCACTCATGTCTCCCTGCACCCCCACCCCCCAGCAGTGCAGGGGCAGCCTCCACCAGGCCCCCAATCATGTCTCCCACCACCCCCACCCCCCAGCAGTGCAGGGGCAGCCTCCACCAGGCCCCCACTCATGTCTCCCACCACCCCCACCCCCAGCAGTGCAGGGGGCGCCTCCACCAGGCCCCCACTCATGTCTCCCACCACCCCACCCCCAAGCCACCAGGGGCAGCCTCCACCAGGGCCCCACTCATGTCTCCCTGCACCCCTACGCCCCAGCAGTGCAGGGGCAGCCTCCACCAGGCCCCCACTCATGTCTCCCTGCACCCCCACCCCCCAGCCACCAGGGGCAGCCTCCACCAGGCCCCCACCCATGTCTACCACAACCCCCACCCCCCAGCAGTGCAGGGGCAGCCTCCACCAGGCCCCCACTCATGTCTCCCCCCCCCACCCCCCAGCCACCAGGGGCAGCCTCCACCAGGCCCCCACCCATGTCTCCCACCACCCCCACCCCCCAGCAGTGCAGGGGCAGCCTCCACCAGGCCCCCACTCATGTCCCCTGTCACCCCCACCCCCCAGCCACCAGGGGCAGCCTCCACCAGGCCCCCACTCATGTCCCCTATCACCCCCACCCCCCACCCACCAGGGGCAGCCTCCACCAGGCCCCCACCCATGTCTACCACCACCCCCACCCCCCAGCAGTGCAGGGGCAGCCTCCACCAGGCCCCCACTCATGTCCCCTATCACCCCCACCCCCCAGCCACCAGGGGCAGCCTCCACCAGGCCCCCACTCATGTCCCCGATCACCCCCAGCCCCCACCCAGCAGGGGCAGCCTCCACCAGGCCCCCACTCATGTCCCTTATCACCCCCACCCCCCAGCAGTGCAGGGGCAGCCTCCACCAGGCCCCCACTCATGTCTCCCACCACCCCCACCCCCCACCCACCAAGGGCAGCCTCCACCAGGCCCCCACTCATGTCTCCCACCACCCCCCACCCCCAGCCAACATGGGCAGCCTCCACCAGGCCCCCACCCATGTCTCCCACCACCCCCACCCCCCAGCAGTGCAGGGGCAGCCTCCACCAGGCCCCCACTCATGTCTCCCACCACCCCCAACCCCCAGCAGTACAGGGGCAGCCTCCACCAGGCCCCCACTCATGTCTCACTGCACCCCCACCCCCCAGCAGTGCAGGGGCAGCCTCCACCAGGCCCCCACTCATGTCCCCTATCACCCCCACCCCCCAGCAGTGCAGGGCAGCCTCCACCAGGCCCCCACTCATGTCTCCCACCACCCCCAAGCAGTGCAGAGGCAGCCTCCACCAGGCCCCCACTCATGTCTCCCACCACCCCCACCCCGCAGCCACCAGGGGCAGCCTCCACCAGGCCCCCACTCATGTCTCCTCCCACCACCCCCACCCCCCAGCAGTGCAGGGGCAGACTCCACCAGGCCCCCACTCATGTCTCCCTGCACCCCCACCCCCCAGCAGTGCAGGGGCAGCCTCCACCAGGCCCCCACTCATGTCCCCTATCACCCCCACCCCCAGCAGTGCAGGGTCAGCCTCCACCAGGCCCCCACTCATGTCTCCCTGCACCCCCACCCCCCAGCAGTGCAGGGGCAGCCTCCACCAGGCCCCCAATCATGTCTCCCACCACCCCACCCCCCAGCAGTGCAGGGGCAGCCTCCACCAGGCCCCCACTCATGTCTCCCACCACCCCCACCCCCCAGCAGTGCAGGGGCAGCCTCCACCAGGCACCCACTCATGTCTCCCACCACCTCCACCCCCCAGCCACCAGGGGCAGCCTCCACCAGGCCCCCACTCATGTCTCCCTGCACTCCCACCCCCCAGCAGTGCAGGGGCAGCCTCCACCAGGCCCCCACTCATGTCTCCCTGCACCCCCACACCCCAGCCACCAGGGGCAGCCTCCACCAGGCCCCCACCCATGTCTACAGCCACCCTCACCCCCAGCAGTGCAGGGGCATCCTCCACCAGGCCCCCACTCATGTCTCCCACCACCCCCACCCCCCACCCACCAGGGGCAGCCTCCACCAGGCCCCCACTCATGTCTCCCACCACCCCCACCCCCCAGCCACCAGGGCAGCCTCCACCAGGCCCCCACCCATGTCTCCACCCCCCCACCCCCCAGCAGTGCAGGGGCAGCCTCCACCAGGCCCCCACTCATGACTCCCACCACCCCCACCCCCCAGCAATACAGGGGCAGCCTCCACCAGGCCCCCACTCATGTCTCCCTGCACCCCCACCCCCAGCAGTGCAGGGGCAGCCTCCACCAGGCCCCCACTCATATCTCCCATCACCCCCACCCCCCAGCCACCAGGGGCAGCCTCCACTAGGCCCCACCCATGTCTACCACCACCCCCACACCCCAGCCACCAGGGGCAGCCTCCGCCAGGCCCCCACTCATGTCTCCCATCACCCCCACCCCCCAGCCACCAGGGGCAGCCTCCACCAGGCCCCCACCCATGTCTACCACCACCCCCACACCCCAGCCACCAGGGGGAACCTCCACCAGGCCCCCACTCATGTCTCCATCACCCCCACCCCCAGCCACCAGGGGCAGCCTCCACCAGGCCCCCACTCATGTCTCCCATCACCCCCACCCCCCAGCCACCAGGGGCAGCCTCCACCAGGCCCCCACCCATGTCTACCACCACCCCCACCCCCAGCAACCAGGGGCAGCCTCCGCCAGGCCCCCACTCATGTCTCCCATCACCCCCACCCCCCAGCCACCAGGGGCAGCCTCCACCAGGCCCCCACCCATGTCTACCACCACCCCCACCCCCCAGCCACCAGGGGGAACCTCCACCAGGCCCCCACTCATGTCTCCCATCACCCCCACCCCCCAGCCACCAGGGGCAGCCTCCACCAGGCCCCCACTCATGTCCCCTATCACCCCCACCCCCCAGCCACCAGGGGCAGCCTCCACCAGGCCCCCACTCATGTCCCCTATCACCCCCACCCCCCACCCACCAGGGGCAGCCTCCACCAGGCCCCCACCCATGTCTCCCACCACCCCCACCCCCCAGCCACCAGGGGTAGCCTCCACTAGGCCCCCACCCATGTCTCCCACCACCCCCACCCCCCAGCAGTGCAGGGGCAGCCTACACCAGGCCCCCACTCATGTCTCCCACCACCCCCACTCCCCAGCAGGGCAGGGGCAGCCTCCACCAGGCCCCCACTCATGTCTCCCTGCACCCCCACCCCCCAGCAGTGCAGGGGCAGCCTCCACCAGGCCCCCACTCATGTCCCCTATCACCCCCACTCCCCAGCAGTGCAGGGGCAGCCTCCACCAGGCCCCCATTCATGTCTCCCATCACCCCCACCCCCCCAGCCACCGGGGGCAGCCTCCACCGGGCCCCCACCCATATCTACCACCCCACCAGCCACCAGGGGCAGTCTCCACCAGGCCCCCACTCATGTCTCCCATCACCCCCACCCCCCAGCCACCAGGGCAAGCCTCCACCAGGCCCCCACCCATGTCTACCACCACCCCCACCCACCAGGGGCAGCCTCCACCAGGCCCCCACCCATGTCTACCCCCACCCCCACCCCCACCCCCCAGCAGTGCAGGGGCAGCCTCCACCAGGCCCCCACTCATGTCCCCTATCACCCCCACCCCCCAGCCACCAGGGGCAGCCTCCACCAGGCCCCCACTCATGTCCCCTATCACCCCCACCCCCCAGCCACCAGGGGCAGCCTCCACCAGGCCCCCACTCATGTCCCCTATCACCTCCACCCCCCACCCACCAGGGGCAGCCTCCACCAGGCCCCACCCATGTCTACCCCCACCCCCACCCCCCAGCAGTGCAGGGGCAGCCTCCACCAGGCCCCCACTCATGTCCCCTATCACCCCCACACCCCAGCCACCAGGGGCAGCCTCCACCAGGCCCCCACTCATGTCCCCTATCACCCCCACCCCCCACCTAGCTGGGGCAGCCTCCACCAGGCCCCCACTCATGTCCCCTATCACCCCCACCCCCCAGCATTGCAGGGGCGGCCTCCACCAGGCCCCCACTCATGTCTCCCACCACCCCCACCCCCCACCCACCAGGGGCCGCCTCCACCAGGACCCCACTCATGTCTCCCACCACCCCGACCCCCCAGCCACCAGGGGCAGCCTCCACCAGGCCCCCACCCATGTCTCCCACCACCCCCACCCCCCAGCAGTGCAGGAGCAGCCTCCACCAGGCCCCCACTCATGTCTCCCACCACCCCCACCCCCCAGCAGTGCAGGGGCAGCCTCCACCAGGCCCCCACTCATGTCTCCCTGCACCCCCACCCCCCAGCAGTGCAGGGGCAGCCTCCACCAGGCCCCCACTCATGTCCCCTATCACCCCCACCCCCCAGCAGTGAGGGTCAGCCTCCACCACGCCCCCACTCATGTCTCCCTGCACCCCCACCCCCCAGCAGTGCAGGGGCAGCCTCCACCAGGCCCCCAATCATGTCTCCCACCACCCCCACCCCCCACCCACAAGGGGCCACCTCCACCAGGCCCCCACTCATGTCTCCCACCACCCCGACCCCCCAGCCACCAGGGGCAGCCTCCACCAGGCCCCCACCCATGTCTCCCACCACCCCACCCCCCAGCAGTGCAGGAGCAGCCTCCAGCAGGCCCCCACTCATGACTCCCACCACCCCCACCCCCCAGCAATACAGGGGCAGCCTCCACCAGGCCCCCACTCATGTCTCCCTGCACCCCCACCCCCCAGCAGTGCAGGGGCAGCGTCCACCAGGCCCCCACTCATGTCTACCACCACCCCCACCCCCCAGCCACCAGGGGCAGCCTCCGCCAGGCCCCCACTCATGTCTCCCATCACCCCCACCCCCCAGCCACCAGGGGCAGCCTCCACCAGGCCCCCACCCATGTCTACCACCACCCCCACCCCCCAGCCACCAGGGGGAACCTCCACCAGGCCCCCACTCATGTCTCCCATCACCCCCACCCCCCAGCCACCAGGGGCAGCCTCCGCCAGGCCCCCACCCATGTCTACCACCACCCCCACCCCCCAGCCACCAGGGGCAGCCTCCGCCAGGCCCCCACTCATGTCTCCCATCACCCCCACCCCCCAGCCACCAGGGGCAGCCTCCACCAGGCCCCCACCCATGTCTACCACCACCCCCACCCCCCAGCCACCAGGGGGAACCTCCACCAGGCCCCCACTCATGTCTCCCATCACCCCCACCCCCCAGCCACCAGGGGCAGCCTCCACCAGGCCCCCACTCATGTCCCCTATCACCCCCACCCCCCAGCCACCAGGGGCAGCCTCCACCAGGCCCCCACTCATGTCCCCTATCACCCCCACCCCCCACCCACGAGGGGCAGCCTCCACCCGGCCCCCACCCATGTCTCCCACCACCCCCACCCCCCAGCCACCAGGGGTAGCCTCCACTAGGCCCCCACCCATGTCTCCCACCACCCCCACCCCCCAGCAGTGCAGGGGCAGCCTACACCAGGCCCCCACTCATGTCTCCCACCACCCCCACTCCCCAGCAGGGCAGGGGCAGCCTCCACCAGGCCCCCACTCATGTCTCCCTGCACCCCCACCCCCCAGCAGTGCAGGGGCAGCCTCCACCAGGCCCCCACTCATGTCCCCTATCACCCCCACTCCCCAGCAGTGCAGGGGCAGCCTCCACCAGGCCCTCATTCATGTCTCCCATCACCCCCATCCCCCAGCCACCAGGGGCAGCCTCCACCAGGCCCCCACCCATATCTACCACCCCCCCAGCCACCAGGGGCAGTCTCCACCAGGCCCCCACTCATGTCTCCCATCACCCCCACCCCCCAGCCACCAGGAGCAGCCTCCACCAGGCCCCTACCCATGTCTACCACCACCCCCAGCCACCAGGGGGAACCTCCACCTGGCCCCCACTCATGTCTCCCATTACCCCCACCCCCCAGCCACCAGGGGCAGCCTCCACCAGGTCCCCACTCATGTCCCCTATCACCCCCACCCCCAGCCACCAGGGGCAGCCTCCACCAGGCCCCCACTCATGTCCCCTATCACCTCCACCCCCCACCCACCAGGGGCAGCCTCCACCAGGCCCCCACCCATGTCTACCCCCACCCCCACCCTCCAGCAGTGCAGGGGCAGCCTCCACCAGGCCCCCACTCATGTCCCCTATCACCCCCACCCCCCAGCCACCAGGGGCAGCCTCCACCAGGCCCCCACTCATGTCCCGAATCACCCCCACCCCCCACCCAGCTGGGGCAGCCTCCACCAGGCCCCTACTCATGTCCCCTATCACCCCCACCCCCCAGCATTGCAGGGGCGGCCTCCACCAGGCCCCCACTCATGTCTCCCACCACCCCCACCCCCCACCCACCAGGGGCCGCCTCCACCAGGCCCCCACTCATGTCTCCCACCACCCCGACCCCCCAGCCACCAGGGGCAGCCTCCACCAGGCCCCCACCCATGTCTCCCACCACCCCCACCCCCCAGCAGTGCAGGAGCAGCCTCCACCAGGCCCCCACTCATGTCTCCCACCACCCCCACCCCCCAGCAGTGCAGGGGCAGCCTCCACCAGGCCCCCACTCATGTCTCCCTGCACCCCCACCCCCCAGCAGTGCAGGGGCAGCCTCCACCAGGCCCCCACTCATGTCCCCTATCACCCCCACCCCCCCAGCAGTGAGGGTCAGCCTCCACCAGGCCCCCACTCATGTCTCCCTGCACCCCCACCCCCCAGCCACCAGGGGCAGCCTCCACCAGGCCCCCAATCATGTCTCCCACCACCCCCAACCCCCAGCAGTGCAGGGGCAGCCTCCACCAGGCCCCCACTCATGTCTCCCACCACCCCCACCCCAGCAGTGCAGGGGCAGCCTCCACCAGGCCCCCACTCATGTCTCCCACCACCCCCACCCCCCAGCCACCAGGGGCAGCCTCCACCAGGCCCCCACTCATGTCTCCCTGCACCTCCACCCCCAGCAGTGCAGGGGCAGCCTCCACCAGGCCCCCACTCATGTCTCCCTGCACCCCCACCCCCCAGCCACCAGGGGCAGCCTCCACCAGGCCCCCACCCATGTCTCCCACCACCCCCAACCCCCAGCAGTGCAGGGGCAGCCTCCACCAGGCCCCCACTCATGTCTCCCACCACCCCCACCCCCAGCAGTGCAGGGGCAGCCTCCACCAGGCCCCCACTCATGTCTCCCACAACCCCCACCCCCCAGCCACCAGGGGCAGCCTCCACCAGGCCCCCACTCATATCTCCCTGCACCTCCACCCCCAGCAGTGCAGGGGCAGCCTCCACCAGGCCCCCACTCATGTCTCCCTGCACCCCCACCCCCCAGCCACCAGGGCAGCCTCCACCAGGCCCCCACCCATGTCTACCACCACCCCCACCCCCCAGCAGTGCAGGGGCAGCCTCCACCAGGCCCCCATTCATGTCCCCTATCACCCCCACCCCCCAGCCACCAGGGGCAGCCTCCACCAGGCCCCCACTCATGTCCCCTATCACCCCCACCCCCCACCCAGCAGGGGCAGCCTCCACCAGGCCCCCACTCATGTCCCCTATCACCACCACCCCCCCAGCTGTGCAGGGGCAGCCTCCACCAGGCCCCCACTCATGTCTCCCACCACCCCCACCCCCCAGCCACCAGGGGCAGCCTCCACCAGGCCCCCACCCATGTCTCCCACCACCCCCACCCCCCAGCAGTGCAGGGGCAGCCTCCACCAGGCCCCCACTCATGTCTCCCACCCCCCCACCCCCCAGCAGTACAGGGGCAGCCTCCACCAGGCCCCCACTCATGTCTCCCTGCACCCCACCCCCCAGCAGTGCAGGGGCAGCCTCCACCAGGCCCCCACTCATGTCCCATATCACCCCACCCCCCAGCAGTGCAAGGGCAGCCTCCACCAGGCCCCAACCATGTCTCCCATCACCCCCACCCCCCAGCCACCAGGGGCAGCCTCCACCAGGCCCCCACCCATGTCTACCACCACCCCCACCCCCCAGCCACCATGGGCAGCCTCCACCAGGCCCCCACTCATGTCTCCCATCACCCCCACCCCCCAGCCACCAGGGGCAGCCTCCACCAGGCCCCCACCCATGTCTACCACCACCCCCACCCCCCAGCCACCAGGGGGAACCTCCACCAGGCCCCCACTCATGTCTCCCATCACCCCCACCCCCCAGCCACCAGGGGCAGCCTCCACCAGGCCCCACTCATGTCCCCTATCACCCCCACCCCCCAGCCACCAGGGGCAGCCTCCACCAGGCCCCCACTCATGTCCCCTATCACCCCCACCCCCCACCCACCAGGGGCAGCCTCCACCAGGCCCCCACCCATGTCTCCCACCACCCCCAGCCACCAGGGGCAGCCTCCACCAGGCCCCCACCCATGTCTCCCACCACCCCCACCCCCCAGCAGTGCAGGGGCAGCCTACACCAGGCCCCCACTCATGTCTCCCACCACCCCCACTCCCCAGCAGTGCAGGGGCAGCCTCCACCAGGCCCCCCACTCATGTCTCCCTGCACCCCCACCCCCCAGCAGTGCAGGGGCAGCCTCCACCAGGCCCCCACTCATGTCCCCTATCACCCCCACCCCCCAGCAGTGCAGGGGCAGCCTCCATCAATCAGGCCCCCATTCATGTCTCCCATCACCCCCTCCCCCCAGCCACCAGGGGCAGCCTCCACCAGGCCCCCACCCATGTCTACCACCAACCCCACCCCCCAGCCACCAGGGGCAGCCTCCACTAGGCCCCCACTCATGTCTCCCACCACCCCCACCCCCCAGCCACCAGGGGCAGCCTCCACCAGGCCCCCACCCATGTCTCCCACCCCCCCCCACCCCCCAGCAGTGCAGGGGCAGCCTCCACCAGGCCCCCACTCATGACTCCCACCACCCCCAATCCCCAGCAATACAGGGGCAGCCTCCACCAGGCCCCCACTCATGTCTCCCTGCACCCCCACCCCCCAGCAGTGCAGGGGCAGCCTCCACCAAGCCCCCACTCATGTCTCCCATCACCCCCACCCCCAGCCACCAGGGGCAGCCTCCACCAGGCCCCCACCCATGTCTACCACCACCCCCAACCCCCAGCCACCAGGGCAGCCTCCGCCAGGCCCCCACTCATGTCTCCCATCACCCCCACCCCCCAGCCACCAGGGGCAGCCTCCACCAGGCCCCCACCCATGTCTACCACCACCCCCACCCCCCAGCCACCAGGGGGAACCTCCACCAGGCCCCCACTCATGTCTCCCATCACCCCCACCCCCCAGCCACCAGGGGCTGCCTCCACCAGGCCCCCACTCATGTCTCCCATCACCCCCATCCCCCAGCCACCAGGGGCAGCCTCCACCAGGCCCCCACACATGTCTACCACCACCCCCACCCCCCAGCCACCAGGGGCAGCCTCCGACAGGCCCCCACTCATGTCTCCCATCACCCCCACCCCCCAGCCACCAGAGGCAGCCTCCACCAGGCCCCCACCCATGTCTACCACCACCCCCACCCCCCAGCCACCAGGGGGAACCTCCACCAGGCCCCCACTCATGTCTCCCATCACCCCCACCCCCCAGCCACCAGGGGCAGCCTCCACCAGGCCCCCACTCATGTCCCCTATCACCCCCACCCCCCAGCCACCAGGGGCAGCCTCCACCAGGCCCCCACTCATGTCCCCTATCACCCCACCCCCCACCCACCAGGGGCAGCCTCCACCAGGCCCCCACCGATGTCTCCCACCACCCCCACCCCCCAGCCACCAGGGGTAGCCTCCACTAGGCCCCCACCCATGTCTCCCCCCACCCCCTAGCAGTGCAGGTGCAGCCTACACCAGGCCCCCACTCATGTCTCCCACCACCCCCACTCCCCAGCAGGGCAGGGGCAGCCTCCACCAGGCCCCCACTCATGTCTCCCTGCACCCCCACCCCCCAGCAGTGCAGGGGCAGCCTCCACCAGGCCCCCACTCATGTCCCCTATCACCCCCACGCCCCAGCAGTGCAGGGGCAGCGTCCACCAGGCCCCCATTCATGTCTCCCATCACCCCCACCCCCAGCCACCGGGGGCAGCCTCCACCAGGCCCCCACCCATATCTACCACCCCCCCAGCCACCAGGGGCAGTCTCCACCAGGCCCCCACTCATGTCTCCCATCACACCCACCCCCCAGCCACCAGGGGCAGCCTCCACCAGGCCCCCACCCATGTCTACCACCACCCCCAGCCACCAGGGGGAACCTCCACCTGGCCGCCACTCATGTCTCCCATCACCCCCACCCCCCAGCCACCAGGGGCAGCCTCCACCAGGCCCCCACTCATGTCCCCTATCACCCCCACCCCCCAGCCACCAGGGGCAGCCTTCACCAGGCCCCCACTCATGTCCCCTATCACCTCCATCCCCCACCCACCAGGGGCAGCCTCCACCAGGCCCCCACCCATGTCTACCCCCACCCCCACCCCCCAGCAGTGCAGGGGCAGCCTCCACCAGGCCCCCACTCATGTCCCCTATCACCCCCACCCCTCAGCCACCAGGGGCAGCCTCCACCAGGCCCCCACTCATGTCCCCTATCACCCCCACCCCCCACCCAGCTGTGGCAGCCTCCACCAGGCCCCCACTCATGTCCCCTATCACCCCCACCCCCCAGCATTGCAGGGGCGGCCTCCACCAGGCCCCCACTCATGTCTCCCACCACCCCCACCCCCCACCCACCAGGGGCCGCCTCCACCAGGCCCACACTCATGTCTCCCACCACCCCGACCCCCCAGCCACCAGGGGCAGCCTCCACCAGGCCCCCACCCATGTCTCCCACCACCCCCACCCCCCAGCAGTGCAGGAGCAGCCTCCACCAGGCCCCCACTCATGTCTCCCACCACCCCCACCCCCAGCAGTGCAGGGGCAGCCTCCACCAGGCCCCCACTCATGTCTCCCTGCACCCCCACCCCCCAGCAGTGCAGGGGCAGCCTCCACCAGGCCCCCACTCATGTCCCCTATCACCCCCACCCCCCAGCAGTGAGGGTCAGCCTCCACCAGGCCCCCACTCATGTCTCCCTGCACCCCCACCCCCCAGCAGTGCAGGGGCAGCCTCCACCAGGCCCCCAATCATGTCTCCCACCACCCCCACCCCCCACCCACAAGGGGCCGCCTCCACCAGGCCCCCACTCATGTCTCCCACCACCCCAACCCCCCAGCCACCAGGGGCAGCCTCCACCAGGCCCCCACCCATGTCTCCCACCACCCCCACCCCCCAGCAGTGCAGGAGCAGCCTCCACCAGGCCCCCACTCATGACTCCCACCACCCCCACCCCCCAGCAATACAGGGGCAGCCTCCACCAGGCCCCCACTCATGTCTCCCTGCACCCCCACCCCCCAGCAGTGCAGGGGCAGCCTCCACCAGGCCCCAACTCATGTCTCCCATCACCCCCACCCCCCAGCCACCAGGGGCAGCCTCCACCAGGCCCCCACCCATGTCTACCACCACCCCCACCCCCCAGCCACCAGGGGCAGCCTCCGCCAGGCCCCCACTCATGTCTCCCATCACCCCCACCCCCCAGCCACCAGGGGCAGCCTCCACCAGGCCCCCACCCATGTCTACCACCACCCCCACCCCCCAGCCACCAGGGGGAACCTCCACCAGGCCCCCACTCATGTCTCCCATCACCCCCACCCCCCAGCCACCAGGGGCAGCCTCCACCAGGCCCCCACTCATGTTCCCTATCACCCCCACCCCCCAGCCACTAGGGGCAGCCTCCACCAGGCCCCCACTCATGTCCCCTATCACCCCCACCCCCCACCGACCAGGGGCAGCCTCCACCAGGCCCCCACCCAATGTCTCCCACCACCCCCACCCCCCAGCCACCAGGGGTAGCCTCCACTAGGCCCCCACCCATGTCTCCCACCACCCCCACCCCCCAGCAGTGCAGGGGCAGCCTACACCAGGCCCCCACTCATGTCTCCCACCACCCCCACTCCCCAGCAGGGCAGGGGCAGCCTCCACCAGGCCCCCACTCATGTCTCCCTGCACCCCCACCCCCCAGCAGTGCAGGGGCAGCCTCCACCAGGCCCCCACTCATGTCCCCTATCACCCCCACTCCCCAGCAGTGCACGGGCAGCCTCCACCAGGCCCCCATTCATGTCTCCCATCACCCCCACCCCCCAGCCACCAGGGGCAGCCTCCACCAGGCCCCCACCCATATCTACCACCCCCCCCAGC